>NC_044318.1:15528271-16174938 GCF_007474595.2 Lynx canadensis
CTCTCAAAAATAAACATTAAAAATGTTTTGGGGGCACCTGGGTGACTAGTCAGTTGAGCATCTGACTCATGGTTTGTGAGCTTGATCCCCATATCAGGCTTCATGCTGATAGCTCAGAGCCTGCTTGGGATTCTCTCTCCCTGTCTCTATGCCCCTCCCCTGCTTGCTCTGTCTCACTCTCTCTCTCTCTCTCTCAAAGTAAATAAATAAACACACAAAAAAATTTTTAATTAAAAATTATTTCAAAAAATAAATTGAGTCAAACCTGGTGAATCAAGTTGTTTTAATGAGTTCAATACTCTTTACAAACTTAATCAAATTTATACAAACTCATGTGGCTTTCAGTGGAAAAAAGCATCAGTCTGTAATCAATTATATATTTTAAATTGAAATCACAAGGCAAAAGTGACAAGTTCTCTAATATGCCAGATTCTCTTAAATATTACAGACTTGAAATCACAAACACATCAGATTGTCCTGAAGATAATGTATTTTCCCATGCTTCTACATAATCATTTCAACTGTTTATCTTTTGTGGTTGTATGATGAAAATATTTGCATTTTTTCCATCAACTTTAAGTGAACTCCTAAGAAGTCTTCTTAGAAAAAATCTAAATAGAAAAAATAAAAATAGATGACAATGAAATGCAGATAAAAGCAAAATATCATTTTAAATATAGGATTGGTAATAACCCAGAGAAACAGAGAGTCTTACTATTAGGAGTATAAATTGTTGTAAACTTTTTGTAGGAACATTTGGCATTTGGGCCCAAATTTTAAATTATTTTTTTTCTTTAACAGAACAATTCCACTTCTAAGAATTAATCCTACAAAAATATCTCCCTTCCAATTTATGATGTATATATAATGATGCTCATGGCAGCATTGTTTGTAATAATGAAGCATTGTAAAAAACCTGAACACCGACTAAGAGTACACTGGTTAAATAATTGTGGCATATCCTGTATATAACAACGTTGAAAGGTGTCACACATTCAACATCTAGAATGGTTCCTGGCACATAGCGGGCCGTCAATAAATATGAACAAATTAATAGATAAAGGGTCAAAAGTAACTTGCTATACTCTTTATTTTCTTCATTCATTCATTCAGCAAGTATTCTTTGGGAATATGATACTGAGCATAAGCAGACCCAGACAATTTCCCTCACAAAATACACAGTCTATTAGGAGAGATAGTCATTAATTTTTACAAACTTCAAATAAGGATAAAGCTGATAAAAATGAAGAAAAAGGACTGTGCTATGAGGTTCTATACTTGGATGGTCTGACCTGGTGTAGGAGATCTAATGTAAATAAATGTATTTGCATATTATATACATATGTTAGTAAATACAGTGGTTATTATGGTTGTGATGGGATCAGATGTGACTTACACTCCCTACATAAGACAGGTCTGTATTCTTTGGAATTTTCTCACAATAGCATGTATTGCCTTTGTAATCAGAGCTCTAAATGTATATATCTTAAATCTAAATAAATAGTTTTCATACCATGTTCGTGTTTCTCAAACTGTTTGGGGAAGAGGAGTGAATTTATTTGCTTGAGAGGAAAAACAAAGTGGTAGAGCCGAGCTGTTATGGTAGGCAGAATTCTAAGATCCAAGGATTCCCACTCCCCAGTTGCACACACCTCCCAGTTATTCAATCCAACACAAATCTAGGCATTGCTGTCAAGGGATTTTCCAGATGTAATTAAAGTTCATCATCAGTTGACTTTAAATTAGGAAGATCATGGTAGGTGGGCTGGACCTAATCAGATGAGCCCTTAAAACAAGTCAAAGACATTAAAGCAGAAGAGACTCCTGCTCATCTCGAAGTAGCAACTAACCATGTGTGAACTGTCCATGGCGAGAACTCGAGGGTGGTCTCTAGGAGCCGGGAGTCCCACCAACAAAAAGAAAATGGGGATGTTAGACCTACAACCACAAGAAACTGAGAACTGCCAACAACCAATGATCTTAGAAGAAGACCCAACCCTCAGATGACATCACAGCCGTGGCCAACACCTTGATTTCACCCTGATGAGACTAACCCATACCTGGACTGCTGACCCACAGGAACTGTGAAATAATAAATTTGTGTTGTTTTAAGTTGCTAAGTTTGTGGTAGTTTGTTACACAGCAGTAGAAAACTAATATAGCTAGTATTGGAAATCAAAATTGCTCCTGCAGCGTATCATACTCATCACAGCCTGATACCTAGGACTTTTTAAAAAAAATTCAAGAGATGTTTTACTGACAAGGAACCAGGTGGTAGAAGAAAGCATGTGTCCAATTCAGTTATATTCCATCAATACCATCTTGCCCAGAAACTGTTATTTCCTCCTCGCTACAAAGTGATTATGCATTTGCCTTTAAAACATTGACTTTTTCAGAAATATTTTTACCACTCTTTCTTTTAGGCATGTAACTAATGTAGCCCATGAGCATTTCTGCCCTAGACCCATTGAATCAGAATTTCTGGAGTTAGGCCCAGACTTTAGTATTTTCAAAAAGCTCCCCTTCCCAGTGATGCTAGTGTGCAGCCAGGATAGGAAACTACCGGAGTTTACAGCAGAGCTACCACTTGTGTGCACAAGTCAGCTGGTATCTTGTTAAAATGCAGGTTCAAATTCAGCAGGTCTGGGGTGGGCTTGAGGTGTTGCAATTCTGACTTCCCAGGGATGCCCGGTGCTGCTCGTTCTTGAGTGTACTTTGAGGAGCAAGGTCTTTATGGGATTGCTCTTCCAAATGCATACCCCAACCGGGCCATCTTCATGTTCATCCTCATGACTGCAAAGGACAGCCCATCTCTCTGTCACTTCTATTCTGCCCTCCCCTCCCCTCTGTAGCTATCCGTGTCTTCCCTTAGCTTCCCTCCATTCTCTTCCTTCTTTCATTCCTGGTAGTTACCATAACTTGGGGGCAAAATCTAAAGTTGTACCCTCTCAGCAAAAGAACCTCAACCTCTTCCATAAAGCCTGACTCTGTCATGCAAGAGAACAGTCCTCTTTTACCCATTTTAAATAAGGTGGCTCACGATAATTACTAACCTGTAATAGCCAGTTGTTTTCATTTCTGTACATCATCAAGGAAAATAAAATTTAAGAATGTTTTATTCAGAGGAAGGGAAATTGCATCGCAAACTGCAATGAAGTGTGGAATTGAGGATTTTTTTTTCCCACTCTTTAGAGTATGAAGCTGAGCTGCCTCCCTTTCCAGAGGGATGTAAAGTCAAACCAGAAGGTATGATTACTGTGAGTATCACACAGGCCCCAACCCAAATAAAAGGTTCTTACGTGAGAACAGTGCCAATGGCTGGTGAATGTCAGTGTCATGAGCTAGGGAGGTGGGAGAGGGAAGGCACTAGAGTTAAAACTAGAAACGGTGGCCAATACTAACTCTACTCCTAATGGTGTGACTTAAAGGGCATCATTCATATAATCTCTCTGAGCCTCAGTTTTCATATCTTTTAAATGGAACAGATGATCCTCGACTAATTCGTAGGACCTCTGTGGGGTTCAAATGAGATCCTGGATGAGAAAGGTCTTCACAAAGGAGTCAACACATGTCCATGTTGGGACAGCAGGTGATAGAGCACGTTTCCTAAGCGTGCCAGCATGAGCAAAATAACGACTGTACTAAGAGGGCCAAGGACAAGGCAGCTAGGAAGGGGGGCCCTCAGGCAGTATACTTGGAGTAAAACAGGACTTAATGGAGTTTAAAATAAAAGAGCAAGGTTCTGGGGCGCCTGGGTGGCGCAGTCAGTTAAACGTCCGACTTCAGCCAGGTCATGATCTCGCGGTCCGTGAGTTCGAGCCCCGCGTCAGGCTCTGGGCTGATGGCTCAGAGCCTGGAGCCTGTTTCCGATTCTGTGTCTCCCTCTCTCTCTGCCCCTCCCCCGTTCATGCTGTATCTCTCTCTGTCCCAAAAATAAAAAAATAAAATAAAATAAAAAAAAAAAGCAAGGTTCTGAGACATTCAGCGACTTGAGCAGGGTCACAGAGATGGGACCAAACCTAAGTCTCTACACTTCTAGTACATTATAACAGCTGCCACTATTAGAGATTCTTGTGTCTAAGAAATTTCCTGGTCTGTGATTGTTCCTTGTTCATAGCATCCTCTTCTCGCTTTAGGGATGCAATGTTTTCTCAAATTGCTCTGCAGATACCAACTACAGTTCTCTTCCCTAAATTGTATGTGCTTCTTCCAGAGTCAGTTCTTTGTAGGTCTTGATCTTTGTCTCTTGTGCTATTGATGTGTTTTATCTGTGTGGGAGAACTTGGATTATTTATTCAAAATTTAAAATGGGGGTCTGAGTGGATTTTTCTTTGGTATGATTTTCTTCTGCTATTGTGCATGTGGGTTTGTCTTCTGGTTGAGTCTCTTCTACCAGTGGAAAAACTGACTGCGAGCCCTTGGGGAGTGATTGTCTACTGGAAGACTTTTCTTCGGGGTTAGCAGGCAGGGAGCCTCCAAATCATTGAAGCCTTTTGGAGTTCTGATGGGATGAGGGACCCCCATCCTCCGGGGCAATTTCCTCTTGTGGATCGTGGGCTGCCATTGCTTCTCTTTCTTAATTTGATGACAGGCTTCACCTGTTTGTTTTAGAAATGCTTGCAAATCTTTCATCCTCTGGTTGTCCTCTTTTCTCTATGAGGGCTTTATTCCTTGATTGTCACTTTAGGTGTCTCAGAAGGGAGGAGGAACAGAGATTTGTGCTTATTATGCCCCTTGAACCTGAAGTTAATACAGAGTTTTATCCTTTGTTAGGTTATAAAGAAAATACAGTTATTTAAACAATTTTATGAATTGATTCCCTCCCCATTACCACCCCCCATCAGGTTTCACCATTGGAGGAAACGATTTTCCATGGCTTCAATACAGAGCACCTTTATTCAGCTCCTCATTTGACCACGGACTCACATGTACCCTGTCCTCAAGTTAAGTTGGAAAAAATCCATCCAAAAACATGTAAGTAAGGAAGTGAAATTTTGTCTTTTGTAATTTGGGGCTTGTAACATTGCAAAACCACAGGATGGGGATGGGGTGGACAGACCTCAAGGTGACCACATAAGTATGAAAGAATATGCTCTTGTTTTAATTTTAATTTCAATTTTAATTTTAATTTTTTTAACGTTTTTTTATTTTTGAGACAGAGAGAGAGCATGAACAGGGGAGGGGCAGAGAGAGAGGGAGACACAATCTGAAACGGGCTCCAGGCTCTGAGCTTTCAGCACAGAGCCCGACGCGGGGCTCGAACTCACGGACCATGAGATCATGACCTGAGCCGAAGTCGGACTCTTAACCGACTGAGCCACCCAGGCGCCCCTTAATTTTATTTTTTAATTTTTTTCAATGTTTATTTATTTTTAAGAGAGAGAGAGAGGCAGAGCATGAGTTGGGGAGGGGCAGAGAGAGGATGAAACACAGAATATGAAGCAGGCTTCTCTGAGCTGTCAGCACAGAGCCCAACGTGGGGCTCGAACCTACAAACTGTGAGATCATGACCTGAGCTGAAGTCTGACGTTCAACCGACTGAGCCACCCAGGCGCCCCTATTTTTTTTTTATGTTTTTTTTATCTTTTTTTTTTTTTTAATTTTTTTTTCAACGTTTATTTATTTTTGGGACAGAGAGAGACAGAGCATGAATGGGGGAGGGGCAAAGAGAGAGGGAGACACAGAATCGGAAACAGGCTCCAGGCTCTGAGCCATCAGCCCAGAGCCTGACGCGGGGCTCGAACTCACGGACCGCGAGATCATGACCTGGCTGAAGTCGGACGCTTAACCGACTGCGCCACCCAGGCGCCCCAAATGTTTTTTTATCTTTGAGAGAGAGAGAAAGTAAGTGAGTTAGGGAGGGGCAGAGAGAGACAAGGACAGAAGATCTGAAGCAGGCTCTGCTGACAGCAGAGAGCCCAACGCAGGGCTCGAGCTCACAAACCGTAAGATCATGATCTCAGCTGAAGTCAGACACTTAACTGAATGAGCCATGCAGGCACTGCTAATTTTTATTTTTAAGACAAATATCTTTTATCCCACTGATTTATCTTGAATGTTAAAATATAATAAAGACGATAACTAACAGCCAAGCATACTTTGATTTTACATTAAAATCAAAGAGAGGGAAATGTAAGAAGTGGAAGAAAATATCATACTGCCCTGCATTGTGGCCTGGAGCCAGAGATCTAAACTTTCTCCATCTCCCTGGGCCCAGTTCCTCTGGCCCTCCCTGGTGCCAGACCTCTCCTATCGCTCTGTTCTGTTATCTCTGCTGGTGTGCTTCGGGCCTTGACAACCACCACCACCATTACTATGGCCATAAGGCCGTAGACGTCGTACCCCCACCCTGTTCCTCTCTGGCCTCATCACCACCACACTTGCCTTGCTTTCCCTCCAGCCACACTGGCCTCCTTACTGTCTGTGCCTGTGGCCCTGGCCCTGTGCAAGACCCCATCTCCATCCTTGCCAGTCTGCAGAGGCTCAAAGATATTTTAAGTTTCTTCAAGAATACAGCCCAACTCAGCAGTCTGGAGTAAAATGTAACATTAAGGTCATGTTATTTCATGGATGGTATCTTTTTTTTTGGTTCAGAAGCAAACGTTTCTCCCAGATTCATTTGGGCCATTTGGGATTTTCAGTGGGATTTTTTTGTTTGGTTTAGGTTCCCCCAAGGAATATTTGGAAACATTCATCTTTCCAGTTCTGCTTCCTGGAATGGCTAGCCTGCTTCACCAAGCAAAGAAAGAAAAATGTTTTGAGGTTAGTTGCTTTGTGGGGTTTCTTTATTTCTGAATGCTCAGTAATTTCTTTTTATCAGATGGTACTTCATTATCTCAGTACCATCAAGTGGTTGTTCTCAAAACAATCCCTTTGGGAGGGAAGGCTGTGTTTTGGTCACTCACTCCACTCCAGCCATGACATCTAGTTGTGCACACACACACGCACTGCCATCTGCTCCGGAGAGCTTTTCCACCTTCTTGGCCTCCCTGCCTGCCTTTCTCCTGGGTAATTGGCATCTACCAGGTCTGTCGGATCTTTCACTCCCTTTGACTGTGTTTGTGTGCAGATTAAAGCTCTCCTTAAATTTTATCTGACTCTGGATTGGCCTTCTCACTTCTGGCCTCTCGCTACTCCACTTCGTGTCCAGCACCGTGCATGTAGCTTGCTTCAGGAGAGGCTTGGCACATAGTGAGTGCTCCATTAGCACTAGTCATTGTCACGCTGCAGCCAGTTATGTGTGTGAATGGAGTCCCAGTCCTGCACACCTTCCTGTAAACACCCTTACGGAGGCTCCCTCTTTTCTACAGCTGACAGGATACTTTGGACGTGTGTGTTCCCTGCACAGTTTTGAATCCTAGAATTGGGGATGGCCCACATGAAGAATATAAAATAGCCACAATATTTAATATTGGCCACGTACTTTGCTTAGTGCTTTACCATCCAAGATTTCATGCATCCCTAGCAACAGCCTTGTGAGATTCCTATTAGTGCCGTCTGCATTTTGTAGATGAGGCAACAGAAGAACAAGGACATTTAGAATGGTGATCAAGGATGAATGGCAGAGTTGGGATTCAAATCCAGGCTAAGTGATTCAAAATGATACTTAAAAGATTGGCAGTAACTACAGTGCAAACCCCAATCAGTTTGACACATCCCAGCATCTTGAGAGCATTCGCAGTTAATGGTTTGAACTGTTTGGTCACCCTTCAGCACAGATCCTCTCTCTGAGAAGTGGATACTGCCTGCATAGTGTTTTATATACTGAGGAGACACCCATACCCCAGATAGTCCTAACTTCGTCCCTCCCAAACAATGAGAGTTGGAGACTGTCCTCTAAATAGCTCTAGGAAACACTGATTTTTTTTTTTATAAATTTTTTTTTTCTTAACGTTTATTTATTTTTGAGACAGAGAGAGAGCATGAACGGGGGAGGGTCAGAGATAGGGAGACACAGAATCTGAAACAGGCTCCAGGCTCTGAGCTGTCAGGACAGAGCCCGACGCGGGGCTCAAACTCACGGACCGTGAGATCATGACCTGAGCCGAAGTTGGCCGCCTAAGCCACCCAGGTGCCCCGGAAACACTGATTTTTAAATCCATATCTGTTGTGTGAAGAACAGATTGTTACTTGCCACAGGTTATAAAATCTGAACTGCTTCCACTTCCTGCATTTGTTCATTTGCTCGTTTGGCTTCTCCTGAGGACTTAATTCTTGTCCCCTATTCATAACTGACCTTCCCCTCCTCAATGTGGTGTTAACAGGTGCAAGGTGCAGCCATGTGGATTGGTAGTGAGGCCAGGGGCCAGAGAGCAGAGCCTTGGCCTGACCCTGCCATTGTCAAGTGGCTTTGTCTCTCTGGCCTCAGGTCCTGCTGCTAAATGAGGGAGACCACACAGTCTCGCAAGTCACATTTCAGGGATTTTTCTTTTTAATCTTGCTGTTGGCCAAAGTATATTAAGTGTGCTGTGCCTTTTATTAGATTGAACAAAGGGTGGATCACAATGATTAAACAATGAAATGAGCACAGTGGAATAACCTTTGTTTGAATATGTGTAAGGAATATCTGCAGACAGATTAGGTCACCCAAATTAAGTTCTATTCAACAAATATTTGTTTAGCCCTACTATGCGCTGATTATGGGGCCAGACCCTAGGGAGGGACACAGAGAGGACCAGATATGGCCCTGTCCTCAAGAAAACCACAAACGAGCAGTAAAGCCTTCAGTAGCTGGAGTTTCTTTTTTCCCTACCCTTTGTTTCTGTTCTTATTTGAGCCTCTGAAATAAGAATGGACGTGGAGAAAAAAACAACAAGGGATCTAGGTGCTGTGAATGCACATCTAGACTTGGCACAGCTCTATTGAATCGTGCAGACTTTATTCTAATTTCTTTAGCTGTTATCCTTCTAATTTACACCCGTTCAGAGCACACAAAAATCAGCTAAAAGGGCAGTAATTAAGATTTTACATTGAGGGTTCTATATCTAATGTTTGTCCATAAATAGTTTTGTAATGAGGGGGCTAGAAACAGTTTCCAGCCTCTAAGCAATGATAAAATGCTTTTAAAGAATCAGAAAAATTTCTGTTTGTATTAGAGATTAATGAGGCATCCTCATGCCAACTCATATTTCATCTTCGACATTCTGCAGATGAGCTGCCACTGGGACTAAGTGAAACTAGTCTAAACATCAAATGCTGCAGGGTGCTTGAATGGAGCATTAAAGTTTAAATGTTGTAATGAACGATCAGGGAATGTAGAAAATGTGAGTTCTTAAAACTGTTAGCTTGCGAAAATTGATAAACTTTAAAGGCAGTCAGACGCACTGGAGTCCAAAATCCTGCTCAGCCACTTCCTTGCAGTGGGAAACCTAGGGGATCTGTGAGCCTCAGTTTCCTCACCTCTTAAAAGGATGACCAGGAGGATGAGGGGAAGTATTTAATGATATTCATTGGCACCAAGGAAGGTTAGCTTCCTGCCCTGCCTGCCCTCAGGCTCTTCCCAGAAGCTCAAGTAACTTGAGTGCTACAAATATGCAAGATGGGTGAATTACCATTAACTTCTTTCATTTCCTGACTTGGGATTTGTTAATTAAATGTGATTCCCTCTTTTTTCACCCCCTGGTCATGTAGCCTTTTGTGGGTTATTTTTGAAGCCTTGAAAATTACATCAGCATTTGTCAGACCCAAATGGAGCTCCTCTTATCCAGATCTGCACAACAGATTTGCATTTTCTCAATTCAGCTGTTCCTCACATCCTGTCAGTGGGAATAGATGCTAAACTGAATGATAACCAGCCTCCAGCCAAAATTACATAACTGAAGCATTCTTATCTGTCACCCACAACTGAACTTGCATCCAAATGACTCTTAAACAGCAGCGTAATTCATTGTTTATTGGAGCCATTCAAATTATATCTTGAAACAGTGTTCATATTAGGTCGCTCAAGAAATAATTGCTGATTTGTATTTTGCCCTTAAAATGCTGGCTTATAGTTATGTTCCCTCGCTTTCATTATTTTCCATTTTGTTCTATGATGTAGCTCCAGCAGTGCCTGGTACGTGGTGGGGACTCACTAAATATTTGTCGGATGGATGAATTAATACGGTTCCTCAAAAGTGAGAGCCAACTTTTAAGATAGCGGTTAAGTTATGGGAGCACTTGTCAGTTTGCCCTAGCTATTACATTCCAGAAGTAATTTACTAACTGTACCTGCAGTGTCTGGATTTACTGCCTCTGGAGGAAGGTAGACTGTAGGGAGGCTGCCCCTAGCGCTAGAGCTGAATAAAGAGCCCCTCCTCTAAAATTGAAGGGACCTCCTAGCCAATGGAGAGCCAGGGGGATGAGCAAGAAGCTGGAATTGAAGAATAGTAGTTTCTAGCGCTTTAGGGCCTTTGCTTTGTGCCAGACGTTGTTCTGAGCATTTTGTCTGAAGAAAGTTTCATCTTCCCAGCAGCCCTCCAATGTGGGTGCTCTTTTTTTTTTTTTAATGTTTTTTTATTTTTGAGAGACAGAGAGACAGAGCTTGAGCAGGGGAGGGGCAGAGAGAGAGGGAGACCCAGAATCCAAAGCAGGCTTCACGCTCTGAGCTGTCAGCACAGAGCCCGACGCAGGGCTTGAACTCACAGACTGGAGATCATGACCTGAGCCGAAGTCGGACGCTCAACCAACTGATCCACCCAGGCACCCCAACGTATGTGCCCCTATCTTATAGATGAGAACTATGCGGCACCAAGGTTAACCAACAAGCTCAAGGGAACAACCAGTATGTGGTAGAGCCAAGATTCAAGCCAAGCAGTCTGCTTCCTGAGACTAGGAGTTTGACCCCCAGACCACACTGGTGTCAGTCCAGTGGCTTGCCAAAAGCACAGGCCAGATTCTGATATGAAAGATGGGTCTGGAAGCTGTGGAGAAGAGCAGTAAGAAATGAGGCAGATCTGGGGCAGTCAGTCACACAGACAGAGCCCTCATGTAGACATCGTGGGGCAGGATCGTTTATTTAGATTGGCCCCGTGAGTACTGTGACACTCCAAGAAAAACTGGAGGGAATAAAGCAGAGAGAGAGAGAGAGAAAGAGACAAGCATCAGTGATACCTAATTACTATATCATAGAGCACCTGTCATAGAGCGCGCGCGCGCACACACACACACACACACACAAACACACAAACACACAAACACACAAACACAAAAGAGGAAGTCTATGGTACCTCATCCAGTGCTTCAGAACCCAGCCTCCAGAATCAGGCAGACTTTGCTTCCAGTCTGACTCTGTCGCATACAAGCTGTGTAAGTTTGATGATTTTGATTAATTCATAATTCAATTCCTTTATACGTGTCATTTTAAATATTATGAATTGAACTCTGGTGACTTTCATAAAGATCCTAACCAAACAGTTTGTTCATCATTGGATATTATCATCTTTTGTTTTTTTAAATATTTATTTTGAGAGAGAGAGCATGCACACACACAGGAGTGGGGGAGGGGCAGAGAGAGAGAGAGAGAGAGAAAGAGAATCCAAAGCAGGCTCTGCACTGTCAGCGTAGAGCCCAACGTGGGGCTCAGTCCCATGAACCATGAGATCATGATCTGAGCCTAAATCCAGAGTCGGATGCCCAAACAACTGAGCCACCCAGATGCTCTCATATTTTAATCTTTTAAGTGCTCAGAATAAAATTCAGCTTTATTTCTCTAGTCCTGATTTTTTGGAGGAGATTACAACTGGGAGACTAAACCTTAAGTGAATGATTTGCAATAATTATCTCAGCCTTAGGATTAGATAAAGACCCTGTGCATGTCCTAAGATGTTCTTAGCAAGTGGAATAAATTTATTCATTCTTTTCCCAGATCATTGTTTTCAACTACATGTAAAAAGGTCATAGAGAAGATGTAGGTGACAACTGTAGGACACTAAAGTGACCATCTATTAAGAAAGTCTATGGACCTTTTAGTGTTGCTGTGAAATTAGCTGGCTGCTAGCAATAATTTATATTGTGTTAAACAAACATATTCTGTGAAAGATAAAGAGTGGGAAATGATTACTTTGTACAAATAGTTGGTGGAATTATATCTGAATTGACAATAGATATTGCACAGGCATTTCCTGTGTATATACTGACATGCACAGTACATAGACCAAGCCAAAGGTAAATGATAGTATCTAAACCTGTCAGCCAATAAGTGAAAATCACACATAAGCGGGGGGGGGATGCAAATTTAGAGGGTTTTTCTCTCTTATATTTCAGTATTTCAATAATATTTGAAAAATTGAAAATAAGTGTCAATTACTTTGGTAATTATAAAAAATGTTATAAATAAATGGGCCCTTGCCCCCAATTTAGGTGATTTTCTTTCTTTTCCATTTTCACTGACACATTGAGTAACAGTGACACACCTCACCTCCATCTTTTTACACCATTTGTTCTCTCTTTTACTTGTGGTGCTTTGACCCTGAAATCCTCCAGCACAACTCTTCTTAAGCTTTCTTAATGACCCAGTACTGCCAAATTCAGTCACCTCTTCCAGGGACAAAAAGGAAGCCAGTATGGGGGGAGCAGAGCAAACTAATGAGGTGGGAGGTAAGATGGCCGCTCTACAGTGGCCACATCATATAAGCCAGTAAAAAGTGCGGGTTTTATTTTAGGAGCAGTGGGAACTCATCAGCACAAGGTTCTCTGTGTTGTTGGGCCCTGTGCCCCCTTGTCACATTTTAAAGAGCCTTTTCATATCTTGAAATGCTTAGGTAATTTTGAGAGAGAGAGAGAGAGAGAGAGAGAGAGAGAGTGCATGTGAACTGGGAGGGGGCAGAGAGAGAGAGAAGAAGAGAGAGAATCCCAAGCAGGCTCCGCAGTCTTATTGCAGAGCCTGATGTGGGGCTCAGACTCACAAACCATGAGATCATGACCTGAGCCAAAATCAAGAGTCAGATGCTAAACCAGCTGAGCTACCTGGGTGCCCCTGCTGTGTGTGTTGTTTATAACAAACTGCCTGGAAACTGCATGTCTTAACACATTGATTTAATATTTCTGTGGGCTGAGTGTTCTGCTCTTGGTCTCACCTCGACTCACTCATGTGACTGCTTTCAGCAGGTGACTGGGAAGGGCTGGGAGGTCCAAGCTGGTGTCAGGCACATGGCTGGGGCCTCAGTGCTGGTGTTGGCTAGGCACTTCAGTTCTCCTCCTCATGGCTCTTATCCTGTAGCAGGCCAGCCCTGCTTCTTTACAGCCTGGTGGTTTCAGGACATTTCCAAGAGGGCAAAGGCAGAAATGTGAGGCTGGGGCTCTGGAACTCCAACAGCAACCCTTCTACCACGTTCCACTGGTCAAAGCAATTCACAAAGTCAGCAACTCACATGGCAACCCATAAGTAGGTGAGAAATAGACTCCTTCTAGAAAAATTAGCAAAGTCACATTACAAAGGGGCATAAGGGGCATGGACCTAGCATGCATGATTCATTAGGTGCTCATTAGCTAATAATCTATTGCATCTATCTGTGCAATAATTTCAAACATATATATATGTGTGTGTGTGTGTGTGTATATGTATACACACATATATACGTATACACACACATATATATACATATATATATATATATATATATATATATATATAGTGGCTGTTTATACTATAGCGGACTATAGCATAAAGGAGAAAGAAAATGGAAACCATTTACAACATATGTAATATTTTTTAATTTTTTAAAATCTCAGGTAAAACTATACTAGAAGATATGAGTAGTGACTTGCTTGTACATATACATAGAATCAGGGGCTCCTGGGTGGCTCAGTCGGTCGAGTGTCCGACCTCCGCTCAGGTCATGATCTCACAGTTCGTGAGTTTGAGCCCCGCGTCGGGCTCTGTGCGGACAGCTCAGAGCCTGGAGCCTGCTTCCGATTCTGTGTCTCCCTCTCTCTCTGCCCCTCCCCTGCTCGTGCTCTGTCTCTCCCTGTCTCAAAAATAAATAAAAACATTAAAAAAAAAAAGAATCACCATGAATATGATAGCTGCAAAAGGCAGACTGCATCACGCACGACGTATCAGTCATTCAGATACTGTAAGTGATATTGCCCATGGTATTAGGATTTTTCTGAAATGGTGAGAAACTCTTAGGTTCTGAATAGAACAAAGTACACTTTTCCCTCAGTATATGTGGTGGTTGCTTTCCTGGAAAAATCAATATATATTAAAACCATGAAAAAAAGACCCCACCCGTGTTTGTATGTTAAATGGAGTTAGGAGAGCAAGTGAAAGTAGGGGAGAGGGGCAGAGAGAGAGGGAGAGAGAATCCCCAGCAGGCTCCATGCTGTCAGTGCAGAGCCCGATGCAGGGCTCAATCCCACAACCGCAAGATCATGACCTGAGCCAAAATCAAGAGTCAGATGCTCGACTGATTGAGCCACCTGGGTGCCTCTAAAAAAAGGATTTTAAAAAGTCCACTCATTTTAACTGAACCACATTTAGAGTTGTGCAGCCATCACCACAATCTAATTTTAGAACATTTCCATAACCTCTCCCACCCCAATCTCTAGTGGCTATTTCTGGTTACTCTTCATTTCCACCCCTACCCCCAAGCAACAGCGAATCTACTTTTTATCTCCATAGATTTACCTTTTCTGAACATTTCAAATAACTAGAATCACATAATATGGTCTTTTACATCTGGCTTATTTCATTTAGTACAGTGTTTGTGAGGTTCATCTGTGTTGTACGTGTATCAGTACTTCATCTTTATTGCTTGGATAGATTTTCAGTAGAGGAAACTGGGTTTTTACCTGATCTTATTACATTTGATTGAATGTCACAGCATTTAAGTGGGTCCAGATAGCAGATCCCAATTTCACATTTTGGAAGTTAGTACCTAAATATGAAATACGGCTCTAAGTTAAGAGCTATTTCTTAATTATCTACCATTAGCCAACAGTTACCTTCTAAGTGATTAATCAATGGTGATTGATGGCAATCATTTGTAGAGTACTTTCCATATGCCAGGCATTATTTCACATTGTGATCGCATTGTTACTTACAGTAACCCTTTGAATGGGTGGTTTTATTGTCCCTCTTTTATGGATAAGGAAACAGAGGTTCAAGAGGTACCAATGGGGGCGCCTGGGTGGCTCAGTCAGTTAAGCGTCTGATTCTTGGTTTCGGCTCAGGTCATGATCTCACGGTTCGTGAGTTCGAGCCCCGCATCAGGCTTTGTGCTGACAGCGAGAGCCTGCTTGGGATTCTCTCTCTCTCCCCCTGTCCTCTCTTCCCTCTCTGTCTCTGCCCCCTCCCTCCCCAGCTTGCTCTCTCTGTCTCTCTCAAAATAAATAAATAAACTTAAAAAACATTGTTGAAATTGTTGTTGTCTTATTGTGCCTAATTTATAAATTAAATTTGTCATAGGTATGTATATACGGGGAAAACATACTACATGCAGGGTTTGGTACTCAAGGCAGTTTCAGGCATCCACTGAGGTCTTGGAACCTATCCTCTGTGGATAAGGGGGGACTGCTGAATGCCAATAAGGCTGTTAGTGTTGAAAATACTTCATTCTGAGGCTCTTGGAATTGCTGTCCGATCCAGTTTGTAAACCATACAAGAAAATCTTATTATAACTTGATAGTCATGCTTCTTTTCTTTCTTCTTTTTAACAATGGCAGCATTGATCACTTCATTCCCAAACTTGGCTAGGAGTTGCTTTTGTTTCTAAAAATGAAAGTCATCCTCAAAAGACAAGGCTTTAGAAAGAAAGTCAACAGGCTCTGACCTGAGGGTGACCCCATGGTTGCCTTATAAAATAAAGGGCAGTGGCTTTGTGACAGGATTTTCCTTTTCTGCTCTGAAGCTTTGTCCTCTTGCTTTCAGGGGCATGGCTCTATGCCAGGGGGCTGTCGTAGCAGTCTTGACTGTCTGCTAAATAGGGAGAGCATTTGGCTATAAATTGCATTTCACTTATTATACACGGCATCTGTTGATTTTTTGCTACATAACACACTACCTCAAAAGTTAGTGGATAAAACAACAGTTTATTTAGTTCATTCTCCTGCAAGAGAGCAGTTGGGCTGGGCTCAGCTGGGAGGTTCTTCTGGCCTTGGTTGGGGCCATTCTTGTGTCTGTGGGCAGGCTGGGTCTAGGAAGGCCTTAGCTGGGATGTATCACCTCTGTTCAACTTGGCCACTCAGCTTCCATCAAATTAACCCTGGAGAGTTCACATCGTAGCTGGGCAGGGGTGCGAGGGTTCAAGTAGAAGTTCTCAAGCCCTCTTGAGCCTGATGAGGTTTGGAACTGGCATATTGCTACTTTTACGGCATTACGTTGGCCAAAGCAAGTCACAAGGCCAGCTCAGATTCAGAGAGTAAGAAAATAGACTCCACCTCTTGATGGGAAGAGCTATAAAACTACACTGCAAAGGTTGTGGATCCAGGAAGGAGTGAAGAATGGTGGCCCTTTTTGCAATTCACCTCATATACTGTATTAGAAATAGTATGGATTTGGCAGCAGGTGGCAGGTTTGACTTCTGGCTCTAGCCTAGTGACTTCAGGGAAGTTACTTGTCTGCAACTCCCTCCTCCCCTCATTTGTAAACCACTGGTGGGCTTATGGACAGGGTTAAATGAAGTAATGTGTGAAAGAGCAAGTTCTGGAGTCCAACTGAGTTCAAATTCTGACTCTGACCATCTACTAGTAAGTGACTTTGGACAAGGTATTTAACCTTTCTGTGCCCCTGTTTCCTAATCTGAAAATGGGAATAATAAGAATAGTAACCTAATAATACGTAGTTGTCATGAGGATAAATGAGCTAAGTAAAATTTAGAAGAGTGCCTGGCAGAGTGACAACATTCAATGCATATTAACTGTTGTTAACATGATTAACATGATGCCTAGAAAATAGCGAGTCTGTAAAAGGAATGTTATTCCCCATGGTCCCTGCTGAGTGACCAGTTGTTGCTTGAATAAATGGAAGGTGGTATCCTTGTTACTAATTTCTGGGTATTACAGATGGCCAAGGATGGATTTTCCTCATCGTTCTAAAAATACTAGTGCCTTTAAAAAGTAATATATATTTGTAAAAATCTAAACATAACCCTTGGAAATAATATGGTGAGCTCAGAACCTGAGAATGCACTATTAAGGGCCCTCCAATGCTGAAGAAGCTGCTAGAATCACAGCCATAGTGACCAAAAAAGAAAGAAAGACTGCAAGGTATCCCAAAATTCTCTTGAGAATTAATGTCTAAAGGATTGGAAACCATTTTTTAAAAAGTGAAAATAAGGTTCAATTGATTGTTTTGGCCCTCTTGGTTGTTTAGAGAGCTGCATTTCTCCTGCTACTTTTTAGGAACAAGAAAACCCAAGTCATAAACTACTTCCAGAGCCAAAAGATGTTTAAACTGTTAATCCCTTAGAATAATAAAAGGGCTGTCCAGGAAATGGGTGAAACTGAGCTTTCTTGAAATCAAATTTCTGGGTCAGAAATCAAGTACTATGGATTTTTCCATGCTTCTGCATGAAAAAGCATCTATCAGTGATTGATAATGTTCTAAAGCAGAGGTCTGCAAATTATGGCCTGTAGGGCCAGCTACCTCTTTTTGTAACTGAAATTTTATTGGAACACAGCCACACCCATTCCTTTACATTTTTGTCTATGGCCACTTTTGCACTGAAAGTGCACTTTTGCACTCTTTCACTGTAGCCAAGTTGAATAGTTGTAACACAAGCCTAATATGTATACCTGGCCATTTAAGAAAGTTTGCCAACCCTTGTTCTGAAATCCTAAAAACACCCCGATTTTTGTAGTAGTAGCTGCTGCTGTTGTTATGTGGGAGGCAGTGTAAGGGAAGCTTAATGATTAAGCTTAGAGTTTGGAGCTATGCTTACCTGAATTGAAAGCCCAGTTCTACCTCTTTCTAGGTATGTGACTTTGGACCTGGCTAGCACTGGGACCTTGTAATTTTAACCTTCTAAGCCTCAGTGTACTCCTCTGTGAAATAGAAATAGTAATAATAATATATATATTATTATAATATATATAATGATATACATATTATTACATATAATGATAATATCATTCATAGTAAGAGAATTTAAATAAGATAATGTGTTCAGCTCAGTGACTGGCACAGCTGCAGTGAAAAATAGCAATAAAATAAGAACAAAATTGAATTGGAAAAATGTTCCTTAGGCCCGGAATGGAAAACTAAGAATGAGGGCAGTATGTAAGGAAGAGGTGGGTTGAGACTGGCCATGTGGGGAGTTAAAGAGTAGTGGGAGGTTAAACTCAGACATGTGGAGGGCTCTGAGAATACAGTAAGGAAAGGTAAGGTAGGGTTGCTGGAATCAAAAGGGTGGGCTTGAATCCCCTCCTCCAACTTTAAAAAAAAATTTTTTTTAACATTTATTCATCTTTTTTTTTTAAATTTTTTTTTAACGTTTATTTATTTTTGAGACAGAGAGAGACAGAGCATGAACAGGGGAGGGTCAGAGAGAGAGGGAGACACAGAATCTGAAACAGGCTCCAGGCTCCAAGCTGTCAGCACAGAGCCCGACGCGGGGCTCGAACTCACGGACCGCGAGATCATGACCTGAGCCGAAGTCGGCCACTCAACCGACTGAGCCACCCAGGCGCCCCATCATTTATTCATCTTTTGGGAGAAAGAGAGAGAGAGAGACCCGAGTGTGAGCGGGGAAGGGACAAAGAGAGAGACACACACACAGAATCTGAAGCAGGCTCCAGGCTCTGAGCTGTCAGCACAGAGCCCAACACAGGGCTCAAACTCAGACTGTGAAATCATGACCTGAGCCAAAGTCGGATGCTTAACTGACTGAGCCACTCAGGTGCCCTCCCTCCTCCAAGTTTTGCTAGCTCTGGGCATCTGGGAAGTTTCCTTAAACTCTAAAACTCTAAGGGTCTCAGTTTTCTTATTTGTTAAATGGGGAGGGTGATAACCATAGTACCCACCTCACCAGGGTTTTTGGGAGCATTAAGATGCTCTGTGTATGGCACTTAGCACAGGGTGAGTGTTCAGTAGGGGGTAGCCATTGTCTTTCAAGATTGTGCTTGAGGGATTCAGGAAGAGAGGCAGCTGGCAACAAGTGAGAAAACAGAGGGAGGAGACATGGGTCCAGGTTGAAAGTGAAGAAAAGAATAAACCCAGTTTCAGACGGGGATAGTGAGATGGATTAAGAAAGCCCTGATTGTCAGAGCCTCTGCCAGAAGCTTCCTTTTGCATAGGCCCTGATCAATTTTTCCATCTTCTCTGAGCAGAGGGCAGGCCTTGAAGGGAGTGCAAGAGACCCCTTGATCTCTTGGAGGCATAACTGTGAAGTTAGGTTGCAAATAATTTTTATACCAAGACAGGTCTTTGTAGAATTTTCATGAAGACTTGCCTGTTCCTTGCTGCATCTTTGTTGACATTGACCTTCCTGATCTTCTATTTATATTTATAGCTGCCTTTCCTGGGATCCCTGGGCAGCCCAGAGTCTATGTGATTTGGAAGAGGTGAAAAGAAAATCAACTATGCAATTGTTAAGATAGAACTTCAGCATTTTTCTTAGACTGAACATTGATTAAAAGGCCATAATACCATTCCTATTCTGTCATGAATTGGGTTGTATTCTAGTGGCAAATTAAGTTTGAGAGATGTAAACATCATCTTAAGATTAGACATTACATTTGGCTCCATGTTCTTGGTGATCCACTGACATCTAGCCCTGCCTTCGGATTAGCTTAATTGGAACATGAGAGGTGAGAACTTAATAAGAACATAACTGGACAGATATACTGAACAGAGCTGGCTTAGTGGCTATTATAAACTTCACTTGGGATTTCTTTCCAATGCAGCTCTGAAAATATTTTGGTTAATAATTAAGTTAATAATTTTTGCTATAAGCAATTTTTGATAAAAGTTTATACTGTCAGCAGTAAAAAGTATGATGAACTCAAAGAGTTTGTTCCAGCTGGATGTGTTAAGTATGCAGAACTCGCTATTCCCGTATCTGCTAGTTAACTCTGGGGCCAGTCCCTCACATGACAGAAAACCCCATCTGAACTGACTTCATTTTTTTTTTTTTAATTTTTTAACGTTTATTTATTTTTGGGACAGAGAGAGACAGAGCATGAACGGGGGAGGGGCAGAGAGAGAGGGAGACACAGAATCGGAAACAGGCTCCAGGCTCCGAGCCGTCAGCCCGGAGCCTGACGCGGGGCTCGAACTCACGGACCGCGAGATCGTGACCTGGCTGAAGTCGGACGCTCAACTGACTGCGCCACCCAGGCGCCCCTGAACTGACTTCAATGAAAAAGATTGTTTGTTTGTTTGTTTGTTTGTTTATATATGTCCTTTCCCATGGGGAGATCTTCCACAGCTTGATTTGGGGACCCAGATGATGTCTTCACGATTTGGTTCCCTCTCCATCTCTTGATTCAGTTTCCTCTGGCGTGGCTCCACCCTCAAATGGTCCCTGCCTTGTGACACTAGCCTATGTCTCATGCCTTAGAAAGAGAAAGTCTCTTCCTGAGTTTCTAATTGAACTGACTCAGGTCAATGACCTACTTTGGAATCAATCCTTGGAACTAGGGGAATTTAGTGGGCAGTGGGCTGTTGGGCAAAGTGAAGGATCCCTAACCCAGTGCACATAGCTTTAGAATTGGGGAAAGACAGATCCCCAAAAGGAACTCAAGGTGCTGTTACCAAAAGAAGGCAGAAAGGATACTGGGCAGCTATCTTGGCTAGGACTCATTGTGCTGCGAACAGCAGGAAACTGTCTTAAATAATGAAGGGGATTCTTTGGTTCAGGAAACTAAAAGGTTCTGAGGTAAAGAAGGAGGATTTCAGGATGGGTTTGATTGAGAACTCAATGATAAAACCAGAGACTTGGTTCTCTTCTGCCTCTATGGGTGGCCTCTTGCAAAGTTGGTTTTATCCTCAGGCTGGCTTCCCTCAGAGTGGCCAAACAGATACTGCCACTGGCCTAGGCTTTGCCCCCGCAACTACAGCAACCTGGGGCACCTGGGTGGCTCAGTCAGTTGAGCGTCCGACTTCGGCTCAGGTCATGATCTCGCAGCTTGTGGGTTCAATCCCTGTGTCGGGCTCTGTGCTGACAGCTCCAGAGCCTGGAGCCTGCAGCCTGCTTTGGATTCTGTGTCTCCCTCTCTCTTTTCCCCTCCCCCACTCTCACTCTGTCTCTCTCTGTCTCAAAATAAACATTAAAAAGAAAAGAAAAGAAAAGGAAATGATTTCCCAGAAGCCCCAGCACATCTCCTCTCATACTTTATCAGTCTGAAATTGATTATGCACCCATTCTCCATTCAGCAAATCCCTCGGGCCAGGATAAATGTGGACCAGGTTTAGGTCTAGGTGGCAGGTGGGGTGGGCTTATCTGGACTGCCTAATCGGGATTCATACCTGCAGCTGGAGATGGACTTAATCCTCCATACTCATCACAGCAACCTCCAGCCGGAGGTTGGCTGCTGGATGTTGAATTAATAACCACAGTGCAGCCATAGCTTACTCATTTCTTTATCTCTTGTGTTTAACACAGGCTTGGCACATAGTAGGTCCTCAGTAAATGTTTACTGAACAGGACTAAACCGGAACAATGCACTGTGCATAATTTAGAAAGAAATCAGGAGTTTTCTGCATGACTAAAATGATGCCTGAAAATAAATCTTATCTCAGCTTTAAATATGGATTAAATGCAGGGTCTGGATAGAGGTGATAAGACTTTCTGCCTCTTTTCCTATCCTATCCCACACGGCATAAAATTTTCCCTTTTGCTTTGGTTGCTCATCAAATTCCATTACAATGAAGACTATTGTAAACAAAAGTTAGTATCAGGAAACTATTTCTAACTCCTGATAAGTCATTTGATGATCTCATGACACTAAAATTTGCTACTATGAATAATTCAGTAAAACAAATCTATTTCTTCTTAGAGTCCTGTGCTATCTTACAGTCATTTATTGTAGTCTTTTATTTTTTAAATAAAATACCCAAATATCTTTTAAAAAGTACAAGGGCTCTGGTCAGTGAAGGAAGAAACTCTGTTTCCTGACCTTGACCAATAAGGGAATTAGAAATACCATCCACTTTTGTTTGAAAAACTTTTCTAAGGAGTGGAAAAAATAGATTTGTCACAGGAAAGGTGTGGTGGAATTATTTTAGCGTTACTCCTTTTACTTCAGAACACTTTTAGAAATGAGCACGTGGCCCATGCTGAAAGTCTTGGTCTATACTTTGTGTTATGAGTGTATTTTTTTTTTAATTTTTTTAACATTCATTTTTGAGAGACAGAGAGAGAGCGTGAGCTGGGGAGGGGCAGAGAGAGAGGGAGACACAGAATCCGAAGCAGGCTCCAGGCTCTGAGCTGTCCGCACAGGGCCCGATACAGGGCTTGAACCCACAAACTGAGATCATGACCTGAGCCGAAGTCAGACACTTAACCAACTGAGCCACCCAGGTGCCCCATGAGTGTGTATTTTTAAGTTCTTTTGAGAAGTATTATTTTTCTTTAATGAAATTCTAATGCAGTCGGGGAAAATGTAACTTCTGTTTGAAGTTTGCTGTGATAAGTATTTTGGCATCTGGCTGTAGTCCAAGTGAGTGCTCGTTTCTAGAATCAGTTATCACTTTTGTCTTGGGGGGCTGGTTCTCAGGCGTCTGGAAGTTTACTGTAGAGAATAGCTATGTGGGAAAGGAGGCTATGACATTCTAAGTGCATGCCACACCCACAGCCTTAACTTCAGCCCTCTGTCCCTGCTTTGTCCATGTCCCCATTACCCTGGCTACAAGTGATTGAGCCAAGAATAAGTGTCACACCCTATGGGCAGCCACTTGAGAATGCCAAGTGGCTATGAAATGATCTGGTACAATTGCTCTGCCCAACAGGGATGGCCCATTCTGAGTAGTATCTTACCAATCCAATCAGATTCTTCTGGGGAGTAGCGATGCCACAG
Organism: Lynx canadensis; assembly: GCF_007474595.2. Taxonomy (NCBI): domain Eukaryota; kingdom Metazoa; phylum Chordata; class Mammalia; order Carnivora; family Felidae; genus Lynx; species Lynx canadensis. Next base: position 15,551,210 of record NC_044318.1, read on the forward strand.
GGCTGAGTCCCACGTAGATTGAGAACCAGAACTGTTGTTGAGCCACAAAGCTATAAGTAGATGAGGCTACTGTGATTAGCCAGACCTGCGCCCTGAACAGCCATGGACCCTGGTCCACTTCTCCCTGAGACCTGCCCCCAGTCAGAGGAATTCCCATTTTCCTTCCACGCCTTCTGCCTTTACACTAACCCCGTGTGCGAGACTATATTCGTGTTCAAAAATATTTGTGGCCTCTCTCTAAGGGAGGCTTGTCCATGTGACTGCTTTGGTCAAAGCAATGTGTGAACGTGACATATGTCATTTCCAAATACACACTCTAAGAGTCAAAGCATGGTTCACCATGTCGTATTCACTTAATGTGATAACTAGTGCTATTTTATTTTATTTTTTTTTTTAATTTTTTTTTCAACATTTATTTTTGGGAGAGAGAGAGACAGAGCATGAATGGGGGAGGGGCAGAGAGAGAGGGAGACACAGAATCGGAAACAGGCTCCAGGCTCTGAGCCATCAGCCCAGAGCCTGACGCGGGGCTCGAACTCACAGACCGCGAGATCGTGACCTGGCTGAAGTCGGACGCTTAACCGACTGCGCCACCCAGGCGCCCCGTTCTAGTGCTATTTTAGAGAGAAGCTCGTGAGCCTGAATCCCAGAGTAAAGACAACGTGAAGCAGGGAGCTATAGCTGATTGAAATGTTCATGTAACATGAGTGAAAAAAAAGCCATTGATGATATAAGCTTCTCAGATTTAGGGGTTGTTTGCTGCAGCAAAATCTATCCTAAACTGATTTGTGAAAAATACCCAGTAACCAAGGTAACCCGAACAGATTTCTAAACCTTGCAAACCCAAAGAATCTCAACAAACACAATGCCATAGCAAGCCACACTTCAGTGCACTAACCTCACAGCATGTGCTTTTGACCTTTCTGGGGTGGAATTACATTCATTACCGGATGCAGATTCAGTGACTTTCCAATGCAAGTAGTTTCTCTTTCTAGTCTCTGCACTTCTAGTCTGCTTCTTATGGGCGTACCCAACATGAACATCGGGGCAAGGTGCTGTCTGGGTTGAACTCCAATTTCTGCCTTTTCTCTCTTTGGGGTTTCAGTCTTTTATGATGATGTTTTCCACCCCCGAATTTTATTACAAAATTTTTCCAGCAATATAGAACAGTGGAAGAATTTCAGAGGGAACATCCACATATTTACCACCTAGATTCTACAGTTACCATTTTGCTTTATTGGCTTGGTTGCATATCTGTCCACCAATCCATCAGTCCATCCGTCTATCCATCTACCTTGTTTTTTGGGTGCATTTTAAAATAAGTTGCAGACTCATGATGACATGATGATGTCTTTGTCATTTAGTCTTTTTCCTTTTAATTCTGGATTTTTAAAAATTGCTTTTTAACCTTGTTTGAGGTTGTCTTAACTGTTTCCTCTGCTTGCTGAAACTTGCACATACTCACCCTTTAACAATCATGAACTCAGTATGTTTGTCCGCATTACGTAAACCCTGGGTGCCCACACTTTCTTAATCTCACTCTTTAATTTTTCTATTACTTCCTCTCTTATCTCTTCACTCACCACAACTTTTCATTTGCTCTCCCTTCTCTCTTTCAGCTCCCTGGCAGATAATTTTTAAACTAAACAACAGCTGAACAATATCCTCACTGTTCCACGTGTCTGAGTATGCACGGCACGTCCACACTTGCTCAGATCAGAAGGAAAACACAATTTCTTCCATTTTATTTCTTTGCATCAAAAGTGATTAAATCTGTCTGCATGACCTTCATACATCAGACCATTGGGCTATTTTAAAAGTCTATTTAATAGAGTAAGTCAAACTGCATTCCCTTGGTAGAAGGAATCTTTACCACCAAACACTGCAGTAAATGCCAAGGGAACAATGCATCTTTTATGGACAGGAAAGAAAGAGACACTGCCATCTTACAATTGCTGGATTGTTTAAATTATACGGCAATCCATGCTAGATACATATTTGCATTGTTGTACAAGTATTTTCTTAGTTGGGTTAAAGATGGCTTTTTGAAGGCAACCCTACTGTTGCAAGGCAGCCTTAGAAAACCCTGTTACATGCTCCATTACATTTAATTTTATTACCCTGGCCAGCAGTGTTTCAATTTTTTAATAAAAGGCTATCAGCAAGGAGGTAGAAGACTGCAAACAATCTCCAGCAACTCGGGAACTGCTCTGTTTTATGGACTAATGGCTATAGTAAAGCTTTCAGTAAAAAATTTTAAGCAGCACTTTCCTTTTTGGTGAGAATCAATTTCACAACAGTTTTTTTTTTCAACCTTATCTAAGATTATAAAGCTGAGTTGGCTATTTTCAAGTGAAGGGGGGGAAAAAAAGAAAAAATAGAAGGAACATTTTCATGATAAAATATTAGAAGAAAATGAAGAGAAACTATCCAGAATTATATTAGCAATCCTTAGTTGGGTTTTTTTTTTTTTAATGTTTATTTATTTTTGAGACACAGACAAAGTGTGAGCAGGGGAGGGGCAGAGAGAAAGAGGGAGACACAGGATCTGAAACAGGCTCCAGGCTCTGAACGGTCAGCATAGAACCCGATGTGGGGCTCAAACCCATGAACACTGAGATCATGACTTGAGCCGAAGTTGGACGTTCAACTGACTGAGCCACCCAGGCGCCCCAAGCAGTCGCTAGTTTTAAATATCAGAATTCTTGGGGCTCCTGGGTGGCTCAGTAGGTTAAGCGTCTGACTTCAGCTCAGGTCATGATCTCGCCGTTTGTGAGATCAAGCCCCACATTAGACTCTGAACTAACAGTGCCAAGCCTGCTTGGGATTCTCTTTTTCTCCGTCTCTCTCTGCCCCTCTCCCGTTTGCATGCACTCTTAAAATAAATAAATAAACTTTTAAAAAAAGATGTCAGAATTCTTGTAAGTAAGCTCTTTCTTGCTTTGATGTTTGAGAGTTGAATGGTGAATTCATTCATTCATTTACTTACCACCCATTGATCACCTACTCCATGCAAGGCACTCAATTAAGCACTAAGAATATAAAGAAAAGAGACATGTGCCTTGTCCTCAAGAAGTTTATAGTTAAGTGGGGAAGATAGACATGTGGGCAAGTATTATGTTATGGTTATGTCTGAGGTGCTATGACAGAGTGGCAAATGAGGAACTGAGGGTGGGGGGCTGGAGAGTTTAAGCTGAGGAGGGTGAGAATGGTCAGAAAGTCTTCCTGGAGGCATCTAGGAGGACAAGTGGGGGTTAGCTGATTGGAGAAAAAAAGGAATAGGAGTTAAAACTTTTCCTGTTGTAAGCAATAAACAACCCAATATAAACTGGCTTAATCAAAGAGAGACTAGGGATGCCTGAGTGGCTCAGTCAGTTAAGCGACTGACTTTGGCTCAGGTAATGATCTCACAGTCTGTGAGTTTGAGCCCTGCATCAGGCTGTGTACTGACAGCTCAGAGCTTGGAGCCTGGTTAGGATTCTGTCTCCCTCTCTCTCTTCCCCTCCCCCACTTATGGTCGCTCACTCACTGTCTCTCTCTCTCTGAAAAAATAAATAAGCATTAAAAAAAAATTAATATAGTGGCTCATGTACCTGAAAGGTCCAGGGAATTTGGGCTTTGGAATTTGGGTATAGCAGGATCTAGGGTCTAGTACAGTGTCATTAGAAATCTGCCATTGATGGTTTAGCCAATAGCATCTCCCTTCTTACTTGCTATATTACCCCAAATTTATTCATTTTCTTTGGAGTTGCTGTGCCCTTCAGGAGTGGCTGGACGCAACTAATTATATTTGTAATGATCCTATTTCCAAATACAGTCACATTCTGAAGTTCTGGGAGTTAGGAGTTAAACGTATGAATTTGGGTCGAGGAGGACACACAGTTCAATCCACTACACCCTGTCTATCCTCCCTGTCTCAGATCTCCTGCTGGTACCTCCCACTGGCTGGACCCACCTAGTGAGTAAGGGAGCCTGGTGGAAGTGAACCATAAAATCAGCCTCCTGAGGCACAGAACCGGGTGGGAGAAGTGTAGACCTGGAGCCACTGTTGGGTGGACAACTGGCAGGGTCAGCCACACTGGCCAATGGCACCTGCATGCTTGGCTTCTACATTGCAAGATGGTACCCAGACCCGAAGTAGTGCTGTTGGGAGGGTTCGAGTGGACTGGGAGAAAGCAGTAAGTACAGTTACTCAGAATCAAGTTCCAGATTTAAATAAAATCCTTCTGTGACAATTCCAAAAGCATGTAGTAAGCCTCCTACTATGTGCACTGTCTTTTATTAGTCCCTGCTATCAGAAAATGTGCTAATCCAAAGATGACTGGAGAGGGGTGCCTAGGTGGCTCAGTTGGTTAAGCTTCTGACTTCAGCTCAGGCATGATCTCACAGTTCATGGGTTCCAGCGCCACGTCAGGCTCTGTGCTGACAGCTTGGAGCCTGGAGCCTGTTTCAGATTCTGTGTCTCTCTCTCTCTGCCCTTCCCCTGCTTGCACTCTGTCTCTCTCTCAAAAATAAATAAACATCAAAAAAATTAAAAACAAAAAACAAAAAAATAAAGATGACTGGAGAAAAGTCTTCAGAATTCTTTACATCACCCCAAGCTACTGTTTGTTGATGTACTTATAAACCTCATAAAAGACTCATGCATATTTCATCTAACCCAAAAAATCAATTAACCTCTCTTTCTTTGTCCTACTCAGACATGTGGACAAAGAGTATAATTTAATTCTCTCTTCTCTTTTCTCTCTTTAGAGAAAAAGAACCAAATTCATTGCCTGTGATTTTCTGACTGAGTGGTTATACAAGTAAGTTTTGCATGTGTTTGAATATTCAATGACCCTAAGGATTCAATAGTGTTCATTTGCAAGCAGAATAGCAACAATTGACTTGAATTTTTGCTTATTGTTTTCTTGTCAATCAAAATATGGCATCGTTACCAGTCAAAATCCAAAGAGGATAGGGGAGTCTTTCACGGAATTCTTCTCCATTCCATTTGTGGAGCAGTGGCTGAAGCATCAGTAAGTACCAACACAAGGCCTCAAATAATTTATTCCTATTTTAAGACTGTGTTAATGATAGTTTTCTCCAATCCAACTAACTCATGTAATCCATCCAGGACTCCAGGTCAGTTTTATTCGTGGTTCTTGTCTCTAGCTATTTTCAGTCCAGGCTAAGAGCATCCTATCCGTGGTGATTATTCTATAAGCACTTCAGAAATAAATCAGAAAAGTTAAAAAATTCTTATCCTAAGTAATTCATCTCTCCGTTCTCTCTCCTCATTCTTTCTCTCTTCCTCCCTTCTTCCCTGCCCCCTCTCAAGGTTATTATGTCTCAAGAAATAGGACTAAACTTTTTTAAATACTGATTTTTAGTTATATGGATCAATTCTACATTTAAAATATTAGAACATGACAGATAAATTTAAAATTCTCCTTGACCATCATATGAGTTCTTCTCTCCTCACAAAAGTAATCAGTTTAGTCTATAGTCCTTCCAGAGCTCTTAAGGTTGGTTAACCATGTAAAATTAGATTATATCATATAAAATTAGTAGTACTATTTGCTGTGAGTGATTTCTCATCAATGTAATGATGATGATGGCAAATAACATTTATTGAGTGCTTATATCATTGTTCTCAGCATTTAACACTAATGAACTAACTTGATCCTGATAACAATGCCATTACCAGCCCTATTTTGCAGATGAGGAAATGCATGCATTATTTTGCAACTTGCTTTTGTTTGCTCTCAAATACATGCTTTTGAGATCTAGCCCTGTTGATTCAATCACACCTAATTCCTGCCTTTGATGGTGTTATAGTATATTTCATCTCTAGATTTGCATAATTCACTCATTCATACAATAAGTATTTATTGAGTACTACGATACACCAAACATCACTCTAGGTGCTGGAGGTAAAGTACCTTCCTTGCCTTTATGGAAGTTATATCCTAGTGGGGGATGACAGACAATGAACAAGTAAGTGCTATAGGGAAAAAGAAAGCAGAGAGGGGGAATGCAGAATATCGAAGGGGCTTAATTTTGCATAGGGTGGTCAGGAAGGATCTCACCTGGAAGATGACATTTAAGCAATGGTCCACTATTTTAGATCATAGGTGGAAGAGAGGTCAATTTAGAGAAAATGATGTATATTTAACTGGTTGCTTTGAAATGTTTTCATGCCAGCCCTTTGTGAAAACAATGTAAGGAAACCAAGGCATTGGAAAATTAAGCAAGGCTTGTAAAACCTCATATTAAACAGAATGAAAGACCTTAAATTAGACCTTTAGCCCTCAAATATCACTTTTTTTTGTTTGTTTGTTTAGATATGCCCTTCCTGAGAATGCCAAGTTGAATAGACTCTTGACTGACTTTCTTAATTTGGAGAATTAAATATACCCCAGATTTTACCAGGGTTTTAAAAGATTTTTTTTAAGTACTCTCTGGGGGTGCCTGGGTGGCTCAGTCAGTCAAAGCGTCCAACTTCGGCTCAGGTCATGATCTCAGTCTGTGAGTTTGAGCCCCGCTTTGGGCTCAGTGCTGAGAGCTTGGAGCCTGGAGCCTGCTTCTGATTCTGTCTCCCTCTCTCTCTGCTCCTCCCCTGCTCACGCTGTCTCTCTCTGTCTCTCAAAAATAAATAAATGTAAACAAAAAAAAATTTTTATTTAAGAAAAAGTACTCTCTGCACCCAATAACGGACTCAAACTCACAACCCTGAAATCAAGAGTCATATGCTGTACCAACTGAGCCAGCGGGGCACCCGTTATCAGTTTTTTAAAAATCAGGGGCGCCTGGGTGGCTCGGTTGGTTAAGCATCTGACTTAGGCTCCGGTCATGATCTCACTGCTTGTGGGTTCCAGCCCCATGTCGGACTCTGTGCTGACAGCTCAGAGCCCAGAGCCTGCTTCAGATTCTGTCTCCCTCTCTCTCTGCCCCTCCCCCACTTGTGCTGTCTGTCTCCTTCAAAAGTAAATAAACATTAAAATAAAAATAAAAATCTGAGACTAGCAAAACATTGAAAGGAGAATGAATGATATTGGAAAACCGTGTTTTTTTAATTAGCTTCCAAACCTGTGCCTAATTTTGCCCACTATGAAAATGGAAGGCCCATAATGTATTGAGTATAAATGATTAATAAGTGGAAGAGTTTGCATATATTTTTCTAAGACAAGGTTTTTTCAGTATCATTCTCCAAGTTATTGCTTTGCCTTGAAAATGAAGCATTTTCTCACTTCTGATAGCCAATGAAAAAGAATCTTAAAGATATGAGAACTTCTCTAAATAAGAGTCCTCTCAAATCCCTAGTCATTTATTATAAAAATATCTTCTGGGGTGCTTGGGTGGGTCAGTAGGTTAAGTGTCTGACTTTGGCTCAGGTCATGATCTCACGGTTCGTGGGTTCGAACCTCGCATCACGGTCTGTGCTGACAGCTCAGAGGCTGGAGCCTGTGTCAGAGTCTGTGTCTCCTTCTTTCTCTGCCCGCCCCCCCCCCCCCCGCCCCGCTCGCGTTCTGTCTCTCTCTCTCTGTCAAAAATAAACATTAAAAATTTTTTTAAATATATCTTAATTTAAAATGGTTGCTCACGTCCTCTGGCAACTCATATAAATACACTAAGAAGTAGCAAAACTGACCATTTGACTTTAACTCCACAAGAACAGAAATACAAGAGCTCTCTCCTAACTGGCATTTGTATCCTCTATTTCTGTAACCTTTCAAAGAGATGCCAAGAAGTGTGATAAAACTTTAAATTATATTAATCTGCTTTTTTTTTTCAATGTTTATTTATTTTTGGGACAGAGAGAGACAGAGCATGAACGGGGGAGGGGCAGAGAGAGAGGAAGACACAGAATCGGAAACAGGCTCCAGGCTCTGAGCCATCAGCCCAGAGCCTGACGCGGGGCTCGAACTCCCGGACCGCGAGATCGTGACCTGGCTGAAGTCGGACGCTTAACCTACTGCGCCACCCAGGCGCCCCCTATATTAATCTGCTTTGATGCAATAAGTATTTTATTGAACACCTACCAAGTGCAATGCACAGAGCCTGGTATTGTGGAATAAATAGAGATCAATAAAATACGGGCTCTGGCTTTGGGAGTAAGAGAGACATATTTACAACTAAGTATAGTTTCTGTAGCAAGTGTTCTAATACAGAGGCTAAAGCACTGAAGGGAAATGGGGAAGCACAAGACCATTCACAGACCCTCCTGATAGGCCTGGAGCCAGCCCAGTTGGGGCAGCAGCCAAGCTGGTTGGTGCCCACATTTGGTCTTGAGAGGGAAGGACTCAGGTCTTGTATCCTTCTCAAAGATACCAGAAGAGTCAGAGAGATAAGTAAGAACCAATGTTCTTAAAGAGAATGAGAGCAGGAGCTGGAAACAATATCTAATCCAGGTTTTTTGAACCTTAGCACTATCGACATTTAGCACCAGATAATTCTCTGATGTGGGGCTGGCCTGTGCATTGTGGAATGTTCAGCAGCTTCTCTGGCCTCCACCTACTAGATGCCAATAGCACCTCCCTAAAGCCATCACCATCAAGAATATCTCCAGACACTAGCAAATATCAGGGGCATGAGGGATCGAGTGGGGCAGGGAGACAACAAAATAGCCTCTGGTTGAGAACCTCTGACCTAATCCAGTGGTTTTCTACCCTGGCTGCACGTTAAAGTCATTTGGGGAGTTTCTGTTGCCTGACTTCCCCAAGACCTATTAAATCAGACCTCTTAATTCAGGGTATAGCCCATGTATTGGTTTGTTTGTTTGTTTGTTTGTTTGTTTGTTTGTTTTTAATAGCTTCCTGGGTGATTCTAATATATACCCAGAGTTGAGACCTCATCCATAGAGCAGAAGAAATACTGTGTTCAAATAAATAATATAATTATGTTATACTATTAATAAAAAGTATACTTGAAGTAGTAAATAGTATGATTTCACCATTCCTCTGCTAAGCACTTTTACACATATTATCTCATTTAATCTTAGTGCCAAAACTGAAAGGAGCCGGAAGTTGTAAACGAAGTAAGGTTGGTCTTGGGCAAATATGGGGATTGTTGGGGGCAAAATAAATGGGCATTTTGAGTAGGGCTTAAGGGTACAGATTGGAGGAAGATGAATTTTGAGGGTAGACTTTGTCAAAGTTTTCTAAAGGAAGCAAAATATAAACTAGCACTTCCAGCAGTTCTGGGCTGAGGTTAAGAACATGAGCTCTGGGGACAGACAAACCAGTGTTCAAATGTCTCCTCTACCAGCTTACTAGTCGTATGACCCCGGGTAAGTGTTTTAGCTCCTCTTACCGTGTAACAAATTACCCCAGCACTTAGTGGCCTGGAACAGTAAACACTTGTTAAATTCTCACAGTTTCTGTGGATCAGGAATTGAGGTGCATGCTGCTCAGCTGGGTGGTTCTGTTTCAAGGTGTCTCATAGGCTACAGTCAAGACGTCGCGGGGGCTGTAGTCTTCTGAAGACGTGACTGAGCCTACAGGAGCCACTTTCAAGTTGGCTTACCCACACGGTACCACATGGTGCCACACCCACCCACAGGCTGAAGGCCTCCGTTTTTCTCCACACGGACCTTTCCATGGGCTGCTCGAGTGTCATCACCACATGGTAACTGGCCTCTTCCAGGGTGAGAGACTCGAGACCAAGAAGGAAGCTGCAGTGCCTCTTGTGACCCAACTGGGAAGCCAAACACCTGCACCTTCCACCACATTCTGTTCATTAGAAGTGAGTCACTAAGTCCAGCTCATGTACCACATGCAAGGGGAGTGTGATTAGGCTCCACCTTTTGAAAGAAGGAGTATCAAACCACACGCGGACATATTTTAAAAGCACCCCTGCAGGTCACTCTCCAGGCCTGTATCTCCTCGTTAGTGAAATGTGATTGATGATCATGAAGATGCGGTGAAATGATGCACCTACACATAAAATCGTGAACAGGCCCAGTCTGGAGCAACATGTGCCTTCCTAGTGGCCACTGTTGCCATCAGAGGACACCGTGGACTTTAGACGAGACATACAGCAGAAAAGGGTACTCATGGCCAAAGGCAGGAAGGTGGGAGAAGGCAGGACTTGGTCCAAGCACAGGAAACCGGCATAGCTGACTCATAGAGCATGCCAACATATAGGGAGGGGATAGGAGATAAGGCTGGAAGGGAGTCAGGGGATGGATTTTGGTTTAATGTAAAACCATCAAGTTTGGGCATTATTCCATAAGCACGAGAGAGTATTAAAAGATTTTGGAGCAGAGGCATACTGTGAGCGAGCTGCTTTGGCAGAATAACTCCCAAGAGTGCAGCGGACCACCTGGTTCCAGCCCTAAGATCTTGAACTGGGACAACAGGAATGGAAAGGAGGACCCTGTGATAGGTCCAGTGGATGGATGGCACAGGGTGATGAGTTTGGGGGTGAAGAAATGTGCCTGAAAAGGGGAGATTTGCTGGGCGAATGGAAGCCCATGATAGAAGCAAAGAGACGTGGCTGGAAAATCAGGCTCAAGGGTAAAGATGAGGATTTCTGTCTTGGGCACATTGAGATTGAGGCGTCCATATTGGAAATATCGGTCTGAAGCTCAGAAGTGGAGTCTGGAGAGAAACGTTGATTTTGGAATCAAGATCCCCATGTCAAATGTACAGCTACAGCTGAACTTTGGAGTGCCCCAGAGTTGGTCCAAGGGTTCAATGAAGGAGGCACTTACTCTAAGTCATGTGGTTGGCAATGGTGACCATGCCTTGTCTTGTCTGCAGAGCAAATCATTGTTTCCACTTAGGTTATGTTGAGTTGTTCAGTGGGGAGGGAGTTGGGGTATATTAGTTTTCTCTTGCTGCTATAACAAATTACCACAAAGTTTTTAACCAATGCAAAAGTTATTATTGTACAGTTTGGAAGTCAAAAGCCTGACATGGGTGTCCCTGGGCTAAAATCAAGGTGTTGGCAGGGCTGCATTCTTTCATGGAGGGAAATGTGTTGTCTCTCTAGGGGAGAACACATTTTCTTGCCTTTTGCAGCTTCTAGATGCTGCCTATATTGGCTGGTGGTGACTTCCTCCATCTTCAGAGCCAGCAATGTTACATATCTCTGATCCTGTCTCCTTAGTCACATTTCTCTGACTCTCTTTTGCCTCCCTCTTTGACTATTAGGTTACATTGGCTCACCCAGATAATTCAGAATATTCTCCCCATCTCAAGGTCTTTAATTTAATCACATCTGCACAGTCCTTTTTGCCGTTGTAACATAACATAGGTTATAGGCATTATGATTCTTTCATGTTTGGGTGCCATTTTTCTGCCTACCTCAAAGAGTAATGGAGAATATGGGAAAATTGGAAGTCCCTCACTGGTAGAGATCACCTACATTTTCTTGGGGATCACTGACGTTTTGGAATGGTATTATGGGTTTTGCGAAAATGATACATGCTCAGAGAAAAAAGTAAAAGTATGAAGAAAAAGGTACAAATCACCTAAGAGCCTGCCTCTCAGATGTAACCATTGTTGACATTTTAGTGAACTTCTTTTCAGAGACTTCTATGTGCATATATACACATATATTAGGTATAAGAAGATGTATGTCTTCTTCTGAGACCAGAACTACAAGTAAGAGGAAATTTGGGGTGAAGCGGAAAATCTGAGCAAGTTCATGGTGGGTCCTGTCATCCTGATTGTTCATTTAGGTGTAGAGGCATCTGCTGTGAGGGAGGCCCAGGCAGGTTCTGGAGGCTTGTGGGGGAGGAAAGGGGGTGTACAGCAGCTGCTGTGGTGAAATTGGTAGGGAATCAACTAGGGATAAATAGGGATGGCCCAGCTGATGGCCTGAATTTGTGGTGCATGTAAACAGCCTGCTTATGTGATTATCACCAGCAACCCTCTGCAACCCTGGAAAGGGGGGTGGAGAAAGCAGATGGTTGGGTAAAATCAGGGCTGAAGACTAGCAAAGCTAATATTAAGTGGAAAGTCTAGACTGGACCTAGGGGATCTTAAATAAAGGGGAAGCATCATTAACTTTTCTAAGAATAATATCTTACTTTTTTTTTTTTCAAAAACTACCATATTTTTTGAATTATGTTAACAATTTAACCACCAATTTTCAGAAAGAGAAAGAAATACTACATTATGTGTTCACTTTAGAAGTGAGAAACATACCAAACTTGGAGACACTAAAATGGGGTTCATGTGGTTTTTGAAATTTCAATAGGTAGATTTTATATGGATCATGATTCAAAGGAAAACTAAAAAGAAAAATTAGGAGGCAATTGGAAATTTGAATACTTAATAAATAGTTAATGATATAGGGGCGCCTGGGTGGATCAGTCAGTTAAGCGTCTGACTTCAGCTCAGGTCACGATCTCGCGGTCTGTGAGTTCAAGCCCCGCGTCGGGCTCTGTGCTGATGGCTCAGAGCCTGGAGCCTGTTTCAGATTCTGTGTCTCCCTCTCTCTGCCCCTCCCCCGTTCATGCTCTGTCTCTCTCTGTCTCAAAAATAAATAAACGTTAAAAAAAAAATTTATTGTTTTTTAAATAAATAGTTAATGATATAGGGGCACCTGGGTGGCTCAGTCAGTTAAGCGTCCGACTTCGGCTTAGGTCATGATCTCACTGTTTATGGGTTTGAGCCCTGCATTGGGCTCTGTGCTGACAGCTCAAAGCCTGGAGCCTGCTTCAGATTCTGTCTCCATCTCTCTGACCCTCCATTGCTCATGCTCTGTCTGTCTCTCTCTCAAATATAAAAAACAAAATGTTAAAAAAATATTTTTTGAATAGTTGATGATGTAAAGAATTATTCTTTTATTTAAGGTATGATAATAATTTCATAGTCACAATAAAAAAGTTACTGCTTTTTAGAGAAACATGCTAAAATATTTATGAATGAAATATGAAATGGTATGGTGTCTCTGGGAGGGTTGGGAGAGGGGAGTTACATTGAATAACTGACATGCAGAACAGTAGAATTGAAGCTGGCTGATGGTGACGTGGGTTCATTTTTGTTTTCTTGTCCACTTTTTTATATCTTTGAAATTTTCCATAATAAAAAGTTAAAAGGAAAAGAAACAATGAGATTTTTCAAAGCTCCTCATGACCACTTGAATGATGGATGAGCCATGGGCAAGGAGGTATTTATTGACTGGCTGTCAGCCGGGAGGGTTGGGGGCTGTTCTCCACTGGAGTTTGCTGGAGTGACAGACAGTGGAGGAGACTGAGTTTTCTTGTGATCATGCTGAGAAACTCAAATGGCATGGAAGGAAAATGGCCCTGGGGCAAGGCGAGGGTAGCAGGTGTGGGACATGTGAAAAGCCTAGTGCTGGAGAGGCCTTGGTCACCCTTCCTGAGACCTGACTCTGAATGCGCATGACTCACCAACCAGTTCCCTTACCTCAGCCTCATTCTCCCTTCACATTCTCCTCTGATGCCAAACCCGCTTCTCCCCAGCAACAATGAAAGGAGGATTAACATGATCAGAGCCTTGGGCTTGCCCTAAAGAACATGGTTCTACTAGTACTTTTTCTTACAATAAATACTTTTTTTGTAGAACATGGTAAATCTTTTAGGCTTTGCAGGCTGTATATGGCCTGCAAATTGCTGATCCAGTTACTTCAACTCCACCATTGTAGCAGGAAAGCAGTCATTGACAGCATGTGAATAAACAGACATGGCTAGATTCTAGTACAACTTTACTTACACAAATAGGTAATGGGCCACATTTGACCCATGGGCTATAGTTTGCTGAGCCCTGTTCTAGATACCAAGAACGTTCTCAAATCCTAGTTTTGCATAAGAGCTAAAAACAATTAAATGAGCGTGAGTGAGAAAGATGGAAGGTTGGATAAGGTTACGATCAGAGCAGAAATTTGGAAAATTGAGATATGAGAGTCTTCAGGGAATCTGAAGCCCATTCTAAGATGTGACCATTCTATTGAGTGATGGACATAAGGGAAGGTGGGAGTCATGGAGTCACGTGGATTGGAGGCCATGGTGTTGGAGTGTCATCAGTATGAATAATGAAGTATCTGAAAAGGCCGGTGGGGGATGGGTTGGGGAAGATGACAGCACGTCAAATCCCGGAGCTGTCGAGGGTGGTGTAGGAATACCCTAGAGGACAAAGAAGTGGCGGGAGTTGAAGTGTAGGAGTTAGAACTTGGACTCTGGGGGCGCCTGGGTGGCTCAGTCGGTTGATCGTCCGACTTCAGCTCAGGTCATGATCTCACAGTCTGTGAGTTCGAGCCCCGCGTCGGGCTCTGTGCTGACAGCTCAGAGCCTGGAGCCTGCTTCGGATTCTGTGTCTCCCTTTCTCTGACCCTCCCCCGTTCATGCTCTGTCTCTCTCTGTCTCAAAAATAAACGTTAAAAAAAAAAAAAAAAAAAAAGAACTTGGACTCTGGATTCACAACTCTGCCTTCCAAACCAAGCTTCACCATTTCCAGTTGTGTGACTCTGGATGAAGATGACTTAACTGCTCTCAGCCTCAGATTTTCCATCTGTAAAATGGTGTTTCAAGTAAATAAAGCTAGTTTCTTACCTAAGAGGAATTCTACTGCCAACCATTAAGGGGATACCATTTTTCCAGTACTGATATGTTTATGAATAGGTATGTTCCAGCTATTTAAAAGTAGTTATTTATTTGTTCATTTATTTAGCTGATGTTTATTGAATGCTCAAATGTGCTCTAAAATTATAGAGCACAGACGTATTCATAAGCTGTTTGGCTACCGTTTATTGGATACTTTGTACCACGGAAATATAACACAGAGAAACATGGTACCTGTCTTCATGGATAGTCTTTGTGTATAGTTGGATTACAAAATGCATGTACTTAATTTATACTAGTTCAATGACATGCCTTTGGGGGAAAGAGAGAGAAATAAGATTTTTAAAAAACCAACCTGTTCCCCCTTGCCATTCCACTCTATAGGCAAAAGCATAAATAGGGCACATGACTCAGCTCTTTCCTTAGTTGTTCCCAGTGTTATGTGCCCTTCATAACATGGGCAGCTCATAAGACAACTACATGCTTCTGTTTGTATGTCTGCCTACCCACATAACTACCTGCCAACCAAGCATTTATATAGTATGTACTCGGGTACTATTCTGAACAGTTGATAAATATTAACCTAATTTAACTTGTATGACAACCCTACAGAGTAGGAAATGTTATTGTCCCCATTGTAGTAGTCAGGCTATTTTAGACTGAGTTGCAATCATAAACAATACTGAAATACTCAGTAACAGTTTACTTCTTGCTCATACAAAGACTGACACAGTTTAGACAGCCCTTTTATTTATAGCTATCTGGAACATAATGATTTTTGAGGTCACTAAAGCAAAGGAAGAAAAGAGTGGAGGAGGCATTTTAGTTCTTAACCTTCTCAGCCTAGAATGTTCTTAACCTTCTCCCGTCTCCTGACAGAGCCTGACTCCAAACCAACTGCAAGGGAGGCTGAGATCCATAAGGGACACTGGGTATTCCACGAGTACTTGCTGTCCCAGTGACAGCCATATTTCAGAGAAAAAACTGAGGCGCAGAGATGACTTACCTGCCCAAGGTCAGAAGCTAGCAAACAACAACACAGGATTGAACCCAGGCAACCTGGCTCATGAGTCCATGCCTTTAAGAACCTGCCTCTTAGATCACCTGCTACTTAGAGTGATCAGTGCTAAGACAGGGAGAACACTGGCTATGTGACATTGATTGAAGGATGCCGTGAAGGGGAAATTTTGACTAGGTGTGATTTTCATCTTATGTGCTGATTTCAGAGTACAGCTGTGGTAGAAGATAGAACTCCTCTTTATACTATGTGTGTGTTAGCATTTATTGCCTCAGAGAATCCTATCTACCAGCCAGGGGAACCATCTAAAATGTGAGTTTGGCTTTATTTAAACGTTCTTGGTAAGACAAATTCTACCAAGCCCAGCTGTCTTTGTTGCGTGATGTCATTATATTGTCAGATCACAGCTGGTAGGTTGGGATCATTTGTCACGGATGGCTGCCGATCGCTTTTCACATAAATGACAGGCCCTTCTCCTACAGGTTCCCCATAATTTAGCATACTCTTCACTCTGTCCATGCGTTCTCAGTTACCCATTTCTTTTCCATAACTTTTTTTCCAAGTAACTGCATTTTTTGTAGCTATTTTATATAGACATTGACAACCCTTAAATTTTTTTCTTAGGTATGGGAAACCTGTGTGGCTCAGACAGTTAAGCGCCTGACTCTTGGTTTCAGCTCAGATCATGATGTCACAGTTCATGGGTTCGAGCCCCATGTCAGGATCTGTGCTGACCGCACAAAGCCTGCTTGAGATTCTCTTTCTCTCCTCTCTCTGCCCCTGCCCGCCTCAAAATAAATAAATAAACATTAAAAAATATTTTTTCTTAGGTTTATAAAGATAACTAAGATTTATCACAAAGAAAATAAACATATTTGTTAAATAAACTATACAGTGAAAAGGAAATGTTTAAAATCAAGGATAATCATAGAATTAAATAACTCTACACGTAAAAATCTTTCAAAAGGATGTTTCACTCCAAAGTCAGGAACACGGCTTTTATTTTGTCTTCTAAATTATTTTGTAGCTTTCATATTGTCTACAGAGTTACTTTAAGAATTGAAAACAATTACGAAACTAAAGGGTATTTATTCTACTTTTCAAAAAAATTTTTAAAGTTTATTTGAGAGACATAGAGAGAAAGTGGGGAGGGGCAAAAAGAAAGTGAGAGAGAGGGAATCCCAAGCAGGCTCTGTGCTATTAGCAGATCCTGATGCGTGGCTCTATCTCACAAACCATGAGATCATGACCGGAGCCGAAATCAAGAGTCAGACACTTAACCGACTGAGCCACCCAGGCACCTCTATTCTACTTCTTTTTATTCCATTTCTTGCTTCCTGTGGTAGACATTTATGTTTTTCCCCACCCTGCATTGATTTCCTCTTCCTCCTCTGGGTACAGAACTCCATGTGACACTGAGAGGATCACGTTTCTCCTGTTCTCAGTCCATGTGGACAGTGAGCTGATTCCCCCTCTGGCTCTGGGTTGGGGATGTGACCCAGGCCTGGCCAGTCAGACCACTGAGTCCCCCTGACTACTATAGTTGCTCCCAAATTGTTTGAGTCACCGATAACCCCAAGATTTTTTTAGGAAGCAACCAGGAAGCTCTTTTCCTTTAGACTTACTTTAGACTCTCTCTTTTCCTCTAGACTTGGAGCTTTGAAGTCATAAGCCTTGAGCTGCTGAGGGCAAACACCTAAAGAGGTTGTGCCCGAGATAATAGTGGAACTGAGAGGTGGCCGGAGCCTGAGTTTCTACGGCATTGTTTTGGGCCTCTCTATCTGGCCATGCCTAAAGCTGACTCTATCCCTTCCCTCTTAGTTAATCCTTTTTTTTTTTTTTAATTTTTTTTTTTTTTTGCTTCAGCCAGTTTAAGTTTATTTCTTTTTAAGTTTTATCTATCTTATTATGTTTGAGAGAGAGCACACACAAGTGGGGGAGAGGCAGAGAGAGAGAGAGAGAGAGAGAGAGAGAGAGAATCCCAAGCAGGCTCTCTGCTGTCAGTGAAGAGCCTGATGCAGGGCTAGAACCCACGAACCATGAGATCATGACCTAAGCCGAAATCAAGAGTTGGACATTTAACTGACTGTGTCACCCAGGTGCCCTGAGGTAGGTTTCTATTACTTGCAAATGAAAGAGTCCTGATACGTGCTCTGACTTGGTATTGCCCCAACTAGCCTCCAGTATTCCATCTTAGCTTTGTCTAGGTTCTGTTGCTAAAAATCTCAGTGCCTTACAATGTCAAATGTTTCTTCTTCCCCCTTTTTTATGTTAGCTGCATATCACTTTTGGCTCAGCTCCATGTCCCTTTTCATTCTGGGACCCGGGCTGAAGGAACAGCCCCCTCCCTCCCTCTCATGGCAGAGAGAGAAGGGCAATGGCCCATCTACGCAGTGGCAAACCTTACTTCTGCTCACGTTTCATTGGCCGATACAAGTCCATGGCCAAGCCAAATAGCAGTGCTATAGGGAGGTTGACACCACCCCTGGCAGAGACTGCAAGGCATATGGCAGAGCAGAGATATACAATTCTTTTTTTCCAGGGAGAAGAGTAGTAACTGGGACCAATAACACAATGTGCTACATGCTCTCATGAGAGCTTAACGAGGGTGTTTTCTTCCCTACCTTTCAACAGTGGTGGGTTACATCATATCTTCTGATGCCTTTCCTCCTATTTATGAATCTGGCATCATCCTCTTTTTTGTTATAGAGTCGTGACTCAACCAGCCAATCGGAAACAAGGAAATTATTTGCTATCATATTGAGAACAAAAAAAGTTTCACTTTTATTTTGACCAAAAGGAATTGGTCAGATGCATTTGCAAAAAGAAATCACTACACAAGCACAAGGAACAAAAGTGCCCTGCTGTCTATCTGGTCCCATGTCTCAGGGGAGAAGGCTCATGAAAGACATCATTAAAGCTGAGACCTTCAATGAAACAAAGATTGTGTTTTAGAAAAGCTTGCTTTGGGTGAAATGTCTTTTCAGCAAATTTCAGCCCGTGGACAAAAAAAAGAAAAAGAAAAAAATCTACAATACTTTCATGTCGATGAAAGGTATCTTATGACCAAAAGCTGAGGTGAAAACAAAAGTGTCACCGTGCCATTTGAGGACAAGCACCAGCCATTCGTATGATGGTCTGTTTGCAAGAAGGTTAATAATCTGAAGGAAAATGTTCGTGCCTTCTAAATGGCACAGGAAACAGCATGCATGTTGCACTAAGGATCATAATTAAAAGGTGGCATGGCAGTAAATTTGCTGTCGTGTCCTGTTGAAAGGAAAAAATCTTTTAATTTTGTCTTATAGATGGGTAACTTCAGAGGCTAGGAGCCTCATGAGGATAATAAATCAACTTTGCTCTTTATATTAGCATTTGTCTTCAAATAGGAAGGAAGGAGAGCTGTTTCCTGAATTCAGGACATGCTGGGATGCATAAATCCGCTATGTGCTTCTTTCTCGCTGGAGGTTTGGCATGTGGGTAGCCCTTTTCTCTGCGGCACACAGTCCTGCTTCCTTCCTTTCTTCCTGTTGTTTCTAGGTGACTCTTTGGTAACAAGCCCAGAGAGCCTGTTGGAGGCAGCATGGGTTCCAGCCTGAGCTCTGCCATTTATTAGTTGGGGTATTAGTTTCCCATAGCTGCTTAATAAATTACTACAAAACTGATGGCTCAAAACAACACAGGTGTCGTCTCTTACAGTTCTCGGGGCTAGAAGTGTAAAACCAATTCCTTCCAGAGCCTCTAGAGGAGAATTTGTTTTCTCGCCTTCTCTGGTTTCTGGAGGCTGCCTGTACTCTGGAGGGCCCATACCCCTTCTTTGCCTCACTCTGACCTCTGGTGTCCATCATCACAGCTACGCCTGTGGTGCCATCTGCGGCTGCATCCCTGTCACAAAGATCCTTGGGACTACATCATTGGCCCACCTAGATAATCTGGGATAATCTCAAAATCCTTTCCTTCTACAAAGTCCCTTTTGCCATATAAGGGGACGTATCCATTCAAGAGTCTGGGGATTGAATGAGGACATCTTGGGGAACTGTTATATAGCCTGCCACAGTCAGGCAACCTGGAGATAATCCGTTCACCAGCCGTGCTCCTCTCTCCTGTTACTTGGGGATGACATTGCAGCGTTGCCGTGAGGTCTAAGATGGTATCAGAGAAATTGTCACAAGCAACAGAAATTTAAAGGCTACTTAAGGAAAAGGGTATATACTGAAAGAAAAAAAAGATTACTCACAAACGTGAAGGAAAAGGCAAGGACCTGGCCTTAGAAAGCAGGTGTAGTGATCCAGGAATCATAGACCCATGTTTTCTAGACAACAGTGCCGGGAAGAATACTATAGTCTCTGCCGGTCCACTCAAGATTCACATTCTAGGGAAACCGCATCTGTTTGGCTAAGCTTGGCTGTCAGGTACACCCCTCGGTTACTGGAGGGTGAGGTGCTGTGACCCACGTTCCCCACCCCCCAGCACAGGGAGGTGGAACTGTCAAAGCAAAGTCTGAGGGCTGATAGATACCACAAGAAGGGGCAGGGTCTGTTGAGCAGATGAAAATTAAAGACATCCATTGCCGAGGGCTCATAGGAGGTCTCCAAAGAATGATCACTTTTATTGTGTCCTTAATCTGAGGAGAATGGCAGTCACTACTTTAGTAGTATGAAACGTGGAGGGCAGAATAACCAAGCAAGAGAAGGACCAAATATCTGCTCTGCCACTGATAAATCCTGACATTAAAGAAAGTTCTCTGTTTTCTTATCTATAATAATATGCATTCATTCAAAAACACTTACTGAATGCCTACTCTTTTCCAGGTACTTTTCTTGGTACCGTAGATAGAGTGGAGAACAAGAGAAAGTCTTGGCCCCCATAGAGTTTACATTTTAGTATAAAGACAATCAATAACTAAGCTAACAGATAAGCATATTGCATAATGTAAAGAAGACCCAAGTGCTCTGAGGAAAAATGAAGCAGCGTAAGTGGATAGAGCATCCCAGGGCTGGGGTAAGAGCTGCCGGTGTTTAGAGAAGCCAGGGAAGATGCACTTCTTTAAACAGGAAACATTTGCACAGGGGTCTGTAAGCCAACCTTACAAAGATCAGAAGGAGGAGTGTTCCAGGTGGAGAGAACAGCCACTCTGAAGGCCCTTGAGAGAGGGAACAGACTTGGCTAGTGAGACGAGGAGATGAGGGAGGCCAAAGCCGGGTGGACAGTGAAGCCAGAACAGTGGGCTAGGTTGTGCCCAGGTTGGGTGGGCCTTTGGGTACCATGGTAAAGGTTAACTTTTTTCCTCTGAGTGTGATAGAAAACTATCAGAGGGTTTTTAGGAGAAGATCGAGGGAATCTGATTTATCTTTTACAAAAGAC
The DNA here is from genome assembly GCF_007474595.2 of Lynx canadensis. Lineage (NCBI taxonomy): Eukaryota > Metazoa > Chordata > Mammalia > Carnivora > Felidae > Lynx > Lynx canadensis. The sequence continues at coordinate 15,572,104 of NC_044318.1, forward strand.
CACTATTGTGGCACTTGGGTTGTTCAGCTGGGGTTAAGGTCCGACTCTTGATTTCTGCTCAGGTCATGATCTCATGGTTTGTGAGATCCAGCCCAGGTCCAGCTCTGTGCTGGCAGTGTGGAGCCTGCTTGGGATTCTCTCTCTCTCTCTCTCTCTCTCTCTCTCTCTCTTTCTCTCTCTCTCTCTCTGCCCCTCCCCCCCAAAATAAATAAATACACATTTAAAAATAAATAAATAAGAAGATTACTCTGGTGGCTAGCGGGGAAGTTGACTTCAGTCACCTCTAACAATGCAAGTGGTCAGTGGGGAGGCTACTGTAGGCAGGAGATAATGGCAGCTCAGAGTTCAGGAGGCACGAAGAGGTTGTATTTGGGATATTTTGATGTTGGAACCAAGACTTGTTGATGGATTGAATGTGTGGTGAGAGAGAAGTCAAACATGGCTTGGAGATTTCAGGCCTGAGCAACTGGCTGAATGAGGAGCCAGTTACTGAAATGGAGTGGCAGAAATTAGAGTTCTGTTTTGAAAATTTAACGGCTTTATGGATAAATTCCAAGTTTTGGGGAGTAAAAATATGAAGCTTTCTTTTTATTTTTTCCCCACTAACTGACCCGCTGTATCATGGTGGGTCTCCCTTCTGTCTGGGAGGCAGCCATTTAAATAATTTTTTGGCTGAATTCCCTAACTTCCTGGTCACTCTCTGTTTTTAGATGGTCTCATTTCACTGTTTGAATTCATCCTGTTTAGTTTTAAATCTTTAGTTCTCAGTCTCATCCTGGATGTAAACCTTGTCTTCTCCCCTTTCCCTAGCTCCAGCCATGCTGTCAATGACTCGGGGGTCCCTGAACTTGGAAGGTGGACACATTGCCTCTCTATTTTCATTACCCTTTAACTGAAATTTAGCCTCACTTTTAATTATGAGCATGGGCAACGAGCTTCAGAAGAGTCCATGGTACCTGTGTCTTGGTCACTAATAGTGATCAGATTTTTTCACATCCCGATACAGTAGTTGCAATGGTCTTGAAATATCATTTACACATGTCACTTCTTCTAAATTACAGAAGTTAATTGACATGCCATTAGCTCTTCCTATTTACTGCATACTCTAGAAACACATATGTTATTATGTCACCTCCTGGTTTTGTTTTGTTCTTTATTTATTTTGAGAGAGAGAGAGAGAGCACATGCGCACACATAAGCAGGGGAGGGGCTGAGAGAGAGAATCCCAAGCAGGCTCCATGCCATCAGTGTAGAGCCCATTAGGGGCTGGAACTCAGGAACTGCAAGATCATGACCTGAGCCAAAATCAAGAGTTGGACACTTAACTGACTGAGCCACCCAGGCGACCCACCACCTGTTTTTGGTCTTTTTTTTTTAGTATTTTGAAAACTGTATTCCAGTATAATTGGTTTGCTTTGAAATCTTATATATTTACTTTCATATTTAAAAAAAGTATTATTGGGGGGGGGCGATGTGCCTGGATGGCTCAGTAACTTGAGTGTCCAACTCTTGGTTTCAGCTCAGGTCATGATCCCAGGGTCGTTGGAGTGAGCCCCATGTCAGAGTTTGGAGCCTGCTTGAGATTCTCGCACCTCCCTCTGCCTGTCCCCTTGCCTTCGTCACTTGTGTACTCTCTCCCTCTCTCTCTCTCAAATTAAAAAAATATATGTTATTTAGAAAAGAAATCCAAACTGCCAGTGTAAAAAGGGGTCCATGACACAAACCAAGTTAAGATCCCCTGCCAGAGATTTGGAAGCCGTGAAGAGGGAGGTGGTCTGCTCTTCTGATACACCCACCCTTGCTCAGGCTCACTCTCTGGAGGGGGAAAAGGGAGATTGGGAAGGAGGCAGGTCTCCCTCAGGTTTTCGTTGAGTCACATTAAAGAAAACATGTAATCCGTTACAAAGAGACTAAACAACACGGCAACCTGGACCCGTTTATCAAAACGCATCAAGTATCACAACCCTGACTTTCAACACGGTTATACTTTACAGGGTGGGCACCTGGCCTTGTCTCATTCTTAGGTGAGCTCTGTTGGCTAGACCCATATGCGACGTCCAGTGATGGGGCTGGTAAGATGGGATTCGATGCTGTGTTTAACTTAGGAGAGTGATTCAGCTTGATGCCAGGGTAATACCTGCTTGTGGGTCTCTCAGGGTGATTAGTGAGGGGGCAGAAGCCAGATCACATCCTAGTAACCATGGTTTCTGAATGCACTTTAAGGCCACTAGAGAGTAATACAGCTGGCTCTACCCTACTGATTTTCAGAGTTGTTCCTGACATCACAGAAAATCCTATGAGATTCCATCCTAATGGCTGGTCACCATATATCTGGGTGCGTCATTCCAGATAACCTTTGTTGTACTTCTTCCAAATATTTGAAATTTATTACTCAAGACTGATGATGCCTCTAACACAGAATGTTTGGGAAACCAGTTAAGGCCGGGCAGGGACTGGATAATCTCTTTTGCTGGATAGGATGGGTAGTTGTTATTAAATACTTAGGCCCTAGAAAGGCTTTATAAATGATGATTGATTTAGGGCCTGTGTCATTTTGTAAATGGCTTGGCATCAGGGTTGTGCTTTCGTGTTCCAAGAAAACAACTTAGTCTCTTAGCTAATGAAAAGTGGATAGAATTTGGATTCCAAGATTCAAGTTTCAATATAAAGCAAGCTTTTCTGCTTTCTGCTTTATTTTGTTTAAGTGCCACTTTAGGATGGTCCCTCTTGTTTTAGAACTGGATGTAGAAATTAACAAAGATGAACTTTTCAGAGTCCCTTGTATATTTTGAAATCGTGCTGTATCTCTTTTAGGTCCTGCAAATCTTTTACTTAGCACCCAAAAAGGGGGAAAGAATTGTGTGTGTGTTTATGCATACACACAGAATCAGAAAAATAAATGCTTGTTCTTTCTCAGAATTATAGCATCGATTCCTATGTTCAAATATATTTGATTCACATTTAAGAAAAAAGGAAAAAGACATGACAAATGAGCATGACCAGTAAGACAAGTCTTGGAAACATACTCAGTGATACTGTTTTGCCGTTGAAACATGCAAACCTGTCTGCTCTGGGTTATGTCCCATGTAAGCCCTTGAGGAGGGAGCCTGCCCGCCTTCTCCTGTGATTGACATGGCACCTCCTCCCCCTTCCCAGTTCCCCAATGATGAGAAGCTGCCTCTACTAGATCTCTATTTTTATTTGACCTGAAGCCAGTTGCACTGATTCCAAAAGAGAGAAAAGGGCCTGACATGGCTTCTATCCCTTCACGTTGGCCTGCTGAAATGATTGATAATTCCCAAGGACTACACTCAGAAGATTAAGTCCTTTTCATTTGGCTCTCTCATACTTATTCTTGGTTTGGGAACTAGACAGCACCCCATTATTTAGCCATGAAAGCAAGGATGTCACTAAAGGTGGCCTCATATTACTGCTTAAAGGCCTATTAGAAATCTCATTTTGCTTTTTGGAGATTCATTGTCATGCAAAGTGGTTCGAGGTTTCATTACTGGTGAAAGCCCTTTGTTGGGCTGGCCCAGCCTGTTGTCCCCAGATTTGCAGGTCTCCTTTCCTACTGCTATTCCAAAACAGGAATACTGTTACTTTGAGGATTTCATGACATCAGTAGAGAAAAACATACTTAAGGCAAGGAAATTGCAGCCGAACAGAAAGGCGCCATCAAATCTCCCCTCCGATACAAGTGACAAACTCCACTTTGTTCTGCTGTCCTGACATCGGATTTCCCTGTGGAGCGTCAGACAAATGAATACCTGCCAAGTTATTACTGTAAGAATTAATGAAGAGGGCATCTTCTATGATTACGGCTTTTTTCTCCCTCCCCAGTTTTTTCTTCTAGGCAAATGACCTTGTTTTCTTCTATTAAACACGCACAGCTGCGAGACCCTGAATTCCACATCAGTGACCTTCTGAGCTGTCTTCTCTTCCCCTTTTAGGCCACTCCCTGTGCTTCCTGGGCCAAAAGATTCTCAGCAGGAAATGGTCTGTGACCTTGAATGAGTCACTTCACACCTCTGTGCCTCAGTTTCTTTGTTCTAAAAGAAGGATAACCACAGCTAATATTACTTTTATTTATTATCCTTGCTAAGATTGTGAGGATTTAATGAAATAATGTATGGAAAGTGCTTAGGACACTGTGCCAGGCAGAGAGCTCCTTCCACAAACATTTATCAACTACCCACTAGAAATGTCAGTTCTCCCTGGCTTTGACTTCTCTGGTTCTGGAATAATTCCTAAGTGCTGGGACTGCCAAGAGGCGCAGACACGGGCCTGGTCTCTGCCCTCCTGGAGCCTGCAGTCCGGCTGAGGATTAGGGCATTAATTAGATAACCACACAGATTTCTATCTCTGAATTAGGCCAAGGACTAGGAAGGAAAATTACACAGAGCTCCACTGGGTCCTAACCTAAACAAAAAACACCTTTCCATAACACTGGAATGGAGATCAGAAGAAAGAGTTAAGAGTGAACCAGGAGGAGTGTCAGCCCTCTCACCCCCAACCTTAGATTTTGAGCAAGTTAGGAAAAGGTACTCCTACCCCAGGGCAGATGTGACCCCAGGCCATGAGCATGGCCTAGCGGGCAGAGCATGGGCTGGGTTTCAGTGCCCTCTGGCCCATCTGCTGGGTGTCCTTAAGCAGCAACCTGCACAGCTATACGGCTGCAGATAGGAGGATATTGGAGGCAGAGGAAAGGCAGGGTCTGCAAAGACCATGGGTGGAAGGGCACTTTTGAAGAGATGAAAAGGGCCACCATGGCTGGAGCACAAGGAGCCAGGCTGATAGGAAGGAAGTCCAGAAAGCTCTCAGTAAATATCAGCTAGTATTAATGCATGATAATATTAGTCTCATAAATCCATTGCCAACACACCAAGGTCTCCTTAGAAACCCCAAGGTCTTGGGGCGCCTGGGTGGCGCAGTCGGTTAAGCGTCCGACTTCAGCCAGGTCACGATCTTGCGGTCCGTGAGTTCGAGCCCCACGTCGGGCTCTGGGCTGATGGCTCAGAGCCTGGAGCCTGTTTCCGATTCTGTGTCTCCCTCTCTCTCTGCCCCTCCCCTGTTCATGCTCTGTCTCTCTCTGTCCCAAAAATAAAAAATAAACATTGAAAAAAAAAATTTTTTAAAGAAACCCCAAGGTCTCTCTAGAAGCCATTGATTTTTAACTAGTGAAGGAGAATTGCTTCAGGGATGTGATTTGTTGGTGTCACACAACTGAGACTTAAAGAATAAGGACAGTGGATGAGTAGAGACATTTGATGTGGAAAGCAGGGAGCCGATGTGTCTCCGGTGGCAAGCCTCCAGCAAAATATGAATGCTCCATTGCAGCCCAGAAAGCCAGATATTAGGTAAGAAGAAGTGAAAAACAAAAACAGAACCAAAAAAAATAAAAAATAAAAAAAGCCACCACATCATGCAAGTGAAAATGGAAACAGGACGTTAGGGAAAGGTTTCTGTCATTTTGAGGGTGTAATTATCTCTCCAAAGAAGTAGAAGACTGTCCTTGACTTGGTCTCTTCGAAAGGACCTGCCCAGCCCAAGACCCAGAACCTGGCAACAACACTGTGCTCCCTAGAAATGGTCTTAATACCCCCAAGGTTCTTCCTGGCTTTGATTTCTTCGATTCTGGAATAATTCAAAGCACACATGTTCATTCAAACAAATATACTGTATGAAGGGTGGGTTGTTGTTGTTGTTTTTAAGTCAGAGTTTAGGGGGAAATAAAACCACACATCCTGGAGAATCACGCATTATTGCCTGATAATGCTTTGCATTCTGTGCCAAGCTGGGCATCTGCGAGTGTTTGCTCAGTTGAGGTCTGGTGTTAGCAGAGCATTGTGAGGGCAGCCTGGGCTTTGGGATCAGATGGGTCTGGGCTCAGATCCCTACTAGGCCACCTACAAGCTGTATGACCTTGGGTAGTTTAGTCAACCTCTCTACACAATGGGAGTTAGTATAAATTCAAATGATGGTTGTTATTAGGGAGAGCTCTGAGGCCAGGACACTTAAGAACCCCTCACTTGCAAAGTCGTTTCCAGGGTTCTTGCCTTGAGATCAGCCTCTATGACCCACATACTTCCAGAAGTTCATTTGTTTGTACTATATCTAAAAAGACTTAACTTGGCTTTTCAGCGGTAGCTGTGCTTTAGAGAAACATAAGGAACCAGAATTAAGTCATACTCATAAGATCTTGTCAGGAGTTAGTATCTCTATGAAACTTTTAGGGAAAAGAAAAGAAAAGAGCATTTAGCCGTGATTTTTAAATGTAGTATCTGTGATCAAAAATCCCATCACAATCTGCACAATCCAAAAAGAGCAAACAGTATCAACTGACCCAGCACTTGACATATTTTATTGCCTATTAAGATGTAGTAGCAGAACTTAACTTAAAAATATGCTTGGGGTGCCTGGGTGGCTCAGTTGGTTGAGCGTCCGACTTCAGCTCAGGTCATGATCTCACAGTCCGTGAGTTCGAGCCCCATGTCGGGCACTGTGCTGACAGCTCAGAGCCTGGAGTCTGCTTCAGATTCTGTCTCCCTCTCTCTCTGCCCCTCCTCCACTCATGCTTGCTCTCTCTCAAAAAGTAAATAATCTCTCTCAAAAAGTAAATAAAAATTTTTAAAAATGTTTTAAATAAATGAAACATTCTTTTTAAAAAATATGCTTGAATTTAAGCCACATTAAATTGTAATGTGCACACAATTTATCAGAGATAAATGCCAGTATTTTGTTTTCATTTCCCGTCCATAGGAAGTTGGAAAAAGAGCCCTTTATTAAGTGTCAGTCATAAGGCAGTATTTAAAAGTCGCCCTTGCTGTGCCTCTTGTTTTATGTCTACACAGCCTTATGTATGTGGCACCTTTAGGAGTAACATGCAGCTTCAGCAACCTGAGCCTTTCAAAGCAGAGCAGGTTAATAGTGATTTAAGATTTTGCTGGTTAAAAGCAAAACAAAACAAAATCCATCTTCGATTTTAAAACAAAACACGCTAACCCAGCTTAAACTTTTCTATCAAAAATGGCATTGTTGCTTTCTAAGAATGGAAATGGATGAGGCACTTAATCAGAGAGGCCATTATGTTGTCAAAGGCCTTGCTGAGACTGAAGGATGGATTCTCAGGGGCATATGACCATTTTATTGCTTTTCAGCCCACGGCCGGCAATGCCACTCTCCCTCCTGCTGACAGAAGGAGAGGCAGCGCTGATCATTCAGTCCTTCTGGAGAGCCTATCTGGTAAGAGTCTTGTGCGATTATGGCGTTTGGCCTGGTGGGGAATTTTTGTGATGCAGAGTGCCCATGGGAAAACTGTTAGATGAATTTGAAACAGAGGGTATTATAGCTAACATCCAAACCTCAGAAATAGGATTCTCTGTAAAATACATCTCAAAGAGTGGTTTAGTATTTTTACCAAAGCTTCTTTTGCAATTATCATGAAAAGTACTCTACAGCCTTTTAATGTAGCTGTATACTAGCCTGTATTACCTAAAAAATAATATTATTTACATACAGAGAGCAATACATATTCGTTTTAGAAAAAGAAAATTCAGATAATTCAGTTAGAGCAAAAAAAAAAAATATTTGAATTGCTGAAACTGGTACCCCAAAATAATCATTGTTGGCATTTTGCTGTAAAACTTTCCAAACCTTAAAAATCTTGATGGGTGAAACAGGTAAAGGGGACTAAGAGTACACTTATCTTGATGAGCACTGAGTCATGTATGGAACTGTCAAGTCACTATATTGTACACCTGAAACTAATATAACACTGTTATGATAACTAAACGGGACTTAAAAATTTTTTTTAATTTTTTTTAACATGTATTCATTTTTGAGAGACAGAGAGAGACAGAGTATGAGCAGGGAAGGGGCAGAGAGAGAGGGAGACACAGAATCTGAAGCAGGCTCCAGGCTCTGAGCTGTCAGCACAGAACCCGATGTAGGACTCGAACTCACGAACTGCGAGATCATGACCTGAGCCGAAGTCGGACACTCAACTGACTGAGCCACCCAGGCGCCCCTTAAAAGTTTTTAAAATGAATAAATGAAAAATATAAAATTTGAAAAATCTTAGAAGACAGAATAACATATAGACACTTATCATATGCTAGAAGTAACCTTTTCTTTTGAAACTTGTCTTTTGTAGCCATTTTCCTATTGGTTATTCCCAGTTTATCATTATTATAATAAGTGCTGTAATACATATCTTTGTGCAGCCATCTTTGCACAATTGTCTGGTTGTTTATGTAGGACAAATTCTAGAAGTGGAATTTCTGGGTCAAAAGGTGAGTTCTTTTCTAAAGCTCCTGATCCATATTGTCATGTGGCCCTTCCAGAGGATGTACTTTGAAAAATTCTTACCAAATATACATATGAGAGTGGCCTGTGTATCTTGTGCTAAAAAGTATACATTCTCCCCAATTTTTTGGCCATACATCAATGTTAAGAAGCTTCCAATAAACATGAAGCTCCTATTCTAGGTAAAAGCGTGTCTCTACCCAAGTCTGAGTGTTAAACATCAATGGAACTAGTTTAGATTTGATTTCAGAGGTGGTGAACATTGCCACAGAGAAAGGTCTCAGTGGACTTACACGGAGGCCAAACATCTCCATGCTGACGCTCTCCTCAGAGCTGCTGTAGGAGAAGTAGCCTGAGGTGAACATGCCGGCAAACGGTTGTCCAGGAAGAAATTAGATGAATTCTAATGAGATACCATTAATAAATCAATAAGCAAAATATTTGTTAAATGTTAAACGGGACTGGGGCGCCTGGGTGGCTCAGTCGGTTAAGCATCCGACTTCGGCTCAGGTCATGATCTCACGGTGCGTGAGTTCGAGCCCCGTGTCGGGCTCTGTGCTGACCGCTCAGAGCCTGGAGCCTGTTTCAGATTCTGTGTCTCCCTCTCTCTCTGACCCTCCCCCGTTCATGCTCTGTCTCTCTCTGTCTCAAAAATAAATAAACGTTAAAAAAAAAAGAATTTAAATGTTAAATGGGACTGTCCTTTCTTATAAGCAGCTTACTGTTTCAGGCAATATTGTTCAGTGAACACAGGGCTCAAAGTCAAGTGTGAAGGTTAAATAATAGACTTGCACATTATAAGGAGCAGTTTGTTCCCAAAGAGTTAAAAGCCAGTAATAAAACCCTCTGTGATATGTCACGATTTAGATACAATTTTTAACTACATAGGTTTTCAGCATTTCCTACATATTTTATAGATATGGTCTTTGTCCTTCTGTAATTGAACATCAGCAGGTTAGTTTAAGTCCAGTGATGTCCAACCAAGGTGAAAGATTCCTGGCTTCCACATGCTTTTTGAGTTCCACCTTTGCCGTCAGCATATTTCATTTGTGAGACTTGAACTTGTTACACTAGCATTAGCAGTTTTACTTTTCCATTTTCTGATCCTTTTAATGAGACAGTAAGAGCCAAATGCAATAAAATAGTGATTTGCAGATTTTGTTTCTTTAAAACAGCAAAGCCCTTTCTTCAAATCATACTCAGAAGCCTAAATTGTAATCACTATGTTAACAGTAAAAGGGGATGTTCTGTCCCTGATTCTCCCATGCAGTAATAAGACTTTCACACACAGGGGGCCTGTGTTATGGACACAGCATGAGAAACATAGAGATCTTCCTCTACTTATCATGGAGTTACATCCTGATAAACCTAGTGTAAGTTGAAATGCATTTAATATACTTAACCCACTGGACATCATAGCTTAGCTTCGCCTAACCTATAAATGTGCTCAGAACACTTACATTAGCCAACAGTTGGGCAAAATCATCCCCCACAAAACCTATTTTATAATAAATTGTTGAATATATCATGTAACTTATTGAATACTGTACCGAAAATGAAAAACAGAATAGTTGTTTGGGTGCAGAATTATCCTCAGTGTATTGGTTATTGACCCTGGTGATCACATGACTGACTGGGAGCTGTGGTTTGCCGACTCATGAGAATATTGTATAGCATATCACTCACCCGGGAAATGATCAAAATTCAAAATTTGAAGTACAGTTTCTACTGAAGGCATATGGCTTTCATGCCATCATAAAGTGTAATCGTAAGTTGGGGACTGTCTGTAGTCCTTAAGACAGCTGAATTCAGCTTATCACACCAACAAACACTGCCATATAAAAAGATGTCAAAGTGGCCCAAAATTTAACCGTGGCTATAGTACCATCATCACACTAGTGATATAGTACCTCACAGTACAAAAGATGTTTACAGGTCAGTGTATACTGTGTGAGAGTTCAGGTTGTTCAAACCCAAACATCTCCTGTGCTAAAAATATATTACTAAAGGTCACCAAGTGAGGGGGGAAGATCCTAAGTTGTTGCCAGAAGGAAAAGAGGTCTGATATATGGGATGACCTTGGAAGCTTCCACAAAAGAGGAAGGACTTGGTCTCAGCCTTAAAAGAAAGATGGAACACTGGATTGTCTGCTGGGACCAAGATGATATCCCAAGGGGAGGAAATTGCGTGTGTGTGTGTGTGTGTGTGTGTGTGTGTGTGTGTGTGTGTGTGTGTGTGTGAAATACCAATTTTATTAAACCATACTGTATATTTTTATGGGGTGCTTGCGTGGCTCAGTCATTTAAGCATCCACCTTCAGCTCAGGTCATGATCTTGTGGTTTGTGAGTTCAAGCCCTGTGTAGGGCTCTGAGCTGACAGCTCAGAGCCTGAAGCCTGCTTCAGATTCTGTGTCCCCCTCTCTCTCACTGCTCTTCCCCTGTTCTCTCAAAACTGAATAATCATTAAAAAATTTTTAAAATGTACTGTATATTTTTGACAACTACACACACACACACACACACACACACACACACAAAGGACAGGAAAATATCTAAAGGGAAACAGAGCAATCTGACAGCAGTGGATAACTTGGAGTAGCTGGGAAAAATTTGAGAGACCGTAGCCTTATATACACTGAACAGTTTTTACAAACAGGCTATAGTATAATTTTCATTAATTTCAAATTTATTTAAACCATGTTTTCATGTCAATGGATGCAAGAACACAAAATCCAATGATTTTGTTATTTATAATTAATAAATTAACCATTAATTTATAATTAATAAACATGATTATATTACATTATGATAAAAACACTCAATAACTTCATAAAGGGTGGTCATAAAACTCCACAGCTAATATATTTAGGGAGAAAGGACTGGGTGTTTTCCCCCTAAAATTGGGAACGAGACAAAGATATTCTCTCTACTTTAGTTCAACATAGCACTAGAGGTTTTAGCTAAGGAAATTAGGCAAGAAAAGAAATAAAAGACATCGGATTGGAAAGGAGGAAGTAAAACTATCTCTATTCTCTGTACAGACATGATCTTCCATACAGAAATTCCTAACTAATTCACACACACACACACACACACACACACACACACACACACAAAAGAACTAATAAACAAGTCCAGCAAGGTTGCAGGATACCAAATCAATATACAAAAATCAAGTGTATTTGTACATACTTAGCAATGAACAATCTGAAAATGAAATTAACAGAACAATCCCATTTGTAATAGCATCAAAAAGAATAAAATACTTAGGGATAAATTTAACAAAAGCACTGCAAGACTTACGCTGGAAACTGCAAAGAAATTTTAAAAGACCCAAACAAAAGAAAAGACAGCCTGTGTCCATTGATTGGAGGACCTGATGTTGTAAAGATGGCAGTACAATTTGATCTGCAGGTTCAATGCAACCTCTATCAAAATCCCAACTGCCTTTTTTTTTTAACAGAAATCAACAAGCAGATCCTAAGTTTCATGTGAAAATATAAGAGACCCCAAATAGCCAAAACAGTCTTGAAAAAGACAAAGTTGGAGGACTCGCACTTCTCTATTGGAAAACTTACTATAAAGCTACAGTAACCAAATGCTAGTGGCATAAGGACAGGCATAGATCAATAGAATAGAATTGAGAGTCCAGAAATAACCCCTTAAATTTATGGTCAATTGATTTTTAACAAGAGTGCCAAGACCATTCAATGGGGAAAGAATAGTCTTTTCAACAAATAGTGATGGAACGCCTGAATATCCACATGCAAAAAATCAAGTTAGACTCCCACCTCGTACAATATACAAAAATTAATCCAAAATTAATCAGACCTAAATTAAAATGCAAAAACAGTAAAACTCTGAAAAGGAAACATAGGTGTAAATTTTCATGACTTTGGATTAAACAACAGTTTACATAACAAAAAGCACAAGCAACAAGAGAAGAAAAGCACATCGGACTTCATCAAAATGGAAAACTTTTGGCTCCTAAGAACACCATCAAGTGAATAAAAAAGTCAATTCACAGAATGGGAGAAAATATTTGCAAATCTTGTATCAAATAAGGGCTCAATATCTCGAATATATAAAGAATTCTCACAACCCGACAAATAACACAATTACAAAACTGGCAAAGGATTCAAATACACACTGCTTCAAAGACTATATGCAAACCCATGAAAAGATGTAGGAAATGTAAAGCAAAACCACAGTGAGATACCACCTCACACCCACCAGTATGGCTAGGATCCAAAAGACAACAAATATTGGTGAGAGTGTAGAGATCTTGGAAGGGCTCACACAGTGCTGGTGAGAATGGAAGATGGTGCTGCCACTTTGGAAAGCAGTTTGGCAGTTCCTCAAAAATCTAAAAATTGAGCCACCACTCCATGACTCTGCATTCCCACTCCTAGGTGTATATTTAAGGTAATGGAAAGCATCTGTCCAGACACTTGTACATGAAGGTTCACAGAAGCATTATTCACAGTAGCCGAAATGTGGAAAATAATCCAAATGTCCACCAACTGATGAATGGATACATAAAACGTGGTACATCCATGTAATGGAGTGTTGCTCGGCCATCAAAAGGAGTGAAGTACTGTTACCTGCTACAAAATAGGTGAACCTTGAAAGCTTTATGCTAAGTAAAAGGAGCCAGACACAATAGGCCACATAGTCCATTTAAGTAAAATGTCCAGAATAGGTAAATCCCTACACAGAAACCAGATTAGGGGCACCTGGGTGGTTCAGTCTGTTAAGCGTCCCATTTGGCTCAGGCCATGATCTTGCAATCCATGAGTTCGAGCCCCATGTCAGGCTCTGTGTTGACAGCTCAGAGCCTGGAGCCTACTTCGGATTCTGTGTCTCCCTCTCTCTCAGCCCCTCCCTTGCTCTCTCTCTCTCTCTCTCTCTTTCTCTCAAAAATAAATAATAAAGATTAAGAAAAAAATTTTAAAAAGATACCAGATTAGTGGTGGTCAGGGACTGGAGGAAGAGAAGCACTGGGAGTGACTGCTAATGGCATTGTTTTGGGTGATAGAATGTTCTGGAATTAGATAGTGGGGATGGTTGTACAGCTTTGTGAATAAAAAGCACTGAATTGTAAACTTTAAAAGGGTGAATTTTATGTTATGTGAATTCTATATAAGGAAACAAATGAGGGGAGCCTGGGTGGTTCAGTCGGTTAAGCATCCACCTCTTGGTTTCAGCTGAGGTCATGGTCTCATGGTTCATGGATTTGAGCCCCATATCTGGCTCCATGCTGACAGTGTGGAGCCTGCTTGGGGTTCTATCTCTCCCTGTCTTTCTGACCCTGCCCTGCTCACTCACTCTCTCTCTCTCTCTCTCAAAACAAATAAACTTAAAAAAATAATAAACACATGAATATTATGGGGAAAAATACAAAGCAAGGCACTTTATTCCTTTTAACCATGTGTTCTTCTGACACAGGTTCTTGATTTTGGGCCTGGATTTGTGAATAACAGTGAGGTATCCTATGACCAGAAAAAGGGATTTTCAGGAATTCGTGAAGTGTTACCTCATAGCTGGCAATGGTACAAACTCTCTTTCCTTACACACTCGCATGTAGTTTCACTGCACTTACCATGAAGGTTTTGCAATTAATGAAAACCTTTACTTGTACTTTCTTAAACACCATGAAGGAAAAATATAGTCTTCCACAAAATTTTTTCATATGCTAAAATATACATAACATGAAATTTACCATTTTGGGGTGCCCGGGTGACTGAGTTGGTTAAGCGTTCCTACTCTTGATTTTGGCTCAAGTCATGATCCCAGGGTCATGAGATTGAGCCCTGCATCAGGCTCCCCGCTCAGCGTGGAGCCTGCTTAAGATTCTCTCTCTCTTTTTCTCTCTCTTTCCTTCTGCCCCTATCCCCCACTCATGCTCACTCTCTCTCTAAAAACAAACAAATAAATTTTTAAAAACTATAAAAAAGAAATTTACCATTTTAACCATTTTTAGTTGTAGAGTTCAGTGACATTAAGCACATTCACGTTGTTGTACAGCCGTTACCACCATCCATCTCCAGAACTTTTTTCATCATTCTAAACTGAAACTCTGTGCCCACTAAACAATAACTCCTCCCTATTCCCTCCTTCCCCCAGCCCCTGACAACCACCCTCCTACTTTCTGTCTCTAGGATTTGACTACCTAGATAACTCATATAAGTAGAATCATACAGTCTTTGTCATGACTGGCTCATTCCACTTCGCATAATGTCCTTAATATTCATCTATGTTGTAGCATGTGTCAGAACTTCCTTCCTTTTTTTATTATATTAAAAAAATTTTTTAGTGTTTATTTATTTTTGAGAGACAGAGCATGAGTGAGGGAGGGGTAGAGAGAGAGGGAGACATAAAATCCGAAGCAGACTCCAGGCTCCAAGCTGTCAGCACAGAGCAGGACGCAGGGCTCAAACTCACAAACTGAGAAATCATGACCTGAGCCGAAGTCGATGCTTAACTAACTGACTGAACCACCCACACGCCCCAGAACTTCCTTCCTTTTTAAGATTGAATAATATTCTTGGCAGGAAGTTTTAAAATCCAGAAATCTGACATCCTCACTTATCATAAAACTAGCTGGACATATCATAAAAATATATGTTAACCAACCACATTAAAAGAAATGTCACATGGTATGAAAAGCTATGTGTACTGAGCTATTCTTGGTAGCTGTGACTTTATAATTAGCCATATAAATAGATTCCTGGTAGTTATTACTAGATATTAAACACGTCTGTAAAAGGAGACATGCTCTTATTCCTTCTTTCAGAACACTAGAGTAATGGTTAGTCTAGATTGTTTCAACATGCAAACTGAATTTTTTAAATCCATTTGGATACTGTGAATGAAATCTGGTCCTCTGGACACTCTCCTTTCTGAAGTGTGATTGGTCATAAGCTGCCACATCAGTGGTTCTTCTGCTTATGAAATACTGGATAGAATAGGTAACAATTAATAGAGAAAACTCTGCTCTCCTGTGAAGTTCAAATGAAGTTCTCATGGGCCATAAGGATTGAAATTTCCTTAATGATTTAGGACAGAGAGACCAGATAAATCCATTGAATATTGGTTCTGTCTAAATAAGCTCCAGGTGTTTTATGCCTTCTGCCCATTTGTTTATTTTATTTTGTCTAACTCAGCCTAGACTCCAGTGTGGCACACAGTCTTCCCTCTTCCCAGGATCAACTTCCCCTCTAGGCACTGTGACAACTGACGATCACAAAGGCTACTAATCATTACCGTTTTTGTTCATTTGATGAACAATACAGAGCAAGGTTGCTCCAGCAGCGCCTTTGTGGCTTTACAGGAAAAAAAAAAATTGGAGATCCTGATCTCCACCTGCAGAGAACAATGAGAATCTGTGCATTTATACCTTTGTCTGTTGTGCAATGACCTGGGGTGGATGAGGTGCCCCCAAGGAGAAATAGCTTGCTGTAAACGAAGAGCGCATGTTTGAAGTCGGACAGTCCCCCGCCCGCTCACCGCACAGGTGGGTCTGTGTCGGCTTGGACACTAGAATATTGTATCCCTCTGGCTACAGGGATTAGTTCATGATGGGCAAGACCTAAATCAGGCCACTCACACCTAGTGAAACTCCATTCTGGGAGTCTTACAGTTGTTCACACAGTGCAGCAGCTTGCTTTGCATGGGGGTCTCTGGGAGGCCCAGCTGTCCGCACACATCTTGCCACTGTGTGAAGAACCCAGTGGAGAAGTGACTGCAGAGAGAGAGATGAGAGACAGGAGGGAGCTGAGCCTTTAAGGCTGTGGAACATCTGGATTCAGCTGTACAAATGAGTCTCTTCCAGAGGGGTTTCTGTCACAGTAGGAGTCCTGACAATGATAATTTTCAAGATAAAAAGTTCTAGACTCTTGATTAGTTGCACATTAAAGAGGATATGGACACAAAATAGAAATCTGGGTGCCACTTTGTCCCAGGGAAAGACTGGGGCCCATATCGGCTTGCCCGTAGTTGGGAAGGGGAAGCCTACCCCAAGGAGCAAAATTTTCTTAGGCACATATATTATTTTTATTGCTTAAGTAATAGATTTCCATTGTGGAAAAAAGGATAATACATATAAGTTTTTAAAAATTCAATCATGTATTCATCCCTTTAGAATTTTTCCTATTCATTAGGAAGTTTTTAAAACAAAATTATGATGATAATCACTGTTTTGTGCCTGCTTTTTCCCCTTAATGATTATATTGGGAATATCCTTCTTTGTCAGCACACAAAAGTCAGTTTCACAAATTATAATGGCTCTATAATACATAATTTATTTGACCATAGCTGGACATTCTAGTTTTCTCTACTATGTAACATATATTGTGAAAAACATCCTTGTTCATATGTCTGCACCCTTATCTGATTTTCTCTATGAGATTAATTGCTAGAAGTAGAATTGATGGCCCAAAAAGTAAGCATCTTTTTTCAGAGTTTTGACAGTTATTTCTATATTATTCTCTAAAGAGGCTGGAGACTAGCCTGTAGATATATTTACATGCACCAGCAATATAGACAAATATGCCCTGCTGTAGGTCTAGACAGGAGAGTGAAGAGAGGAAGAGTAAGAGATTGGGACCATAAAGTATGTCGAGGGAAGTTGAAGTTGCATGGACTGTGCAAGAGTGTATGAACAGGTAAAGGCAGTGTGACCAGTTGTGTGAGTTGTACACTGCACAACTCTGTCTAGGGAACACCATTTGCAACCAGTACAGCAGATCTCTGAGGCTTCACGAAGCCTAAAAAGTGATGATTGAGCGGCCACTTGTTATATCTACATATCTCTTGGCCTACTCTGGTAGCTGGAGGCTGAATAAGTGAAGCTCTACCAGAACCAAAGTTATGATACAGGATCAGAATTTTCTTCATGAAAGTGTATGACATCTTTTAGTTTAAGTAAAATGTAAAACAATCAATACTCAATAATGTAGTAATTATAAAACAAAGACTGGGCATTTACTCAATGGAATATTATGCCGACACTAAAAATAATAAAGAGCATAGTGACAAGATGGATATTGCCATAGTATATTAAGTGAAGGAAGAATAAAATGTCTTATATATATATGTATATATATATTGTTTATAATTATGTTAAAACAGGTGCATGTAGATAATGCACAAGAAACAAATATATGAAAAATATTGTAGTTGTTCAGAGGTGGGATGAGGGTGACGTTTTTGCCCTCTACTTTTTTTTTTATTTTTCAAATTATCTATTGTTTTTATAGATAAAAACAAAATTATATGTTATTTTTACAGTGGAATAAAAACATGTATAAATGATTCTTTTTTAATGTTTATTTTGAGAGAGTGAGAGCGTGAGCAGGAGAGGGGCAAAGAGAGGGAGAGAGAGAGAATCCCAAGTAAGGGCCAGGCTCGAACTCATGAACCATGAGATAATGACCTGAGCTTAAACCAAGAGGCAGTCGCTTAACTGACTGAGCCACCCAAGTACCCGTAAAAACATTATTTAAATAAAGACTTGGAACCCTACATTTAACCATGATCCCTTTTCCTCTTTTCAAATTTGGCATCATTAAACTATTATTCCTCAGCCTCTTTAGGGCTCTGTGTGTGTGTGTGTCTGTGTGTGCGTGCACGTTTACACACACTTGTGTCTATGTGTAGAAAAGAACTAGGCTCAAATGATTTTTTTGGGTTGCAAGGAAGTTTGATTATTTTGCCTATAGCTCTCCTGTTACAGTCTTAATTAACAAGAAATAACAGACCACAAGTCATTTGGAGAACTCTTTGATTTCATGAACAAAGAAAGCCTTTCACAGCACATGTGTTAGACTTCACTAGAGAAAACCCCATTGGATCAGCCAACAGTTGAAAAGGCAGGGGAGAAATATTGGCATTTCCCTCTTTATTTTTTTTTAATTTTTTTTTAACGTTTATTCATTTTTGAGACAGAGACAGAGCATGAATGGGGGAAGGTCAGAGAGAGAGGGAGACACAGAATCTGAAACAAGCTCCAGGCTCTGAGCTGTCAGCACAGAGCCCGACGCGGGGCTCGAACTCACAGACCGTGAGATCATGACCTGAGCCGAAGTCGGATGCTTAACCGACTGAGCCACCCAGGCGCCCCGGCATTTCCCTCTTTAGACCATTCTGAAGATTCTAAATAAAAAGTGGTGTGTGTTCCAAAAGAACTGAAAGTGGGGTCTCGAATAGATATTTGTACACCCATGTTCCTAGCATTATTCGCAATACCTAAATCGTGGAAGCAACTCAAGTGTCCATCAATAGACAAATGGATAAGCAAAATGTGCTATATATATGAAATGTAATATTGTTCAGCCTTCAAAAGGAAAGAAATCTGTAATGTGCTACAACGTGGATGAACCTTGAAGACCTAAGGCTAAGTGAAATAAGCCAGTCACAAAAAGACAAATTCTGTATGATTCCACGTTATAGGAGGAGCTTAGAATAGTAAGAATCATAAAGACAGAAAGTATAACCGTGGTTATGGGGCTGGGGAGAAGGTAAATATGGGAGTGTTCAGTGGGTACAGACTTTCAGATTTAGAAGATGTGAAGGGGTCTTGGGATGGATGGTGGTGATGGTTGCACAACAGTTACTTAGTGTACTTACATTTAAAAATGGTTAAGGTGGTGGGGTGCCTGGGTGGTTCAGTCGGATAAGTATCAGACTCTTGGTTTCGGCTCAGGTTATTATCTCATGGTTTTGTGAGTTCAAGCCCCGTGTTGAGCTCTGTGCTGGCAGCATGGAGCCTGCTTGGGATTCTTGCTCTCTGCCCCTCCCCCACTCACTCTGTCTCTCTCGAAATAATAAACTTAAAAAAAAATGAAAAAATGGTTCAGGTGGTAAATTTTATGTTATGTGTATTTTTTTTTAATTTTTTTTTCAACGTTTATTTATTTTTGGGACAGAGAGAGACAGAGCATGAACGGGGGAGGGGCAGAGAGAGAGGGAGACACAGAATCGGAAACAGGCTCCAGGCTCCGAGCCATCAGCCCAGAGCCTGACGCGGGGTTCGAACTCACGGACCGCGAGATCGTGACCTGGCTGCAGTCTGACGCTTAACCGACTGCGCCACCCGGGCGCCCCTGTTATGTGTATTTTACCACAATAAGAGGAAAAGAAAGAGATGGGTGTTCAACTGTGTTTGATTTGATTGAACTTGATATTTTCCCCCTGAAAAACCACTCCTTTCTCTTTAAGTTAGGTAGAAAATGGATGAGGAGAACAGTGCAGGATAAAAGCCAAGCAACTATGAAAAGGCCCTTCAAAGAATACAAAGAAAAAGTTTTGTAGTTCCTCCCATATTTTTATGCAGACATCAGAAATTCCGAGTTGAAGCTCTGCACTTAGGGGAAGAGAAAATTTCATCCACTTCTGGCAGCTGGCTGGGCTGGTAGGCGTGACCCTCCCCCCCAAATGAGAACTTGAAGTTCTCATCATTAGCCTTAACTTTCTTGTTCTTAAATGTTGTGGGTGAGTGGAAAGACTTGTTTTATTCTGTGTAAAACATGCTTCATGGCCAGTTGTTAATAATATGGGCTCTAGCAGCAGACAGATCTGTTTGAATCTGTATGTCAGGTTATTGATAACTTTGGGTGGGTTATTTAACTTCTGGACCACAATTTCCTGTTCATAAAACAGGAATAATAGTAGTTCCCACCTGTGAAGATTGAATTGGATGGTTAGTCCACATTTGGGCCTTGGCACAGTGCCAGGCACATAGTAAATCCACAGTAAATATTAGCTGATGTTGTTGCTGTTATTATTACTGGTTCCATCTTCCTTAGATCAAGAGTTGCATGCTCTACCGAGTAAGCTAACGAGGCATCCCAGGGCATCTGTTTAAAAAACCAGCAGGTGGCCTTCTTATATAGTTCATCAGGGACACCATGCATGCTCCCATCTCAAGGCCTTTGCACTTGCTGTTTATTCTTTGCACTTGGCAACTCTCAATCACAGTACCTTCTCTTGCTTCATTCAGGATTCTTCTTGAATATCTGTTCTGGTCACCCT
Source organism: Lynx canadensis (assembly GCF_007474595.2). Classification (NCBI taxonomy): domain Eukaryota; kingdom Metazoa; phylum Chordata; class Mammalia; order Carnivora; family Felidae; genus Lynx; species Lynx canadensis. Next base: position 15,592,444 of record NC_044318.1, read on the forward strand.
TTCCAAAATGGCACCCCCTCATCACTCTCCAGCTTCTTACTTTGCTTTGTTTTCTGCCTATCACTTACCAATCACCTGACATCATACTGAATATTCACTTGTTTGTCTCTTGCCTGTCATCCTGACTGGAATGTGAGCTCCGTAAGGGTAGAGGTTGCTTGAGTTGTTCATCCTGTATCCCCAGCCCCTAGAACACTGTCTGGCACATACTAGGTACATAATAAATATTTTAGTGAATAACTGAATCCCTTAAATTATCTCTCTAATGAAGGCATTTGAAAACAAAGAAGAACAAACTGTTCTGTTCCATTTTAAAAGCCCTTCTCTGGGATCGACACAGGCACTTACACACAGACTTTTGTGGGAAGGTACTTTTGTACCAGGATCCTTGAACTCAACAGCTGTGCTTGTTAATCCCCAAGAGATCACTCTTGAGAAAAGTGTATTCATTTTAGCATTGGACTTTGTGAACCACCTCTGCACCAAGCCTCGTAAGGTGAAGAAATGAAGTGTGCGAGGGGAAATTACGGTCCCCCAAACAGGCTTGAAAGGAGAGCACCAGCTGAAAGCTAATGGGGTGTGTTTAATTCATCTGAGTATTGGACAGAAAAGATTGTCTTCATTCGGAATTTCTGTACTGAGTGCTGATATCTCCTGACAGGTGGGCAGACTTCCCTGGCAAAAGTCAGACATTGTATTGTGCAAAAGGAATGCTAAAAATGGGTGTTGCATCAGATTACCCTCAGCTTTCCTCTTGATGGTGCACAGCCATTTCTTGATAGCCTCAGAGGGTTGGTCACGACCTTTGTGATTTGATAAGAAATCTCTGCCCACAGTTCCTCTAGTGGGAACTCCACATAGACAGATTTATCTTCTTAAGGAATCTTCTTGGTGTTTGCTGGCCCATGAATACATTTTCAGTCTATTTTTCAGTTTCACTATCACCTTACCTTCCCAACCAGAAGATCCCCAAATGCCCTTTCCTTTAGGCTGTATTGCAGGTATTTGTGAACCTCCTCCATAGTAAAATTGGTTGTGAGCATTTTCTAACACATGGAGAATGTTTATAAGCTATTAGGGAGATCTAGGTCATGTATACGAGCTGATAAAGTAGAGTAAAACTTCTGTACTTCTCAACATTCTGGAGGTCTTGGTTTTAGGTGGGGATCCCAATATTAGACCTCTAGCATGTGAAGTGGAGTGCCCCCAAGGATGGCTGTGGGTATCCCTTCTGCCGGTTCCACTCAAATAGAGGCCTACTTCTTCCATTGACTCTCTCATTTGACAGATGTGTATTGAGGACCTTCGACTTGCCAAGAACAGTGCTGGGTGCTTTAGAAACATCATCCATCTCTTGATGAGCTCAGAGGAAGCAATAACAAGAAGAATGATAATAATGTTAAGAATAGCAAAAATCTAGGGACAACTGGGTGGCTCATTCGGTTGAGCATCCGACTCTTGGTTTCAGCTCAGGTCATGATCTCAGGGTTCATGGGATTGAGCCCCATGTTGAGCTCTGCAGTGACAGCATGGAGCCTGCTTGGGATTCTCTCTTTTCCTCTCTCTCCGCCCCTCCCCAGCTTGCATGCTTGTGTGCATGTGCATAAACACTCTCTCTCTCTCTCAAAATAAATAAATTAATTAAAAAAAAAAAGAAGAAGAATAGCAAAATCTAGTGTTATTGCTTCTTTTGCTGTGTGTCAGGCATTGGATTAAGTGTTTTACAAGCATTATCTCCTTTATGCTTTATGCTGATCCTATAAAGTAGGCAGGTAGGTACTACTGTTATCTCATGTGTAGATGAACCAACCAAGGCCTAGAAACCCTAAGTGACTTGCCCAACATCACACAGTGATAAGTGGTAAGGCCAGAGTTTAAGCCCAGGTCTGACTGTCCTCAGAATCCCATCTCTCTCTTTTATTTTTATTTTTTTGCATTCTTACTAGAAATGTATGAGAGTTCCCATTGTTCTATGTCCTTACCAGTACTTAGTATGGTCAGTCTTTTTTAGTTTTAGCCATTTTAGTGGGTGTGTAGTAAATCTCATTTTGTGTATATGTGTTTTTTAATCAAGTTTCTCAAGATATATATTACATACAGTAAAATTTACCTTTTGTTGTGTATAGTCTTTCAGTCTTGACAACTGCATATAGTATAACTACCCCCGTAATCAAGGCATAGAAACATTTATATCATCTCCCAAAATTCTCTCAGGCTGTCCCTCTGTAGTTAACCCCTGTCCCTACCACCAGCCTTGGATGCTCACTGATCTGTTTGCTGCCCCTCTGGTTTTGCCTTTTCCAGAATGTCAGATAAATGGAATCATAAAAAATATAGCCTTTGTATCTGGCTTCCTTCACTGGACCTGATGCATCAGGTTCCTGCATGTGGTTGTGGAGATCAGTAGTCTCTTCCTTTTTACTGTTGAGTGGTATAGCACCCCAATATAGCACCCCAATAAGAGAGAGCTCTTAATCCTGGTGATGAATTAGCACATGTGAGTTTAACAAAAGACTGGCTTATCTATTACCTATGGATTGCAATGGTTTCAAGCCTCACTGTATATCAAGGTCATCCTTGGAAAGATTTTCTTTTTAAATTCTAATACCCAAGGCCTCATTCCCCTGAGATTTTTGTTCAACTGGCCAGGGTGAGAATAAGAGATTGGCAGTTTTTAAAAGACCCCTGACGTGACACTAATGTACAGCCAGATTTAAGACCCACCAGTGAATTGGAATCCACTTTGCTACCTATCTACTAGATGATCCAGTGCAAATCACTATCCTCGGAATCTCAGTTTCTTTCTCTTTGAGACTGATAATAGCTGTCCAGCTCACCACGTTAGCATAAAGATCAAAATGTTCTTCAGTGGCACCACACAAGAAAGTGTCCTGTGAATTCTAGCTGCAGAAATGAATGGTATCACTATGGGTGTAATTATCTATCAGTGTCTTCCCTATTTGAAAAGTACCCTATTTGAGGTTCTGTTTCCTAAACACATCAGAGAGGTTTTCAAGAGCAGATGGAGAGAGTAGTCTTTCTCTGTCAATTTTATGTGTGCTATTAGAAGATTGCTTGAGGTATGAGAGTAGCTGGAACGCCAAGGAGCAGATGGAGACGAGAAGTGGGATGAACACACCCATTCCCGAGGGGTGGTGATGTGGGCAGATCTGGGCATGGCTGTAGACCACGATCTTCTGCCGGATGGGTTAAGTCAGCACTAATTTGCGGCAAGTAAACACTGATGTAACTAAAAGGACAAGGCAAGCAGAGGCATGGCGTCAAGGATTCAATAACAGTCCTCACCTCAGAGCAAGGGAGGAGAGGCCTCCTTGTCACTGGCAAACGTCATATGAAACAAGAGGTCCTTTTACAACCACATCTGACCACCTCAGAACATATTGCAAGGAGGAGCATGTCAGTTTGGGTATGGAAATGGATGGCCATCTTTGTATGAAAAAAGTCTTTCATTGATATTTTTATTATAAAATGGAAGATAGTCATGGTAAACAAAACCCATACAGAAATAATGTCTTAGCTTGGGCTGCTGTATAACAGGATGCCACAGATCGGGGAACTTAAGAACAGACATTTATTTCTTACAGTTCTGAAGGCTGGGAGCCTCAAGATCAAGGTGCCGGCATATTCGGTGTCTGGTGAAAAACTTCTTCCTGGCTTGCAGATGGCTGCCTTCTTGCTGTGTCCACTTATGGCAGAGAGAGAGAGACAGAAAGAACAAGTTCTCTGATTTCCTCTTATAAGAGTACTAATCCCATCATGAGGATCCTATCCTGGTGACTTCATCTAATCCTAATTACCACTCCCTAATCTCATCATGTTGGGGGCTACAATTTGAGGAGAACACATTCAGTCCATAACAAGTACTTTTTTTTAATTATTTTTTTTTTATTTTTGAGAGAAAGAGCCAGAGTGTGAGCAAGGGAGGGACAGAGTGGGGAGGGACAGAGAGAGAGGGAGACACAGAATCTGAAGCAGGCTCTGGGCTCTGAGCTGTCAGCACAGAGCCCAACGCAGAGCTTGAACTTGTGAACTGTGAGATTGTGACCTGAGCTGAAGTTGGACATTTAACTGACTGAGCCACCCAGGTGGTACCTTATAGTTTATATATAACAAGTACTTTATTTTTTTTATTTTTTTATTTTTTATAACAAGTACTTTAAAGTTAAATGTGGAACTCTCCATTCTTGTCCTACTCTAAACCTGTCTCCCAGATAAAACCACTGTTAACAATTTGGTGTGTGTCTTTTTAGTGTTTTTCTTTTGTACATGTGAACATTTATGTATATTTATTGTGTTTTTTATAAATATGGGCACACACTCTGCATCCTGAGTCCTGCCTTTCTTTTAGCATTGAGGATAGCTTTCCACATCAGCACACGTAGATCTATTCTGAGCATTTGTATTTGTGGGGTTTTTTAATGTTAATTTTTGAGAGAGAGAGTACAAGCAGATGTGGGGCAGAGAGAAAAGAGAACAAAAGATCTGAAGAGGGCTCTGCACTTACAGCAGTGAGCCTGATGTGGGCCTCGAACTCATGAACCCATGAGGTCATGACCTGACCCAAAGTCAGATGCTCAACCCATTGAGTCACCCAGGTGCCCGCTGAGCATTTGTATTTGAAGGAAAACACACTGTTCATGTAGTTGGAAGGTACGAATTTGGCCAATTTCACATTCAAGATATTCCCAACCCAAAGTGAGCCCTGAAGTGGCAGGACCTGAGGAAAACCTGAGGAGTGGGTATTGATTTGTATTTTGTCAGCCAGCCCAACAATTAGTGACTTAGGGGCCAGCCTTTTTCCTTCTGCTTTTTTGTGACTGTTGCCTTCCCCAGATTGTTAGTCAGCTTTACAGCTTTCTTGACTTCCTCTTCCTCCTTTCCAGAGGGGGGTGTCTCCTGGTGCAGCTGTTCAGGGCAGGGGTTGGGGGGGGGGTGATTTCCTCTCTTTGTGTGCGTCATTAGCCATCACTCTGGCTTTCCTCTGGGGACAGCCGCCCAACCAGGTGAGCCAGTGTCATTTAAAGCAGCGCTTCCATTCTCAGGCAGAGGGTGATTGTGGTTTCTGGGTGACTCCAGGGTCCGCTTCTGGGTGAAGTCTGGGGTGACCTGGGTGGCCCAGGTGAAGAGGGATGGCGTCTGGCACAGAGACAGTGGCAGACAACTTGGTGCATGTCCCATTTTCTTTGTAAAGGGTATGCTGCCTAGAACTCGTATTCAAGACAATTCTTTTTCTAATACTTGGTAATTTTCTAGGCTAACTCTTAGGCAGTCTAATAGCATAAAGGTTAAGCAGGCATGCTCTACAATTAGATCAATTCATTCACTGATATTCACTCACTAGTGTTTATTGAGTACCTGCTATGGGGCAGGCAGGCGTTGGTCTAGATGCTGGGAGTACTGCAGGGAATAAGACCAAGTCCCTGCCCTCATGGAACTGGCATTCTTGCCATAGACTATACAGATAAACATAAATACATAATATAATGTCAAGAAGTGTGTCAGCTAGCTATTGTCACAATAATGCTGCTTAACAAACCACCCCAAAACTCAGTGGCTCACAACATACATTTATTTCCTACTCACATGCCAGCAGACCAGCCAGATTTCAGCTGTTCCAAATTGTGTTTGGCTGCACTTGGCTCTAGGCTGTTGGGTTCTATGTAGTTTTGTCCAGGTTCTGTCATTCTTCTGAGATCAGCAGCTGCCAAGGCCATGTTCTTTTTACATCAGAGATCAAAAGCTCTCAAAGGGGTGAGGAAAAACACACACAAGTCTTAAGGCCTAGTCTGGGACCATGCCACTTCCCCACTCATTCCAGTAGCCTAAGCAAGTCACATGGCCAAGGCCAACATCAATGAAGCTGAGAAGAGAGGCATTCTCTCACTTAGTTTCCATCAGGCCAGCATCCACAATGACTCCCCTGTGATCCCCACCTCCTGGTATTCTCATTTCTGAAGCATCCCTTCCCACAACTATACCAGGGTTGATATGTGTAACCAATAGAATATGGCAGAAAGAATGGCATGCCACTTCCAAGATTAGGTTATAAATGACATTGCAGCCTTGGTGTGTGTCTCTCTCTCTCTCTCTCTCTCTCTGTCTTGGATCATTCACTCTGGGAGAAGCCAGCTGCCATGTCACAAGCAGCTCTACAGAGACACCCACATACAAGAACTGAGACCTCCACCCAGTAGCTACATGAGTGAACCATCTTAGAAGCAGCTCCTCCAGCCCCACCAAACCTTCAGGTGACTACAGGCCCAGCTAACATCCTAGTTGTAACCTTGTGAGAGACCTTGAGCCAGAACCACCCAGCTGAGCCTCACCTGGATTCCTGAACCTCAGAAGCTGTGTGAGATAAGTGTTCATTGCCATTGTGAGCTGCCAAATTTTGGGAGGTCACTTACTATGCAGCAGGGGAAACGAACACAATAACGCAGGCCGCTGTAGAGAAACCAAACTGTAGGAGGTTAGAAGTAGAAGCAGGAAAACTATTGTAATATCCACATCCCTGCTACTCAAATTGGGGTCTGAGGACCAGTGGGGTCATCGTCACGTGACAAATCGTTGGCAGTGCAGAATCTAGGCCCCACCCCATACCTCTAGAATCAGAATCTGTATCTTAACAGGATTCCAAGGTGAGTCTTTGCATACAAAAGTTTGAGAGGAAGAGCTGTAGGGGACAGCCTGAGTAGTTGGAGTACCATGATGTGGGTTTGAATCCTGGCTCATCAACCCTGTGACCTTTAATAAGGTCACATTTTCCCAAGCCTCAGTTTTCTTTCCTGTAAAATGGGGATAATAGTGCTGCCTTCACAGAGTTATATGTGAGGGTATAAATGAAATGGTGTATGTTAAGTGCTTAGCATAGTGCCTAACACATGGTTAGGGTTTCCTGTTAGTTCCTTATTGACTTGATCTCATCAATGCATTTTCTTCCCTAATATTCCCGATCATTTCCTGATAGTTTGCCTTAATGTTTTTTCCAGTTTATTTATTTATTTTTGAGAGAGAGACTGAGAGCACAAGCAAGGGAGGGGCAGAGAGAGAGAGAGAAACACACAGAAGTTTCCAGGCTCCACGCCATCAGTACAGAGCCCGATGCAGGGCTTGAACCCACGAACCATGAGATCATGACCTGAGCTGAAGTCAGATGCTTAACTGACTGAGCCACCCAGGTGTCCCAACCTTAATTTTTTTTTTAATTCCCTGTCAAAGAAAATCCTGTTTTGCAAAATGTCCTTGAGCTTGTCAGAAAGACCTCTGTCTGTGCCCAGCATGGTTCCAGTGATATCCCAGAATGAAGGCACCTGATTTCCACAGTCATTTCCCAGGCCCAGTTCTCAGGGCAATTTTCAGGGCCACCAGGCAGGCCAAAATAGGCCACAGCACTATTAATAGTGAGTTTAGCCTGCTTGGGGCCTAGCTTCCCAGGCCAGTCTCTCCCCCTTCCCCCTGCCTCGTCCTGTGGTTGTTTAAATATACTCTGCGTTATTTCTGCAAGTGGATTTTCCTTAATATGCTCAGAAAATGCTATGCCATGCTATGTCTGTGGCCAGACAGTCTGCAACTCCCGCCCCCCTTTTTATTTGCTGAGTCGCAACGCATCCCAAATACACGGTGAAAACTGATAAGCCAAATTCTGGGGGTGTTGTGATGAATAAATGACGGAACTATGTATTGGTGGGACTGGATTCATAATCTGCAGGGCCTAGTGTAAAATAAAAACACAGGGCCCTTGGTTCAAAGTTTTAAGAATTTCTAGATGGTGACAACAAGGGTGTGAAAACAATGTAAGGCCCTTCTAAGCACAGGGCCTGTGTGACTGTACAGGGTGCCCGTGAAGCCAGCCCTATGTATTAGTTGCATCTGATGCACCCAATACTCTGCCTGGTGGTAGTACTGGCCAAAATTACAACTTTTCCAGAGTGTTTCTCTTTAAAGGGCTAATCAATTTCCCTTCAAGGCAAAGTATGTGGGTAAATTGTACAGCTGTAACATAAGCCCTCCTGCTGCTCAATCTTAGTGACTTAAGCCACAGCAATTGATTCTTGTTCACAGTCCTCTGGGTTAACTGGGTAGTTCTTCTGCTGATTTCTCCTCTACTCACTCACATGGCTGCATTCGGTTGGTGCATTTAATGGTGAATGCTGCATTCAGGACCTTCAACTGTGTGTGGGATGTCCCTACATGGCTCCCCACTGGGGCTCTGAGTCTGGCGCTCCAACCTCATCTGTACCACTTTCAGCATGCACCCTTTGGCCATGATGGACCTCTCCAGCAGCTCTGTGGTATTCTTGGCCTAGATGACCTCCTGGGCTGGGCTGGAAGTTCCAAGGTGGCCCCAGGCACATGTCTGGGGCTCTTCAGTTCTCTTCCACATGGCCTGTCATCCTCCAGTGGGCCAGACCAGTTTCCTTACATTATGGAAAAAACATTCTAGAAATGGAAGCTTCAAGCCTTCTTGAGGCCCAGACTCTGAAACTTGCACGGCAGCTCTTCAGTTACCTTCTATTGGTCAAAGCAAGTCATGAGGCTCACCTAGATTCGAAAGAGCGGGGATAGGGGCACCTGGGCGGCTCAGTCGGTTGAGCATCCGACTTCGGCTCAGGTCATGATCTCACAGTTCATGGGTTCAAGCCCTGCATCAGGCTCTGTGCTGACAGCTCAGAGCCTGGAGCCTGCTTCAGATTCTTTGTCTCCTTCTCGCTCTCTGCCCCTCCCCCACTCTTTCTCTGTCTCTCAAAAATAAATAAATGTTAAAAAAAATTTTTTAAAAAAAAGAAAGAGGGGGGCTAGACTCCCCTGCTTAATGAGAAGAGTGGTACAGTTTTCCAAGGGGCAGGGATCCAGGGAGCTGGGATTCACTAGGGGAACAATGCAACAGTTCTCATACAGTAGTCTACATCAGAATGATCTGGAAAGCCTCCTAAACACACAGATTGCTGGGCCTCAACTCCAGAGTATCAGAGTCAGTAGGAGAGCACTTACATTTCAAACTAGCTCTCAAGAGATGTTGAAGCTGCTAGTTTAAGGACCCCACTTTGAGAGCCACTGGTGGAGGGGTGAAGTGTCTACAATTTTGAGCAGTGGCTCTCAACCTTGACTGCACATTAGAAACATCTGGGCAGCCATAACTATATAAATGTCAGTTACGGGTATCAATGGTAAGAAGAAGATCAAAGCATTGTGCAATAATATGGTCTTTGACATCATTCACTTGGCTGTAATTCATAAATCATTGGAAAGTTCATCGAATCCCTTAAATACTTTTGCAACTTAATAATTCCCTGATTATTTGGGTAAACAAGTACCAAGGAAAGTTGGATGAACTTTATCTCAACTGTCATCCCCGAGCTGTCGGGGGAAATTCTGCTTTTTCCAAGTATATACTGCAATATGATATTATTGTTCAAGGAACTTTAGTATAAAAAATAGGTGTGGCTTCCTAGGAGAAGGCCTTTCTAGAATTGCACTGAAAAGACTACCCCACAAAAAAGCAGTTGCTGTTCATGAGTCATACAGATCCTGTCTCCTGACCACACACTAATAGCCTGAGAAGTCCTTCTTGACTCTGATTTTAAGAATTTGGATAATCAACGTGGCATTGTGTAAGAACTGAGATAAAAATCTGCGGGTGTTAAAGCAGATGTCAGTCTCAACATTAAGTTCATTCTTCACATATTCCTTGGTTAGAGCAGTTTCAAACTCTTCAGATCATTAGAATCACCTGGGGTTCTTGCTAAACATACATGTTGGTTCCACCTCACATGCAATGAATCAGAGCCTACAAGGCAAGATCCTGAGATTCTATTTTTTTCATGTTTATTTATTGGGGGGGGGAGGTGTGCAGAGAGAGAGGGAGAGAGAGAATCCCAAGCCTCTGACAGAGGGCTCAAACTCATGAACTGTGAGATCATGACCTGAGCCGAAATCAAGAGTCAGATGCTTAACCGACTGAGCCACCCAGGAGCCCCCGTGAGATTCCACTTTTAACAAGTGCCCTAAGTGATCTCAATATCATCAGGTAAATTTAGAGAATTGTCTTAAAGGAATAATGTGTGTGCAATACATACAGAAAAATGGAAGGGGCACCAAGGGAAGCTTGGGGCTACAATTCTTTTTTTTTTTTTTATGTTTATTTTTGAGAGACAGAGAGGTGGAGTACAAGCAGGGGAGGGGCAGAGAGAGGGAGACACAGAATCCAAAGCAGGCTCCAGACTGCTGTGAGATCATGACCTAAGCCAAAGATGATTGGATGTTCAACCAACTGAGCCACCCAGGCGCCCCTGGGGGCTACAATTCTAATGCCCACTTAAGGATAAGAGCAGGGGCTGACAAACTATAGCCTGTGGACCAACTCTGGCCCACTGTTTAACACACTTTTTTTTTTTTTTTTTTTTTTTTATTTATTTTTGGGACAGAGAGAGACAGAGCATGAACGGGGGAGGGGCAGAGAGAGAGGGAGACACAGCATCGGAAACAGGCTCCAGGCTCCGAGCCATCAGCCCAGAGCCCGACGCGGGGCTCGAACTCACGGAGCGCGAGATCGTGACCTGGCTGAAGTCGGACGCTTAACCAACTGCGCCACCCAGGCGCCCCTCTGGCCCACTGTTTAAATAAAGTTTACTAGAATGCAGCCATGCCCATTTTTAAAAATACATATTGGGTATGATTGTTTTTGTGCTATAATGACAGAGTCATTGGGACAGACACTATATGGCCCATAAAACCAAAAGTATTGGGGCACCTGAGTGGCTCAGTGGTTAAGTGTCTGACTTCAGCTCAAGTCATGATCTCACGGTTTGTGAGCCCTGTGTTGGGCCCTGTGCTGACAGCTCAGAGCCGGGAGCCTGATTCAGATTCTGTGTCTCCCTCTCTCTTCCTTCCCCACTGGCTCTCTCTCTCTCTCTCTCTCTCTCTCTTAAAAATGAATAAACATTAAAAAATTAAAAAATAATATTTACTATCTGATGTTTAAAAAAAAACTGTATTGACTCCTGCATAAAAAACATGACCTCAGACCTGGAAATGGAACTAGGGCCCTCAGTGACTATGAGCTTATAATAAAAAATAAACCAACAAGGAATGGAGGCAGGGGAAGGGGCGGGGGGGGGACAGCCAGTAAGTACAACCAACTGGAGAATCCAAGGCCTCAAGGGTGGCAATTTGAGACTGTGAAATAAGTACGTTTAAGATGATTATAGAAATATACTAAAAAGTTTTTTTAAAGAATATAAGCCTTGCTAAATAGGGGAGTAAGAAAAAAAAAGGATCAGATTTGAAAAAGAACTAAGTGCAACCTCTAGAAATGAAAACAATTTAGGGACACCTAGGTGGCTCAGTTGGTGAGCATCCAACTTTGGCTCAGGTCATGATTTCACGTTTCATGGGATCGAGCTCCACATTGGGCTCTGTGCTGACAGCGTGGAGCCTGCTTCAGATCCTCTGTCCCCACCTCTGTCTGCCCCTTCCCCACTCACACACACTCTCTGTCTCTCATAAATAAATAAACATTTAAAAAAGTTAAAAAAAAAAAAAAAAGAAAAGAAAACAATTTAGCAAACAGGCTAAAGCCATGCTTCTCAAACTCCAGTAAGCTTCACAATCACCTGGAGAGTTTGTTAAACATAGATTCCTGGCCCCTCTCTATTCATTTCTGACTTCATAGGTCTTAGGTGGAACCCATGAATTTGCATGTCTTAATGAGCTCAAGTAATGCCAATGGTGCTGATCCATGGACCATATTTTGGGTGTGCATTAAATAGTAGACAGACACAGCTGGAGGAGTAATTACTATTCAGAGAGAGATCTGGGAGAAAGAAGGCAGCAGGGAGCTAGAGTGGGAAATTGGGGAAAGCAGTTGAGACAAGGAGAAGGTCAAACACAAGTCTAATAGAAATTGCAGAGGGTGACAACAGAACGAGTGGGTGAGAAGCAGTGTTGATAGAGATCTTTGGGTGAGAATATCCCAAAGTTGAAGAAACATGAATCCCAAACTAGATACATGAGGACAGAATCACAGCAAAATGCTACCTGGTGAAACTGGAATGCCACAAGCAAGGAGGAAGTCTTAAAACTGTTTTGAAAGAAGGATTGTCTACGAAGGAAGAACAATGAGACTGATCAAGATTACTGATCAGGGGCGCCTGGGTGGCTCAGTCAGTTAAGCGTCCAACTTCAGTCAGGTCGTGATCTCGTGGTTCATGAGTTCAAGCCCTGTGCTGACAGCTCGGAGCCTGGAGCCTGCTTTGGATTCTGTGTCTCCCTCTCTCTCTCTGCCCCACTCCCACTTATGCTCTCTCTTTCTCTCAAAAAACGAATAAACATTAAAAAAATTTAAAAGAAAAGATTACGGATCAGCAGGAGTGCCTGGGTGGCTCAGTTGGGTAAGCATTCGACTATTGGTTTCAGTTCAGGTGTGGATCTCATGATTTTGTGAGTCTGAGCCCTGCATTGGCTCTGTGCTAACAGCATGAAGTCTGCTTGGGATTCTCTTTCTCTCCTTCTTTCTCTGCCCCTCCCCTGCTCACACTATGTCTCTCTCAAAATAAATAAGTAAACTTAAAAAAAAATTACTGAGCAGCAGTAGCACACGCCAGAAAACGGTGAAGTGTGTTCTAACTCTATGGGAAAGTAACATTCAACAGAGAATTATATTAAATTAATTATCTAATAATAGATTTATTATTTATTATTTACTAAATTATCATTTTATTAATCAATTTATTATTAATCAATTTACTAAATTATCATCCATGAGCAATTGCTAAATACATTTTCAAACACATCTCTCACTGGAGGAACTACTAAATGATGTACCTGAGTTAGAAGGAAATTGAATCCACAAGGAAGGAGTGGGAGCAGAATGCAAGAAACAATAGTGAATGAGGAAGCTGCTACATCTAAATAGACATTGACTATTTTATATATACATATATATATATATATACACATACACACACGTACACTTATGTACATATACTGCATGTGCATATATACATATATACACATATGTATACATATATACACACAACACACACATATACACACACCAGTGGGGGAATAAATGAGGGGAAACTAAAATACTGGACAACAATCATGAGAGATGAGAGTGGGACGTTAAAGTCTTCTAAAGTCCCGTAAGTGCTTCAGGGGAGGTTGGACAGACTCATTTTTTACTTTAAGTTATTACATTATAATGACATATTCAAAAAATATATAATATGAACTAACAAATCAGTGGAAAGGGAAAAATGGAATACAAAAATCTAATTGAGGGGTGCCTGGCTGGCTCAGTGGTAGAGTGTGCGGCTCTTGATCTCGGGTTTGTAGGTTCCAGCCCCATGTTGGGTGTAGAGATTACTTAAAAAAATAAAATCTTAAAAAAAAAAGAAAATCCAATGCAATAGAAAGCAGGAAAGGAAAAAAATGTAAAAGCATGATAAATAAAAACATTTGGTGAATTAGATTAATAAAATATTACTGATCACAATAAGTGTAAATAGAATAAACTCTGATTTTTCAGATTGGATTAAAAAGAAATCTGCCTCTATGCTAGAGGTACAGGTAACACAAAATGATCCAGAATAGTTGAAAGTAAAGAGATGAAAAAGATATATGGCACAAATACCAACCAAAAGGAAAGTGATCTTGCATTCTTAACATCAGATAAAATAGACTTTGAAAGAAAAAAACATTTTCAGAGATAAAGTGGGTCCTTAATGATAAAAGAATATCTGGTATTTTCTATTGGATTAGACTTTTTAAGATGTTATTCACAACCCACTAAATTGAATTTACTACTCGCTAAAGTGCTGAACCCACTGTTTAAAAAATATTTTTCTAGGAGCGCCTGGTTGGCTCAGTAGGTTGAGTGTCCAACTCTTGATTTCGGCTCTGGTCATGATCCCAGGGTTGTGGGATTGAGCTCCACATCAGGCTCCACACTTAGTGTGGAACCTGCTTAATATTATCTCTCTCTCTCTCTCTCTCTCTTTCTTCCTCTGCCCCCTCCCCTGCTTGCACGCTCTCTCTCTTAAAAAGTTAAAAAAGTATATATTTCTCTAGAACACATTTCTGCTCCTCCCTGAAAGCCCCCAGCAACTTCTAAGAGGCATACTATCTTAGTACGGATGAATGTCTGGGACACTTCCACAATACCAGGAAATATGTTATATCTACAGGTTTTTATAATTTGTTCCTAAAAACAATATGGAACACTCATAACTACCAGAATGAGAAACCAACTTTTGTTTCATTTTGCCAAAGATCTGAGAAGAAATAAAGAAGAAATGAAGAGGGGCGCCTGGGTGGCGCAGTCAGTTAAGCATCCGACTTCAGCCAGGTCACGATCTCGCGGTCCGGGAGTTCAAGCCCCGCGTCAGGCTCTGGGCCGATGGCTCAGAGCCTGGAGCCTGTTTCCGATTCTGTGTCTCCCTCTCTCTCTGCCCCTCCCCCGTTCATGCTCTGTCTCTCTCTGTCCCAAAAATAAATAAACGTTGAAAAAAAAATTAAAAAAAAAAAAAAGAAGAAATGAAGCTTACTTGCAGAGAGAAAATGGAACATATGAGAGAGTTGGGAACTGTGAATATTTCATTAGGTATTTGCAAGAGAATTTGCAAACATATATTTCCTTCTTGTTGAAATCCACTTTTCCCGGGTATAAAATCCTTCAGTATTATCGTTAGTACATCAAGTCATGGCAAGGATGTGGTAAGGACCTTCTGAGGTGTCTCACACCCAGTTGGAGGCTGACCCTTGCCAACACGACTGAAGTGCTGACCGTTGTGTTGTTTCTCCAGCATCTTTCCAGGAACTGTACTATACTGAAAGTTTCTTCCTCCAAAGCAACTAGAAAAACCCCAAGGAATCCTCCAGAGAAAATAGGCGTTGCTATGTTATTGTCTGTTTTGCCAAGAAGCAAAGAAAACAACTGAGCTAAGAGGAATTCAGAAGTATGAAGGGTAATTTCCAAGTCCCAGCCATAGGGCCCCTCTCCTTCCCTGCCTGCAGTCACCATCCTACGGCCCTGATATCTCTCTACTGGTTGAGTAATGCCTACAGTTATATAATTGTAAGATCATTTATGTATTCAATAAACTGTAAGCCCTTGGGAAGAGACCTCACTTCCAATTTTATGAATCACTGGCTCTTCAGCCAGTTGGCTCCGTGTCCTACCAGCGGTTGTAGGATGCAACCCCAGAGCTGAACTCAGATTATTCTTACTACTTTATTAGTTGGTGTAAGAAATTGCTAAAACAGGGAGGGCTTACTATGGACCAGACAATATCTCATCTTGTTTTCACACCAGTGCAATGAAGGAAATATGTATACTATCTCCATTTTACAGGAGAGGAAATCAAGGCTCAGACAGTTTAAGTAACTTGCTCATAGGTTCCTCAGCTTGTCATTTGCAGAGCTGAGGTTCAACTTCAGTCTTTCCGATAGAGAGTTGGATTTCTTAACCAATATGGTGTCCTGTTTTGGCTTTCATCAGAGTAATAGATAATTAGGAGAATTTGATTGGTTCATGGGCATTTTTTTTTTAAATTCACTTCCACTTAATGGAGTTTTCTTTCTTGGCTTACCCAAAGTCAAGTACACAATAATGTGTGTATTACTCGGTGTGCGTATCTTGGAAGAGCAGATGGACTCCATGTGGTAATTTAAACAAGTAAAAGTAGGAAGCCACTCGTAAAGGAGACTTCTTTTTTTAAAAGCAATGAAACTGTTGATGTGTTAAACATTACACTGCACTCTACGGTATTTGCTGATTGGCACAGCCACTGCCATTTAAATTGATTCCGTAATCATGACTATAATGACCGGGATTAGCCCTGTTCAATGGGTGCCTGCTTTCCCCAGGGCTCACAAAAGCCTTCTCTGGGGATCCAGGCTTTCCTGGTAATGAGAAGTTAACTAACAAGGCTGCCATGCTCCACTTTAGTAAATAGCAGTCCTTGCTTTCCAAATGAAGGAAATCAAGAAAAACATGAAGGGTCTCTGGCCAGACAGAGGAAGATCACCCTAAACTGGTCAGCAGAATCCTGAGAACATCTGTAGCCTTCTGGAATGATGAAGGAAATGGTGTTTCTGTTTGTTAAATATTAAGGTAATTGAGAGTTCAGGGGATTGTCGGGGAAATTCATCAGTTATTCTTAAGTTAAAGAACTCTTGTTTGCCTCTCAGCAGCCTGTTAATTTAAAATTTAAACACTTGTATTCCTAAAACAATATATGCTCTTTGTAAAGGTCCCAAACAATCCAATCCAGAAAAATATGGAGTAAAAAGCTAAAGCTCCCTCCCCCATTTTACTTCCTTCCTAGAGGAACCCACACTCTGTGTCTTCTTCCAAACTATACGAATACATCAGTTATACAGAAAGAATTTGACTACAATAAAATCTAGTCTACTTGCTGATTATAATTAGTGTTAACCTTTGTTTAGTGGTTCAGAAGATCTTTCATCTTTATTAGCATTATGAGTATTAGTTGTCATGGCGCAGAAATGTGGGGGTTTCTGCGTGCTTGGATCCAGATGAACAGAAGTTCCTGAAAAAGATGTGGATAACCTCCTTTTTAGCTGCCCATGAGGGTTTGAGTTTGCTTAGCCTCAGAACAGAGATGTTGAAGGTACCTAATCTTTTGAACATAAGACTTTAGGAAACACTAAAAACATTTGTTTGTAATTTAAAAGATTTGGGGAATTACTTTATGTTCTATGACATTAATAAAGGGCCATTTTACTCTCTGAAATTTGCATAACTTTATGCTGGTATATGTGTATACATTATATACAAAGTACTATACATACATGTGTACACAAGATACACATATAAAGTATTTGCATACATAGTACTTTGTATATATAATTTTAAAAATATACATTTATAGATAATTTGTATATTTTCTTTTTCTTTAAACAAGAGTAGCTGCCATTTAGAAGTTCAGAAGAAAACAGTCTTTTTTATCTTGGGAAAAAAAATCACTTGAGTAGTTTTCTTAAGATAACTAAGGCACCCCATGCTCTGAGAAATGAAGTAATAGGAAGGACTTTATTTTTCTTGAGTTTGTTAAGGCCATTTCTCCAAATGCCTCTTGGTGAGTAGTGCTCTGATGTGCATGGGATCAGTCTGCATAAAGAACCAAGGATCTTTCTGGAAGGGAAGGGACTGAGATCATCCTGACCCCAACATTGCTCCCTAAGGTTCCTAGTTATAAAAAGCCATGTGAGGCTTCTAGAGGACAACAGGACCCTTTGGAAACTCATCCAGGAAGCCTATATCCCAATGACCAGAGCAGGAAGTTTCAAGATCCAGTGTTTGTTTGAAAAAGCAGGAGGGTGGGCCCTGGCTTTGTGACATGATCACAGTAAGGCAGAACTGGACCACCATGACACTCTACCCACTCTCTCTCCATGACTAACTCTAGTTTATGCTTCAAAACTCACTCCAGGAGTCATCTCCTCCATGACGTGTTTCCTGACTGCTCCAGGCTGAGCTCAGTTCCCCTTCTGTATTCCCTTGTACTCACTGATATCCTTATTCTTACCACACCTTGGTGATCTTATTCCTGTACTCTATGTCTCCTACTAGATTCTCAGCCCCTCAAGAGCAGCTGGAAATCTCAAAACCATTTCCTAGATCTGTGACTCAGCAAGCTGCTTCAGTTGAGTTTCCTCATCCGTAAAATGGGCATAATCATTCTTGCCTCATTGGGTTGTTTTGATGGTTACGTCTTGTAAAAGACTTAAACAATGCCTGGGACCTAAGTGCTCAATAAATATGAGCTACAGAATAATAAAACTAAAACTTAATTAAAATTATCATCAGTAATCTGTTTATTGCCAAGGTATAGCACAAAGCCCAGTCTGCAGTAGACGCTTGGTCAATTGGTATTAAACTAATACATTGACTGTGATTCCTCTAGAACCGATATACTGGCCACCAGTTGTGTGTGATTATTGAGCACTTGGAATGTGTTTAGCCCACACTGGGCTGTGATGTCACTGTAAAATACACACTAGATGTTGAAGACTGTATGGAAAACGGAGAGTAAAATATTTCATAAATAATTTTTGTATTGATTACATGTTGAAATAATATTTTAGATCTTTGAGGTTAAATAAAATATATTCTTTTTTTAAGTTTATTTATTTTGGGAGAGACAGGGAGTGTGAGTCGGGGAGAGGCAGAGAGAGAGGGAGAGAGAATCCCAAGCAGGCTCTGCCACTGTCAGCGCAGAGCCCAACATGGGGCTCGAACCCATGAATGGTGAGATTATGACCTGAGCTGAAATCAAGAGTTGGACACTTAACCTGAGCCACCCAGATGCCCCAAAATAAAATATGTTCTTAAAAATAATCTCACTAACTTATTTTTACTTTTTAAAATGGAACTGCAAGGAAATGTAAAATTTCACATGAGGCTACTTTGTATTTCTGCTGAAGAGCACAGATCTAGAATGTTCTCAACCTACCATTAGTATAGCAAATCTTCACACAACGTCATTTACACTCAAATACTACATAAGCTGTAGGAGTTTAGATAAATCCTTTAAAACACTGATTCACTTAGAACCTAAAGCATATCCAGTTGGTTTGTAAAGGATTTCCCATGCAGAGTTAACAAGCTAATGTATAGAAGTTGTAGGAAAGAAACTAAAGCTTTGTGGGCATTTTCCAGGTTCGGTGTGATCCTGAGATTCAAGAATTGCGTCAGTGGCAGAAGAAACTGCGTGAAGACAACCACATTCACCAGCGAGTCAAGATTTTCTGGGCCAAACAAGAACAGAAAGGTTAGTTGTTTGATTCACAGTCCTTAGTTTATTTAGGAAAAACCTGAGTCTTAGCCCAGACTCAGAAAGAAGCCCTCTGGGTTCTTATGGGGTCCTTGTGTCTGCAGGGAACTCAGTCTGTGTTGGGGGGAAGTGGCTGCATATTAAGATTCTGCTCTAGAATGCCAGAGGTGATGTGATATAATTTATATGGCTATTTGCCTCACTCAGGGACAAATTCAGGGTCATCTTGTGTCTGCATGTCTTTTTTGTTCAAGCTATAAGACATCAAGGATAAGCCCTCATTTTTTAAAAAAATTTTTTTTTCAACGTTTATTTATTTTTGGGACAGAGAGAGACAGAGCATGAACGGGGGAGGGACAGAGAGAGAGGGAGACACAGAATCGGAAACAGGCTCCAGGCTCTGAGCCATCAGCCCAGAGCCCGACGCGGGGCTCGAACTCACAGACCGCGAGATCGTGACCTGGCTGAAGTCGGACGCTTAACCGACTGCGCCACCCAGGCGCCCCATCCCTCATTTTGGAAATACAGTGTCCATCAGTGTGATGGGTGGCTTTTTTTTTTTTAAGTTGTTGATTGTGTGTCTGAACTGAAATGATGCTTTATGCTTGTTCTCTCCCCTTTTGTGAGAAATTACACACACACATTTGTGCGCGTGCGTGCACACACACACATACACACAAAGAACAAAGAATAGCAGCACCATTTCATCCTATTTACTTTCCACATTTTTTGTTATAAAACTTTAATTTACTATTTATTTACAATAGGAAAATTAGAAAAACAACAACCAAGGGGCACCTGGCTGGCCCAGTCAGTAAAGTCTGCGACTTTTAATCTCGGTTGAGGTTGAGTGCAAGCCCCATGTGGGTCTAGAATTGACTTAATGTATTTTTATCAAAATATTTTTTTATTTTTTATTATTTTTATTATACATTATATATATATTTTTTATTTTAAAGAAAGTAAAAAAAACAACAGCCAAAACAGGGAAAAAAACAGAAATCCCACCACTGTTAATATTTTGGTGTATATCCTGCTATACTTTTTCTGGTACAAACAGGTACAAATGAGTGTCTATAGATATTTTGTTAAAAATAGGATTTTACATCGTTACAATCTGTCACTGAACATATTCAGAACATCATTCTGGTCAACAACTAAAGAGCAGCATCATGAAGTTTAACAGGTGCATGGTATGGATTTACTATCATTTATTCAACCAACAACATGGAAGGAGATTTGTGATATATAATCAAGTGGAAAAAATAGCAGAACTGTAAGTTTTCATCCGTATATTAAAAATATATACATGGAAACACAGAGACGTCTAAACAGCCTGGAAGAATACATTAATGATACATGGTACCTTTAGAATTTGTACGAGGTAGGGAGAGGTGCACTGTTGGAATCTTTAAAAAAAATTTTTTTTTTATTTTAGAGAGAGAGAGAGAGAGAGCATGAGCTAGGGAGAGAGGCAGAGGGAGGGATAGTGAGAGAGAAAGAATCCCAAGCAGGCTCCATGCTCACCGTGGAGCTGAATGTGGGGCTCAATCCCATGACCCTGTGATCATGATCTGAGCCAAAATCAAGAGTCAGATGCTCAATTGACTGAGCCATCTAGACACCCCTGGAACCTTTTAAATAAATACATAATACTTTACCATTTATGAAAAAATAACCCTACTCACCTCAGCAGGCTACAGGCCATCCATGTTTTGAGTCCTCTCAACTCAACTCCCCATCCAGCCTGTCCCCTGTCACTAGGCTATAGTCCCTCCAGACTTTTCCGTCCTTTCCATATGCCAATACCTCCCTCACCCAGAGGACACTGTACTTTCTTTCTTTTTTTTTTCTGCCAGATAACCCATCCTCAGCTACTTCTCATCTTCCAGGCCTCCTTGAAATAGTATTTATTGAACACTCTCAACATGGTGGGGTCTAAACAAAAGCTTTCTCTTCTCCCCAGAAACTGTCTTCAATCCTGCCTTCTTGAATCTGTCTTTCCAGTCCCTTCATGGCATATTGGGTGGATTCCATGTCTTTTCTGTATGCTCTAATTTCAGAAAGCCCAGTCTAGTTTAAATTTCAATCTCATATCCCATTGAAATCTTACCCAACCCCCTCCGCCCTTCATCAGTGGGGGTGGGAGTGGGGGAAAGAACTATTAGATCTTTCACACTTCCACACTTTTCTTGTCAGAATCCCTTTCTCCTCTAGTGGGACGGGTGGGAAGGAGGGAGATACAGATCACTGTCTGTTGTGATCCTCTTTTGGCTGCCACTGCTTCTCTGGCTAAGGCTACCATTTGTGTCCTTTGGGCAGGCATCTCCATGCTGACTCTCTGACTCCTGTATTTCATATGCGTTCTCCCTGGGGGGAAACAACAGGTGGCAGAACACCCCTGTGGGGATCTGGATCCGTCTCTGCCTCTTCCACCACCACCCCAGATCTCACCTCTGCCAGTCCATTCCCAGCCTTTTGCTATTGGGGATCTCCTTACCTAGTGGCCAGCCCTCTTGGTTGAGGCATCAGGAAGATAGTTCAAGTTGCCTCCCAGTGTCCACCTGACTCACTCTCATGGGTGGACATGCAGACCTCTCCATGGTTCTCCTTCTCTCTGCCCCAGTGTGTCTACCCAGGTCACACTGAACCTTCTCAGACAGGCAAGGGGGATGATCTGTGTGTCAGTCTGCCCTTAAAGCAAATGTTCAACTAAATACTGAGATATCCTCAATTAAAAAAAAAAATAATAATGTTTTATTTATTTTTGAGAGAGTGAGAGAGAGACAGAGTGTGAGCAGGAGAGGGGAAGAGAGAGGGAGTCACAGAATCCAAAGCAGGCTCCAGGCTCTGAGCTGTCAGCACAGAGTCTGATGCAGAGCTCAAACTCATGAACCACAAGATCCTGACCTGAGCTGAAGTGAGATGCTTAACCGACTGAGCCACCCAGGCACCCCACCCTCAACCTTTTTGAGGTGTTCTCTTGGCTCTTCCCTTCCCTGGATTAGGGTTTGGCTTGGGGGAAGCACCCACTCTTATCTAGCAGAGGAGAAAAAAAAGCCCAGCACTTTTTAGACCAGCAATTCTCAATCTTTTTGGACTGTGACTCAGTAAGAAATAGCTTTATTTTATAATCTAGTACACGCCCTCCTGTTCTATTGAGGTTTTGTTTTTTATTTTTATTTTTTTAATGCTAGACATGACCAAGTAAATGAATTATATGGCCCACTAATGTGTCTTTACCCATGCTTTGAGATATACTGCGTTGGTCCACTACTCCACAGCTCCTAAATATCTTCTCTCCCTTCCCTTCCTAGAGCCATCTACTTAGGTGGTGGTTGGGCGCCTTCTTCATAGACAATGGTTCTCAATACTGGCTGCACATTTGAATCACCTTGGGAGCTTTCTAAAAATACCAGTGCCATTGACAGAAAATCCTAGAAGTAATGAGCATTCTTAGTGTCCAGATATTGGTTTCTAAGTACACTTTACTCTAAACAGAATTAAGTTTCTTGGAGAAGTGGGGATGCCTGGGTGGCTTGGTCGATTAAGTGTCAGACTCTTGGTTTCGGCTCAGGTCACAATCTCACAGTTTGTGAGTTTGAGCCCCGAGACTGACAGTGGAGAGCCTGCTTGGGATTCTCTCTCTCTCCGTCTCTCTCTGCCCCTCCCCTGCTGGTGCTTTCTCTGTCTCTCAAAATAAATAAACTTAAAAAAAAAAGTTTCTTGGAAAAATGGCTGATCACAAGCCTGGGACAAGGAAAGTAGATCAGCCTAGAACATCTTATGCCAGAAAATAAAGATGGGGACATGGGAAAAGAATATAGGCTATAGCTTGATGGGAGTCTCACTGAGCAAATCTGGGACAGTTAAGTGTCAAAATTAATAGGACAGTAATGAATTATAACTCCTTGACAAATGAGGGAGATGAGGAAGCTTTTCCTTACATTAGAATACCAACTAATACACAGAGAAAGTATAATGAAATTAGGGGCGCGTGGGTGGCTCAGTTGGTTAAGCATCCCACTTCAGTGCAGGTCATGATCTCACAATTGGTGAGTTCAAGCTCCACATCAGGCTCTGTGCTGACATCACAGAGCCTGCTTGGGATTCTCTCTCTCCCTTTCTCTGTACCCCCCCCCCAAAATAAATAAATAAACTTAAAAACAAGAAAGTCTAATGAAATTAAAAAGTCACCATCTTGTAACCATATTAGTAAATAATTATCTCAGGCAAAAATCATCAGTACTTGCTAAAACCATTGTGTGAAAGTTTGATGAGGAATATGATATTTAGAATTCCAAAATATCCCTCTGCAAATTAGTCATTAAACAAAGGGGAAAATGCTAACTTGGCATTAGAGAAACCTGGCAGACCCACCTTCACCAAGTGTTGAGAATTAATATCACCAATATTGGGACAAGCTGATATAACATGCCTCCTGGTATGATGTACCAAGGACCCACATCATATATGCTTATGCACTATCCCTGTCAAAATTCATAACTTGAATCTAATCATGGGGAAACATTGGACAAACCTAAAAGGAAGGACACACACCAGAATAACTGATTCAGATTCTTAAAAAATGGCAGTGTCAAGAAAGGCCAAGGAAGGAACAAGGAGGCATGACAGCTAAACACAGCACATGATCTTAGATTGGCTCCTGTATGGGAAAAAATTCTATGAAAGACATTATTGAGACAATTAGCAAACTTTGAATATAGTCTTTATATAAATAAATACATGGCACTATCAAAGTTCCTCATTTTGAACAACGTTCTTGGGCTATATAAGAAGCCTCATCAGGGGCGCCTGGGTGGCGCAGTCGGTTAAGCGTCCGACTTCAGCCAGGTCACGATCTCGCGGTCCGTGAGTTCGAGCCCCGCGTCAGGCTCTGGGCTGATGGCTTGGAGCCTGGAGCCTGTTTCCGATTCTGTGTCTCCCTTCTCTCTGCCCCTCCCCCGTTCATGCTCTGTCTCTCTCTGTCCCAAAAATAAATAAAAAACGTTGAAAAAAAATTAAAAAAAAAAAAAAGAAGCCTCTTCATTCTTAAGATACATGCTGAAGACTTTAACGATCAGTGGATATGGTATGTAGCTTAACCTCAAATGATTCAGAAAAAAAGAATGTGTAACATGCATGTATATGTATGCATACATAGAGAGAAAATGGTAATATAAGTATGGCAAAGTATAAACAACTGGTGAGCCTGGGGCTTCTTTGGATGATGATAGCCACTTTTCTGTAAATTCAAAATTATTTCAAAATTATCAGTTAAAAAAATTCCAGTGCCTCACCTCCACAGGTTCTCATCCGATGGTTTTGGGATGAGCCCCCAAGGCGTGCATGTTAATGCTAAGTTTCCCAGTTCTAATGGTCAGCCAGAGTTGATACTCTAAGGAGGCACTGCATCTGCAGTTGTTTCGTGTTCTCTTTAAAATGGGGAGACCTCGGGGCGCCTGAGTGGCTCAGTTGGTTAAGCAGCCAACGTAGGCTCAGGTCATGATGTCACGGTTCGTGGGTTCAAGACCCACATCGGGCTCTGTGCTGACAGCTCAGAGCCTGCAGCCCACTTCAGATTCTGTGTCTCCCTCTCTCTCTGCTCCTCCCCAACTCCTGCTCTGTGACTCTTTCTCAAAATTAAATAAACGTTAAAAAAATTTTTAATGGGGAGTCCTCAGGGGACCTGGGTGGCTTAGTTGGTTGGGTGTCTGACTCTTGATTTCCACTCAGGTCATGATCCCAGGATTGTGGGATCAAGCCCCACATCGGGCTCAGCACCTACAGTGGAACCTGCTTGAGATTCTCTTTCTCCCTCTCTCTCTCTCTCTCTCTCCCCCTCCCTCTGACCCCTCTCCTCAGCTTGCTCTCTCTCTGTCTCTCTCTAAAGTAATAATTTAAAAATGTGAAGTCCTCTAAGCCTGCATGCCCTGAGCCCTGGGCAAGAGAAGTCCATCTGTTATTTGTTTACTTGGCAGTTACCTGTCTTCCTTGTTAAAGTATAAGCTTCATGAGGACAAAGACCTAACCTAGTACAGCACCTGGCATAAAGTGAGTGCCAAATAAGTATTGGTTGAATGAGTAAGTGAGTGAATAAATGAATGAATGGGTAGAGTCCTGAGGCTTAAATGAGCCAGCATACAGACAGTGCCTGGTGCAGAGTAAGAGCTCATCAAATTGGCGGTTTTAAAGATTTGCTACCATTTAACCCTTGCTAAGAAGCAGCTTGAGCTGTAAACTGGCAGGATCAGCCCAGGCCTCTCTTCTGTGCACAACTGCCGTTTCATTTCACTTCAAAATTGGAAGACAATCAAGGCTGTAATCAGTTTAAAGGTCAGGGAAAGTGCAGCGTGCCTATTTAGTTCTGTTGTTTCTTATTCTTTTGAGTTGATTTGCTGTTGGTTGACAGATTGATTTAGCTTGCTGTGTAGCAGGGAGAGCAGACGGGATTTGATGTGTGTAACCCAGCCAGCAGTGGAGGGGCAGAGTGAAAGCATTACCATCACCACCACCCACCCATCTCAGCCACCTGCTGCTCGTGTCCCTTGTGGCCTTTCCAGGGCTCCAGAAGGAGCAGTCCTTTCCAGGCAAGATGGGGTTCAGTAAATGCTCCAGTGGGAATTCATGGGTAAATTTTCCACTTACAATTAGACTGTGAAATGGCACTTAGGTAAAAAAAAAAAAAGCCAGTTCTAAACGCTGTCTCCAGAACTGTGGTTAGCTAAGAAGGAAGTCAGTACAGTGCAATGGGTAAAGGACTGGCTTTTGGAATTGGCCAGACCTGTTCAGAGAGTCCTTTTACTTTTCTCTGTGTGATCCTGATCTAGTTAACTTCCTTAAGCCTCAGTTTTCCCATGTACAAAATGGGACTAATGACAGTACCTGTCTCATATGGCTGTTAAAAGGTTACAGGACTTGATTTTTAGAATAAGTCCTGGCACATCATTCCCATAAAGGTTGGTTACTGTCACAATTTTAGTATAATTAAAATATCTGTGTGCTTTTAAACAATTCTGTTGGTTTACTCCACTAGACTCTAAGTGCCATAGGGTTCCCTGGAGGGGACTCTTTCTCTTACTCATGGTGCCTCCAGCCTAGCACAGAGCCTGGCATAGAGCATGCAGTCTACACATACAGGGTGGACAGAGCTCTGGGCTTCATTTTACAAATGAATTAGTAGACGCCCAAGAAAGTCGAGACTTGTCCAAGGGCACACTGCCAAAGGAGGCCCTAGGGCCGGGGCCCAAGCATTCCCTTTTTCTGTCCACTTTTCTGACACATATCTGAGGAAAGACACAGAGAGTTAAGACGCTCCCTTGGATTCTACTGTCAGAGCCAAATTCCCTCAGGAATCCTCCTGAACGTGACATCCTGCTTATCTTATTTCTCATGACCTGGACTTTCTGGGCTTTGGGTTCCTGCTGTTTGTGTTGACTGAAGCCTCTAAGTTAGGGCTGAATTGCTAGGAGCAGCACACAGACTGCTCACCAGGGGAACTAGAACTCCTTGTTTCCTCCAGGTGTCCCTGAGTGGGATCGTTTCTTTTTGTTTGTTTTAATTTTTTTTAATGTTTTGGTTTTTTTTTTTTGAGAGAGAGAGAGAGAGAGAGTGCAAGTAGGGAAGGTGCAGAGAGAGAGGGAGATACAGAATCTGAAGCAGGCTCCAGACTCCAAGCTATCAGCACAGAGCCGGATGTGGGACTCGAACCAACGAGCCATGAGATCATGACCCAAGACGAAGTCTGACGCTTAACCGACTGAGCCACCCAGATGCCCCAAGCTGAATCATTTCTTACACTCAGGCACTATAGAGTTACTTCCTGTTTTAAACCTTATGAATTAGGGTAGTGTGGCAGTTTGGATAATAAATCCCCCCAACCAAGGTGACACTATCATTAGACCCCAAAGACCTCTGATGAAGCAATTTATGTTAGATACATGCTAGTTCTCCTTTAGACTTGCAGTAAAGAAAAAAAATGGAATGACTGCAAATAAAAACAGTTCTTCAACTTTATCTAAAAAACCCACAAACTGATCTATGTACAAATCCAATAAACATATGTAATATATTTTTTGAGTGCATGCCATATTATCCATATTATGTTCTGGTATTTATAGTATGAATAAATTTTGCCAAGTTCATTTCTTGGAACAACCTTGATGCAGACAGGAGGTCTGAGGGAGAATAGTGTCCGCTGTCAGCGTAGAGTTGTGGTCATATATAGCTCATCTCATGTTACACTGAGTCAGAGGCCCTCCCAAACAGGATTTTCTTCTAGGACAGAAATGGTGTGAAGTTATCCTTAAGTCTCTATCCACTGGGACAGTTGCAGGAATTATTTTTAAATGTGTGTGACAAGAATTGCAGCCAATATAATTCCAAACAAGATGCCTAAGTCATTTTTGAGATGTGGTCAAAAATCCCTTCTCAATTAATAGTGTATTTTTAGCTATGTATATACTCAGTAATTGTTTTCAAATGTGCTTTGTAGTTGAATGGTGATATTTTATTTGGAAATCTAGTATGTAGGAAGAAAGAAGCCATAGAAATTGTTCCTATACTATCAGGTTACAGTGTGTGTGTGTGTGTGTGTGTGTGTGTGTGTGTGTGTGTGTGTTGGGGGTGTATTTACATATATTTACATATATGTGTATGAAACATCAGATTATATTTGTGTGTGTATTCTTTATATATATGTAAGTATTCTTTAATTTTTTTCTTATGTTTATTTATTTTGAGAGAGAGTCAGAGTATGAGTGGGGGAGGGGCAGAGAGAGAGGGAGACGTGAATCGCAAACAGGCTCCAGGCTTTGAACCGTCAGCACAGAGCCGGATGCGGGGCTTGAACTCACAAATTGTAAGAGCGTGACCTGAACTGAAGTCGGACGCTTAACCAACTGAGCCACCCAGGTGCCCCATCTAAGTATTCTTTAAATGACTTTATCACTTCTTGTTGATATTTTAAAGAAAATGATGGAGGAGGTTGACCTGTCAAAGGAAACAGATTATTTACTTTTCTTTGCTTACCTGTTTATTCCCTACCTCATTCCAAGAGCCATTTTCAGTAGCTTACAGAAACTTGTATAATATAACATTTTTAGGTAAATGTGGTAATTGGGTTGGGGAAAAATTAAAAGGAGAGAAAAAGTTAAGCCACAAAATGCAGTAAGCAAAATACTCTAAGTCCTATACTTGCTAGAGATTTCTTAGAGACAAAGCAAAGAGGAAAATAGGATCTGTTAAATAGTTCATAGTGTCTATAAGAAAAAAGACAAGCTAGTTGTTCAGGAAACACTGGGCCCTTCCCTAATACATTATGCAATGTGAATAATAACCTCAAAAATGTTCCTAAATAAATAGAACTATGGTTCTGAGCTTCCTAGAAGCCACAACAATGAAGGAAATAGGATCATTATATTGTTTATTGTGTCTTTAAGATTAAGAAGGTTCTTAGAAGCACACTTATTCCTGGAACTGAAGTTTTTCTTTCATTAAGAGGACACTGGGAAGGGCGCTTGGGTGGCTCAGTCCTTCGAGCGTCTGACTTTGGCTCAGGTCATGATCTTGCGGTTTGTGAGTTTGAGTCCCTCATTGCTTGCTGTCAGTGCAGAGCCCGCTTCAGATCCTCTGTTGCCCTCTTTCTCTGCCCTCCCCGCCTCTGAAAAACAAATAAACATTAAAAAAAAAAGAGGGCACTAGGAAAAAACAAAGCCTGAGAGGGGTGGGAGGTGGGTAGGGACCAGATAAGTTATATTTTTTTTTCTGACTTTTAATCTAGTATTTTAAGTTTAGATTGTAATGACAAACCTTAACTATATTAGGATTGGGTTTTAAGGACAGTCTTAAGCATCTCATCTTGACCACACCACATGCTTATGACCTTAGGATACCCCTGGAACTTAGTTTTAGAGCAGAGAAGGATGTCTGAAACTAAGTAGTAGCTGTAGTTTATTGGGCACATACCATGTGCCAGGCACCACACTAAGCACCTTTTGTTGCCATGTAGTCCTCACACCTGCTCTGTCACACAGAGGACATTATCTCTATTGTACAGATGAGAAAACCAGGGCTGGGAGAACATGACTCACACAAGGCCACACTGCCAGTAGGGCCCAACCAGGGATTTGAACCCAGATCTGCCTAGGGGATCCTAGGGCCATTTCATGTCATGTTGTCCAGTTACTTTAACTGGGCATGTTGGCCCAGTGCAGGCTTCCCAACAGGGTACCAGGACCCTCAGGCTGGGCCGTGGGCAGCATCTGGCCATGCCTCCCACCCTGCCCGCTAACACTGAAATAGCCACAGGCCACTGGATAGGGAGGTGTGGAGAGAGGGGATGCTGAGTCCCTTGTCCAGAGGCTGTAGGATCTGTCAGCATGTTTTAGGAAGCCAGGGGTAAGTGGATAGGGATGAGGATGTTCTTTTCTCCCTCCTTCCAAATATCCTGCCCATCCATAGATAAGGAGCAGGGAAGGGCTTCGCCACCAAAGAGGATACCCGGGTACAGAGAACACTAGCCTGTGACTCAGGAGGTGGGTTCTGGCATTAGCTGTAGCCCTTTGTAACTAATAAACTTAATTGATCACCTAACAATGATATATGTTAAAATAATCAATGGCTTATTTTCCAGAGGCAGTTACTATTGAGGGTGTCTACCCATAGGGTTTCTTCATCTATCTACGTATAAATATATGCACATATATATTTATAAACATGGAAACATATTATAAATGCTGTAGTGCAATGTGCTTTTTCTTATATCATAGACATCTTTCCATGCTAAAAGTTTTAATAAAAATTTCATTGTGTGGCGAGGGGTTTTTCTACATCATCAAGTAATTCTCTGACACCAGCTAGGTTGGAGAATTCAACTCAATTCTGATACTTGTCTACCCAGAGGTAGCATCCGTTCTCACAGGTTAAGGGCTCAGACCCACAGGACTGTCCCCACCGCAGACAATCCCAAATCCAGGTTGTTACCTGCTCTTCTGACTGACCGGCTGCTGTTGGGAGCTTCCCACAACCCCCTCCTTGGGTTCAATTAATTTGCTGGTGCAGCTCACAGAACTCAGGAAACTACCCACTAGATTACTGGTTTATTACAGAGGTTACATTAAAGGATACGAATCAGCAGCCAGATGGAGAGATAAAAGGGAGAGAGAGAGAGGTCCTGAACAGAGAGGCTTCTGTCCTTGTGGGGCTTAGGGCCTGGCATGATGGCAGGGGGAATTGTTCTGGTATCCCCATCTGGAAGTCTCTGAACCCTGTCCTTTGGGTTTTTATGGAGGCTTCATTACATAGGCATGGTTGATTTAATCATTGGCCAATGGTGCCAGATTCAACCTCCAGCCCCCCCACCCCACCCTGGAGGCCTGGGCGGTGGGACAGAAAGTTCCTAACCCTCTAATCACATGGTTGGTTTTCCCCGGCAACCAGCCCCCATCCTAACTTGGATCCAAAAGTCACTTTATCAACATAACAAATGACACCTTTAGCTTTTCTTCACTTGGGAAATTCCAAGGGTTTTTAGGAGCTGTATGCCAGAAGTGGAGACAAAGGCAAATATATATTTCTTATTATAAATCACAGTATCACACATGCCAATATATATAGATCTATCTCATTATTTTTTTGTGGATCCATAAAAATGGTAATCAATCTGTACCATGCTTTTAAAAAAAAACAATCCCTATAAATGAATATTCAGCCTATATTGTGAACAATGCTTCCATAGATATTTTTGTAGATTTGTCCTTGCTTACTCATAGAAGTATTTCTATAGGATAAAGTCCTAGGAATGAAATTGCTGGTTCAAAGGACATGCATGTGCTACGTTTAGACAGCGATTGCCATGTTGTCATCCAAAATTGTTGCTTCCATTTGCACTTAATGCCACCCACCCGCTTTGGAACTGTTGATGGGTGATGTGATCTTGGTGTTTCATTTTCCCTGCTTGTAAAATGAGAATGATTATTGCCTTGAGAGTAATTCTAAATGAAGTCATTGCTTTGATAATACGCTTACTCTTTAAGAAGAAATATATCAGTAACTCTAAGGTGTCACTTACATCTTAATTTTTTCTCTCATATCTCCTCAAACTTTATTCCTTCTCCATTTGAACCTGCAAAAGAAATAAAAATTTGATTAAAAGAAATCTAGGGACTTCATGCCTCGATATTTCTTTCATCGGTTCTAATTTAAGACTCACCCGTGGGTGGAGACGTTTGGATGACATCAACTTTCGTACATATTTTTTCATTAAAAATGTGCACACGTCTGCATAGCTAGGACTGCCTTCTTTTGAAATGCTCAAAGATCCCCTACTGTTCTGCTGAAATTAAAAAGTAAATCAAAGAGGGTTTCCTTTTTTTGAAATGCTCTGGGTGCCATGGGGCACCTGGGTGGCTCAGTCGATTGAGTGATTGAGCATCTGACTCTTGATTTTGGCTGAGGTCACAGTCCAGGGTCATAGGATGGAGCCCTGCATCGGTGTCTGCACTGGGCTCTGCACTGAGTATGGAGCCTGCTTGAGATTCTTTCTCTCTACCTCTGCCCCTCTCCCCCACTTGCAGTATCTCTAAAAAATAAATAAGCAAATAAAAATTAAAGTGCTTTGCCCCACAAGTTCAAGATCCCAAACTTAAGTTTATGTAAATGGATGCTTCCAACCTCCTTAGCTTCATTCCTTCATCTGATTGTTCAGTATTCTTCTTTAAAGTTATATAGATGCAGAGTGCTTTTGTAGGATTTGAATAAATCTACCAACTTCTGGAGATCTCTCAGAACCAGATTGGATTAAGTTTCCCATTTATCAACTGTATAACCTTGTGCAGGTTGCATAATCTCTCTCACTGACTCAGTTGGCATGGCAATAAAGTGGAAATACTGATATTAGCAACAACCCCATAGGGTTTTGGGAAGATTAAATGAACTGGAATAGTGCTTGGCTCATAATAAGAAGATCAATAAATGATTAGTAATATGTGGGTAATACATGTTGTTACTAAGAATATTGCTTTGGTGGAGGGGAACATCTAGATGGCTCAGTTGGTCGGGCATACAACTCTTGATTTTGGCTCAGGTCATGATCACATGGTTCATGGGTTCGAGCCCTGCATCAGACTCTGCACTGAGAGCACAGACCCTGCTTGGAATTCTCTCTCTCCTCTCCCTCTGCCCCTCCCCTACTTGCTCTCTTTCTGTCTCTCAAAATCAATGAATAGATATTAAAAAAAAAAAAAAAAAAGGATATTGGCTTTGGGGTCTGACAGAACCAGGGTCCTGCCCCTTTTCATCAATGAGGTCAGAGGCAAGTTGCTCGTCCTCTCAAGGCACAGTTTGCTCCTCTGTTATAATGGGGACAATTAGGGCCTGTTGCAGAGGGCTCTTGTGAGGATTAAGTAAAATTAAATACCATTGTATGCTATTAAATAGATCCCTAGTCCAAAGTGAATACCTGGTGGCTGGTTTTAGTAATATTTTTTAAACTGTCAAGAAATATGTATAAAATTTTTTAAATGTCTTTTTATTTATTTTTGAGAGAGAGAAAGAGGGCGAGCATGAGCGGGGGAGGGGGCAGAGATTAAGGGAGACACAGAATCAGAGGCAGGCTCCAGGTTCTGAGCTGTCAGCACAGAGCCCAAGGTGGGGCCCAAATTCATGAACCTCGAGATCATGACATGAGCCAAAGCTGAACGCTTACCCGACTGAGCCACCCAGGCACCCCTAAAATTTTTATTCCAAGTAATTTACTGATAGCAGTGGTTCTCAATCCTGGCTGCAGATTAGCAACCCCTGGGAGAAATTTATAAGGATACATCAGGCTAGAGGCCAGAGAAAGTGATTACACGGATCTATTCTTAGTAGAGAATGTGTTGTAACCGCATCAGCAAAATCCTAATATCGTGGTGGACAAGCTGCAAGGTCCCAGCAACAGTGATAGGTTTTGGATTCAAAGTCTTCCTTTTGAGGCTCTTCTCACTAATGCAATTTCATTTGGATTAAAATTCAGGGAATCTGAGTTCCTGGCCCATCTGTGCAATTTACCAAGTAGATGGACTTTGCTTTCTCCTTTGAAAAATGGAAAGAGTAAACCAGGAAATCTCTCTAAACAAGAATTCCAACTGGTGTTGCCATAGAATCGCCTGCCCCCTGGGCAAGAGGCCTATTGCCGAGCAAACGTAGACCTTGGAAAACTTGCTGTTGTCTTGGTGGTGATTGATGGGCTTGGGGGGTTGGTCTCAACAATGAAGGCAAGAACAATAAGATGGTGAACATTCTAGGCTTTTGTTGGGTAGAGTAGTGTGGGATAGCTGAGGGCCAGAGAGTAACTGGGGAGGTTTAGATGTTGAGGTGGGTTAGAGGAAAGGGTGGATTGCATATTTGGCCATTTAGGAGAGATTGTGGGGAAGGAGCAGGGATGTTTAAAGGAGATTTTTGTTCGATCATATATTAGAAGAATGGGAAGCATATACCCTAGACTGAGGGCCTTTCCTATCACCATATTTGGGTCTGTCACACCCAGGGGTGACTCTGAATGAAAGTTGGAGCTAATGAAGGGAAGGCAATGGGAAGTTGCTCCTGCTGTGTGGTGTCCCGGCCTGGAGGGTAGTGTTGCCTATGTCCTTAACTGCCAAACCTTGGCTGTCTGCAAAGATCCATGGTCCTCATGAGAGCTCAATTTATTGAAGGCCTACTATGTGCTGGGCACCTTACATATATTATTTCTGATTAATCTTCATGACAAATTCTATTAATACATACTGTTATTACCCTATCTTTCAGGGGAGGAAACTGTCCCAAAGGTTAAGTCACTCACCTTTGGTCACACAGGCCAATAAGTGGCAGAGCTGAGGAAATTTAGAACTTTCCACAATTTCATACTGCCTTGCTGTTCTCACAGCCTTCCTTTCAGCCAGTCCATGGACTGGTAGGCTGAGGGAGAGGTCTGGAATTCATGGTGTCCAAAAGCTCAAAAAAAGCCCAATACAGAATTGAAGGCCACACCTTGAAAAGGATTGAAGGATGTATGCCTGCCCCAACATGGACAAACCTTGAAAGTGTTATGCAAAGTGCAAATAGCCAGACACCAAAGAGACCACATATTATATGATTTCGTTTATATGAAATGTCCAGAATAGGCAAATCTGCAGAGACAGAAAGTAGATCAGGGGTTGCCTAGAGCTGGGGGAATGGAGGGCAATAGCTAAAGGGTACGGGGTTTCATTTTTGGGGTGAGGAAGTATAAAATCGATTGTGGTGATGACTCCACACATCTGTGACGATACTGAACTATTGAGTTTTCGTGCGCTTTAAATGGGTGGATTGTATGGTATGTGAATTATGTTTCAATAAAGCTGCTACAAAAAAAATTTAATTGAAGGCACAGACCACCTTACACCCAATAGGATGAATACTATCAAAAAGCCCCCAGAAGATAATAAGTGTTTGTGAGGATGTAGAGAATTGGCATCCTCATGCACTGTTGGTAGGAATGTAAAATGGTATAGCCAAAGTGGTTCCTTTAAAAAATCTTAAGAGGAGGGGGCTCCTGGATGGCTCAGTTGGTTGAACATCCAATTTCAGCTCAGGTCATAATCTCACTGCTTGTGAGTTCAAACCCCACGTTGGGCTCTGTGCTGACAGCTCGGAGTCTGGAGCCTGCTTCAGATTCTGTGTCTCCCTCTCTCCCAATGTGCCCCTCTCCTGCTCATACTCTGTCTCTCTCCCTCTCAAAAATACATAAACATTAAAATACTTTTAAAAATTAAAAATAAAATAAAAAATTTTTAAATTTTCTTTGATGATATGATACACATAACTTAGCCACTAATAATTTTTTCAAGTGTTTAATTCCTTTGAATCACCCAGGATTTTAAAGGTTTATTTTGTTTATTGTCCGTGTAACCACGCAGTGTAAATTCTGTAGTAGCAGAGGCTTTCTTTTTCCTTCCTGTTTTGTTCACTGCTGTAGCCCCAGCATCTAGAACAATGCACAGCACATGGTAGATGCTCAAGAAATATTTGTTGATTAATGAATGGATCTGTGTTTCATAATCCCCCTCCCAAATTATCTAGCCTAGTGAACACTCCAAGGACAAGTAAATGGAGCTGTTTCTAAGCAAACAAACACACAAACAAACGGGAGACATAATGCTTACACAAAAAGAAAAGTCTACTAGAATATAACCCCAAAATGCTACTAGTGATTATTTCTTTTTTAAAAACTTTATTTATTTTTTTTAGTAATCTCTACACCCAACGTGGGGCTCAAACTCACAATGCTGAGATCAAGAGTCACATGCTTCGTCACCTGAGCCAGCCAGTTGCCACTATATTATAGTGATTATTTCTAAGTGGTAGTAATGCTGGTGATTGATGGGTTGATTGATTACTGCCTGTTTTAGTTTTTTTCTAAAATAGAAATGCAGGTGATTATTTTCCTTTTTTGATTATTTATGTTTTCTAGAATAATAGCAAAGGTTATCGACTCTGTGCTTACTATGAGGCAAGCATTGTTCCATGTGCTTCCCTAGCAGTGACTCAGTCTTCAGAGCAGCCCTGTGAAGCAGGTACTACTGTGGTGTCCATTTTATAGATGAAGAAACTGGGGCACAGAGAGGTTGAACAATGTACCCAGGGCCTCAACAGCAAAGAAGTAGCAGAGCCAGGCAGCTTGATTCCAGAGTCCTTCCTCTTCCCCACCTCATTATGCTGCAATGTACAGATGTTATTTATGGAGTTAAAATGCTCAGGAGAAATCTCTTGGTGTTTGGTTTCATACAAAATCCATCAGGATCCAACCTCTGATTAAACTGCCAAGGGCAAGAAGCTCATGTCCCTTTACGCCTGTTAGCCTGGTTTAAAGGGCAGTGGTCCCACCCGCCTAATTGTCCCACTCCACTCTGTGAGCACCAGTCCAGCCCTGTTGACTCATGGTATTCGCCTTAGGATCTAAATTTAGGATCTGAGTTGCTGAAGTGTCTTGCCAACTTCCAGATTCAACTCTCATTAGTCCAGGACATGGAAAATTTTCAAGGTAAAGAGCTCTGGAAGGTAGCTGTCAAGAAGGGCAGGCTGATTCCTTTTACACGGATTTAAAAATTATCCCTTTATCGAAGTAATACATTCTCATGATGAAAATGCAGAAAAGCATCAAGACGTCAGAAAAAGTTACCCAGCAAGACTGTCACCGATGATACTCTGGTATATAGAAAAACGTTTGAAAGGTGCCTTATTTTGTCCCATCCGAGTAGGAGGGAGGCAGCAGAAACTGAGTCCTGTGTAATGTCCTCCTGTTACCATGCGCATTGGAGTTGCCCTCATTTGCTTTTCATGTCATCTAAAGACTTGTCTCTTAAGAGGTTTCAAAGTGACCGCTGAAGCTGTTCAGAGAGAGCAGCTAATGATAGCAGAAAAAGTCCGGGCTTTGGAGTCCCCAAATCTACTTTCAAACCCTGCTTGGAAGCTTCCTAACTGTGTGTCTTTGAGCAAGGCACTTACCCTTTCTCATCTTCCATCTTTTAACTGTAAAATGAGATGAACACCCCTTTAAAAGTCCAACTGAGAGGTTATTTGAGTTAAAAGACTTGAACTAAGGCCTACCTGTAGATTCTCACTGGCTGTGTGACCTTGAGCAAGTTATTGAACCTCTCTATGCTTTAGTTTCTTCATCTGTACAATGGAAATAATAGAAGGACTCCCCTCACTGGATCCTTGAGAGACCTGTATGAGACAATCCATATAACATGCTTAGTTCAATGCCTCATACACATTAGGTGCTCAGTAATGATCAGTGACTACTGTAAACCAAACAATTTTTGAAGCATGTTGGAGCCATTTTCCCACTGTGGATGGTGAAATCAATTAGTGGGTTGCCACCTGCATTTAAAAAACAAAAGAGTAGACTCAGAAAATATTAGTGTGTATTGCTTATAGTAAGAGAAATGCTCTTCCTATATCTTATCTTTCATCAGTGAAAGTTTTGTGTACTGTAAAAACGATGTAAATTGCATCCCCCCCTCCCTTTTTTTAAACATTTATTTATTTAAGTAATCTCTACTCCTAACATGGGGCTTGAACTCATGACCTTGAGATCAAGAGTTGCGTGCTCTTCCAACTGAGCCAGCCAGGTGCCCCATGTAAATTGTATTTCTTTAACTTTTTTTTTCTTTTAGAGAGAGAAAGAGAGAGCATGCAAGTGGGGGAGAGGGGCAGAGGGAGAGAGAGAGAGAGAATTCCAAGCAGGTTCCAGGTTCAGCGGCTTGATCCCATGACCCTGGGATCATGACCTTGGCAGAAACCAAGAGTGAGATGCTCAACTGACTGAGCCACCCAGGTGCCCCTAAGTTGCATTTATTGTAGGTGGCAGTTTGTGAGTATGGAAGACACTGGCTTAGAGCAGATAAACTTGGGTCCTCTGATCTTAGATTTAACCTGAATTTGCCAAAGTGGTATATCTTTGGCCTACAAAACCAAGGTAGCTCTAGGAAATAGCCATATTAAATGTACTTTTGCACCTTCTGTAAAAAAGTTTGAGTCAAACTCCATTAAATCCTTCTACAAAAATAAACCATCAGAAGTGCCTAGTTGGTTCATTTGGTTAAGTGTCCGACTCTTGATTTTGGTTCAGGTTACAGTCTCACAGTTCATTTAATCCAGCCCCAAGATGGGCTCTACACTGACAGCTCAGAGCCTGCTTGGGATTCTCTCTCTCCCTCTCTCTCTCTCTGCCCCTTCCCTGCTTCCTCTCTCTCTCTCTCTCTCTCTCTCTCTCTCTCAAAATAAATAAGTAAACATTTAAAAAAATCCTCATATGAGAAAAGTTATCCAGCAGATAGTGCCAGGAAAAATGTTGCTTCCCTTGAGGAAATAGTTTGCTTCTTCCCTAACTTTCCCTGTTTACCTTGTCTGCCAGGAACCTCAGAGTTCATTTCAAAGCTCTTGTATAACAGCTTATTGGCTCTTCTGGTTAAGCGTATCTGTTTCTCTTCAGACTTGGTTTTCTTTTTTTTCCTTCCACTTTTATTACTATATTTTGTTGTGAATTATCTCAAATCCTTTTAGGGAGAAAGCAAGATATAAATATATTCAGAAAGAAAACAGACATCTGCCTTGTTTACAACACAGAGGCTGTGAATCTCACATGAGATAATGTATGCAAAAGAACATTAAACACTGAGAAGCCT
This sequence comes from Lynx canadensis, assembly GCF_007474595.2. Taxonomy (NCBI): domain Eukaryota; kingdom Metazoa; phylum Chordata; class Mammalia; order Carnivora; family Felidae; genus Lynx; species Lynx canadensis. The sequence goes on from NC_044318.1 coordinate 15,630,455, forward strand.
GGTCCAGGGGGAGTTGTCATTACAGTGTATCCAACTCTTGCAGAGGTGTGAAGTTTTATCAGCTTTGTAGAAAAGAAGAATACTGTTGGTCTTTGTTTTAACGAATTTTTTAAAGTAACTTTCTTCTTAACTGATTATAAAAGGAATAATTGCAAAAAGAAGTAATAATTGCCCTTTGTGGAAAAGTTGAACAAAAAAAGTTGGTCATTGTAGGTCTCACCACCCAGAGATGACCACTACTGAAATAGCTTTATTTTTTTAAACAGCTTTATTGATAATAATCCATATGTCATACAATTCAAAGCATACAAATCAGTGGCTTTTAGTATATTCACAAAATTTGCAACCTTGACTGCCATCAGTTTTAGCATATTTTCATCACCTTGCAAAGAAACCCTATTCCCCTTACCCATAACTCCCCAAGACCCCCATTCCTCCCAGCCCCAGATAATCACTAGTCTCCTTTCTGTCTCTATAGAGTTGTCTTTGTGACTGGTTTGTTTCACTTAGCACAATGCTTTCAAGGTCCATCCATGTCGTAGCATTTACGTATACTTCATTTCTTTTTATGGCTTGTATCAGTCAGCTTAGGCTGACATCACAACACACCACAGACTAGCTGGTGTAAGCGACAGACATTTATTTTCCCACAGTGATGGAGGCCAGAAGTCTGAGGTCAGAGTGCAAACATGGTCAGGTTCCAGTGAGAGCTCTTCTCCAGGCTTCCAGAAGCTGCCTTCTAGCTAAGATCCTCAAACAGGGGAGGGAGAGCTCTGGTATCTCTTCCTCTTCTTATGAGGGTGCCAGTTCTATGGGATTAGGGCTCCACCCTTAAGACCTCATTAACCTTAATTGCTTCCTTAAAGGCCCTATCTCCAATACAGTCACTTGAGAGGATTAGGATTTTAGCATGTGAATTTGAGGGGGGGACACAATTCAGCTCATAACATGGCTGAATATATCCCATGGTGTGGACATATCACATCTCATCCATCTAGTCACCTGTTGATGGATGTTGAGTTATTTTTGGCTATTTTCTATAATGCTTCCACGAATGTTCATGTACCAGTTTTGTGTGAAGATGTATTTTCAATCCTCTTGGGTGTGTACATAGGAGTGGAATTGCTGGGTCATATGGTAACTCTAGGTTCAACTGTTTGAGGAACTGCAAAACTGTTTTCAGAGTGGCTAAACCATTTTACATTCCCACCAGCAGTGAAGGAGAGTTCCAATTTCTGCCCATCCTTGCTAACACTTGTTATTATCTGTCTGTTGGATTATAGCCATCCTGGTGGGTGTGAAGTGGTATCCCATTGTGGTTTGATTTATGCTTCCCTGATGCCTAATGAGGTTGAGCATCTTGTCATGTGCTTACTGGCCATTTGTATATCTTCTTTGGAGGAATGTCTGTTCAGATCCTTTGCCTTTTTTAATTGGACTATCATTTTGTTGTTGAGTTATGAGAGTTCCTTGTATATTCTAGACACAAGTTTCTTATCAGATATATAATTTGCAGTTTTGTGGGCTGTCTTTTCACTTTCTTGGTGTCTTAACGCACAAGAGTTTTTAATTTTGGTGATGTCCAATTTATTTTTTCAATTGTCGCTTGTGTTCTTGGTATCCTATCTAAGAAACCATTGCCTAATCCAAGGTCATGAGGATTTGTTTATTTTTTTTCTAAGAGTTGTATGATTCAAGTGCTTTCATTTAAGTCTTTGACCTATTTTGAGTTATTTTTTTTAACTTTATTTATTTTACGAGGGAGACAGAGAGCACATGAGCTTGCACAAGCAGAGGAAGGGCAGAGAGACATAGAGAGAATCCCATGCAGGCTCCTCGGTCAGCACAGAAGAGCCTCACACAGGGCTCAATCTCACGAACAGTAAGATCATGACCTGAGCCAAAATCAACAGTTGGATGCTTAACTGACTGAGCCACCCAGGTGACCTAATTTTTGTATATGGCATAAGGTAAGAGTCTAACTCCATTCTTTTGCATTTGGATATCCAGGCATCCAGCAACATCTGTTGAAGAGACTCCTCTTTCCCTAGTGAAATGATGTTGGCACCCTTGTTACAAATCAGTTGAACATGAGTGTAAGGGTTTATCTCTGGACTTTTAATTCCATTTTATATATGTCTATCCTTATGCTAGTACCACAAAGTCTCAATTACTATAATTGTATAATAAGTTTTAATTCAGGAAATTTGAATCCTCCAACCTTCTTTATTTCAAGATTGTTTTGGCAATTCTGGGACCTTTGAATTTCCAATTGTCGTCTTTATTGTCAATGTTTTTGAAAATGCAACTCTAGCTTTAATTTTATGTCAATGAAATCATCACCCATAACAATTATTTTCATGTGTCCCTAACTCTACATTGTAAACATGCTTCTATATTATAAACTTATTTTACATATGCATAGTACATAATTTAGTTATCTTCCTATCAGACACTTCTTTCTGAACTTCATCATTATAAATATTGCCTCCATGGCTGCCTTCATTCCTAAGAGAGTTTAATTTTATTTGTGAAGCTATTAAAGATATTTTTACATACTGAAAACATTAATCTTTTAACTCAAACTTTGAGGTGATTTCCCTAAAAGTAGTAGAATGGTCACAAAAAAGAGTCAAATCCCACATTTGCAGCTTAGAAAAGTCACTAATCTTTCTGAGCCACAGTGTTCTCATCTGACACATGCAGATAGTAATAATAATAGACCTGTTTTGAAGGGCGCCTGGGTGGCTCGGTGGGTTAAGTGTCTGACTGTTGGTTTCGGCTCAGGTCATGATCTCACAGTTTGTGAGATCGAACCCTGCATCGGGCTCTAAGCTGACAGCTTGGAGCCTGCTTGGGATTCTCTCTCTCCCTCTCTCTCTCTGCCCCCCCCCAAAATAAATAAACTTAAAAAAAAATAGAGCTGTTTTAAAGATTAAAGGAATGTATAGTCTAGCACACACGACCCAATAAATAGTACTTATAATAATCATCATTCTTATTTTCATCATTGTTGTTACTGTTGCTAGCTATATTAGAAGTTGCAACAGGTAGCGAAATGGAGATGGTGGGCTGGCATTCAGGTCTTTCTTATCAGCCTGGGAATTGCAGTCATAATAAGTGGACATTAGTGACTCCTGGCTGGCCCAGCTAATGGAGCACACTACTCTTGATCTCAGGGTTGCGAGTCTGAGCCCCATGTTGGGCATAGGGATTACTTTAAAAAATAAAGAAAATTTTTTTAAAGAGTGTATTTTAAAAAATGAGTAGACATTAATTATTTCTCACATTGACCAAAGAACAGGTTTTTTTTTAATTAAAAAAATTTTTTTAACATATATTTATTTTTGAGACAGAGAGAGACAGAGCATGAACGGGGGAGGGTCAGAGAGAGAGAGACACTGAATCTGAAACAGGCTCCAGGCTCTGAGCTGTCAGCACAGAGCCCGACACGGGACTTGAACTCACAGACCGCGAGATCATGACCTGAGCCGAAGTTGGACGCCCAACTGACTGAGCCACCCAGGCGCCCCAAGAACAGTGTTTTAATATCATGCAGCAAATAGATGTCTTCATTCCTAAATCTTTGTATGTATTTAAGGTTAGTTTCTTAGAATCGTTTCTTAGCAATGACTGTGAGATGGTTTAATTCCATTTGTGTAGCTATGGAAGATATTGTTTACATATTGAAAACCCTTATCTTTTCATTAAAGCATAGATTAGCTCTGAGGGAGCAATGGCTGTGTCTGGCCTGTTTACGATTTAGGTCTAGCATCGACAAACACACAGTAGGTGCTGACAGAGGAATGCTAGAAGGAAAGCAGGAGGCCCCCAACCTATTTTGCTGCTTTGGATTACGTTGTGGCAGCAGCAGGGGCTAAAGGGGCTTAAGGTAGGAAACCAGGCACACAGTAGTTTGAGTCACGATACGAACCACCATTTATTATGTACTTGTTGCGTCTGTTGTGTGTTGGTCATTCTTCTGGTGGATTTTTATATGCGATCTCAGTTAATATGTTTAAATGTCAAGATTACCTGTGTAGTGAGATCCATGGGGAGCCCAATGTTATAGGCAAGGAAACAGAAGCTTCAAGAGGATTAATGACTGGGCCTAGGGGGTGCTGGTAAGTAAGTGCTGGGGCTCAAATGCAAACACTTACCTCTCTGATACTAAAGTCTGGGTGTTCTTTTCCCAGGAAAGATGTGTGTCCTTTCGACAACCTAGCGGCTGAGAGAGAGGGTGGTTGGGACTTACAAAAGGAAGCTAGAGTAGGATTCATTAATTAGGTCAACAAAGATTGATCGAGCTTCTGCTCTGGGCGTGGGACTGGATAGTTCCAGGTGTTGGGGTATTCAATGGAGACTATAAGCCAATACCTTGCTCTACTAGAAACTCAAAGTCTAGGGGTGAAGCAGACACTGTTCCAGTAATCACATAACTACTTGATTACAAATTGTGATCAGTGCTTCTAAGAAGTTCAGGGTGCCATGAGAGATCAGCAGGGGAATTTGAATAGGTTCCCTTAGGCTGAGATCAGAAGTGAGCTAGGAATTGGGGCGCCTGGGTGGCGCAGTCGGTTAAGCGTCCGACTTCAGCCAGGTCACGATCTCGCGGTCCATGAGTTGGAGCCCCGCGTCGGGCTCTGGGCTGATGGCTCAGAGCCTGGAGCCTGTTTCCCATTCTGTGTCTCCCTCTCTCTCTGCCCCTCCCCCGTTCATGCTCTGTCTCTCTCTGTACCAAAAATAAATAAATGTTGAAAAAAAAAATTAAAAAAAAAAAAAAAAGAAGTGAGCTAGGAATTAACTAGATGTGAATGGCAGGAAGGGCTTCTAGGATGAGAAAAGTACCTAAGCAAAGACCCTGAGTCTGGAAGGGGGACTGAAAAAAGGCCTGTGTGGCACAAGCAGGATGCAGGGTGACCGTGGAGCCAAGAGAGAGCAGTTAAAGACTGTGGACTTGATCCTGTGGACTGCAGGGAGCCTTTAAAAGGTTTTAACTGAGCAGTGGCAGCATCAGATAGGCTTTCTAAAAAGATGAATGTGGTTGCAGGTGGGGAGCAGATTAGATGACCTGTTGGCAGTGGGAATGGACAGAAGTAGATGCATTTAGGAGACATTTTGGGGGTAAGAATGACATAGGTGATATGAATGATCCTTTCTAAAATGCAGTTTTGTTTGGAGGTAAATATGTTTCTCACTGTCTGTGGTTGGAAACATTCACGTTTTCTTTTCAGTATACCAGGGGACTTCTTATTAAGAAGAACCCTGTTGTTGAAATTCTTGGGTTTTTAATTCCCAAGCCCTCCTCTTTTCTTTTCTTCAAAAAAAAATTTTAAAGTTTATTTATTTTTTAAATATTTATTTGTTTTATTTCTGAGAGAGAGAGAGAGCGTAAGTGGGGGAGGGCAGAGAGAGAGGGAGACACAGAATCTGAAACAGGCTCCAGGCTCTGAGCTGTCAGCACAGAGCCTGACATGGGGCTCCAACTCACCATGACCTGAGCTGAAGTCAGACGCTTAAACAACTGAGCCGCTCAGGCACCCCTATTTAATTATTTTTGAGAGAGAGAGCATGAGCAAGGGAGGAGCAGAGAAAGGGAGAGAGACAATCCCAAGCAGGCCCCGCACTGTCAGCACAGAGCCCAATGTGGGGCTCAAACTCACGAACTGTGAGATCATGACCTGAGCTGAAACCAAGAGTTGGATGCTTCACTAACTGAGCCACCCAGGCGCCCCTTTTTAAAAAAAAAATTTGTTTTAAGTTTATTCATTTTCGAGAGAGAAAAAAAGAGAGAGAGAGAGAACATGAGCAAAGGAGGGGCAGGGAGAGGGAGAGAACCAGAATCCCAGTCCCTCCTCTTAATGTTTGATAAGTTTGGTTTCTTAGTCCTTGGAGTTTCTTGACTTGAGCCCAGCCTGCCCTGGGCTCTGGATCAAGCGCTAAGATAATGAGTGAATATTGCCCCAGTCCCTCAGTACAGATTGAAATGATTTCTTGATTAGTTATTAAATTGTTACTCTTGTAAAGGAACTGTTTAAAAATAAACTGGGGGATTTGTTTCCTTTTCACTTAAAGGCAACATTTAATATATAGAGCCTCTGCCAGTCTGAACTGGATGAGAACTGTTTATACCCAGGCTCATTCAAAATGCTTGGGATATTTCTAAAGGTTCAGTCTTGGCAGCAGCAGCTGAGAATGTAGAGATAAATAAAAAAAGTCACAAGACACGGCTGATGGGGTTTGTCTGTTCATTCACACCCATGACTCACTAGGCTTTTGAAGACACTGAATTTTGAAGGACAACCTAGCAGACGGTGGCTGTTTAAATTGTTGGAACTCCAGTCTTGATGCAATTCAGTTAACTGTGAAATGGACTTAGCCTCGTGAATTGAGATGTGGAAAGAAAATGCTCATAGATATATAAACATCTGAATAGCACATAAAATTTGATTTTTAGAAAAAATGATTTAAAGAAAATCATTTAAATATTTGCTTAAAAATAGCATATTTTCCAGTTTTTCTACAGACACTGTGTTACTTGTATGATTAAGAAATAATTTTAGGGGCACCCGGGTGACTCAGGCAGTTAAGCATCCCACTCAATTTCAGCTCAGGTCATGATCTCATGGTCCGTGGGTTTGAGCCCCGTATTGGAGCACACTGTCAGTGCAGAGCCTGCTTGGGATTCTGTCTCTGTCTCTGTCTCTGTCTCTGTCTCTCTCTCTCTCTGCCCCTCCCCAGCTCACACACCCTGTCTCTCTCTCTCTCAAAATAAATTAATAAACATGAAAAAAAATTTTATTGAGAGGTGCCTGGCTGATTCAGTCAGGAAGACATGCAACTCTTGATCTCGGGATTGTGAGTTGGGTGTGGAGATTACTTAAAAATAAAATCTGAAAGAAAGAAAAAGAAAGGAAAAGATAAGAAAAGAAAAGAAAAAAGAAAAGAAAAGAAAAGAAAAGATGGAAAGAAAAGGAAGGAAGGAAGGAAGGAAGGAAGGAAGGAAGGAAGGAAGGAAGGAAGGAAGGAAGGATTTTATTGAGCACCTACTGACCTACTGTGTGCCGGGCAATGAATCATCTCATTTCATCCTTCATGCCACCAAGAGGAAGGTCTCACTATCTCTGAGGGAGCTGAGGCTTCAAAGGAGTTAGGAGACTTGCTCAAGGTCACCCAGTTGGTAAATGATGGTAAGATTTTGCTTCCAGAAGGTATGCTCTGAGCAACTAAGCTCTGTTCCAATGGCCCTGTCACTGATTTTGCCTTGGTGGCTCCCTTCCCCCTTGGGGGCCTCAGCTTTCTTCACTTATAAAAAAATGAGTCTTTTATTAAATGTCTCCCTTTCCAGAAACCAAGATCCTTTCCAGGGTCAGAATTTGATAATCCCCATGTTTCTGTCTCAATATAACCAATGTTGTCACTTTTAGCACCAAATGTTCCCATTTAAAATACCGCCTTCAAGGAGACTTCACTGAGTTTACTTTAGTAACACTGTTTAGAAGTCAGCAATATGCCTTAATTATTGCACATTCAAGACTGTCAGATTCTCCCCGATGCCTTATGGCTTCCAGGGCTCAACTTTCCTTAAAATAATGCAGGCCAACATCTGACTCTCAAGAAAGGGAGATTATCAGACTACTGACATTTACCCCTCGAATGTCAACACTTATTTCTTGTTAGGAAAAAAACCTTCCATCATTTGTTCCTCCACTGGGGGTACATGGAGCTATTTTTTATTGATTTTTCCACACGTTTTCTGTGTTCTTCCAATTTTCCATAATGGCTATGTTTTTTTGTAATGGAAAAATATTATCATTTTTTTAAACATTTATTCATTTTTGAGAGACAGAGGCAGAGCACCAGTGGGGGAGGGGCAGAGAGAAAGGGAGACACAGAATCCGAAGCAAGCTCCAGGCTCCGAGCTGTCAGCACAGAGCCCGATGCAGGGCTCGAACCCATGAGCCATGAGATCATGACCCGAGCTGAAGTCGGACACTTAACTGACTGAGCCACCCAGGAGCCCCCAAAAATAATCTCATTTTAAAATTCAGTCCAGGAGTGCCTGGGTGGCTCAGTCAGTTAAGTGTCCAACTCTTGATTTCGCTCAGGTCATGATCACATGGTTCACGAGATTGAGCCCCATGTCACCAAAATAAAATTCACTCCAGTAAGACACAAGAGAAATAAAGTCTTGTGCCTTGCCTTCCTAATTGGAAAGTATGGGGCATGACTATAAGCTCCATCGGATGATTCTGGGTCGGGATCAGGGACCTCATTTCTTACTTTTTAGTGCTATGACTTGATGGTTTAGACCATGGGTTTTGAACTCAGATAGACCAGGCTTAGAATCTTGGCATGGCCAGTTACTCAGCTCTGTGATCTTGGGGAGCTTAGTGTCTCTAAGCCTTGGTTTCCTCATCAGTAAAAGGGAAATAATGATCTCATCTACTTCCCAGAGTGGCTGGGTGGATTGAATGAGATGATAAATGAACATAATGTCTAGCATTCAGTTAATGCAAGTTTCTTGATTAATTATGTGATATTGTTAATATTCTCTTGCAAGTGTATGGGGCCCTTAGGGCCTGCTGAGGTACCTAAGACTTCTGGCCCTGGATCTGAATTAAAAGGTTCTCAGAGACCTATTTTCCTATTTTAATTTAATTTATTTTATTTTATTTTATTTTATTTTATTTTATTTTATTTTATTTTATTTGTTGTTGAGGTGAAACTTACATGCAGTAGGATACACTGGTCCTAAGGGAAATTCTTTAAATTTTTTTTAATGTTTATTTATTTTTGAGAGAGACCACAAGCAGGGGAGGGGCAGGGCATAGAGAGCGGAGACACAGAATCTGAAGCAGGCTCCAGGCTCTGAGTTGTCAGCACAGAGCCCGACACAGAGCTTGAACTCACAAGTATTGAAATCATGATCTGAGCCGAAGTCAGACGCTTAACCAACTGAGCCACCCAGGCACCCCTGGTCCTAACCAAACTTCGACATATGTATGTCCCACATAACCACTACCCAGATCAAGTTAAGAACATGCCCGAGCACCTCTGCAGGCTCTTTCATGCCCGCAACCAGTCAGTAGCCCCAAATCCCAAGGCAAACTCTATTTTGACTCCTAAAACCATAAAATAGTTTTGCTTATTCTCAAACTTTGTATAAATGGAAAACACAGTATGAACTTCTTTGTGCCTGGCTTCTTTTGCTGACCATTATGTCTGGAAGATTCAGCCAGATTGTTGAGGGTAATAGTGGTTTGCTTTTTCACTGATGCGTAGTATTCTTTCATATGAATATGATTACAATTTCTATATCCATTTGCTTTACTGATGAACACTTGGGTTGTGTCCAGTTTTGGGCTATTATGAAAAATGCCACTTTTATGAACATCCCTGTATGTGTTTTCTGGCTTTAAATATTCACTTCAGTTGGCAGACTGTCCAGGAGTGGAGTTGATGGGTCCGGGAGTATATATAATATTTAATTTTAGAGGATACTGCCAAATCATTTTCTAAAGTGGTTGCACCATTTTCCCATTCACACTCATGAAACAGGAGTGTTCCACTTCCTTGCATCCTTGCTAACACTTGGTATGGTGAATCTCTTTCATTTTAACCATGCTGGTGACTGTGCATTAGCTCTCTCATCATGCCTTTAATTTCCGTGGTGACTAATGATGTTGCACACTTTTTAATGTAATTATCAGCCATTGGGACACACCACTGCATTCCTAAACTCAGTTATACTCTTGGGATATCTGATAGCTCAATTTGCCAGAATGAGGCTTAAAGAATGAACGAGCACACATTGTTCTGAGAGAGGTTGCAGAGGCTCTCCTATGACTGAAACAACAGAGTTTCTGAACATCTACATTGGCTTCTGCTTACTTTCAAGTTCTTAACTCTCTTTGATAGCGAGCTTGCAAGAGAAATACCTTGCAGATGAGTGAGATGGTATGAATTTAAAAAAAAATTTTTTTTTACATTTTATTTATTTTTGATAGACACAGAGAGACAGAGCACAAGTGGGGGAGGGGCAGAGAGAGAGGGAGACAGAATCCGAAGCAGGCTCCAGGCTCTAGGCTCTGAGCTGTCAGCACAGAGCCCGACGAGGGGCTCGAACTCACAAACTGCGAGATCATGACCTGAGCCAAAGTTGGACACTCAACTGACTGAGCCACCCAGGAGCCCCTTATGAATTTTTTTAAATGCTAAGTGAACTCTCTAGCAGCATTTTAGCTTATATTTCTACAGTCCACGTAGGGGAAAAGAAGTCACATTAGTTGAGTATCCACTACATACGTGTCAATCCTTGCTCCCGGCACTTTAAATACATTATATCCTTTATTTTTTTAATTTTTAAAAAATATTTTATTTTTAAGTAATCTCTATACCCAATGTGGGGCTTGAACTCATAACCCTGAGATCAAGAGTCACACTGACTGAGCCGGCCAGGTACCCGTACATTAATAAGGACTTTGTGAGGTTGAGATGATTATACTTTCAGTTCAAATGAGCAAATTAGGCTGGAGGTGGAGGTCACCCAGCTCTTAAATGGCAGAGCCAGGATTTGAAGACTGGGTCTGCTTGACTTCAAAGTCTACTCTTCTACATTCAAGCAAACTGAAGGGGAAGCATTATTTTTCTAGCATTTCTCCAGTCAGAAACTTCCTAGTGCCCATTTCATTAATATTTTTGGAATGGTCACCTCTATGAGGGCAACTTCACCTTCAGGTGGATCTCTCAGGGTCTCCCAGTGCCGGGTCTAGCCATACTGGGGAGGGTTGCACCTCCCGGACTCCTGCAGCTAACTTCCTGTTGGCCATTTGACCCCAATTTTTTCCTTCCTACCTTTCCCAATCTTTTAGCTCTGATTGCACTAATATTATATAGGCATTCATTCTCTTGATAGTCCTTATTCTTCTGTCTGTTTTTTTTTTTTCAATGTTTATTTATTTTTGAGAGAGAGAGAGACAGAGTGTGAGCAGGATAGGGGCAAACAGAGACGTAGACACAGAATCCAAAGCAGGCTCCAGGCTCTGAGCTGTTAGCACAGAGCCCGACGCAAGGCTCGAACTCACAAACCATGAAATCATGACCTGAGCTGAAGTCAGAGGCCTAACTGACTGAGCCACCCGGGCGCCCCTGTCTGGTATATTTTCTTATAATTCTTCTAGAAAGAAAGTTTTTCCCAATTGGATAGCAATACATGTGTATTGTAGACATTTGGGAAAACAAAAATTCACCCATTTCCTCTTAATCATTTTACGTGTAGTTGTTTTTTTGTTTTTAAACATAGTCAAGATGCTGGGCCATAACTTAGTTGCGGTAATGGACATGATTGGATTTTGTAAAAGGCAGTCACATTTAAGGATGTACTGTGGAAGGCCTCAATCAGGAATAGATGTAAAACAAGAGTCATTTGTTCTTCCAAAATACTTTTTTACAGAAAGATAGGAGGGAAAAAGGGGCAGAGATGGTGAATGAAAGAACCTGGTTTCCACCTTACCTTTAGAAACATCATCGTGGTCGACTTCCAGCACCAACAGACAGAGCTTTAGTGTTCCCCTTGGAGACATTGTTAGCTTTTGGTATTGAGCAATTTCAAATTTGCCTCATCAAAATTTATAGCAAATGTGCCCCACTGTATTTTCCCCTTGAGGTTTCTACCTGTTCCTTCAAACATTGCAAAAGCATCACATTTTTAATGGTTTTGTATGTTTTACCAAGTTTATAAATTATCAGATACCAGGGAGCCTGGGTGGCTCAGTTTTTTATTTTTTATTTATTTTTTATTTTTTTTTATTTTTTAAAATTTACATCCAAATTAGTTAGCATATAGTGCAACAGTGATTTCAGGAGTAGATTCCTTAGTGACCCTTACCCACTTAGCCCACACCCCCTCCCATAACCCTCAGTTTGTTCTCATATTTATGAGTCTCTTCTGTTTTGTCCCCCTCCCTGTTTTTATATTATTTTTGTTTCCCTTCCCTTATGTTTTTTTTTTTTAATTTTTTTTTTCAACGTTTATTTATTTTTGGGACAGAGAGAGACAGAGCGTGAACGGGGGAGGGACAGAGAGAGAGGGAGACACAGAATCGGAAACAGGCTCCAGGCTCTGAGCCATCGGCCCAGAGCCTGACGCGGGGCTCGAACTCCCGGACCGCGAGATCATGACCTGGCTGAAGTCGGATGCTTAACCGACTGCGCCACCCAGGCGCCCCATCCCTTCCCTTATGTTCATCTGTTTTGTCTCGTAAAGTCCTCATATGAGTGAAATCATATGATTTTTGTCTTTCTCTGACTAATTTCACTTAGCATAATTCCCTCCAGTTCCATCCACGTAGTTGCAAATGGCAAGATTTCATTCTTTTTGATTGCCGAGTAATACTCCGTTGTATATATATACCACATCTTCTTTATCCATTCATCCATCAGTGGACATTTGGGCTCTTTCCATACTTTGGCTATTGTTGATAGTGCTGCTATAAACATGGGGGTGCATGTGTCCCTTGGAAACAGCACACCTGTATCCCATGGATAAATGCCTACTAGTGCAATTGCTGGGTTGTAGGGTAGTTCTATTTTTAGTTTTTTGAGGAACCTCCATACTGTTTTCCAGAGTGGCTGCACCAGCTTGCATTCCCAGAGCACACACCTCTTGATTTCAGCTCAGGTCATGATCTCATGGTACGATCGAGCCTTGCATCTGCCCTGACAGTAGGGAGCCTGCTTAGGATTCTCTCTCTCTCCCTCTCTCTCTCTGCCCCTCCCCTGTTCTCTCTGTCTCTAAAAATAAATAAATAAAACTTAAAAAGAAATCAGATACTGAATCATTCCCCGATTGTTGGGCCTTTAGATTGTTCCCAAACCGTTTTTGTGGTAAATGATGTGGTAGTGAACACCATTGTCTGCATACTTCGTTGTGGTATCTTTGAGTACAGAAATCTTCATCTCCCACGAGAGAGACCGTGACCCTGCAGGGGTTAAGAGCATGAATGCAGGAGCCAGACAGCCATGGTGTGACCACGGACAAGCTATAACCTGTGTGCGCCCTTATCTCCTTGTCTGTCAGACTGGGCAAAATCACAACGCTCACCTCCCCATCGCTTCCTGTGTGTGAAGGGCCCAGTCTGTGCCACAGAAGTGTTTGCTTTTATTATTTACCTGGAATCCTAGAAACTGGGTGCTCATTGGATAACAAATTAAACTTTAAGGTTTCTTAAGTATATTAGTGACTTGAGATTGTGAACCAGCCTCCTCTTTGTAACTCAACATGCAGTACTGTTTTGAGTCCATAACTGTATGATGGATGAACATATCATTGAAGCAACTTCTCTCTGCAGTGTGTGCACATCTCTTGGTTCTTACAAGTTCCTGTTTATTTTTCTGTTTCCCCCTCTTGACCGTGAGCTCCTTGAGATCAAAGAGCATGCCCTGAAAATAATAACAGGTAGTACTCACTGGGTGCCTAACACTGGATCAGACAAGGTGCTCAGCACTCTGCAGGCCTTGTCTTGTTTGCTCCTCCCAGCACCGTCTCACACCTGGGCCCCCAGGAGACAGGCACCGCGTGCTGGCTGAGTGATGCAGTACTCTTTCCCAAACTTGTCACATCAAAAGGATCACTCAAGGCACAGAGATGGGGGATGCTGATTCCCAGGCCTGGCTCTTGGAGATCTGATTCTAAAGGTCTGGAGTAGCCCGGGGATCTGCCCCAGATGATCCTTTATGCTGAGGCCACATCCCGACTACCCCGTGGTCCCGAATTTCCTACGTCTCGAGCCTTGGGCAGCTTCTCCCAACTGTCTGGAGTTCTCAGCCTTGTCACTAAATGGAACAAGAAAGAAGGATGGTGACCAAGAGGAGGAAACCATAAGCAACTCTTATTAGTATGCAAGGCCTTTCTTGTCACACTGCCTTTAATTGAAGCTGAAGGGCTGGCGCATCTCTCTGGGATTTTCCACTCTCTAGCCCTTCCGGAACTGGCTGCACACCAGCCTGCTAAGGGGGACAAGGACGGTGCAGGGGTGTGGAGGCATCTGTCCATTGGTGTTGGAGGCCAACCATGATGTTGTCTCTAAAACTAAAATGGAAGCCAGGTTCCTTTATTTAGTCATCACTACCTGCTTTTCCCCTGCTGCTCCTCCCTACCTCCCTCCTTTTACCTACCTGTGGTCCCACCTCTGCAAGGCTCTGTCCTGCCAAGATGAGGAGGAAAACCACTAAGGGGGAGACTTCAATCCGTTTCTTAATTTTTAGCAAAGTAATCCTTGTACGTTGTTCCCACCGTTTAAAAGATATACAGTAGTCCCCCCCCCCCCACCTTATCCGTGGCTTTGGGCATCCCCCGGAGCTCTTGGAACATGTTCCCCAAGGACATGGCGGGGGGACTGCTGTACAGGATGAACAGAAGGACGGAATGAGCATCATCTTTGTGGCACCCTCTGCTATGGCAATAACTTTGAACTCTGGGCTGTTTCTCTGGACGGTTATGATTTTAGATACGATAGATATGGTTTTTGACATTATCTACTGATTTCCTGCTACGACAGATGGGGGTTAGCTCACTTACACCCCATCTATACCCTCCCCAAACAGTTAAGTTGTTCTTTTCTGTTCCTTTACAAGTTGACTTTGTAATTTCAAGTAATATACTACCATCTTTATTTCTTTTTACTTGTTTTTGGGTATACAAACAATACAATGGGGGGTATACAAACAATAGTGACTATAGAGTACATATATACCTATGAAGCAGACACTCATGTAAGTACCGTCCCAGTTAAGAAAATAGAATACTGTCAACACCTTTAAAGCTCCTCCCCACCCAGTGAAGCCGCTCACCCTAACTTTTATGCTCATTGTTCCCTTGCCTTTCTTTTTTTTTTTAACTTCTCTTGCTTTTTTTTTTAATATATGAAATTTATTGTCAAATTGGTTTCCATACAACACCCAGTGCTCATCCCAAAAGGTGCCCTCCTCAATACCCATCACCCACCCTCCCCTCCCTCCCACCCCCCATCAACCCTCAGTTTGTTCTCAGTTTTCCCTTGCCTTTCTTTAGAGTTCTTCTTATCTTTATAGGCACTCCTCAGTATTTAGATTTGCTGTAAATAGAATCACACTACATGTATCACACTGTGCCTTATACCCTTCCTTCAACATCGATAAGCTATTCCAAGCCGACAGGTGTAGCCGTGGTTTATTCATGTTCATTGCCGTACACTCACTGTTCACGTAGACCACTGTTTATTTATCCAGTCAGCTGTTGATGGACATTTGGGTTGTTTGCAGCTTTCTGCTATCATGAACATCTTTATTCAGTCACTCAGAACATGTGTGCAAGGGTTTCTCCAGGCAGTGGATCTAGGAGCAGAATCCCTGCACTGCAGGGAACGTGCATACTCAGTTTTACTTGATAATGCCCCTTTTCCGATGTGGTTGCACTAATGAACAGTCCCCACCTCCAGAGACTCTGAGCTGATTGGCTAGGGCAGGGCTGGGCATTGACAATATTCAAAGCTCCCCAGATGGTTCCATCATGAGGCTCCATGTCCACCTTTGTTTCCAGTCCATCAACTCTAGAAAGTATTTTTTTGATTCTTCAGTTTGGAGGAGTGGTCCTAGCATCCCTTTCTGCTCTCTACTCTGAAGATTTTTGTGTAATAATCTGAAAGAGCTAACACGGCTTTTTCCCAGGCAAAGTTAAAGTGTGGGCTGGCTAAGAGAGGTTGTCAAGGCATGGACAGGAATTGGTTAAGATACTGGGACAAAAGTAGGGGCAGCTGGGTGGCTCATTTGGTTGAGTGTCTGCCTTCGGCCCAGGTCATGATCTCCCAGTTCTTGCGTTCAAGCCCTGCGTCAGGCTTGCTGCTATCAGCACAGAGCCTGCTTCGAATCCCCTGTCTCTTTCCCTCTCTGCCCCTCTCCTGCTCATGCTCTTTCTAAAAAAAAAAAAAAAAAAACTTGAAAAAGAAGAAAAGATACTGCTGGGGCACCTGGGTGTACCAGTTGGTTAAGTATCCAACTCTTGATTAAACTCACGGTTTGTGAGTTCGAGGCCCACATCAGGCTCTGTGTTTACAGTGCAGACCCTGCTTGGGTTTCTCTCTCTCCCTTTGCCTCTCTCTCTCTCAAAATAAATAAATAAACTTAAAAAAAAAAGATACTGGGACAAAGGTGAGCAGATGAATTCTAACTTCAGGCAGGTCTGAGAAACTACAGAAAATCCAAGGGCTGGGCGTTCTTCACAGAAGCCAATCCTTCCTTCTCTGTGTGGCTATTAGTAGCCTCTAGCATCTGTCAGTTATAGGCTAGAGAAGTCATTTAACCTGCTTAAATTTTGAGACAAAGAGGGGAATTCTTGATTCTTCTAAACTGCTGTCAGGATCTTTATGGTCATGTTTTTTTAAAGGCATTCCAACCGCAGTTTGGGTTTCTCAACCCTGGCAGACAGTAGCAACATATGGGAACTTTGAATAAATACTGGTGCCTCAGACCAACTACATCAGAATGTCTGGGGTGAGACCCAGGCACTCACAGGCTTCTGAAGGGGCCCGGGGATGATTCTTAGACATAGTCAGGGTAGAGAACCACCAACAGTGGTTCAAACTTTAACTTGTATCCATCAGCATCACCTGGGAGCTTGTTAAAAACCTAGATTGCTGGGCTCCACTGTTTCTGATTCTATAGGTCTGGGGTGGAGCTGTCGGCTTGTATTTCTTTTTTTAAATTTTTTTTTTCAACGTTTATTTATTTTTGGGACAGAGAGAGACAGAGCATGAACGGGGGAGGGGCAGAGAGAGAGGGAGACACAGAATCGGAAGCAGGCTCCAGGCTCCGAGCCATCAGCCCAGAGCCCGACGCGGGGCTCGAACTCCCGGACCGCGAGATCGTGACCTGGCTGAAGTCGGACGCTTAACCGACTGCGCCACCCAGGCGCCCCTGTCGGCTTGTATTTCTAACAGGTTGCCAGTGTTGCAAACGTTGCTAGTCCCCCCCAATCATACCTAGAGTACCGTCTTGCTCCTGAGGTTTCCCTGTATACCTACTTGTAGAGACCCAGATCAGCCACGTCCTGTGCCTGGTCAGGCTGGTAGCTTAAAATCAACTATGGAAATCAGCAAATACTACAAGTCAGGACTCTGCCATCCCCACTCAGTTGCTAAACATTCACATCCGGATCACATCATGGATCAGCAGGATACTGGGAGAGCACCTTCAGGGGTGTAGAGCATCCTTGGCTATGCAGGATCATTGTCATCAGTCGGGTCTAGATGCACATGGGGTGTTCATGGTGGTTACCCGTAGATCTTCCGTATATATAGAACAAAAAAGATGTACACATTGAAGACATTTCTTTGAATTTTCCAGTGACCACAGGTTCCCAGTATTAAAAATACTTTTTCTGGTTCGAGTTATTAATACGATCATTAATAGTTCACAAAGCCAAATAAATACATTATAATTCTTGGTAGTTATTAAGCATAGAAAGGAGACTCCGTTGGACAAATTGCCTCCTTGTTTGACACCTGGGGATTTTGTACACACTAGGCAATGCCAGGACGGGGAGAGGTAGGAGAGGGGGTTGGTATACATCCCACAACTGCAAGTCCACGGTGGGAAGCTGCAGATTTAGAGGTTGACTTTCTTTGAATAAACCATGACCAAGTACCCTTAGAAAGTCTTTGTGTAGCTCCAGCTTGAAGACTGCTGGGCTAGCCTGGGCTGATGAAAGCGTTCGCCCCACTTCCAACAGGAAATAACTGTGTTGCATGTGATGGTGTCCACACCTCACTCCATGCGTGGGCCTGGCTGGATCAAAACATCCGCCTTACGTGGTAACAAGCCCCAACACCCTTTCTGCTAGGACACTGCTCTCCACGTGTAACCAGAGCCCACAACCTTCTTCAGAAGAACCTTCAGGCACTAATGTCCAGGACAAGCACTTGGACATTTAGAAGCAAAGACTTATTGGGGCGCCTGGGTGGCTCAGTCGGTTAAGCGTCCGACTTCGGCTCAGGTCACGATCTCGCAGTATGTGAGTTCGAGCCCCGCATCGGGCTCTGTGCTGACTGCTCAGAGCCTGGAGCCTGTTTCAGATTCTGTGTCTCCCTCTCTCTCTGACCCTCCCCCGTTCATGCTCTGTCTCTCTCTGTCTCAAAAATAAATAAACGTTAAAAAAAAAAAAAAATTTAAAAAAAATAAAAAAAAAAAAAAGAAGCAAAGACTTATTAAAAATGAGAGGGTCTTTCTGAAAGGATTCCATCTCCTTCCCCACCCCCCCCCCAACCCCCAGGGGACTGAGTTTCCCTATTTTTCCAGGGGAGGGGCTTGTACCTACTGGGACAAGTAGTGCCATCCTGTGTTCTGTGAACTTTCCTGTTTGGCCAATGCAGGAAATCCCCCATATCACATTCTTTTCCAGACCGTGAAAAGATTCTTTTCTGACCTTGTATTCACCCCAGTGTAATCCTGAGTTTTTAATTTTGGGCGAGTGGGGGGAGCAAGGTGAGTGGTGACAGATTGGGCTGAGTCAAGAGCCTGGAATCTGTCATCATCTTCAGTAAAACTTCCTTTCTTCAGTTCCCCTGACCTGCAAAGCACCCTTTTGACCTTCTGCTGAACTAAATTAAGAATGACTGTGATGGACTTTGAAGGTATTACACTAAGTGAAGTAAGTCAGGTAGAGAACGACAAACACTGTATGATCTCATTTATATGTGGAATCTAAAAAAGCCCAAACAAACAACCAAACAAACAAAAAACAAACCAAACTCACAGGAAAAGAGATCAGACTTGTGGTTACCAGGGACAATACAAACCTCCAGTTACAGGATAAATCAGAACTAGGGATGTAACGCACACATGATGACTATAGCTAACACTGCTGTGTCATTGAGTAGATCCCAAGAATTCTATCACAAGAGGTTTTTTTTCTGCTTTTCTTTTTATTGTACCTATAGAAGATCAATGTTAGCTGAACCTATTGTGGTAACCATTTCACAATCTACGTAAATCAAACCATCGTGCTGTATGCCTTCAACTGATACAGTAGTGCATGTCAATTCTTTTTCATTAAAACTGGGGGAAGAAAGAATGGCCATCAACATTGCATGGTTTTGAAACTTCAGGTTCTGTCCCTGGAGCACAATGGCCCTGCGTCCTTCCCGTGGCGCCAGAACCATAGCAGGTGCTCATTGGGCTTTGGTGTCATTGACTCTACACATCAAAATTTGCTGTTTTCAAAATGACAAGTCTGTCTAGATATGCAAATCGATCCTGACTTTCTCTTTCATTTCTTTGCAGTGAAATGCAAAATGGAGAAAGAGGAGGAGGCCTGAGCTAAGACTCCACCACCTTATTTAGCCACTGGTGGGATCTTTTCCCTTCGGAGCTTCAGTGACCCTCTGTGAGGAAAATGTACGAATTATGCTTCCTCTCTGTTAACTTTCTTAATGACTACATTTGGTACATGTGAATACAGAATCTTTTCTGCAGAAGATAGCATTTGTGGCACACATGTTTTAGTGCGTATCGTTTATCCTAAGACGGTACTGATCTTAACTTTCTGCAGTATCTCCAAATTTTATTCTTGTATCCATATTATTTCTTCAGTGTTTCAGGTGTATTCTTCTGCACCAGCCACCACTAAAATGTACAACGAACTCTGGCTTCCAAGAGATGTTGACGTGCTTTAGTTACCAGTTTCCCACTCTGGGCTGCCTTTGCAAAAATCACTATTTAAATTTAAGTCCCAAACCTCTGCAGTGGGTTTTAAGTTGATCTGGTTTTAAGTTACTCATTTCATAAAAAAGACATACTGCCTGCGATCATTTCCAAAGGAGACTGACTCTTAACTCTGACTGTAGATCCAACAAGGTGAGACACTTAAACCCAGACAACAGTAACAAAGGAGGTTTGTTGTCAAGTCCCCAGAATATTATAGAAAAGTTCCTCATTTGATGGGTAAGCTAACTTATTACCCTCATTTGTTCTGGGGTTTGCTGTTATCCAGGATTCCCCCATTCACAATGCCACAGAGTTAGCCTCCAGGCAGATCCGAAAGAAAGCCTAGTAGTTCTACCGAGTGTTTTGACAAGCTACCACACATCTTTAAGTAAATAGTAATGCCTTTATTTTTGTGTTAAGAACAGCATTTTGAAAATAAAACCTATCTGCCCATGCTTTACAACCTTTAAATTTGTAATATTTATATACAGTCATTTATGGTACACATTGATTGTCTTGAAATTTCTTTAACGATTTTTTTTAATAAGTATGCAACAGTCAGCCAGGGGAGGATAAAGGTACATTATAAAACACACATTAATACATTTAATAAATATATATTATCTATCAAAAATGAGCCTTAGCTCTTTATCAATTAATAAAAAGCACCTGCTGAGAACTCCTGTAAGCTGGTATAATCATTGCATCATTGGATTATAAAAGCCACAACGCTCCCTTTCAGTTTGGGGTTTAACTCAGCATTGGCCAACCTAGATCACCCCAAGTTTACACTTGTTCAGTGGGCCCTGACACAATCTGTACTCAAAGCACTGGATCCCCAGAACTTCCCAGTTTGTCAGTTCTCTGAGCTGATTCCCTCACTCCCCACCCTCCATATCCAGTGGAGAAATCCAGGATAGAATGACCATTTTCTATTAAAAGGGGGGACGAGAGTGGCTATTATAGTCCCAAAGTGATTTTAATAACCGGACACAGAAAGATTTGTGCTTACAATTAGGTATTTTGATCACAGATGCTGTCCTTCCAGGTTATGTTCCCTCAACAAGTGTTGTTTACATAAATAGATCTTAAACAGAGGTGCTATTTGATTTCGTATTTAAACTTTGCTCCGTGGGGGCAGCTAGTGGCCACAGTCTCTTGGCGAAGAGGTCTCTTTGTACCCTTCAGGTGGAGTCATTAGAAAAATACCCATTCTCTGCTCTCTGCCCTCACTCCCCCCCTGCCCCATTGAGAGGGCATCCAGCCCACTCTCAACCTTAAAGCCAAAATAAGACAAAACCCAGAAGCACGATAACATAGCATAGATTTAAAAAGAAAGGGGGGGAGAAAGGTCTCATCAAGTGAGGTTTCCTGTGGCTCGAAGCTGGTTCCATTTTTATGTTGGTGAAACATTACTTTCCCTTTATAGCCATTTGTACCATGCTCACCTTCTATGCCCGGACCAAGAACTGAGAGGGGAAACGCTCAGGTGAATTGCTCCCTTCTGCAAGGGAGGGGGGGCTCTTGCAGACGGAATCACTGATGGGATCAGAGAGCTCCAAAGGACTCCAGAGAGCGGGGGTAAGCAACCATTTCCTGGCACGAGAATGTGTAATGCTGTCGTTTTTCACTGGACTGGACCGAGGTGTTTGGAGGTTTCTGTATTCTCAGAATCCTGGGACTGCATGCAACCGCCCCCATCCCCACCCCAGGTCCTAGTTTCTTTCCCTCCCTCCCCTCCCCAGTACTCCAGGTTTCCAGTCCACCAATGATGCTCCTCTGAGAGAGGACTGGAATCTGATTCTCTAGAAGCAAGCACATGCTGTGGGCCGGGGTGGGGCTGTTTCCCAAAGGTCAGGTACAGGTGGCATTCTGCTGCCATGCTTTTTCTTCCCCATGCATGGCAACTCAAGGAAGTACGCTGGCTGGAAGGAAAACTCGAAGTTGACCGCATAGGGACCGCCAAATTGGCCTTGTTTACCCCGCTGCTCTGCAAGGTTGCAGGGGGGGAGGGGGACTGTGACGAGGACGGGACACAGCAGAGACTAGGGCCTTGAGAAAAATCAGGTTTATTAAAACAGCTCAGACATATTGGCTTATGAAGAGGTCAGTCCCCCCCCCCCCCCACCAAACGCTAACCTTTTTCATTTTCTTTATAAAGGTTAAAGGCTTATGGGTTGTTTTATAGAAAAAGCAACAGAGTCATTAGCGTAGATGCCAAAGGGCTCACCCTCACTTATACATTTCATGCCATCAGGTTAAAATTCTTTGCTTCGAATCACTGCTAGTGATTATGCTGGCCAAACAGTGCAGAGAACATGGGGCTTTTTAATGGCCGAGATGTTCGAAATGCCAAATAACAAAGGAATGACTTGCTTAGGACGGATGGAAACCATGACAGAAACAATGGGCTTTGAAGAGAATCATTTTCATGGAACTTACAGAAAAACAAGTCAAAAATGCCCCACATACCCTCCAAGACAGCAAGAGCCCCTCGAGTGCTCCACCCCCCCTGGAACTTGCACTCCATCAACATATGAGATCGGAGAACTCGCTGCGTGCTAGGCAGCAGCGTGTCCTCTCTCCCCGGGGAGGCCCTGCTACGCGACATCATCACAGAAAATCTGCTGTGGCACCTGCCTTCTGGCCTGCCAGCCCAGGGGGCTGGAAGCTGATGGTCCATCTAAGTTTTTGAAATGAACATGGGAATAAAAGCCTGGGAAAGGGCTCAGGCGGAGGGGGAAAACGAAACTGCTGCCCCAAGCCGGAATACTGCTGTGACTCCACCAAGCAGGGAGGCGGGCTTGTTTTCCGGCCGTTAACCTGGAGCAGGAGGCCCACAGAGGGCACGGTGGTGGGTCACCACTTTCTAAATGTGATGGTCACTTCAATTCCCAGATAGCCTTCTCTGTATTGGCACATGCCAGGATCCCTCCACCACCACTGGTTGGAAAGCTCACCCCATGATTCGGTTGGGACTCACCTTGGAATCACACCCACAACTCCTTAACTGCTCCTGACCCCCTGAAACGTGCAAACAGGCAAGCTGATGGAACAGTCCCCATTAGTCCTCTCAACGCAACAGTCATCTCCAAGAGGCCACCTGGGGTCTACTCGCTGGGGAGGGCAATGGTGTGGGGGACCTCCACAACCAACCCACACCAGCCTGGCCCACTGGCTGTGAATCTGGTTCTGTTCTACCCCCAGAGGATGAAACAGTCTGCCCAGCCACATTTTCGAGTGAGCCTAATACTATTTGCAATTAGCTTTGCTTTAGTTTGCAGGGATTGAGGTTGGTTTGGTATTACGTGTTTGTGTGTGTGTGTGGCAGGGGGCGAGAGGGCAGTCAGTGTTAGCTTTTCAGTTCAGCAGTGTTCACATTTACACGAAATCCCCTTGTGCAGGATTTCTAGATCTCCTGGCTGTGAGGCAGACTTGTTTGGCTACTGTTACTGATTTCTCCCTCAAGAAAGACACAGCCAGGGAATAAAATCGGTAAGAGAGATTCTTATTCTCTGGAACTTAAGTCTTTCACCAGAGGTGTCTTCCAGTGTAACTTGGCGGAGCAGTTGGGATCTGGAAACAAGGATAACACAGCTAAGAACTCTGTGCTTTGCAAAGTCAACATCAAAAACCAATGTGTTAACAATGTGCCAAAGAGAAGTCCCCTTGCTTTCTCCTAATGGGCTGAGTAATTCCCAAGAAAAGCAGCAAGCACTGTGTGTTATATTGCGCTGTTCTTGGGAAGTCATGTCCTTTTTTCTATAATCACGCACCCCTAATGGATGTTTCCTTACCCAGAAACCCCCTTCACTTTCTAAGTCCGGGGTGTATTTATAGACACTGGTCTTGAAGAGACCAGGAGGGCTTAAGAGTGACTGATGGGGCCATTTTCTAACCATATTTATTAAAACACACAGGCCAAATGCTTTTGAGTCAGGCTTTTCTTGGCACCCAATAATAAAACAGCCCAGTGGATGGCAAGGGGTTTTCAGAAAGCAAATCTGTGAGTCTATTTGTCTTTGAGCCTGTTCCAAACCAGTGCAAACCAATGCCTTGCATACCATTCAAAAGGCCAGGAAAACCCGAATTCCCTCCAGAGATCAAAGACCATCCCTGACTTACGTTTAAAAAAAAAAGAAAAAAGGAAAAAAAAAAAGCTCAGTTTGAGTTATGGAATTGGCACATGATATAAAGAATGGAAGTCCAATTTACATGTGTAAACTGGTATGCATTGTTTCTGAAAGAAGCATGTAGCTATGTTTGGAAATTAAATGTGGGAATGACAGTGTGTCTTTGGATTGCTGGAGAAACAAAATGATGTAATTCTACGGAGGCAAGATGTAAACAATGACAATTCTGCTGAAGGTCTGTTTGGCATCAGATAGTAAAACCTATTTTTGTGCTCACAGGATAGAAATGATAATCACTCCAATTTCTGAACACATCTTTTAAGGAGTAGAGGTGGGGGAATCCAGTGCCCAGCTGGGGCAGAGACAGGGGCCTGCAGCGGGCGGCGGGGGGGGGGGGGGGGGGGGGGGGGGGGGGGGTGTTACACTAGGTTGGATGTCAGCAAAATCTGTCAGGGTTTCACAACTCTGGGCTTTTCCTAAAAGTCACCTCCCAGGGAGGGAGAGGTACCTTGTGCATAATGAAAGCCAGAGAATTCATTGGGTACAAGAGCCCCAAGAAACAGGGATGTTTTCAAATGAATCCACAGACTAAGTTAACTAAGTATAGGTGGGTCTTCCGTGCGTGGAGAAAGGGGATAGAGAGGGAAAGAACAATGGAAGCATTGCATGCATTCTAGCCGCAAGGGGCGTCAACTTGAGCCAGTGTTTTTGCAGGGCCCGTAAGCAGCCCCCACAGAGCGGTGTGTCCCGGTGAAACTGCCCCCCAACACTGACTGCTCTTTAGGCTTCTGGCCAAAACATCACCTCTTGATACTTACGGTCCCTCCATTGAGCACAACGGCCATCTCAGTCGGCTGATATACATTGCTTCTAAACGGAGCGCTGGGTCTGTTTCCCAAGCTGCCATTGCGAAATCCCGCTGTTCGGAGAGCTGAGGGGAGGCGGGAAGCCGCAACACAACGCCAAAAAAAAAAAAAGAAGAAAAGAAAAAAAAAAGGAAAAAAAAAAGCCCCACAATTTTGTTTTCTTCCCCTGCATCAACACCGTGCTCCCAGCACACATCCCCCACCCCCCTCCCTACTCCTCCCCATTGTCACAAGCCAGATTCAAAACAAAAGTCACAAAGGGGCTTTGTTCTCTGGCTCTCTTGGAGCATGACCCATCTCAGTGGGGTTGGGAAGTTTGTAGAATCCAGGGCCAGGCTGCTGGGGTGGGGGGCAGGGTTTTGAGCCTCTACCAGAGCCCCCCCACCCCCACCCCCAGCCTCTGCAGCCCATGGGCGATAAGGAAGCACCTCTGCATCCCTCAAGGGTTTCCTCTCTCCCCACAAAACGTCATTCATGTCAAGTTCAATACCACACCGTTCAACCCTGTTCACTGTTTCTAGATACATGCAGGCAGACAACCCTAAGAATGTGGACACTGAGTACACAGTAGAGGTCATCTTCATGGGAAAGTGACGGGGGAGAGAACAGAGGGACTCCCAAGGACCAGGGTGGGGTATTTCTAATCAGGAAAAAAGGGAGAGTGGTAGCAGAGAAGGCAGAATATGTCAGCACTTTTTAACCTAAGAAAGGTGGGTAAATGGTGTTTCTTATTTGCTTTCTGCTTGTAGAGATCTAATTTTCCTTTTTTTGTAAAGAAAGCCCCAGTTACACAAAGAAACATGGAAGGGACAAATGCATAAGGCTAAGTTGAAGAAGCCAGTCAGTAAAAGCTGCATACTGTTGTGATTCCAACTCAGATATTCTGCTAAAGGCAAAACTATAGAGACAGTGGGAAGACTAATGATTGCCAGGGGCGTCAGGGGTTGGGGGGGGGATGCGGTGTGCAGTGAGGAACAGGTGGAGCACAAGGCATTTTTAGGGCCGGGAAACAATTCTATCTGACACTATAATGGTACATAGATGAGATTACCCGTTTGTCCAAATCTATAGAACTGCACAAACAAAAGAGTGAGCTCTAAAATGTAAATGGTGGACTTCAGTTAATAGTAATGTATCAATATTGATTTATCAACTGCAATAAATGTACCACTAATGCAGGCTATTGATAATAGGGGCATGTGGGAATTCCCTGTAGTTCCTGCTCAGTTTTTCTGTGAAACTACAACTAGTCTGAAAAACAATCTATTAAAAACTAATGAAGAAGGTAGAGGCACTATAAAAACAAAAGTCCATCTCAGCAGCAACATGGCATTGTCATAATTTTCATTCTCCTTGAAGGCACTAATCTTGCTTTGCTAAGAAAAGCCTCACTTCAGAGTCTTCCCTGAAGGGAGTCACTTGTCTGCCTGAAAAGTAGCACGAGAACTTGGGGTTTTTACAAATTACTTGAGGCAGGGACCAAAATCACCTTAGCAACATAGTGAACCGTCATAGACTGCCAGCTAGGAGCCAGGCACTGTGTAAAGTACTTTATATATTAACTCATTTAATTTTCATAGCATGATAGGTGCTTTCATTATGTCCACTTTACATGGGGCACAGAGAAATTAAGTTACTAGCCCAAGGTCCCACTGTTGGAAAGAGGCTACACGAGCATTCAAACCCAGGCAGGGAATCTTTTTTGGTTTTTGTTTGTTTAAGTTCAT
This sequence comes from Lynx canadensis, assembly GCF_007474595.2. NCBI lineage: Eukaryota > Metazoa > Chordata > Mammalia > Carnivora > Felidae > Lynx > Lynx canadensis. Next base: position 15,656,921 of record NC_044318.1, read on the forward strand.
TTATTTATTTTTGAGAGAGACAGAGACATGTGAAGAGGGGAGGGGCAGAGAGAGGAAGACAGAGAGAGAGAATCCCAAACAGAGCAACCAAGAGTCAGACACTCATTTCCAGGTTGGGGCACCTGGGTAGCTCAGTTGGTTAAATGTCCAGCTCTTGGTTTTAGCTGAAGTCATGATCTCATGGTTTGAGGGATGAAGCCCCATGTTGGGCACTGCACTGACAACACAGAGCCTGCTTGAAATTCTCTCCCTCTCTCTCTGTGCTCCTCCCCTGCTCTATCTCTCAAAATAAATAAACTTAAAAAAAAAAAAGTCGGATGCTTACCTGACTAAGCCACTCAGGCGCCCTGAGAATCTGTGTTCTTAACACCATACTGGCTCCAAATACTGTTTTTAACCATCACATTCAGTTACCTGGAAGCAACTTTTTAAGAGAGAGAGAGGGAAAGAAAGAACTCAAGCTAGGGAGAGGGGCAGAGGGAGAGAGAGAGACAGAGAGACAGAGAGAATCTTAAGCAGGCTCGATGCTCAGCGCAGAGCCTGACATGGGGCTGGATCCCACGACTTTGGTATCACGACCTGAGCGGAAACCAAGAGTCAGATACTTAACTGACTGAGCCACGCAGGGGCCCCAGAAGCAACTTAAACTTAAGTGACAGCTCAGCCCAAGCTGGACCGAAGAAACTGAGGTAGGGTGAACAAATGTTCCCAGACATAGGTACGCCAGTGTTTGCTTTAACGTCTCCCTCCGCGCCTTCAAGCAGCTCATTATGCGTGAGCTGAGCACGGAGATACCTTACCCAGGAAGTAGAGAAGGGGGAGCCAGGGAGCGGCATCAGAGGACTCTTACTAGTCTCAACTCCTAGCCGATACCTGCTGGAAGAGAGGGAACACCAAACAGCACTGCTCTCCTGATAATGCAGAGAACCGGCCAGCTGCGGTGGGAGAATCTGGCCCCAACACATTTCCTCCAAGAAACAAAGGCTCGACTCTACTGGCCATCTGTGGGGTGCCTCAGCCCAAGGGCTCCTCTCTGTAGTAGTTATTTGTGGATCTCCTCTGGTAAACATCCCTCCCACATTCTGACAAAAATGTTGGCTACGACTGCCTTCTACCCTGGCCTGAGGTTGGCATGTGACTTCAACCTGCCCAATAAGTTCCAATCAAAGTTAACTCTGGGATTTTCGCTCAAGCATCCTGGGAAATGGTCCTCTTTTCCACTGGGACTCTGTGCAAGCCCAGAGTTTGGGGCTGTCATCATGCTAACAGGGCCAAGACATGGAGAAAGACCAACTGTAGTCATCATTCACGTCTCCGTGATCTAATGATTCCTGAAGCCTGATTCCCAGTACATTAATGTTTTGCTGTTGTTGTTATTTTGTTTTGTTTTTGCTGAAGCGAGTTCAAATCAGATTTTTTATTGCTTGCAATGTCAAGTGTCCCAACTAACACCCCACTCTGACCTGGGTCAGCTGTGAAAGACAAGCAGGGCTCATCCATAAGAGTGTCCCCACAGGAATCTAAGTTTACAGGCTGAATGCCGGCCTTCTCTTGCCCAGACTCTGAAAGTGAGGCTAGATTGGCCCTCCCCTAAAAGCTGATTTCAGGGCCTTCCATTAGGAAGCTAAGAGTCAGAGTTTAAATAGCCCTTCATCCTAATGAGATCTGAGAGCCCAAATCCCCCAAAAGAAAGAACACTTTTCTTTACTGCTCCTTTGAAAGGTGAACATTTAATATGCCTTGTTAACACTTTCCCAGATGTGATCTGAGGTGCTACATCCTTCAGTGCATTTTAATCTTTTATCACATACCTCATGCCTTGTTGATACTTATTAATAAGCGAGAGGCTGATGAAGTGGTATCTACCTAGGGTCTCATTTTGGGGAAGGAAATACAGAAGCTGAGGGCACTGGGACTTGATCTGCAAGGAAAGAGAGCCCAAAAGGCTGGCTAGCTAAAATGCAAACGAAACAGGGCTAACTGTAGCTCCCTTTGTGGGGCCTGGTTCCCTAAAATACAAGCTGGCTGAGGTCAGCACTAAAGACAACAGCTGTTCTCACAGTGACAAGGAAGCATACCCAGATGTTCCCCAGCCAGCAAAGCAAGCGTTTCTAGAACAAAGGCAATCCTAGCCAGGACTCCAATTTAGCCTATGTGAACTTTGCCTGGGGCTCACCCTGCCTGGTCCCATTGGTCCCAGGTGAATTCTGGTGGACACACATTTGGGATGATCCAAAACAGGGCTATTAAAACTAAGTCTGACAACATCCAAGGTTGGGGAAGAAGTGGGGAAACAGGAATGGGGTTCTCATGAGTTATTAAGCCGGGGGAGGCGGAAGACAGTAAATTAGTTTAACTTCTGGGGGGCCATTTGGCTGTATATATGAAGATTTAGAGACTCTTTTATGCATGTCTAGGAATTTTTTTTAAGTTAATTGATCATGGGCCCAGAGGTGAATGTTCACTGCAGCATTACTTATCCGGAAAGCCAGAAACAAGTGGAATGAATATGCATCAGCAGAGGATGAGAAAAGTAAACGATTGTGCCTAATGGGAAGCTCGGCATCATGAAAAGGATACTATGCTCCGCAGTCACTGGCCTGGAAGGGCCTCTGTCCGTGAGACAATGCTGATTTAAGCAAGCACACTGCAGAACACTGCGTACGTTGGTGGCTACATCTGTGAGTCACTTGGAGAGCTCAAAAAACCTAAGCCCAAACAGACTTATCCAATCAGAACAAGGGGGCAGGCCCTGGTAATTTTTTTGAGCTGCCCAAGTGATTCTAACGTACAGCTAGGTTAAGAACCGCTCTATGGGATTGTCTCGTGTGTGTGTGTGTGTGTGTGTGTGTGTGTGTGTGTGTGAAAGAGAGTGGGAGGAAGAGAGGGAGGGAGGGAGAGAGACTGTGTGTGTTCACTGAGAGATGTCTGGCAAGATGGGAGCAGTCAGCAGCAGCTCCCTTTGGATAATGGGATTCTGAACAATTTTTGTTATTTTTACTTGCTGAAACTTCTGCATGATTATTGTTGGTTTTTGTCATCAAAAAGGAATAATAAAGCTATTTTGTTTTGGAAAAGAAAGAGGGGACAGAAAGACAACTCACTTGGCTTGGGAATGTGTCAGAGTGTGAAATAGAGGAGGGTGTGACGTACCCCTAGACCCCTCATCACCAATGTGCCAGGCCTGATACTATTGGTACTGACCTGGGTCCCAGATACCTTTGTCCCTGGATCTTACGTACATATGAAGTACTGGCTGCATTTTCACAAGAAAAGATGCATATAGTAGAGAACCAACATCCCCCCTCTTCCCTGCTCTTATAGTGTGAGCTTGAACAAGTTGCCCGATATTCCTGGACATCAATTTCCTGCTCTATAAAATGGGGGACTGATAAACCCTGTATCCTCAAGGCACAAAGTTGTCCAGGCACATCAGTAAGATAAGGGCCACTCAAGTGCTTCGAGGAGAGAGGAGTATTCTTTTTTTTTTTTAGATACTGATTTATTTGTTTTGAGAGAGCCAGCATGAATGGGGGACAGGCAGAGGGAAAGAGAGAGAGAATCTTAATCAGGCTCCACACTCAGCACAGAGCCTGATGCAGGGCTTGATTTCATGATTGTGAGATCATGACCTGAGCCGAACTCAAGAGTTGGATGTTTAACTGAGCCACACAGGTGCCCTGAGAGATGAGTAATTCTGTGGTAGACTAATCAAGCATGTGGCCTCTGGATCCAGCCTGTGTGGACTCAAACCCTGGCTCTGCCTCTTAGGCAAGATGTGTAGCCTTTCTGTGCGTCAGTGTCCTATCTGCAAAACGGACCTCAGTGGGTTATTGTAGGGATTAAATGAGATTAGCCACTAAAATGCTCAGAATGGTACCTGGTCCATGGTAAACACCTACTAAGGTTAAACGTTCTTACTTTTGAAGACCCCAATGCTTGGATAGTTCTAGCATCTCTGTTTTATTACAAGTAAACTAGACCATCAGGTTCAACAACACTGAGTCTTAACCATCTGGGGTTCACAGACAGCTTTGAGAATCTGACAAAGTGACAGACAAAAATTCCCCAATGAACGTACAAAAATGTACATCCATTTCAGGAGTTCTTAATACCTTTGAGGTCCAAGGGGAGTCTATGGGTCTCATATAAAGAGGACCCTGTTCCAGGAGGAGCCAGGGAAGAGGTGGCTCCACCAGGACCCCACGAATTAGCCAGGCTCCTGACCTCTGCTCATCACATTCCCTGGAGGGCCCTCTGGGCTCCCAGTGATTATCCCCATCCTGACTCCTATCTTTTCCTGGTAACATGGTGAACCAGTGCCACCAGAGCTGACACTCCTGCTAAATCCTTTGACAAACATGGGCTTGCTGGCCTGAGGCTTTCTAGGAAGAATGAAACAGCTCTGATAAATACCACACCAGGGTTTCCAGCCCTGTCCACAGGTGGGGCCTCCCTCCAGTGGGTCTGGCCAGGAGTCGGGGGTACAGATGAAGCTGGGCACATCCAGGTGGGGAGGAGGGCACTGGGTAGCCTTGGAGGACCTGATGGTTCGATGTGCTTCCCCCTGCCTGCAGGGGACAGCCAGGCTGCTATTTTAGCACTCAACCCAGAAAAGTAGACTCTGCAATACAGCTGGCTGGTGAACATTGCCCAGGTACCTTGGTGAGCATCACTGAAAAGGGGACTGTGACCATCTGGAATGGGCCATCTCCCAGCTGTATGTCCTTGGGCAAGTGACTGAACCTCTTAGAGTCTCCACTTAATTCATCTATAAGGTGGAGATAGTAATGGGACCTATCTCAGTGGGTGGAGGTGAGGCCTAAAGAGAAAACAGAGGTTAAGGCCTTAGAATAGTGCCTGGCACATAGTAAATGCTCAATAAACAATGACTATACTAGGTAATAATTACTACTGCTGCTGCTGCTACTACTATTAATGCTGTCATTATTATTATTATTATTATAGCCCCTGATAAATCTTCAGGTAACTGAGAAAAGGCAATTTTATTTAATTTCAAGTGCTGGGAACTTAGCCGACTCACTTGAAGTAATGACTCTAAGAAATACTTCTGAAGCATCTATAGGGGCTCTGAGTACCTGCATCACATCCTCTAGGCCCACCTCTGAATCCCGCCACAGCAGTGTGGACAGTCCTGGGTACCCAGACAGCCTCCACCTCTAGTGCCCACTAAGTCTCTGCTTTTGTGCCTCAGAAGCCAATGGAACTTATGTAGCCAGAGTAGTGGGAGATGTGACAATGAGAGTAGGAGACCGAGGACACACATGAGGGTGAGTGATGGAGGAACTGGTGGCAGATGCTACAGGCTCCAGATTTCAAAGATCAAGTCTGAGGCTCGTTCTACATGCATCCCTGGCAGGGCCGAGTCCCAGCTGCCCACAGCAGTGGCCAACATATTGATCTACTTGTTGGGCATTTCTGCCTTCTTGGTCTCGTTATCCGTCCCTCTCCCTTGCAGGGAACACTTCCTGGGTAAGCCAGCTGTACCCAAGTCTTGGGCTCTGCTTTCAGGGGAACCCAAACAAGATACACATCCAGCATGCCAGGTCCTGGGGGAGACCCTCAGCATGTGACACTCAGTATGTTACTTTTCACAACTCGAGAGGTACATTCTCTCATCGTCTGTATTTTACAGATGAGAAAAACAGGTTCAGAGAGGTAAAGCAATTTGCTTAAAGCCACACGTCGAGGAAGTACAAAGGCAGGATTTGAATCCAGACATCTGACTCCAGGGCCCAATTCATACACTCGTGATGACGAAAGTGGGAAGGAGACACAAGCGTTGCTCCCAATATCCCCTGCATCCATCTAGCACTTGGACTACAAACTCAAACACTTCCAGGTAGCCAGAGAATTAATGTTAATATGTTATAGTGGCTGGGTTAGGGGCAACAGGGAGTGGTGGGGAGTGTGGTAAACACAAAGTGGATCCCCATGTAAAGGAACAGCCACTTGGACTGCTTGCATAATTTAACTATTGTAAATAATATTGCATAGACATAGGGGTGCATATATCCCTTCCAACTAGTGTTTTCATATTCTTTCGGTAAATAGCCAGGAGTGCAATTACCGGATCATAGGGTAATTCTATTTTTAATTTTTTGAGGAACCTCCATACTGTCTTCCACAGTGGCAGCCCAAGTGTCCCTCAACAGATGAATGTATAAAGAACACGTGTGTGTATACAATGGAATATTACTCAGCCATAAAAAAGAATGAAATCTTGCCATTTGCAACAACATGGGTGGATCCAGAGAGTAGAATGCTAAGTCAATGCAATACTGTATGATTTCACTCTTATGTAGAATTTAAGAAACAAAACAAACGGAAAAACAAAAACAGACTCTTAACTATAGAGAACAAACCAGAGGGGAGGTGGGTGGAGGTGGGAGGGTGGGTAGCATAGTTGAAGGGGATTAAGAGTACACTTGTCCTGATGAGCACTGAGCAATTATTCGGAGCTGTTGAATCACTGTATTGTGCCCCTGAGACTAATACAACACTGCCATGTTAACTACACTGGAATTAAAAACAAACAAACAAAAAAAAAGGAACAGCCACAACTCCTGAGAGGTCGGGCCTTCCTGCACACACCGTCCATCAGCTCCAGACAATTGTTGCCAGGTGGGAATGTCGACCCAGCATTGCCAGAGCTGACTTTTCAAAAGAGGTGAGAAACCTGGGTTTTATATTTAAATAAGTTGGCAATGGATAGGAAAACATGCTAAATAAAAACCCATCTCTGGGCCAGTTTTATTTAGCACAGGAGCCAATGTTTGTGGGCTCCCATCTGCCAGGACACTGCCCTCCCCCATCCCCCCACCCCCCCGCCCGGATCACCCATCCCCACTGGAGAGAAAGAAGGGAGTCCTTCTGGGGCAAGTGGCCCCAGAGGCCACCCCGCGCCAGGGGGTGGGGTGGCGATCACGTTACCTGCGTTGTGTTCATCCATGGAGAAGGCCTTGTTCTCCATGTAGGTCCGCGGCAGCTGCACATCCTCCTCAAACGCCGTCTCCCGCATCCTCGGCTGCGACGTGTCGAAGTAGTTGGGCGTGTTCTCCTGCGGGGCCGGCAGAATGGTGCAGTGGATTTCAGGGATGGCATGGAAGATGACGAAGACCCAGCCGCTGGCCACCAGTGTGATGGCCAAGGTGGGGTCGCCCCAGGCGTCTCCCTGCCGCAGCTCCGCGTTGCCAAAGAGGTACATGGTCATCCAGGCCACCCAGATGAGCACAGAGAGGAAGGCCGTGACCAGAATGCAGGCCCCGTTCTGCTTCCACTTCTTGAACTTGCCGCACAGCGTGAAGAGGGCCAGCCCCAGGGCCGCCACAAGCAGTACCATGTCGTAGATGAGGGCCATTACAAAGTCCATGGGCTCGTAAGCGCAGGCCGGCTTCGCGTCGCGCAGCACGGTCAGCACCAGCCACTCGATGGCGATGATGACCTGCACGAGCATCAGGCACAGCGCCACGCCCACCAGCTGCCAGCCGGATGGGCTCTTGCCGTGGCGCACCAGCCTCCGCACACGCCACGCCTGGCTCAGTAGGCAGGAGAAGCAGAGCGCGAAGAGGACGCCCCAGAGGAACCTGCGGACCGAGCAGATAGTCTCGTCCTCCCGGATGATGAAGGCGAACGTCAGCCCGAAGAGGCCCAGGGTCCCCAGGAGGAAGAGGAAGTGGAGGCCCACGGGGTCCTTCTTCTCCTTGTCCTTGATAAATGGCAGCCGCACCAGCAGGATGAGCATCAGGAGCAGCGTGATCAGGGCGCCTGCCCCGGCCACCGCCTCCACCACGATGCCCCAGATGGTGTCCAGGTCGCAAAGGGACACGTACTGAGGGAGGAGATCCAATCCGCAGCCCCGGGACGTGCTTGAGTTCTCAGAAGCCCCGGAGGCAATTACGAAGAGCAGGAGGAAGGCGAGCACCTGGTGGGTTCTCATCTTTCCCTCTGACACCAGAAATGTTCCAGAATATTGAGGATAGAGGAGATGTTTGGAGGGAGAAAAAGACCAGTTCACTGTCAGATTCCCACTTTCCTGACTTCTTTAAGACCCACCTCCTTTCAAACCTGCTAGCCCATAAGTTACCTCTGACAGGTCAGAAAAAGGCACCCCTTTCTCCAGACAGCACAGCCCCTGGGGTGGGGGTGGGGTGCACAACCCAGATTTCAGCTCCCATCTGCTGCCTTGGTCTGGCACAGTGAACAATCATGAATCATCATTGCTAGTGGTTGGAGAAGAGCGTGAGAGAGAGATTCACTCTCTCTGTATACTCTTTTGTATTCTTTGATTTTTATATTCTGTGCTGTGTCTGACCTCTTCAAAAATAAGGGAATGAAAGCAAAACTTTAAAGAGACAGCCATGAACCCAGCACTGTGCTGAGAATGGTATGTACTGCCTCCTTTCAGTCTCTCAATGGTAACGGCTAATATTTACGCATGACTCACTCGAAGCCAGGCACTAGGCACATCCAGTCCTTACCCTGGTGACAAAACAGGGTCTCCAAGGGGTTAAGATACTCGCCCAAGCTCCTAGAAGCATGCCCTCATTTCCAACATACCATATCCAATATGAACTATCTTCCTGGGATCCCCCTCTCCCTCTGCCCTCACACCTCCCCCAAAGGTCACCAGGAAACCCATCCTCACTGCACCTCCATCCCTCCCTCCCCAGGTGCTTGCAGGATTCCCCTTGGTACTCTTTCTGGACTCCCCACAGCAGCCATGGCAAATGGGCTTAACCCAAGTCCCATCTTGCCCCTCCTGCTCCTTCTGCTTAAACACTCTTGACCCCTTGAGTGGAAAACTGCGCCCCCCCCCCACCTCCCTGACCATGTCACCCTCTGAGACCTTGGCCAAGGTCACAGCCCCATCCCTCTTCACCAGAGCCCGTCTATTTCTTTCTTTGCTCTAATCATCTCTGTATTTTTTTTTTCTTCCCTGTTTACTTTATTTCTCTCATTCTTTTTCCTCTTTTCCCTGCCTTTCTCCACTTCAAGATGCAGGAGGACACAGACACTGTCTAGGTCATCACGGTAGACCAGGGTTTCTCAACTTTGGGGTCACTGACATTCTGGGCCGACCATTCTTTGCTGTGAGGGCCGTCCTGTGCATTGTGGGATGTTCAGCAGTGCCCTTGGCTTCTATCCACTAGATGGGTGCCCGTGGCACACCCACTCCCCCAACTGTGACAACCCCAAAATCTTTTGACGTTGCCAAATGTCCCATGGGGGTGGGGATGCAAGATCGCTGGGATGAACACCACTGGTGTAGACTGAAGCGCCAGCACACAGTGCTGGCACAAAATAGATGCTTAGTAAATGTTGAATGAACGACAGACTTATTCACCACGACCCTATCCTCTACCCCACTGGCACCAGCTCTTGCTTTTGGAGGGAGCCTGGCCTTCAGAAAGCCATGGCCTACACAGCTCTGCTCTCTTGGTCATTTCCAGGGGGCTCAGGCTGGACCTACCACCTTGGCTGCACATGAGTCAGGCTGTAACCAGCCACCTCCAGCCACCTCCAGCTCATCCCTGGGGCTTCCTTAAGTAAATGCAGTATCGACTTCTCTCTCTCTCTCTCTCTCTTTCTGCTCTTTTATGGGATCCCGTGAGCAGCACTGATCCTGCCTTGACTGTGAAGCCATTGACTGGGATAAATTATTGATGACACTGGATGAGGAGCCTGGTGCTATACGGATCGTCACCTTTGCCTATAGATGAGAGAAGGCAGGCCCAGAACAGGAGGCATCTGGCAAGAGATGCTTCTTTTTTTTTTTTTTTTTTAATGTTTATTTATTTCTGAGACAGAGACAGAGCATGAGTGGGGGAGGGGCAGAGAGAGAGGGAGACAGAATCTGAAGCAGGCTCAGATTCTCAGGTCGCTCGAACGACTGAGCCAGCCAGGTGCCCCATGGCAAGAGATGCTTCTTAAATGCATCCCAGCATCCCACCCAAGCAAATTAGGGGTGAGGATGCACGCCAGAGGCTGGCAGTCAGACTCATGGTCCGGCCCCTATTCATCCAGCCAATTAACTTCCCTTTTTGTATCAAGCCAGTTTGAGCTGGGTTTGTGTTACTTGCCAACAAAGAAGTTCTATTATTCCTCCCACATCATGTGGCCCCCTTCTTCCAGGACGTCCTCCCTCCCCAACATCTAGGCATGTGGATGCAACCAATGGCAGCCAGGCATTTTAGTGGGATCCAGCTGTCTCAAGTGGGATTATTATTATTATTGTCAAGGATGCCCATGAGGGGACAGCCACCCCACTCTACAGAACAATGTCTAGGATGATCTGGACGGCTACACACTGCCTCAGAATGAAGCAGTCTGGCTCATGTAGGATTTCTGGGGGATTCAGAATTGCCCTCCAGAGTTTTCTATTTTGCCATAGTGACAATGACAGTAACTAAGTCTTAGTGCTTGCAACACTGTAGGCACACTTTTATGAACTTCACATATAGTAATGACTTATAATCTGCACAGTGACATTACGAGGCAAGTACTATTACTATTTCCATTTTACAGGAAATAAAACATGGAGTTCAGCTGGCTTGTTCGAGGTCACACAGCTAGAAAGTGGTGGAGCCAGGAGGCAAACAATTGTACTATTGTTACTTGGGCTTCTTATGACAGACCAGGGCTCTAGAAATGTCACCTGGTGAGGGAGCCCTTTGCTGGCCAGTCTGTCTAAACTAGGTCCTTCCTGCCTCCCTTAAGCTCTATGCCAGTACTTTTGATTTTCATCTTTGTAGCATGTGCCATAATTTCCAAATATTTTGTTACCCTTTTGGTCTGTTTCCCCCCTCTCCCATGTCCAAGCCCTTGTTTGTCTTGTTCTGCACAGACTCTAGTACTTGGCACATGGGCAGGGCTCACAACCCAGCTGCTGGATAAATATGGATGAATGGATAAATATGGTCTCAAACAGGGGCGCCTGGGTGGCGGAGTCGGTTAAGTGTCGGACTTTGGCTCAGATCATGATCTCACGGTTCATGGGTTTGAGCCCCGTGTCGGGCTCTATGCTGACAGCTCAGAGCCTGGAGCCTGCTTTGGATTCTGTGTCTCCCTCTCTCTCTCTGTCCTTCCCCTGCTTGCATTCTGTCTCTCTCAAAAATAAATTAACATTAAAAAAAATTTTTTTGGGGGGTGCCTGGGTGGCGCAGTCGGTTAAGCGTCCGACTTCAGCCAGGTCACGATCTCACGGTCCGTGAGTTCGAGCCCCGCGTCGGGCTCTGGGCTGATGGCTCAGAGCCTGGAGCCTGTTTCCGATTCTGTGTCTCCCTCTCTCTCTGCCCCTCCCCCATTCATGCTCTGTCTCTCTCTGTCCCGAAAATAAATAAACGTTGAAAAAAAAAAAATTAAAAAAAAAAATTTTTTTTTAAGTACATGGTCTCAAACCGTCATGTGACCCCAGTAGGGCAGATGTTCTTACTGCTGTCTTACAGAGGAAAGAACTGACGGTCTGAGAGGGTTAAGTCCAAGTTTCATCCTCAGACTGCCAACAGCAGCAGTGTCGCCTGGGAGCTTGCTAGAAATGCAGAATCGCAGAGGGTGGGCCTAGCCCCCTGTGTTTCAACAAGCCCCCGCAGCAAGCTCCAAGTGTGTTCAGATGACTGGGCACACGGAGGGCTGAGAAGCTCAGACATACATGCAGCAGGGTAAGCCAGGACCCACGGCCCCAGTACATTCTGCCTCACCAACCCTGCCAGAGAGCAAGCGGGAGGCACCCACTGTCAGGATGCACCCCATCCAGCTGAATCAGCCACTTAGTGCTTCCTCCCCCCCCACCCCCCCCACTCTGCATCCCCGCCCCAGGAAAAGAGCAGTGCTCCAGGAATCCCAAACTGAACAATGCCAGATTAGAGGTTTCAAGTCAGCCGCAGGCAAGGCTGATTGGGACGGGATGAATATATGGCAACAGACCCATGGGATGGAGGCGTGCAGCTCCTCAAAAGGAGTAATGAACAAATGTGAGCGACTGCACAAGCCTCGGCTCACATACTAATTACCTTTGCTGCCAGCCGGGCTCCCAGAAATGTGACTCATTCAGAGTCCCTTAAATACACTATCTCTCTCTCTGTGTCACACACACACACTCTCTCTCTCTCTCTCTCTCTCTCTGTCCACCACCCCCACCTGCAGAGGGGCCAGAAGCCTCCGGCAGGTGGTGGAGGAACACGCTCCATTTCTCCGTCTCTCCACGAGCTGGGGCCTGTAAAGGCTGGAAAGAATGCAGGCAAGTTTCCTTGCGTGAGAAAGGACAGCGCTGCCTGCCTGAAGGCCACATTCAGGGCTGGTTCTCCCAGCCGCGATCCCCATCAAGCAGGGTGAACTGCTGAGTGAGGTCTTCTGGTTTCAAGTCCTGCCCTTGCCACTTGCTGGTACCTGGTGACCCTGGGTGGCTGATTGAACCTATCTTGCCTCAGTTTTCCTCATGTGCAAAATAGGGGCGTTAACAGTACCCAATATGTGGTTGTGAAGATTAAAATAGTAAGTTTTAGGACAGTAGTTGACACAGGGTATGCTGTCTGTTAAATAAATAGAAATGGTTGGTAAATATTCCCTCAACTGAGGTTATGAACTTTCCTGACTGCTTTTCCAGGAGGAGCAGTTGCCATGGAGATGGGGGAAGAAGGGGGTTCACCCAAGTGTTTATCCACCACTGGTTTCCAGCCTTCCCCATCATGCCAAGCAAAGAGATCCCTGAGTAGAAGGGGAGATATCTTTGGTAGTAGTCTACTCTAAGAACCTCTAAACTCACCTGATACCCAAAGCAGGTGCTCTAAGTGGAAGCCTCCCTGTGAAGGTGGTTTTCCCACGGGAAACCCAGGCCAGCCTGGGTGCCCTGAAGCCCAGTCTCTCTGTCAAGAAGTCAGAGGGAGCACATCCAGGGACCAGACACTGGCCATTCCCTTGGGAAACTAGTGTCCTCATCTGCCCACTACCCATATGAAAAGAGATACAAGATGTATAAAACCACTCTGAACACACAATCTGACCAGCCTCTCTTCAGCTACTACCAGCAGGGCTCTAAGGAGACCACTTATCCTCCACCTTGAGGCCCCTTCCAGTGCCCAGCAGATCAGAGGCATCTTAAACTATCTTCTTTAAAGATGTGGGGAGATGCTAGAGCATGGAAGGGAAAGAAAAAAAAAAAGAAAACAAAACTGAGCAGGTGGGGAGGGGGCTGTCCCACTCCCAGGCATAGTTAGTAGTTTGGTACGTGGATGAATGCCTGGCACAGAATTTACCCACCCATCAATCTCATCCAGAGTGGAAGACCGCAGTGGGAGTGAAGCCAGACATAACTATGTGACATGGGGCATTACTTAACCTCTCTCTCAGTCTCTTCCTCTATAAAACAAAGATAGCGGCTGCCTTCACAAAGCCGGTGTGAAAAGTACCCGAAAAATACTCAGCAAAGGGTTGGGCACAAAATAATTGTCTTATTAAAAAGACAATCATGATTCCATTGTCTTTCCTGTTGAGAAAATGGAGGTAGAGAAGTGAGGCAGCTTGGCCAGAGGCTTACTGGAATTCATAGGCCATTTCTCTAAATGGACGAAAACCCATTTCTCCGAACTCCTGACCCAAGGCTTTCCACTGCACCTCTGATTTGAGCCTTCACCCCACGTCTGGCAGAAGGCCAGGATGAGGCTGTGAAGCCAGTCTCCCCATACACCCCAGCATGACACCGTGTCCCAGCCCACTCCTGTTAGAGCTGATGGTGCTGGTACATTTCCTGCTCTGTGAGATTAAACTGTTACAAGGTTTCCTGACATTAAACTCTTTCCCAGACCCACAATCCCACCATCTGATATCTTTTCCAAGTTACACCATCTCATAATCTTCATTCCCAACGCTGCCCAGACCACCAGCCTATTTGGGGGCCCTTGAATTTAATAAGCCTCCTAGGTTAGTAAACAGGGTTGCCAGAACACAAGCTCCGTGATCCATGAATATGCAAAGCAGCTCCAATCCTGTAAATAAAAGCAATCATTTAAATGCAAATTGCATCCCTGGCTGTCCATTCCGGGGTGGATGGTTCCTCTTGGGCAGTAATTCCAAGAAGAAAATGTGACTAACTCAGAACCCCCAGGAAGCTCAGCGTGAAGTGCTTATGGGGCCAAGGGCTCTGGGTGGGGATGGGCAAGAACTACCTCAAAGTGGGGAGTGAATTTTAAAACCTGAGCAGCTCCTCAAGTGGGCTCACAGGGCAGGCCAGGATCAAAGCAGTCCCCACAGGCTGTATGGAGACCCTCAGAGGCTCCCCGCACCTCAACATCCCCAGAGGCAGAACGAAAGGGGAGTTGCTTTCCACTTCCATGTTGAGGTCAGGGGAGTTTTAAAAATTAACATCCCTTGGTTCCCACTCAAAACCCTCCAAGGGTTCACTGGCCCAAGGAGAATAAAACCTAAACTCCTTTCCATGGCCCAAAAGATCGTGGTCTCGCTGGTCTGTACCATTCCTTCTCCCACCCACCCCCTCCACATCTGCTTCCGAGCTCCAGCCACAATGGCCTTTGTTCAGTTCTAAGCTCATTCCCACCTCCAAGCCTTTGCACTTGCAGTGCCCTCTGCCTGCACAGTGGTCCCCCAAGATCTCCCACTGTGGGAGATCTTGCCAGGCTCCACAAAAATATCACTCCCAAGAATGGTCTTCCATACATACATCAACACTAGTCACTTTATTTGACATCCTCCTGTTTTATTTTCCTGGCAGCTCTTATCCCAATTAGAAGTTATATCTACTTGCTATTCATTTACTTATGTAGTGTTTGTTCACCCACCTGGCCGGTGCCCCGAGAGCGGGGGCTTGTCCATTTTCTACACTGTACTGCCCCAGACCCAGTTCTGTAGGTGGTACATTTACTAAAAGAACAAATTAAGCAATAAAGATTTTGAGCCCTTTCTAACAAGGCTGCTTGCCTGCCCCAAATGGCTACTTCTTTCCCCTTCCATTTTTCTCTTTCTCAACTCAGCTGACCCCTTTTCAGACTTAGAGCAGGAACAGATAGAAAACCCTTCACTCCACAGCCTAGTTACAAAACTGGCCTCGTGGAGTGCTCCCAACCAACAGATGATGATTTGCATTCTATTTACATGCTATTTGCATGCAGCTTAACTCGAAGTTTGAATGCTCCGAAAGCCCCCCACCCCACCGAAGAAACTTCTGAATCAAGGTTCCTTGGCTGAAGTTCCGTGGCTTTTGTGCCAGGTCCCTTCCTTCACTTTTCCCTCACTTCTCTTGTCTTTTCGAGGACCCCCAGTTCCTCCTGGGCGCTGCTCAAGTGCCCCCCCCCCCCCCATCCTGGCGCAGTTGGGCAGCCAGTGTGGCGCGTGGGCCGGGGCCCCAGACAGGGACGCCGCTGCCCGCCACACTCCAGGGGCCTTTGTCCGCGCTCCAAGGAGCCGCCCCCTTAGCGAACCGGGGACGAGTTGGGAGGGGGAGATTGGCCAGGCCTGTGTGTGACAGAGCAAGGGCCACGGAACGAACTCGCGAGCTGCGCTGGGCCGTCCTCGGTGGCAAGGTCGGCGCTCCGCTCCCAGCCTGCTTAACTCGCTCCCCCGGGCCCAGGCGGGTGCGGACGGTAGGGATCCCGGGATGTGCGGGGCTGGGCACATCCCCTAGGACAGCGAACGCACCACAGCACAGGGCTCGTCCTAAGCCCCAGCCGGGTCTGAACGAAACGCCAACCCCTCGCCATTGTATGCAGCCGCCCCTCATTTGTCCCTCGGCCCCAGGTCTCGGCTCTGCCTCTCTTCCCCCGCAGTGTTCCCCCCTTGTCCCGTAGTGCGCAGGCACTGTCGGCTGCGAGCCTGGCCCCCAACCCCTGCAGCAGGTGCGGCAGCTCACCCCCAAAGCCGGGTCCTTATGCCCCCAGCTTCGTCTGCCCTGTCTGTGGTCAGCCCCCACGCTGACCACACGGCCCCCGGACCTGCCCGCGGCTCCCCTCACACGACGAGTTACTCGGGTACGGCTGGACTCCTTTACACTACTCCCAGCTGCCCTTTACCTGTGGTCGCCCCCAGACCCTCCTCAGAGACTCGGATCTCCACCTGGTCCGTGTACACAGCACCCCCCCCCCCATAAAGGTCTCCAGGCCTCCCCTCCCCCCGCCCCGCCCTCTACGGCTCTTCTCCCGCGGCACTGTGGTACCCCCCCACTGTCGACCCCCATCTCCCCCAGCAGACTAACCCCCGGGGCCGCTCAGAAGGGCGCAAAAAGCAGACTCCCAATCCTCCTAAGCCCACGGCGGGAAAAGTTTCTGGGGTCGTCCAAGCTCCCTCCACCCCATCGGCGCTGCTTGCACTCACCGACCCCCGCGGCCACGCAGCGCCGACGCTCCTGCTGTTCTCGGCCTCAAGTCACATCTCTGCAGCGCGGCTGCGGCCCCCGCCCCGCGCGCGCCCGTCCGCCCGCCGGTCCTGTCTCACTGCATAGCCCTCGCGAGCCGATGCCTCGCGAGGCGCCCCCTGGCCCCGCGCTTGCAGCTGCAGCCGCGGCGGCCCCGCCCCCTGGCCGGCCCCGCCCCCGGGGCACCCAGCTCCGCCCCTTGCCCCTGCCCCACAGGCTCTTCCTCACGGAACCCCGCGCCAATTGCGCGGCGCCTCTCCATCCTCTCCACCCGTTGCAAGCCCCTAGCTCCTTGCCGGAGCGCTGAGACGACCCCCTTCCAAGGTCCCAAATTTGGGGACACGTCCCCCACATCCACGCCCATAAGCACATAAGCAGTCCAGACGCACCGGACGTATACCCAAGTTGATTCATTTGCAGGAACACATACACAGAGGGATAATCCCACGAGTGTCCTAGTGCGGGGGATTTCCTCCGCTCAGGACACTCTCCAACGTGGGTTCACAAACAGTAACTTCCCCACAACATACAAACACCCGGTCCTGGACGCAAGAGAGGATCCTCGCGCGCACGTCCCAAAGTATACAACTAGGCACACAGGCGCGGCTTGGTCTCCTCTAGCTGGTCGAAACGCAGCCTTCTCCCGCCTGGGCTCTCTCCACTGCCTCCCCCGCCCTCCCAACCGCCCCAAAGTGTCTTTGTCCCTATGCACACACCGCTCAACCCTTGTGTCCTTGGCTACCCCAAACATACATGTTCACACTGCGCACCCCTCACTTAGGTCCTTACGCCGGATCCCCACCACGAACGCTGCACGCATCATCCACGTACACCCACGGCACACACTCAACCGCCTGGGGCCACTGGCCTTGCGCTCCGCAGACTCTCAGGGCACAGCCGGGATGCACGTCCACAGGACGGCCCCAGCACCAGCTAGAAGGAGGGGTCCTAGGCAGCAGCGTCCCTGGGCACTTGAGTCTGGCTCCTAGTCCGCCTGGCTGTCGGGAGATCAGCATTGCTCAGATGGGGCCTGGGGAGCTGCAGTCCAGCACACCCAAGGGGTTGGTTCCCTGGGTGACTTACAGACTTTCAAGCACCCCCTCCCCCAACCCAGACTTTGAGGACGGTCCATTCTTGTTTCTGAGAACGAGACCACCTTCCTCCACCCCATCCGGGTCCTACAAGACACTGCAGGGAGATGACCCCTGCTCCCTACCTCCCTGCAGTGGGGCGGGGATAGAGAGGCAGGAAGGTGGGTTGTAGAATAACACTCCCTTCTGGGGGTAGGTGCATGCCCTGATCTTTGAAGACCACAGACCTTTCAGATATTTTCATCACTTTCCCGAGAGCCTGTGGTCTCCTCACTTCTTGCACAGACAAGCCGATTTTCTCCTGGTCAGGACAACTACACATCTCCGCGAATACCTTTTATTATTTTTAAGGAAAAATGGAAGGGAAAGGCAAAACAACTTTCTTGTTTTATTTGCCTACGTATCCTCAGCACCTAGAACAATGCCCGGCATACAGCAGGCGATCTTTAAATACTTACGGGAAGACCCCTCTTTTGCGTTCCAGCCGGACTGCGTAATTGGAAAGTGGATAGGCACCGCCACCTGGTGGTTATTAGTGGAACTGACACCGAGATCCTTTCCGGTGTAAACGTCGGCAAGTTCACCTTTCTAAGCCCCAATTTCTTGCAAAATGCAAAATGGAGATAACTTTAGCAGTACATGCCTAATGGGGTTGTTGTGAAGATTAAACACATAATACATGTAAAGTGATCCATGTAGAGTTTGGCATCTTGATATATATATGGTTATATTTCCTTTTCTGACTTATTTTACAGATGGAGTTTCACTGGGATGATTAGTTTAGCTTTGGGTGATGATACTTTGGGAAGCAAAGAGTGAAAATAAAGGAAGCTTTTGAGTGGCAGGTGCATACTTCCTCCCACCCCCACCCCTTGTTCAAGGAGTCATGGATAATCATCATCACCATTATGATAAGGTATGAGTGCTACTGTGCGCCAGGCGCTGTTCTAAGTACTTAACGTTCTTTAAAATATTTAAGCTTCCCAGTAATCCTCTAGACCAGATATTATTATTCACCCTGTGTAACAGATGTAGACACTGAGGCCCAGCAGGGTTAATTACCAGTTCACGGTCATACAGTTGTCAGAGCTGGGAGTTCAACCCGGGTTGTTTCTTTTATCCACTGGCTAAACTGGTGTAATTTGTTGCAAGGTCAGACATCTTCAGAGATGAGCTTCATGTCCCTGAAGGCTCCTTCAGTCTCTAGCCTTGAAGAGAACAGCTCTAGGAGGTATAGGGAGCTGTGTCAGGTTCTCAAATGTTCAGTCCCCTTTGGGCAAACGAAGAACAGAGGCTTCCTTGGCTCTATTCCTCAACTGAAAAGTGACAAGAGCATTGCCCCTGGATTCCCACTGACAAATGTCACAGTGTGTCATTAGGTGTCTGTGTGGCTCTTTGTTTAGTGTCTGTCTCCCCAGCTAGATTATATCTCAGTGCTGTCCCAATAAGAACTTTCTACAAGGATGGAAGTGTCCTATATCTGCACTGTCAGCTATGGTAGCCACTAGCCACATGTGTCTGTTGAGCATTTTATATTTTACTAGTATGGCTGTGGAAATGAAATGTCAGTTTTTAATTAAATTAAATTTAAAATTAAATTTAAAAAATTAAATTTAAGTAGCCTCAGGTGGGTAGTGGCTATTGTAAGGACAGTGTAGCTCTAAGCTTAACGAGAATAGGAGCCATGTCTGCTGTTCATCCTTGTTTTCCTTGCCCAGTACAGGGCATGGCTCATCAGGTATTTGTTGACTACATGAATAGGTAAATTCCAGCCTTGTTTCTCCTGTTAGAGTATGTCTATTCTGTATTCAATCCTGTCAGGATCCTCTTTTCTCTGCAAAGTAGATCAACTCCCAGATGAATGTGCTGCTCAGGGCTCTGGAGTTGCCAAAGCCCATTTCCACAGGTCATGTTGCTTTAACCACGGTACCTTCGGAGGTGGGTGTCTGTATCTTGCTGTGACACAACCGAGGCTTGAAAAGTTGAGTGACTTCTCCAAGTTCTCACAGCTGGTAAGTGGCAGAGGCAGGATGAAAGCCTAGCCACCCATGCTCTTTCCACTCTACCCCACTGTCTTGCAGATGAAGTTTCCAGAAATATCAGTGCAAGCCTAAGGATGAATGAATTTAAATGATGGGGATTCAGGTGCCTGGTAGGATGAAATTTCAATACTTCTATAATAGCCTCAGGCAAGCGACTGCCTAAATATTGAACCCTGATGGTGTCACTAACACTTTCCTTGGGTGCCTTCTAAGTGCCAGGCTCTGTGCCTCATTCTGTTATGGTTCATAGATAGACATGAGGTGGGTCCTGCTATCAGCAGAGTGGGAGAGAGGTGGTTAGCACAAAGTGTTGTGGGAAGACCTCCTAATTAATGGAGTCACGGGGGTCCTTGCTGGGCAAGGTTGAAAGGAAGCTCAGGAAAGGGCTCAGAGACTCCAGCACTTGACTTTCCCTCTGGAGTGGGAATGGGGGACACTCAGGCCATCGACATCTCTGGGCATCGACATCTTTGGAGTGAGTGGCTAGGAAAAAACAAATGTGGACACACCATTGCTACCATTCTATTATTTTGTGCCTGTGACATACATCACTAGTTGATCACCGCACTGCTTTTAATGTCTTTGGTCTATAACTTATGCCACTCATTACTGGAAGATTCAGTCACTCTTGCAAAGGGCACGTCAGTTACTTCCAGAGTCCCCAACAGGGCACATCAGAGAAGTTCACAAATCAGAGTGCTAGCTGCAATCACCATGTGGTAGCCACCTTTTCTTCTTTTCCTGTATTGGCTCCCCCAGGTCTTTCCTTGTCTGTGGTCCATAAGACTGCTTGGAGTAGTCTCATGATAACCCCTGTAGTCCCCTGTGAGGCTGCCATGGTGATGATATCCCAATGCCCCCAAAGCTGTCAGTTAGGAAATATTCAAGTAACAGGACAAAAGATGGCCTAAACAATAGGGATTTTTGTTATCACATGATAAGTTGAGATGTGGGTGATCTCACTGTTGATTCATGGTTCAACAATGTCAGCAAGGGCCCAGCTCTTTCCAGCCGTCTACTCTACCATTCTGAACTTGGCACCTCATGGTCACAAGATGGTTGCCACAGCATCAAGCATCAGGTCTTCATTTGATGGTCCCCAAATGGAGGACAGAAGGTGTTCAGGGAAGAGAGCTCCCCTCATGACCTCCCTGTTACCCAGGAGGGAAATCATTACCAGAACTATCTCCTCTCCCCCTCTCTTCCCAGCTGTAGACTTCCTTTTACATTTCATTGGCCAGAACAGATTACCTAGCCTCTCCTGATGCAAGGGAGACTTGGGAACCAAGCACCTGGCACACGGAGACTCAGTAAAGAAGGATAGTGAGGGAAAGGTGGTTGAGACCGGAACTTCAATGTCTGTCTCAGGTGTGTCTCTTCCAGATAGGGAGCCGTGCATGTTGAGAGTCTCAGCTAGCTACCCAGGAAAGGGGCTTCCAAGCTTCTGAATGTCACCACTGTGCCTCAGAGGGATCAAACCCCAATCCCAGGGCTGGATGGGATACAGGTGCCCCCCACCCTTTAGTTTCTCCTGAAGCAACTTCATTTCTACAAAAGCAGCTCTCTTCTCTCAAGAAAAGATTTCTGCTTCACCATTTCACTGCTAGAAGGTGCCTTGCCATGTACCCAAAACAAAGGAATTGTTTGCTCCTAAAGGCAAACTCAAGTTCCCACCTCTGTATAAAACAAAGAACCGAAAGTTGCTGTATGATCTCACTTATATGTGGAATCTTAAACAAACAAACAAAGAGGGGTGCCTGGGTGGCTCAGTCTTTCAGTGTCCCACTCAATTTCAGCCCAGGTCATGATCTCAGTGTTTTCAGCATGGAGTCTGCTTGGGATTCTCTCTTTCCCTCTCTTTCTGCCCCTCCCCTGCTCACAGGTGCTCTCTCTCTCTCTCTCTCTCTCTCTCCCTCTCTCTCAAAAATAAATAAACTTAAAAAAAAAAAAGGAAAACAAAACAAACCAAAACAAAACAAAACCACATAGAAAAAGAGATCAAATTTGTGGTTATGAGAGGCAGGGAGTGGGGGAGGGGTAATAGGCTAAAAGTGGTCAAAAGGTACAAATTTCCAGTTATAAATAAGAATTGGAGAGGCAATGTACAACATGATGACTACAGTAAACACAGCTGAATGGTATATTTGAAAGTTGCTAAGAGAGTAGATCCTAAGAATCCTCATCACAAAGAAAAATTTTTTTTTCTTTTTTCCCCTCTTTTTTTCCCTTGTATTTGTATAAGATGGTCTTATATAAGATCTTAACTAAACTTATTGTGGTCATCATTTCAAAAGGTATGTAAACTAAGTCATCATGCTGTACAACTTAAACATACATAGTGCTGCATGTCAATTATATCTCAATAAAACTGGAACAAAAATATAATAATAAAATGCAAGGAATTAAAATATAACAAAGAATTGTTTGAATTGTTGCAGTCCTAGGTTCGTTCGTTCTTTCTTTCTTTCTTTCTTTCTTTTTTTAATGTTTATTTTTGACAGAGTGAAAGCAGCAGGGGGCAGAGAGAATGGGGGACAGAGGATCTCAGGCAGGTTCTGTACTGACAGTGATGAACCAGATATGGGACTTGAACTCATAAACTGCGAGATTATGACCTGATTGAAGTTGGATGCTCAATCGATTGAACCACCTGGGTGCCCCTAGATTATTTCTTTACAGGCTTCTATGAACCTTCACAGTGAAGGTCTCAAAAACTTTAGGAGCATTTGTCCTTACTCAGCTATCAAGCTCGGAGTGGTGTGGGTTCCTAGGTTAAGAAAGAAGCCATGGGAGGTGGGGGTGGGTTGTGGACAGAAGGACAACTGCACCTGTCACAGAGCCTGGGCTCTAACCACTACCCCATCCTGCCTTCTCATCTCTGGCAGAAATCTCAGCTCACGTTCCTTTAGCCCAGGCTAAATGCATGTTGTGACGTGAATGCAAATCACCTGGGGCTCTTGTCAAAAGCAAATTTCGCTTCAGAGAGCCTTGCTGGAGGCTGGTGTGTGGGAGGATTCTTCAAATTAAAACCCTCCCTGGTGGTTTGGGTAGCAAGGCCTTAGCTCAATTGTTCTCGATCCTGGCTACCCTTTAGAATCATCTGAGTCCTTAAGCAAAATGGGTGCCTGGGACCTTCCCAATTAAGCTAGAACCACCGGGGATGACGCCCAGGGATCTATATGAAGACTTCGGCATCCACTTGAACAACTGTTAAGCCGGGTGGAGGGAGACTCTTGAACTCTGTATCTAAGAGCAGGAATTCCTGAATCAGAAATACTGGACACGGAATCTCTGGAATGCTGTGCAACCTTGGAAAAAGTCACTCAGTCTGTGTGCCTCGGTTGGTTTCCACATCTGTGCGGGGGTGGGGGCGGGTTGATCATAACAGCCTGCACCCATTAGAGTTGAGTGAGCAGTAACAATATGTGTCAACGGCTTTGAATCCTGCCTGGACAGAGAGAGGCAGTGCCCAGTACTGGTCTGGTAGTGCTGTTTTAGTTTAAAAGACTGGAGGAGATTTGGGTCAAGAGAGCAAATCTGATCTCTAGTGACTTTTCCTCAGTATTCCTTGGTGAATACAAATTGGGTGAAAACATGAAAATATTCCCATTTGTCTCTGCTCTCTCCATCTCCTCCACCTACCAGGTAGTTCTCAAGGTGTGGCCCAGGGAAGCTCTCAGGGGATCTACAAGATCAAAACTGTTTCCATAATAGTACTAACATCTTATTTGCCTTTTTCACTGTCATTCTCTCACAAGCATCCAGTGGAATTTTCCAGTGGCTTCAAGACATGTGATACCTCGACTGGCTTGAATGCAGTCATAGATGTGGCATCCAGCTGCCTTTTATTAAGTCAGACATTACAGAGATTTTCAAAAATGTAAAATATCACTATGCTGCTTACTAAGAGTTTCTTATTTTGGAAAATACAGTTACTTTTCATAAAAAGATTTTATGTTAACATGTAATGAGCTTATTTTTAGATGAATGAATAACTGTTTTAAAAATATGCTATAAGTTTTAATTTAAAATACAGTAAATACTGGTAGGTATAACCCACCTTAAAAAAGCTCTTTGAAGTCTTCTGTCAATTTTAAGAGGGTAAAGGGGTTCTGAGGCCATTAAGTCTGAGAACCACCAATCAAGGCCCACTTATCTAAAACCATCTCTCCAAAAAGAACAGCAAACATCTCTATAGCCAGGCCCTATTCTAAACACTATATATTTATCTCTATATAGAAACTTTTCTGATCCTTGTGACAATCCTATGAGGTATACTATATCCCCATTTTATTTTAAAATTATTCTTCTAGCTTTATTGAGGTATAATTGGCAAATAAAATTGTAATGTTCAAGGTGTACAACATGATCACTTGACATATGTCTGCATTATGAAGTGATTACCACAATCAAGATAATTAACATATCCATTACTTTGCATAGTTTTGTTTTGTTTTTTATTTTTCGGTGGTCAAAACACTTGAGACCTATTCTCTTAGCAAATTTCAAGCACACAATACAGTATCATTA
This sequence comes from Lynx canadensis, assembly GCF_007474595.2. Taxonomy (NCBI): domain Eukaryota; kingdom Metazoa; phylum Chordata; class Mammalia; order Carnivora; family Felidae; genus Lynx; species Lynx canadensis. Next base: position 15,680,965 of record NC_044318.1, read on the forward strand.
ACTATAGTCAGCACGACCTGGCCATGCTCAGAATTTATTACTCTTGTAACGGAAAGTTTCCCTTTGACCAACATCTCCCCATTGCCCCCCACCCTCCAGCCCCTGGCAACCACCAATCTACTCTCCATTCCTAGGGAGTTCGGTATTTTTAGATTCATCCTGTAAGTGAGATCATACAGTTTTTGTCCTTCTGTGTCTGGTTTATTTCACTTAGCATAATGTCCTCCAGGTTCATCCACATTATCACAAATGGCAGGATTCCTCTTTTTTCAGGCTGAATAATATTCCGTTGTATATATACCCCACATTTTCTTTGTCCCTTCATCTGTCAGTGGACACTTATGTTGTTTTTATGTCTTGGCTATTGTGGATGGTGCTGCAGTAAACTTGGGGGTGCAGACATTTTGCCAAAGTGGAAGATGAAGCATAGAAACCAGGCTGAGTCCTCTGACAACAGTCCAGGCACCAAGGCTTTGTGTGCAGAAAGAGTTTCCTCCAGAGCTCATTCCTGCCGGTCAAGTTTCGTCTAGTCCCACTGTGGGGATGAGGAATTCCTTCTCCTCCTCCTCCCTCCTTCTTTTCCCCAGCCCCACACGCTTGCTGAGGGCTTGGTTCAGCCAACTGTGAAAGATTGTACCAGACAGGCGAGGCTGAGGTGGGGATGGAAGCCTGAGGTGACATGGGTTACATAAGGGCCCTTCGGACGGGGGACAGTTATGTAATGGGGGAGGCAGGCAGAGATGGCGAAGCGAGTCAGGGCAAGGGAAGAAACCAGGAGCTGGGGGAGGAGACAGAAAAGGACTGGGCAGAGGAAACGTGTCCGTCACCAGCCAGGGCAGCTGCCTTGTAGGAGACAACTAGAAAAGGCCAAGGGTGGGGCTTCCTGTGTCCTGTCACCTCCCCAGTAGCTCTGCCCTGGGAGACTCCAGCTTCTCCTTTTGTGGCCTCATTGGGTATAGATGATTCCAGAAGTTCCCCAATATCTTTTAGCCAAACACCTTTACTACTTAATTAATCAGATCTTGCTTACAAACAAGAATCTTGAGTGATACAGAGATCTTTCCTACTCAAATCCTAGAATATATAGGGGTCTGGAAACTTCCAGGCACATGGTAGGTACTCATTATATGCATGTTGAGTGAAAAAGTAAACAATGGATATTTACCCATTTTCTTGTAGTAGTTTTACTGTTATACTTTCTCTATCTGAAGATCACTTTGGTGGGCAAGTAAACTTGTGGGTTACTCTCACCCTTCTATTCTCTGTGGCCAACAGGAGAATGCACCTGCTACCATAGTCATTTAGTCGGTCAACAAACCTTACCAAAGCACTGTGCTAAGTGCCAGGAATGTAACTGAAAACAGGATGTTAGTGCTTTTGACCCCAAATTCCCAGCTTGTTGCCTTCTGGACATGTGGTAGGGTTGCACCATCAGGCTCTTTGTGGGTAGAAAGGTCCGGTGACCTCTACTGATCAGTGAGTTGTGGAGGGAATGATTGGTGTCACTTCCAGGAAAAAGATTTCATGGTTGGTTCAAGACTTTCCAGTGGTTTCTTTTCTCGACATCATGCAGAGGGTGGTTGCTCTGCCAGCCTCGGGACCCTTCTGAGGTTCTGTGTGCTTTGGTAACCACATTGAGCAGACACCCAGGAGGTACATTTGTATGAACAAGAAAGAAACTTTGCTCTTTTATTCAACTGAGTATTGAGGCTTGTTTCTGCAGCATAGTCTGGTCCCTCCTAACTGATCAAATGGTGCCAGTCTTCCAGGAGTTTCCAGTCTGGTAGAGAAGGTGGACATATGTGCTTCTTTCTTCTTCTTCTTCTTCTTCTTCTTCTTCTTCTTCTTCTTCTTCTTTTATGTTTATTCATTTTTGAGAGAAAGAGACAGGGGGAGATAGAATGTGAGCGTGGGAGCGGCAGAGAGAGATGGAGACACAGAATCCGAAGCAGGATCCAGCTTCTGGGCTGTCAGCATAGAGCCCGATGCAGGACTTGAACTCACAAACCATGAGATCATGACCTGAGCTGAAGTTGGAAACTTAACCCACTGAGCCACGCAGGCGCCCCCTATGTGCTTTCTTCTGTCTGTCCTCCCAGATCCACTCTCCTCCCTGCTCTTTGAGCCAGGAAGCTGAGCTGTGTGGATTGCCTCAGTGGGCTCCTTGTCTTCCGGCTTCTAGTTGGGTTTGGCCAAGGGAAGACCTGGCAGAAAACTGGAGAGAGAGAGAGGAGACTGAGATCAAAGTGTTTATTCATTTGGCTCCCTTGCTGTGCCTTGGGCTGGCTGTGGTCCTCGGCTGAAAGTCAATCTTTTTGTGAGGCAGTCATTTCTACACACATCTTTATTTTTTGGGTTCTGGTAACCGCTTCTTCCTCATGACCCTTCAGACCTGGGGTGGTGACACCTCAGGTGCCACTAACCCCCCGTGACTACACTGTCCTATATAGATGGCTCCCCTAAACTATGTCTTTGTTACTAGCCCTTCTGTAAACAAACCCCTGCAGTGAATTAAAGACCTTAAGGATATTATGCTAAGCTAGGTAAGTCAGACAGAGAAAGACAAATACTGTATGCTATCATTTATATGTGGAATCTAAAAAGCCAAACTCACAAAAAACAGAGTAAAATAGTCATTACCAGGTGGTTACCATGGGCGGGATAGGACAGGTGATGTGTAAAGGTACAGACTTACAATGAGTAGTATATAAGTCCTAGAACCTTTATTTTATTTTTTTAATGTTAATTTATTTTTGAGAGAGAGAGACAGAACACGAGTGGGGGAGGGTCAGAGAGAGAGGGAGACACAGAATTTGAAGGAGGCTCCACGCTCCGAGCTGTCAGTACAGGGCCTGGCAAGGGGCTCGAACCCACAGACCGTGAGAGCGTGACGTGAGCCAAAGTTGGACACTCAAACATCTGCGCCACCCAGGCACCCCCTTCCTAGAAATCTAACATACGATATAGTGAACATAGAAAACAGTATTGCATTATAATCAGCAAACTTGCAAAGAGACTAGAACTCAGTTATGCCAACACTGAAAAAAATGATAATTACACCATATGAGGGAAGTGCTAATTATCACCACAATGGAAATCATATTACAATATATTAACATGTCAGATTAACATGTTGTACACCTTGTATTTACACAATGTTGTATGTCAGATGCATTTCAATTAAAATTAAAAAAAGATAAGCTCTAAATTCCAGCTATTCCACCCATCAAGAGGTGAAATCTATTTCCCCACCCCTTGAATTTTGTTTGGCCAGTGGAATGTGGTGGAAATAATGCTGTGTAACTTTTAAGGCTGGACTTTTAGGGACATGAAACTTCCGCTTTCATGTGCTTGGGACACTCGTTTGGAACCCCACCATCATGCTTTGAGAACCACAGATCACATGGAGAGGCCACATGTTGGAGAATTGAGGTGCTGTGGTTGACAGCCCCTGATGAGCTTGTAGCCAACAACTGTGTCAGTGAGCCACCTGGACAGCCAGCCCAGCTCAGCTACATTTTCCACATTGTCCTATTTTGAGAGTGTCATCTCTTTTGTTGGGATTCTGGCTCATTCTACCATGAATAGATAGTTATAAGAGATTTAGTACCTGCTCAGAGAGGTAGAATGGGCCCAGGTGCTCAGAGGAAGATTCTTCTCTCTGACTTGGGAAGTCAGAGCAAGTTTACAGAGGCAGTGACACCGAAGCTGATCCCTGGAGGCTAACTGGGGTCAGCAGCTAGCTGGGTGAAAGATCAGGAAAATGGCACTGTGGGTGTAGGGAACCACGTGGACAAAGGCCTAGATGGCATTTGAGGAGCTGAAAGAAGCCCAAGGTGGCTGGAACAGAGAAGGTGGTGACCAGAGAAGGTGGTGACCAGAGAAGGTGGTGAACAGAGAAGGATGGCAGAAGGGTAGAAAGGGCTGGACACTATGGGAGGGGTATAGGTCTGTGCTGAGGGCAATGGGGCCCCCTAGTGGTTTCAGCTGAGTGACACCATCTAATTCATGTTCTGCAATTTCTACTCTGGCTGTTAGGAGGGAGGTCGTCTTAGTCCACATGGGCTCCTATAACAAAATGCCACAGACTGAGTAGCTTATGAACCACAGACATTTATTTCTCATAGTTCTAAGGTTGCAGATCCAAGATCAAGATGGGTTCTGTGAGGTTCCTGGTGAGGTGTCTCTTCCTGGCTTGTAGACAGCTGCCTTCCTGCTGTGTCCTCACCTGGCAGAGAGAGGGATCTCTGGTGTGTCACCCTGTTCTTATAAGGGCTCTAATCTCATCTTGGCGCCCCACCCTCATGAGTTCATCTAATCACCTCCCAAAGGACCCACCTTCTAATACCATCATGTTTTGGGGTAGGGCTTCAACACATGGATTTGGGGAGGACACAAACATTCAGTCCATGGCACAGATGGACTGGGGACTGACTCCTCTGCAATTAGAGAGAGAACAGGGAGCTGATGTGTCTAGATTTTAGCAAATCTCACCTGGTCAACAGTCTATCTCGCCTGACAGGGAAGACCAACATGGCTGCAAAGGGACCGAGGAGGTCCTGGGAAGACCAAGACCCCTGACCCCTTCACTTCCTTCCATTTATTTTATTTTTAATATAGCTTATAGTACAACAGCTCCTCTATTTCAAAACACCTATATTCTTTTTATAGAAAATCCAGAAAATATTATAAATTTTAAATGAAGCAAATTCAACACCATCCTGCCACTCAGAAAGACTCGATATTTTTTTCTATTACACACACACACTATTTTATCTATATTATGTCTATACTTGAAATAATTTATGAATGGTTTTGAATTCTAGTCTTAAAAATTTACACTATGTTCTGAACATCATGGCACATGGTTGAATGTTATTTGAAAACACTTCAGTGACTGCATCATATTCAATTACCAGCCTAGACAGACAATTAACTTGACAATGTGTTTTTTCCCCTTTATTGAGATATCATTAAAATGTAACACTGTGCATGTTTAAGGTGTACAAAGTGATGATTTCATACATGTATATACTGCAAAATGTTTACCACATTCTTTACCTCACATAATTACCATTTTTGTCATGGTTGTTATGGTGAGAACATTTAAGATCTACTCTCTTAACTTTGAAGTATACAATATTATATTATTAATGATAGTCACCGTGCTATACCTTAGATCTTCAGAATGCATTCATCTTATAACTGGAAGTTTGTGCCTTTTGATCAACGTCTCCCCATTTCCCCCTTCTTCCAGGCCCTGGCAACTGCTATTCTACTCTGTTTCTAGGGGTTTGGGTTTTTTTAGATTCCACATATATCGTGTGAGATCAAACAGTATTTGTCTTTCTGTGTATGTCTTATTTTACTTTGCATAATGCCCTCCAATGTCATCCATGTTGTTGCAAAAGGCAGGATTTCCTATTTTGGCGGCTAAATAATATTCTATTGTATATGCATTCCACGTTTTCTTTATCCATTCTTCTGTCAGCAGACACTTAAGAGTGTTTCCTTGTCTTGGTGATTGCAAATAATGCTGCAGTGAATATGGGAAGGTAGATATCTCTCAAAGATTCTGTTTTCATTTCCTTCATTTATACACTCAGAAGTGGGATTGCTGGATCATATTTAGTTCTATGTTTAACTTTTTGAGGAACCTCTTCCTTATTGTTTTTTTTTAATAGCGGCTGCACCAATGTACATCACTACCAACAATGCACAAGTGTTCTATTTTTGTCCACATCCTCGCCAATACTTGTTATCTCTTGACAACATTTTCGTAAAACGAGTTTTGCAAATTAAATTTTATGAGAAGTAGTTTAAAAGTGTGGAATTTTTTTAATGTTTATTTTTGAGAGAGAGAGAGAGAGAGAAAGAAAGAGAGGAGAGAGAGAGAGAGAGAGAGAGAGAGAGATAGTGGGGGAGGGGCAGAGAGAGAGGGAGACACAGAATCCGAAGCAGGTTCCAGGGTCTGAGCAGTCAGCACAGAACCCAACTCGGGGCTCGAACTCACAAACTGAAATCAAGAATCAAATGCTTAACCGACTGAGCCACTGAGGCACCCCAGTTACTGTTGTATTTTAAATTTATTTATTTACTTTTGGTGGATAAATATTCACCTGGTTCAAAAACAGCCATGTTAAGAGATACCCAGTGTAAAATCTCTGCCTTCAGGGGCTGCAGAATTTTTGCGTGGGTGAAGACAGGTATTCCCCTTGCTGGATGCAGCCAGGTGCTTCGGGAGAGGAAAAAAGCATCTCTTTCTTCTGGGAGACCTTACTCTGCACTGGTGACCAAGCTTGGTGGGGGCCCTGCAGGCATCACCCGAGCCCCTCTCACAACCTCATCTCGTGTTGAGCTCAGTCTCCCTGTCTGTGGCGGCTCTGTCCTCTGTCCCTGCTGCCATCAATTCAGGTAATCTCCTTCACAAGTAAACACTGCTCTTCCTTTTTTCTGTTTGCTTCCAGAGGTTATTTTTTTTATTCAAGTACAAGCTGAGGTATTATGACTTACAATAAAAATATATATTTGGACTTCATCCCTGTTCCTGGCACAGAGCTCCTAAAACTCTTGGAATTTCCGGTGATGAAAGCAGCCAGGTGTCTTTTGTTATGTTAATGAGGTGCCTTTGGACCGCACCTAAGGATGGGGGCTGGTTGCCTGGAGGCCGGGGAGCGGGGAGGGGCTGGAGATTGAATTAGTCGCGGAGGGCCAATGATTGAATTGATCGTGACTGTGTAACAAAGCCTTTGTAAACCCAAAAAGAGAGGCTTTGGAGAACTTCCAAGTTGGTGAAGACGTGCAGGTGTGGGGGGAGTGGTAGGCCTGGAAAGGGCAAGAGAGCTTTGCGCCCCTTCCCCACACCTTGCTCTATGAATCTCTTCCATCTGGCTATTCCTGAGCTATACCCTTTTATAATAAAGTGGTGATTTAGTAAGTACAATGTTTCTCTGAGTTCTACGAGCTGCTGTAGCAAATTAATTGAGCACAAGGAGAGAGTCGCTGGAATCTCCCATCCGTTGCTGGTAGGTCAGAAGCCCAGGTTATAAGCAGACTTGGAATTGGCGTCTGAAGTGGAGGTGGGTGGAGGGGCAGTCTCATGGGACTGAGACCTTAATCTGTGGAATCTGAGCTGTCTCCAAGTAAATGGTGATGAAGTTTTTGGGGGTGGGGTTCGCGGGGATGGCCAAGAAAGAATTCTTGAAGACGTGTTTGGTGCAAAAAGGTGATCTTGTTAAAGCACAGGGATAGGACCCGTGGGCAGGAAGTGCTGCCCGGGCACCGTGAGGAGAGACTGGCTGTATACTATGGAGCTGGGGGGCAGTAAAGTCCAGGGGAAGTTTCCAGTGAGATTTTTCATATGCTAAAGAAGACTCCCTGAGTACTGGAGGCCTAGCTCTTGTCAAGCTAGGGTTGTTTGCCCTCTAGCAAAGCATTAGCATTAAGACACTAGGAAGTTCCTGGAGAAACATTTTACTCTGCTGGCCTCAAGTATCTGTCAGTGGGCTGCAGGTTATAAGGAAATTTAATTCTATCTGCCATTTCCTTCTTTGTTTCCCACATCACTCCCAGCCTCCTCCCTTCTGGAAGAGGGTGGATAGATGCACCCAGAGTCCACGCAGTCAGCCAGCTTCAATGTGGGGGTAGAAAGGCAGTTCTGACACCAGTTCCCTTCACCCAGCACTTCTTTTTACCAAAGGCCCCCTCCTTTAGCCAACGAATAAGGAAGGTGGGATTGATTGAGCAAGAACAAAGTTTATGGCCGATAGAAAGGAAAGTGAGAGGAGGGCGCCTAGATGGCTCAGTCAGCTAAGTGTCTGACTTTGGGTCAGGTCCTGATCTCGTGGTTCGTGGGTTTGAGCCCCGAGTCAGGCTCTGTGCCAACAGCATGACAGATTCTGTGTCTCCCTCTCTCTGCCCCTCCCCCCCTCATGCTCTGTCTGTCAAGAATAAATAAACGTAAAAAAAAAAAGAAAGTGGAGATCACTTTTCTTTAGCTAAGAGAGAAATCTCAACGAATACACCAGGAGACCTGAAAAGGTGCTTTTGCACTCTACCCCCCCAGCACCGTACAGGGGACTGCCCTTCCTTGCCATATTCCCCCAGGGCTGGGGAGTGCCCCACACTGTAATGCCCCCGATTTCAAATCCAGATTTCAAATCCATCCGAGAGACCACCAAGCAGCCCATACCAATGCAAACGCACGAGGGTTTATTTGCAAGCTCGAGCTTGGGCCCAAGTATACCCGACACAGCGGAGCAGGGACTTGGACCCCTAGGTTAAGAGGTGTAGCAGTTTTATAGGGGCCAGTGGCCAATGAGATTGTAACACACACAGAAAGTTGCATAGTCATGTCAGTCCACACGCAGGTGGCCAATTGAATTACAATTTACCCTATAGTAACTGTTTGAACTAGCCTATCACTCTGGTCAGAATTGACGCAAGTTTGGCGGGCAAAAGGCGGGGTTTACATTCTTTGGCGGTTAGGGGTTCCTCATTCCTGTTTGAGCCGGTTTCCAGTAAGGGTGTACTCAGCGGCTTGACTAGGGTGGGGGAGTGTCTTAAGCAATAAGCAGGTCATGTGGGGGTTATACATGAGATGGTGGCTGTAGCACAAAATGGAGTTAGTCTTGCTCTGCTTGTCCAGGGGTAGGGGATTTTTGTTAAATTCCTTGGATCCCACACACATGTGCACCTACTCAGGCACCACAGCAGCTAGAGGGACTCTTAGCCTCAACCACCCACTGTGTCAAAAGAGTCCCTACTCCCAAATCCTAGCCCTGATAAGGAAACCAGGATACAACCCAGACTCCAGTTTCTTGGAAGAGTGCCCTAATACATGGGAGAACCTCCCATGTTAGGAGAAGGAATATGTTCTTAGGTGAAATAGATGAAAAGGGTAAGAGAGTATATCACATCTGCTTTAACAATTACACATGCGTTTATAGTGTGTTTTCTCCCCAGACCAAGCAACTCTGACATCAGCTGGGTGTCTTACAATTCAACTCAATTCTGATACCATTTGATGTGGGAAACAAAGGCAGAAGGAAATGGCAGATAAAATTAAATTTCCTTACAACCTGCAGCCCACTGATAGATACTTGAGGCCAGCAGAGTAAAATGTTTCTCCAGGAACTTCCTAGTATCTTAATGCTAATGCTTTGCTAGAGGGCAAACAACCCTAGCTTGACAAGAGCTAGGCCTCCAGTACCCTGGGAGTCTTCTTTAGCATATGAAAATCTCACTGGAAACTTCCCCTGGACTTTACTGCTCCCCAGCTCCATAGTATACAACCAGTCTGTCCTCATGGTGCCCGGGCACCACTTTCTGCCCATGGGTTCTATCCTTGTGCTTTCATAAAATCACCTTTTTGCACCAAAGCTGTCTTTAAAAATTCTTTCTTGGCCGTTGGCTCTGACCCCTTGCCCTTGGTTGTATTGCCTGCCTGCCTCAGTGGTTTACCTGGGACTGACCAAGATCTTCATCCTCAAGACTCTTGAACACCTGGTCTCCTTGCACTACTCAAGGCTGTGGCTGATGCAGTTGACCTTCCCAAGTGCAATGGGCTGAATGTTTGTGTCCCCTACCCCCACTCCAATTCACATGTTGAAATCCTAACCCCCACTGTGATAGTATTTGGAGGTGTGTGTGTGTTTGGGGGGGGGGGTCTTTGGGAGTTGATTAGATCATTAAAGTTAAGCAGTCTTGATGGGAATAGTGTCCTTCTAAAGGGGATCCCAGAGAGCTCCCTCTTTCCACCAAGTGAGGACACAAGGAGAAGTTGGCAGTTTGCAATATGGAAGAGGATCTTCACCTAGAACCTGATCTCGCTGGCGCCCGAATCTTGGATTTCCAGGCTCCAGAACTGTGAGAAATACATATCTGTTGCTTATCAGCCACCCACTCTGTGGTACTTTGGTATAGTCAAGTTAAGACACTGCCAGAAGCAGGCAAGAGATGCCCAGGTGGAATCATCTGAGTGTGAATCGTCTTTCTGACCCCTTTGTGGGAAGGCAGCCCTGTCTTCTCCCACTGATCATGGCCATTCTTCCTGCCAGGACAGTGGCTTCTTTCTTTGCCTGCTCATCTTGAGCCAGGAGGAGCCCAGAGAGACCAGATGGCAGCTGCAGTTTGAAATTTAATGGGATATTTGCTGTGTCCCCTGGTGGGGATGTTTCCCCTCTGGGAGCCAAGACCCCACCTTCTGCAGAGCCTGGAGTTGCAGCTGAGCAGTGGCTGTCCTGGTCCCCATGCAGCGTGCTTCCCCATGTCCATCCCCTGCCTGCCCCAGGAGGCACTGAGTTTGCATCCCTGGTCTAGATCCGGACTGTTGTCTACCTCTCAGGTTCTCATTCAGAGAACTCCTTTCTCTCGGGAGGCATTTCCTGCAATCCCCACTTGGGGGAGATGTCTCTCTTTGTCCTGTTGCATTTGGCTTTGGCCTGACATCTCTTTTTTTCTTTAATTTTATTTTGACAGTATCTCTGGTATGTCCCAGGCTTTTGGCTTTGTTATAAATGAGTAGGTAGGATCGAGTGGGAGAAGTCAGAATACCCCTAACAGCTTTATGGATTGACAGCCCTGCACTACTCAGGGCTCCCCTGAGACCCGTGGATCTCTGGGGTCTGAGACACAATAAAAACACACTTTTTTTAATGTTTATTTATTTTTGAGAGACACAGAGAGAGAGAGAGAGAGAGAAAGAATCTTAAGCAGGCTTGATGCAGGGCTCGATCTCACGAGAATCGGAGGCTTAAGTGACTGATCCATCCAGGCGCCCCAAGGACAAGTCTTAATGTAAGCCTCTAAGAGCTTCATACCTGCTAATGTCCCATTGGCTGAAGCAAGTCATGTGGTCAGGTCAATTCAGAGTGGGAGGACACTGCACAAGGGTGTGATATCAGGAGGAGGAGCCCAACAGAGGTCACCAATGTCATAGTCCACTATGGTCACCTCAATCTCTGTTTCAGTGATGTCATGTCAGATGGATGTGGGTTTGAATCCTGCCTCTGCTACATACTAGCTTCTTGGGGGTTGAAATGTGTCCTCCCCTCCCCCCAAATTCCTATGTTGAAGTCCTAACCCCCAGGAGCTCAGAATGTGACCTATTTGAAGATAAGGTCTTTATAGAGGTAATCAAATTGAGTGAGGTCATTAGGGTGGGCCCTAATCCAATATGACTGGTGTCCTTATAAAAAGGAGAAATTTGTACACAGACAAGCACAGAGGGAAGACAATATGAAGAGATACTGAGAAAAGAGAGCCATCTATAAGCAAAGGAGAGAGCCCTGGAACATACTGGTCTCTCACAGCCTTTAGAAGACATAATTCCTGCCGACACTTTGATCTTGGATTTCCAGGCCCCAGAACAGTGAGACAATGAACTTCTGTTGTTTAAATCACCCAGTTTGTGATGCTTTGTTATGGCAGCCCTAGGAAGCTAATACATAGGTCTGTGACCTCGGACAAGTTACAGAACTTCTCTGTGTCTCAGTTTTCTCATCTCTAAAATAGGGGTAATAATAATGGTTATAAATATTATTACCTGTAAGACTCACTGATACAACAGGTACTTCTTACTTGCCAACCACCATTCTAGGCATTGGAGATGCAGCAGCATAGGTGGGAGGGGTTCTTGATCCCAGGGAGCTTACCTTCTTTACAGACAAAAAATAAGCAAGCAAATAAAATAATTGAGATAACTTGAGATTGATCAGTGCTATGAAGAAAATAAAGTAAAATGAGATGATAGGAATGGATAAAGTGGTCAGAGAAGGTCTCTGTGAGCAGAGACCTGAAACATGACAAGGAGCCACAGGTGGAAGATGAGAAGGAAGTGAGGTTCACATAGTAGAAACAGCAAGTGCAAAGGGCCTGAGGTGGGCATGATTTTCATGTGTTTGGGAAACAGAAAGCAGGAAAGGGTGGCTGGAGTGTGGTGAGAAATACTGTCATAGGGGATCTATACTGACCAGTGCTGTGAACAGGATATGTTTGTAATTCCGGTGTTTTAAATAGTAACCTGTACAAATTTCCCATGACTGCTGTAACAAAGTGTCATGAACTAGGTGGCTTAAAACAGAAGAAATTTTTTGTCTCACAGTTCTGGAGGTTAGAGGTCCAAAATCAAGGTGTCAGCAAAGCTGTGCTCCCTCTGAAGGGAAGAGTCCTGGGGATCCTGGGTGGCTCAGTCGGTAGAGCATCTGACTTTTGGTTTCGGCTTAGGTCATGATCTCACAGTTTGTGAAATCGAGCCCTGTGTTGGGCTCTGTGCTGACAGTGCAGAGCCTGCTTGGGATTCTCTCTCCATCTCTCTCTGCCCCTTCTCTGTGCATACTCTCTCTCTCAAAATAAATGAATAAACTTAAAGCCTTTTAAATAAAACAAAAAAAATAAAGGGAACAATTCTTCCTCGTCTCTTCCAGTTTCTGGTGGCCCCAAGGTGCTCCTTAGCTCTTGGTGTTGTAATTCCAACCTCTGCTCCATCTTCACATGGCCTTCTTCTCTGTGCCTGTGTGTCTCTCTGTGTCCTTTCCTCATCATGTAAGGACACCACTTATTATTATTTTTAATGTTTTTATTTATTTTTGAGACAGAGAGAGACAGAGCATGAGCAGGGGAGGGGCAGAGAGAGGGGGAAACACAGAATCTGAAGCAGGCTCCAGGCTCTGAGCTGTCAGCACAGAGCCTGACGCAGGGCCCGAACTCACGAACTGTGAGATCATGACCTGAGCTGAAGTCGGACGCTCAACCAACTGAGCCACCCAGGCGCCCCAGGACACCACTTATTGAATTTAGAGCCCATCCTAATCCACTGTGACCTCATATAACTAATTGCATCTACAAAGGCCATATTTCCAAAGAAGATCTCATTCTGAGGTTCTAAGTGGATGTGAATTTTTGAGGGACACTATTCACCCTACTGCAGAAGCCACTGAATAAGAACTAATTTGTTCTTCACTGCAGCCCTGAGAGGAAGATAACGAAAGGGTTGTTTCTTTTCTTTTTTTTTTTTAATTTTTAAAATTTTTTTTATTTTTGAGACAGAGAGAGACAGAATATGAGCAGGGGACGGGCAGAGAGAGGGGGAAACACAGAATCTGAAGCAGGCTCTAGGCTCCGAGCTGTCAGCACAGAGCCCAACGCGAGGCTTGAACTCATGGAGTGTGAGATCATGACCTGAGCTGAATTCGGACACTTAACCGACTGAGCCACTAGGCGCCCCACGAAGGGGTTGTTTCTTACCCTTTTTTTACAGTTGAAGAAACTGAGGCTCAGAGAGCTTTAGGCACATGCCCAAGGCAATGAACCAGTCCATTCATTCACCCATTCACTTAATACATAAATGGGATATGGGCCAGGCAATATCCTAGGTGCTGGGGATATAGCAGTGAGTAGGACAGACAAAAATTACTGTCCTGTTAAGACTGACATTGTAGGGGCACCTGGGTGGCTCAGTTCATTAAGCATCCAACTTTGGCTCAGGTCATGATCTCACTGTTTGTGGGTTCGAGCCCTTCATCGGGCTCTGTGTTGACAGCTCAGAGCCTGGAGCCTGCTTCGGATTCTGTCTCCCTCTCTCTCTGCTCCTTCCCCACTCATGCTCTGTCTCTCTCTCCTTCTCTCTCTCTCTCAATAATAAATAAACATTAAAAAAAAAGACTAACATTGTAGTCAGGGGAGAGGCAATGGTCTAAGATACTAGGGTAGTAAGACATGTAGACCTTCAGATAGAGATGAGTACTTTGGGGAAAATATGGAGTACAAGGGGAGGGAGTTGCAGGTATTACATTTTGTTTATTTATTTTGAGAGAGAGGGAGAGAGAGAATCCCAAGCAGGATCTGCTGTCAGTGCAGAGCCCCACATGGGGCTTGATCTCATGAATAATGAGATCATGACCTGAGTGGAAATCAAGAGTCAGGTGTTTAACTGACTGAGCCACTCTGGTGCCCCTGCATTGTATTAAAAAAAAATTTTTTTTAATGTTTTTTTATTTTTGAGAGAGAGAGAGCATGACTGTGAGCAGGGAAGGGGTGGAGAAAGGGGGAGCCACAGAATCTGAAGCAGGCCCGAGGCTCTGAGCCATCAGCACAGAGCCCAATGTGGGGCTTGAACTCATGAACCATGAGATCATAACCTGAGCTGAAGTTGAACGCTTAACGGACTGAGCCACCCAGGCGCCCCAAGATTGTATTTTAAATAGGGAGGTAAGAGAAGGGCACATGTGAGCCAGGCTTGGAGAGCTGAGACAGGGAGCAATGTCTGTATCTGGGGAAAAGCATTCCAAGTGAGGGAACAGCCTTTGTGCTTCCCAGTTGCCATGTTGCCCTCTCTCTCCCCTAGGGTTCGTTGGTTTTTGACACCCACCAAAGCCCAACTGTGCCTTCCTCCCCTCCTTTTGAATGTCACAGCCTCTGAGCTGATGGCGGACTTACCCTTGCAAGCCCCTGAAGGTGGCCTGCTGTGGAGCCCAGTGGCCACAGGGTGGCAGTGCCTCCCGTAGTCATGGCTCCTCACCCAGCTCGGGCGAGTTCAGTAAGCGGTTAATGCAGGTCCGTTTCTCTTTGTCCTTGAAAGGACAGCAACTTTTGGCTCCAAAGAGCAGACTTCTTTGAGTTTTATAGCCCTTTGTGTCTCCACTCTCTGAAGGTGAGGGTGAGGAATGGGGAACCGGGACTCAGACTGTTAGAGCGGGGGTTTCCCACCAGGGGCTGATGAGATGATCACAGATGGAGAGTTTGCGACTCGGATGAGGAACTAGGGGCTCAGAGGGGGGAAGTGAGTGACTCAACATCACACAGCTGAGTCGTGCCAGAACTGTACTTTCTGATCTCTGGACCAGTTCTGGCCCACTGTGCCGCCCCACCTTCTTCCCCAGGCTTGGGACACAGATTGAGTTAGTGGTGGAGTCAGAAAGGTGGTCTTTGTCTGCTGCTTAGTTTTCCTATCTGTAAAATGGGAATAAATAATGGGGTGGTACCTGTGTGTAGAGATCAAATTTTGATATCTTATTTTGACCCCTCAATACCTGTGTTGGGAAAACTTTTTATAATGTTTATTTATTTTTGATGGAGAGAGAGTGTGAGCAGGGGAGGGGCAGACACACACACACATCCACACACACACACACACACACACAGAATCGGAAGGAGGCTCCAGGCTCCCAGCTGTCAGCACAGAGCCTGATGCAGGACTTGAACCCATGAACTGGGAGATCATGACCTGAGTCCAAGTTGGATGCCTAACTGACTGAGCCACCCACGGACCCCGGGGTGCACTTTAAAAAATTATTTATTTTGAGAAATAGAACTTGAGCAAGGGAAGGGCAGAGAAAGAGGGAGAGAGAGAATCCCAAGGAGGCTCCATGCTGTCAGCACAGAGCCCTGTGTGGGACTTGATCTCACCAACTGTTAAGACCTGAGCCAAAATCAAGAGTTAAATGCTTAACTGACTGAGTCACCATGAGAACTTTTAAAATGACTGTACCTTTGGGGAATCAGGTACACCTGGCCTCAGAGCCCATTTCCTAGCTGTATGATCTTAACCTCTCTAAGGATCAATTTCCTCCTCAGTGAAACGGGTCTAATAAAATCATGAATTAAATTCAGTAAAGAGCAAGCTCAGTCCTTGGCATGTTAAAACTGTGCATTATATATTAATACTGGGTTGGAGTGGGGAGGGGAGAGTAGCTAAGGTCAGAATAGAGGTAGGGTGGGGCTCAGAAATATACTCAAGGTAAAAGTTTGCAAACCCTTAGGGGCATCTGGGTGGCTCAGTCGGTTCAGTGCCGACTTTGGCTCAGGTCATGATCTTGTGGTTTTTGAGTTTGAGCCCCGTGTTGGGCTCTGTGCTGACAGCTCAGAGCCTGGAGCCTGCTTCAGATTCTGTGTCTCCCTCTCTCTCTGCCCCTCCCCTGCTTGTGCTCTGTCTCTCTCTCTCTCAAAAATGAATAAATGTAAAAAAAATAAAAAGTTTGGGAACACCTGGTCACTTCCCTAGTTGGGCAAGGGAAGGCTGAAAATCCAGGCTTTAGACTAGAAATAAAGATAAAATAATAACCACAGCAGCTACTGTTTCTTAAGTATGTCTGTTATTTCATTCGTGTCTCACAACCATCCAAGGGGTGGGCATTCTTGCTAAACCCACTTTATAGCAGGGGTCAAGGCTGAGAGAGGTTCGTAACTTGCTTAAGGTGGCACAAGTGATAAATAGCAGAGCCTGAACTTTAGGATGTTAAAGACACTGGGCTCAGCCACTGTGCTATAATGTCTCTCAGCTTTCCTAATTTGTACCCCTGGGATGATAAAATCTACAGGGACCCATTGTGTGATACAGATTCTGACCATTCACCCTCATAGATAGTCTCCAATTCTTCTAAAAAAAACAAAATAAGACTATAGCCTGGCTTCAGGAGAGAAGTGAACCAAATTTTTTATTAAAAAAAAAACAACAACACAATGAACTGGGTCGCCTGAGTGGCTCAGTCAGTTAAGTGTCTGACTTTGGCTGAGGTCATGATCTCTTGATTCATGGGTTTGGGCCCTGCATCAGGCTCTGTGCTGACAACTCAGAGCCTGGAGCCTGCTTCAGATTCTATGTCTCCCTCTCTCCCTGCCCCACCCCCCCAAATAGATAAACATTAAAAATAAGATAAAATAAAAAAAAATAAACAATGAATCTTTAAAATTTTTATTTATTTTCACTTTTAAAGTATGATTTTCACAATTATATAAAGTATATATGTAGGTAGTATATTCATTGCCCAGCTTCAAGGGTTATCAACATTTGCTGTCTTGTTGAATCTATTCCCACAGCCAAAATCTAGGTTTACCTGGGTGGCTCAGTCAGTTAAACGTCTGACTTCAGCTCAGGTTATGTGAGCTCGTGAGTTCAAGTCCTGAGTTGGGCTCTGTGCTGACAGCTCAGAGCCTGGAGCCTGCTTTGGATTCTGTGTCTCCCTCTCTCTCTGCCCCTCCCCTGCTCGCTCACACTCTGTCTCTCTCTCTCAAAAATAAATAAACATTAAAAAAAGAAAAAGCAAAATTCAAATTTTTTTCTCAAGAGGAATTTCTCAAGATTTAACTTTTAAAAAAATTTTGGGGAACTCACCACACTCCTCCCTCCACACATTCCCCTACAACCCACAAATTTATTGAGACACAATTGACATATAACATTTTGCAAGTTTAAGATATACAATGTAATGATTTGCTATATGTATATATTACAAAATGATTACATAATAAGGTTGGTCCATATAATATAATAAGGTTGGACCATAATGAGGTCAATCACCTCACATAGTTACAGTTTTTTTTGGTGTGGTGAGAACTTTGAAAATCTACTCTCTTAGCAACTTTCAAATATACAATATAGGTGACTATAGCCACCATGCTATACATTACATCCCTGGAACTTATTCATCTTATAAATAGGAATCAGTTTTTTTTGTTTGTTTGTGTGTTTGTTTTTGCTGAGAGTATTTAAATCTCTAAGAATCAAATCATATTATGGCCTGGATATTTATTATTATTATTATTATTATCATCATCATTATTTTTGAGAGACAGAGAGACAGAGTGCAAGCTGGGGAGGGGCAGAGAGAGAAAGAGACAGAATCTGAAGAATCTGAAGCAGGCTCCGGGCTCTGAGCTGTCAGCGCAGAGCCCAGCTTGGGGCTTGAACTCATAGATTGCAAGATCATGACCTGAGCCAAGTCGATGCCCAACTGACTGAGCCACCCAGGCGCCCTGAGGCCTGGATCTTTTAAATTTGTTCTACCCACCCACTCTGGTGCCTTTGGTCCTACCTCTCTCAGTAAACATAAGTTCCACTGCAAGTGAAAAAAGATTCAAATAATAAGGCTTAAACAATAAGGGCATTTGGTTAATTTATATAATTGAAGTCTGTGGGTAGGCAGAGAGTTGGAGAAGTGACTCAATGATTGCTAGGCACTAGGGTGGTACCTCTGTGAAGTCTCAGTCTTTACTGCATAGTCTCAAAATGACTGCCAAAGCTCCAAGCATCATGTCCTAATACAACAGCTTTCAAAACAGAAAGGGTGGGAGGAAAGGAGCAAGAGGGTCATCTCCTTGTCTGAACCTGCAGTTTTCCACAGGAATGGAACCGATCACAGAGGGTGACTTTGGAAATATATGAGGACATTTTTGTTGTCACAACGATCAGAGGGTGACAGGGGCATTTAGAGTGTTGGCGGTCAGTGTTACATATCCTGCAATGTACAGGTCAGTTCCTCCAGTGATGATTATCTCTACTAGACATTCATTATAATCATCTGAGCCAAGAACTGAATTCCACTTTCATATAAACATAACTTGCTCTGAGGGTTTTAATATAGACCAACTTTTCCAGGGATGCAGCTATAGACTGTAACAAAGGAAGTCTGTACTTTGTTTTGTTGAGAATGTTGACAAGAGTTGCTCCTTGTCTATTTCAGGGACACATATCACTGGTGGCAACCTGCTAGTGGTGTTTAAGGGACCATCAACAGGGTCCAATGCCTGTCCGTGTTTACATGGCTGTTGCTTTTCTAGTTAAGTCTAGCTATAAGTATCTGGCTGCATCATTCTTATGTTTTTTGTGTCATGGTGTCTAAGCATTTATATATTAAAATGCCTATTATTTCTATTATACATATCCTTTTATTATTTTTTCTTTATATTACAATCAGGTCATTACATCGATTTAACAAAAAAAAAATATGTACAAAAAAACCAATGTGTTGAATTTCCCTTTAGGAAGAGTAATGGGGGGATTATAAACATTTTTATTATAAAAAAGGAGCTGGAGTCCCTGGCTGGCTGAGTCGCTTAAGTGTCCATCTCTTGATTTCAGCTCAGGTCATGAACTCACGGTGGGTTCGTGAGTTTGAGCCCTGAGAATCCCTGCTTGGGATTCTCTCTCCCTCTCACTCTGCCTCTCCCCTGCTCGCACTTGTGCTTTCTCTCTCAAAAGAAATAAAACAAAAACAAAAACAAAAACAAACAAACAAAAAAAAGGGAGCGACTGGGACTGAAAGTGTGACCCCTTAGCTTAGAAGTATCTCCTGGAGATGGGGCACCTTTCTTGACTGCTTGGCCATTTGATCCCTGTGCAAAAGTGAGGAGTTGTTGGCAGGGAAAAAGGGGGTTGCTGTTGGGTAGAAGACCGTAGATGTCTGTTCCCCACTGATGGTGGATTCCAGCATCTCAGCAAAGATCTCAAGCTCTAGGGTGGCTGGAAAGAGCAAAGCTTCTGATAACCGAGTATGCAGATGGGTAGACAGAGGTGTGAATGTGTGTAGGACAGGGGCAGAGCTGGTTTCCAGGAAGTGGTCGGGTATTTGTATATGTGTATGTATGTGCATGTGGTGTGTATATGTAGATGCAGTATGTAGATATACTTTAATATTCCCTGATTGAGGTTATTTGTAAATAAACAGGAGGCAGAGATAATAGTGGTTTGGGTGCAGTAGTAATTCTTGTAGTCCTCTTCCCTTATCTGCGGCTTCGCTTTCCACAGTTTCAGTTCCCCGGGGATCAAAGGCAGTCGGGAAGCAGATGATCCTCCTTATGATGAATCCGGAGAAGGTCAATAGGCGCCTAGCGCTACGTCACGGCACCTACGTCACAGCACCTACGTCACAGCGCCTGCGTCACTCACCTCACTTCGCCTCATCGCGGGAGCATTTCATCACCTCACGTCGTCACAAGAAGGGTGAGTAGGGGATTGAGAGAGAGGCCGCATTCCCACAACTTTTGTTACAGGGTATTGTTATAATTGTTCCATTTTATTATAGTTTTGTTAATCTCTCAGTGTGCCCAATTTATAAAGTAAACTTTCTCATAGGTGTGTATATGGAGAAGACCTAGTATTTATAGTGCTCAGGGCTGTCTTCGGGGTCAGGTGTGTGCTGGGGGTCCCGAATGTGCCCCCCGGGATGGGAGGGCTGAGGCATTTGCCAGAGAAGCTCTTCAGAGAAACTGGGTGCAGCCTCCGTAACAGTTTAAAGAAAACCACGAGACTGAAGACGCGGTGCTGATATGCGTGAGGGCGAGGGTGGGGGGATTTTAGGTTCCTATGTGGCTGTTTCTTTAAACCAGAGTTGCCCTGACTTGCCTGAGGCTCAGAAGGGGCGGCGTGAGGAGAGGATTTTGGATTTAGTTTTGGAGGCCCTGAGAGCCTCTGGTAGTTTGAGCAGGAGAGTAAGGGCGTATTTGTTAAAAAATGCACATACCCAGGCCCCATTCCAGCCTCTCAGAATCTGTGTGAGTGATAAGCACACCTCAAGTGATTCTTATCATCATGCAGTTTAAGGGATAGCATGCCTTATAGTGGGGGTTCTTATACCTGAGTGTGCATCAGAATCTCCCCCTGGCCCCCCCCCCCCCCCGGGGGGTTATCAGACCACTGCGTGCTGGGTCCCACTTCCAGAGTTTCATAATCAGTAGCCTGGGGAAAGATAGAGAATTTGCATTTTTAAAAAGTTTCCAGTGCTGCTGATGCTATGCGTCCCTGGACCACACTCTGAGAAGCATTGGCTTCTGGCAGGGATTCTCAGCCCTGGCTGCATATTAGAATCATCTGGAAACTTTAAAAAATACCAATGTCCCGGTAACACAAGGGTCCCAACACGTCAAAATCTGTAGGGGTGGGATCCAGGCATTGAAACAAAGAAGCCCAACCTTTCCAGTGTGTAACCAGGGATGAGAACCATTATCTGAAAGTTTTTTTTTTTTTGTTTGTTTTTTTTTAGAAATCAAAATGGCATCTGATTTCTTTTGTAAAGTTTATTTATTTATTTATTTATTTATAATAATCTCTACATTCAGTGTGGGGCTCGAACTCATGACCCCAAGATCAAGAGTCAAACACGCTTCCAACTGAGCCAGCCAGGCACCCTTATTTCTCTTTTTAAAAACGTTTATTTATTTAAGTCATCTTTACACCCAGTGTGGGTGGGACTTGAACTCCTGACCCTGAGATCAAGAGTTCTTTCAACTCTTGTTGAACTCATGTTCTTTCAACTGAGCCAGCCAGACACCTCCATTATCTGAAAGTTATAACCTTTAATAACCTTCAGTTGGTTATTAAAAGATGCAACACCTTCAGCCCCACCGCTCCCTAGTCAGAAACCCTGGGGCTGGGGATACTTGCATTTTGTTAAAACATTTTTTTCTTTTTGTCCTTTTTTTAAATATTTATTTTTGAGAGAGACACACACACAGGGTGTGAGCAGGGGAGGGGCAGAGAGAGAGGGAGTCACAGAATCCAAAGCAAGTTCCAGGCTCTGAGCTGTTAGCACAGAGCCTGATGTGGGGCTCAAAGTCACCAACTGTGAGATCATGACCTGAGCGGAAGTTGGACACTCAACTGACTGAGCCACCCAGACGCCCCTGTTAAAACCTTTTTTTAATGTTTTATTTTTATTTTTTGAAAGAGAGAGACAGAGTGTAAGCAGGGGAGGGGCAGAAAGAGTTGGAGACACAGAATCTGAAGCAAGCTCCAGGATCTGAGCTGTCAGCACAGAGCCCAATGTGGGGCTTGAACTCACGAATGGCAAGATCATGACCTGAGCCGAAGTCGGACACTTAACCAGTTGAGCCACCCAGGCACCCCTGGGGTTTCTTGCATTAAAAAAAAAAAAAATTTTTTTTTAAGGTTTTATTTAGTTTTGACAGAGAGACAGAGCATGAGCGGGGGAGGGGCAGAGAGAGAGGGAGATGCAGAATCTGAAGCAGGCTCCAGGCTCTAAGCTGTCAGCACAGAGCCTGTTGCAGGGCTCAAACTCACAGACTGTGAGATCATGACCTGAGCCAAAGTCAGACGCTCAGCCGACTGAGCCACCCAGGTGCACCGATTCTTGCATTTTATTTTATTTTTAAAAATTTTTTTTTTTCAATGTTTATTTATTTTTGGGACAGAGAGAGACAGAGCATGAACGGGGGAGGGGCAGAGAGAGAGGGAGACACAGAATCGGAAACAGGCTCCAGGCTCTGAGCCATCAGCCCAGAGCCTGACGCGGGGCTCGAACTCACGGACCGCGAGATCGTGACCTGGCTGAAGTTGGACGCTTAACCGACTGCGCCACCCAGGCGCCCCTGATTCTTGCATTTTAAACAAGCATCCTAGATGCACTGAAATTAGAGAATCTGGTCACATGGCCACTGTCCCCTCCCCAAACTTCTGTCTCTTGGGGGAAATGATGTGTAAAATGACCAAGTCCTACCATGAGCTGAGCCCATTGCAAGCTGGAACATTTAGATTTAGCATCTCCTAGTTCCCAGTATAACCATGAACGAGGTAGAAGTATTAGCTCCCTTTGACAGATAGGGAAACTAAGGCTTAGGGACATCACATGACTCACTTAAGGTCACTCTGCCCCTAAGTGGCAGAATCAAGATCTGAACCCAGGGTTCTCAAACTTTAAAACCCCTGCCCTTTGTGCCAGGCTATGTTCTTTGCTTGGGGTCTCCTTCAGACGTGTGTGTGTGTGTGTGTGTGTGTGTGTGTGTGTGTATTGGGAACACTTGCAGAAATACAAAATATTTTATATCAGTGAAGATGTAGTCTGGGTGTTCAGGCCACTGTAGTTGTTGAATTAACAGAAGATTCATTTATGTCAGCCATCTTGCTTCTTCCTTCTGGAACTGGCTCGTTGGTATTAATGGGTAAATGGGCCTCACTTGGGCAATTGTGATTAACGCTGACCACTGAGATTACCTCAGCCCCACTGGCTCCCACATGCCATAAAGCTTCGATTAATGCAGCTCCTCTACCCTGTGCTCTGGGTCCCAGGCCTGGGAGGAAGCCAGCCCCATGCGCAGAGGGGGGGTTAGCGGAAATGAAAGACTATTGGCGTTTTCAAACCATTGCCTTAGTTTAGGCACTCAGCATTTCCCTGTCCGGCCTGGCATTGACTTGAGAAGCTTGGCCTGTGGGGACTGAAGGAAGGAGGGCGCTTAGAAACTGAAGTGGAGTTTGGGTTCATGTCCACATGGGCTGCTCAGAATGCAGTAATCCAGGTTTTGGATCAGATAAGGTTAAATCTCTGCTCTGCCTCTTTTTCAGTAAAAATTGAGGTATAATTAATTTACCATAAAATTCACAGCATAAAAGTGTACAATTCAGTGGGTTTAAGTGTATTTGTATAACTATCATCACTATCTTATTCCTGAATGTTTTTATCATCCTCCAAAGAAACCCTGTTTCCATTTTCCATTTCCACTCCTGATTTCCTCTGTCCACCAGCCTCTGGCAACTGCCAGTGTGCTTCTGTCTCTGTGGATTTGACCAATCTGGATATATCAGTGCAATCATACAATATGTGACGTTTTGTGTCTGGCTTCTATCACTTAATGTTTTTAGGATTCATCCATGTTGTAGCGTGTTTTAGTCTCTCATTACTTTTTATGGCTGAAAAATATTTCCTTGAGTGCATAAATAACATTCTGTCTGTCCATTCGTCCATTGATGGACATTTGGATTTATCCCACTTTTTTGGACTATCATGACTAGTGCTGCAATGAACATTTGTGCACCTTTTATTTAGATAGACATGTCTTCATTTCTCTTGGGTATATACCTATGAGTGGCATTGGTGGCTCATGTGGCAACTCCATGGATAACTTTTTGAGGAACTTCCAGACTGTTTCTATAGCATCTCCCTGCTCCTTTTGGGGGGAAGTGGCTTCAGCTCTGGAATCTCAGTCTGTTCCTCCATAGAATGGGAGCCATTGGAGTGCCAGCCTCATTGGGTTGTTGTGATGGGGGAATAAAATAACAAAGGCAGAGCCCTGCAGCACCATCCCTGGCATAGGACCAAGCACTTAATAACTGTTAGGTCTTATTAGTATTTACCTACATATTTACTTATTTATGAAAGGAATATAGCCCAAAAATATATACCACCCTCACCGGGAAGGAGAATAATAAAATAGGCTTAGAAAATCAATGGGGATATAAATGGCAGTATTTCCTGGAGTCCAAGTGTGGGTTTTATTAAAGTTCAGTGCAGTAAGCATTTCTGCATTGAGGCTGAGCTTATTTACTCTTAGAACCTGAGCAAAGCAGAGAGATTGGGACTCGAACCAGTCACCTATGGGGTCTGTTAGCTCCCTGGGATGGCATTCCCCCGTCCCCATACCCTTATTTCTAGTTTGTCATTAAGGTAGGTAATCTGAAGATTGGATAGGTCTGTAGTTGGCTGGCATGGGATGAGGAGTCAAGAAAGAGCCTGGAAGAAATTCTGACGAGCTATCCTTGTGACCGTTCTTGGCACTGGTCACAATAGGAAAAGCTACCATTTTTTGAGCAGTAACTATATGCCAGGTGATTTGTTCAAAGCTGGGGATACAACCCTGACTATTAACTATGTCACAATTATGTGAGTCTTTTTGGTCAAAGACATAATTAATAAATAATAATGTGTGCTAAATATGTGTTAGATGCCGTGCTAGCTTCCTTACATACATTATCTCATTTAATCCACACACTACATCTATAGATTGTTTTCATATAATTCTTGTTTTACAAGTAAGGAAACAGGCCCAGACAAGTTAAAGGACTTACCAGAGGGCTCTCAGTGAGGAAGAAGTGAAGTTAGAATATGAACGTGGGTGTGTGATTCCAAGGCTTTGCCCACTGTTGGTGGTATACACCCGGGTTTGCTGCTGTGCATAAGGGGCTGAGTCCTTTTCCTACGCCTTTTTTTGATTCCTCATCTCCTCCTCCTACTCAGTGTGCTCTGGCTATCCTGGCCTCCTTTCAGTTCTGAGAACACCAATTTCCTTTTCTTTTTGGAGACTTTGTACTTGTGTTTCCTATGCCTGTAAGTTGCCCTCACCAACTCTTTTTTATTAAAAAATTTTTTTTCTAATGTTTATTTCTGAGACAGAGAGAACACACCCACACATGTGGGGGGTAGGGGCAGAGATAGAGGGAGACACAGAATCTGAAGCAGGCTCCAGGCTCTGAGCTGTCAGCACAGAGCCTGACGCAGGGCTTGAACTCACAAACTGCAAGGTCATGACCTGAGCCAAAGTCAGTCACTTAGCCGACTGAGCTACCCAGGCACCCCCTCACCAACTCTTCCACATAGTTAACTCCTGTTATTCTCCCAGTCCACGGGAGAAACTGCTTATTGCCTCCCCAAAACAATTCGCCCTTTTTAATAACAACTCTGGGTGATGCTTTAGAGACTCCAGTTTCCAGCCTTTCTTGCAGCATGGTGTGTTCATGGGACCAGCTTCTGGCCAATGAGATGGAAGTAGAAGATTCATCTCCTTAAATGGGTGGGGGTGTGTTCCCTTATTTGTCTAATGTCCTTGCCCTGTCCTGTTGTTTATGATGCCACTGTGGTGGCTGGAGGTCTGGCAACCATTTGGACCCTGAGGAGAATGGAAGCCGCGTATTAAGGAATGTAAAGCAGAAAGACAGAAGGAGGCTGGGCCCCTGAACTGATGGAGCTGCCAAATTAGTTTTAGGCTGTTAGCCTTCTGGCTTCTCATGGAATAAGACAAATTGGAAACTTTTGTTAAAGCTACTAAGTTGTGTCTCTATTACTAGCAACTAAAAAAATTCCTAACTAATTCAATTTCTTGGCTTAAATATCACTTTCTCATAATGACTTATGTGAAACTCAAAATAGGTCCTTCCTTTTGTTCTTTCTTGTAACTCCTGGTTCTTTTCTTTCATTGCCCTGATTCCAATGAAAAGAAATATATATACATATTATTTTTATTAATTTATTTTCTCCACTGGACTATTGGACATATGGGCAAGGCCACTGGGTATAGTTAGATTTGCATGACACAAATCTAAGGGGTACCAGTTAAATAATAGTTTATGTGGATGGCATTTCCTGAAATTGTGTCAATGCATAGCCTGTACAGCACAGTCCTATCTACAAGGTCAGGAGGGACCTTGACCTTGAAGCTTATCAGTGTACTCCTGGTGTGTAGCCATAATGTCTGGGCCATGGTCAATCCTCAGCAAACTTTGTTTGCAGGATGAAAGGATTAACAAAAATTATGGATGCCCTGAGGTGGGTACTGAGGGTAGAGGGTTGGATGAAGCTTGGAAATAATGGCAACAAGGCATGGAGTCTCTAACCCTGAAAAGAACAAAGGATTCTGGGGCTCAGAGGGAGGTGGTCCCACTTTTGGGGGAGCTGGAGGATTTGTGGATAGGAGAGACCCTTCTCTTATTTGGCCTCAGTTTTCCATCTATAAAGTGAGGGCATTTTTGCAGAAAAGTGGTTTTGTGTAACCTTTATTTTCTTTTTTATTTTATTTTACATCTTTTTTTGCTTTAAGTAGGTAATGCCTGCATGATAAAATACTCAAGTATACAAAAAGCATAGAAAGAAAAGTAAATTACTTTCATTTCTAACTCCTACCTCCCCATATACACTCTCTGCATTACCCACTCCCCACTCCCCCCTCCCCCCCCTCCCCCCAAAAAAGAAACTCTCCTGGCTCTCACTGTAACCAGTAGTTTTCTTTTAAGGGAGCAAATTTCTGTTTTCTTTCATGAAAGCAGTGTAGCAAAGCAGTACTAGCAGTAGGTGGGGATGTAGCTCAGTGGTAGAGCGCATGCTTAGCATGCATGAGGTCCTGGGTTCGATCCCCAGCATCTCCATCCTGTTTGTATCCTTGCTTGGGGAAATAGATTTCTTTGTTACAGCCACACCACTTTACAATCTGCAAACTAATCATCTTGCTTGGAGGTAAGCACTTATGTTTTTTTCCTGGTTTGCTTGTAATTCTTCTGTTTTCTTTTTTAAATTTACTTATAATTGACATATAGCATTGTATCAGTTTCAGGTGTACAAATATAATAATTACATATTTGTATATATTGTGAGATTATCACTACCATAAGTATAGTTAACATCTGTCACCATACATAGTAAAAAAAAAAAAAATCATTGTTCTTGTGATGAGAACTTTTAAGATCTATTCTCTTAGCAACTTTTAAATATGCAATACAGGGGTGCCTGGGTGGCTCAGTCGGTTAAGTGGGCAACTTTGTCTCAGGTCATGATCTCGCGGCCCGTGAGTTCAAGCCCTGCATCGGGCTCTGAGCCTGTTTCAGATTCTGTGTCTCCCTCTCTCTGACCCTCCCCCGTTCATGCTCTGTCTCTCTGTCTCAAAAATAAATAAATGTTAAAAAAAAAGTTTAAATATGCAATACAGTGTTATTAACTATAGTCACCATGTTGTACATGACATCCCCATGACTTACTTATTTTGTAACTGTAAGTTTGTACCTTTTAACTCCCTTTGCCCATTTTGCCCCCACCAGCAACCACCAATCTGTTCTCTGTATCTATGATCTTGGATTTGTAGATTCCACATATAAGTGAGATCATAGGATATTTGTCTTTCTCTGATTTATTTCTTTAGCACAATGCCTTCAAGTTCCATTCAGGTCATTACAAATGGCAAGACTTCCTCCTTTTTTTATGGGCAAATAACGTTCTATTGTATATACACACACCCCATTTTCTTTTTTCATTCATCTGTTGATGAACACTTAGGTGGTTTCCATATCCTGGCTATTGTAAATAATGGTGCAATGAACATAGGGTGCAGATATCTTCAAATTATTGTTTTTGTTTCTGTTGAATAAATGCCCAGAAATGGAATTGCTGCATCATATGGTTGTTCTATTTTTAATTTTTTGAGGAAATTCTATACTGTTTCCATAGTGGCTGCACCAATTTACATTCCCACCAATAGTGCACCAGGGTTCCCTTTCCTCCACATTCTTGCCAACACTTGTTATTTTATTTTACTTTTTTTTGGTGATAGCGATCTAACAGGTGTGGGGTGATAAGTCACTATGGTTTTGATCTGCACTCCCTGATGATAAATGATGCTGAATACCTTTTCATGTACCTGTTGGCCAGGTACATCTTTAGGAAAATGTCTATTCAGATCCTCTGCCCTAGAATCAGTTTGTGTATGTGTGTGTGTTGTCTGTATAATACAAGTTATCTTTCAGGGTTATCTGTATAATACAAGTATACATATGCTTTTATGTGTATGTATGGAATTTGAATATTTTTAAAATAGAAATTTATTCTTTAAAAATAGTTAATTGTTTTAAATCTAAACTATAAGGAAATAACGATTATTAGTGATTATTAAGTGACCATTACTGAAAATAATTTTGTTATTAATCACATACTGTTTTAACCTTATAATTTGTTTTCATTTATTTATTTTTTAACGTTTATTTATTTTTGAGACAGAGAGAGACAGAGCATGAACAGGGGAGGGGCAGAGAGAGAGGGAGACACAGAATCTGAAACAGGCTCCAGGCTCTGAGCTGTCAGCACAGAGCCCGACGTGGGGCTCGAACTCATGGACCGTGAGATCATGACCTGAGCTAAAGTCGGACGCTTAACTGACTGAGCCACCCAGGTGCCCCAATTTGTTTTCATTTAATAAGGTGTCTTGGGATTGTTTCATTGATCTCACTTCTTTTATTTACATGGTTGTCTAGCAGCGTATTTCACTGTATGGCTGTACTATAATTGATTTAACTGGTCTCCTGATCTTTTGCTGCTACAGACAATGCTGTATATGAATAACCCTGTACTTAAATCTTTTCACACGTATGCAATTATATCAGTTGGTTAAATTCATAGGAGTAGAATTAATGACTCAAAGATGAAAAGTGCTTGTAATTTTCATAGGTACTGCCTACATGGGGTGTACCAATTTGCCTTCTTACCACCTATTCATCTATGACTTTATCAGTGTATTACCACGCTTTTGGTACCTTTGGATGGGTTATTTCATTAGATTTTCTTATTATGAATGAAATATTTTCCTTTCTGTCAATTATCTGTTCATCTTCTTTGTCTTTTTATTACTAGATTAGGTTATTGGTCTTTTCATTATTCATTTGTAGAAACACTTTATAAACTAGGGGGATTAGCTTTGTCTTAAGATGATCAAACTTTTGATATTTGGATAGATCTTAATCTGATGGGTAAAAAATATAGATTCACTTTGTGAGGTCTTTGTCTCTGGGTGAGGTTAACATCTTGCGTCTGAAATCCATTGGTATTTCCTTCTGTAAACTCTGTGCATGCTCTGTACAGCAGTGGGTCTTAACTGAGGTTGTGCATGAGGATCACCATCTTTGAGATACATGAATGCAGCCCTCAGCCCTGGGGATTCTGGTGCAGTGTGTCAGGCACTTCTAAAGAGCCTCCAGGCTGATTCCGATGTGTTCCCTTAGTTATGAATGGGGGACATGGGTGATCTGGGGGCCTTTTTCTGCTCAGTATTGCTGTGAGTAAGTATTCAGCAGTGGCAGGAAGGAGAGAGTTATGCAGGGAGAGAATCGATAACCCTTCTTGCTGTGGGGTTCAATGGGACTTGCACATGAGGTGGCTCAGGGGCTAATGTGGCTCAGCTCTCGTTGCTATGGTAGCCAGTCAATATGTGGGCACTTGGTTTGGGAATTGGTGCCTCTGTGTGCTTGCTCTGGGCTTCATGGCCTGATAGGACATGAGGTTGACAGACAGCTGGGTCTTCAGAGACCAAAAGAGTTCCTGGAGGACAGATCTGGGAGGATCAAGACCCTGGCTCAAAGGGACCATGGCCAGAAACTGTATAAAGGCAAACTGTATAAAGGCCAGAAACTGTATAAAGCCACCTGGATGGCTCAGTTGGTAGAGCATGCAACTCTTGATCTCGGGGTTGTAAGTTTGATCCCCACCTTGGGTGTAGAGACTACTTTAAAAAAAAAAGGTGCCTACTTTCCTCCTCTCTTTCTCTTTGGAGGAATTCAATGCTTCCATTTATTTTATTTTTTTACTATTTATTATTTTTTAAGGATAATCTGCCTTTTTAAAAAAAGTTTATCCATTTATTTTGAGAGAGAGAGAGTGAGTATGTGAGCAGGGGAGGGGCAGAGAGAGAGAGAGAGAGAGGGAGAGAGAGAATCTCCAGTAGGATCCATGCTGACAGCACATAGTCCACTATGGGGCTTAATCCCAAGAGCCATGAGGTCATGACCGGAGCTGAAATCAAGAGTTGCCACTTAACTGAGTCACCCAGGCGCCCTTCCATCATTTTATTTTATTTAGAAAAAAAATTTTTAATGTTTATTTATTTTTGACAGAGAGAGGGAGACAGAGCATGAGCCGGGGAGGGGCAGAGAGAGAGGGAGACACAGAATCCGAAGCAGGTTCCAGGCTCTGAGCTGTCAGCACAGAGCCCAGTATGGGGCTAGAACTCACAGAGTGCGAGATCATGACCTAAGCTGGAGTCAGACGCTCAACCAACTGAGCCACCCAGATGCCCCTGCCATCATTTTATTTTAAAATAAGCAGCCAACTTTTGTAGCAACGTGGATGGAACTGGAGAGTGTTATGCTAAGTGAAATAAGTCATACAGAGAAAGATACCATATGTTTTCACTCTTATGTGGATCCTGAGAAACTTAACAGAAGACCATGGGGGAGGGGAAGGAGAAAAAAAAAAAAGTTAGAGAGGGAGGGAGCCAAACCATAAGAGACTCTTAAAAACTGAGAACAAACTGAGGGTTGATGGGGGCTGGGGGGTGGGTATTGAGGAGGGCACCTGTTGGGATGAGCATTGGGTGTTGTATGGAAACCAATTTGACAATAAATTTCATATTAAAAAAAAAAGAAATAGGGGTACATGAAATGGGCTGTTTGCTGCAGACCTAGCAGAATATAAGCTGAAGCCAGTCTTAATAAGTGAGGCTGCTAGAAAACAAGGAATAGTCTGAAACATCAAGTACAACATCAAACTCCCAACAGGAAGGCTCAACACTTAAGCAAGACAAAGTAAGGATTCCAAGGGCAGATACTGGAGAGATCTCATATGGTGATTGCTTACTGAAGAGGGGTTTTCATTCAAACGGCATAGCTACTTAAGAATTGGGTAGGAGTGAGTAGTAAATGACTTAGAGCCAGTTTGAAGAAGGAAAGTTATGGATATACAGGCAAACATATTCAACAAAGTAATAATATGTAAAAAAAAAAATAAGCAGCCAAGAAGAGGAAAGTTTGGGAAACTTAAAACCTTATTATTGCTGTTTTGTCTTAAGAGCAAAGCTTGAAACGAAGAGTCTGTACAGAAAGGTTGAAGGAAATAAATTTAGGGAGCACAAGATTAGGGAAAGGAATTTAGAAAGTTTAATTAGACCTATCCTGTAGTTCTTTCTGCTGTTTGACTTTAAATTATTTTAATATATTGAATAAAGACAAAGTAATATTTGTAACTATACAGTGAATACAAATCTAATGCTACCATTACTGGGGATAGTCCCCCAGTGGTATACCTAGTGTTTCACAATTGGGCTAGATTATTTTTATTTATTTTTTTTTTAAATTAAAAACATTTAAAAAATATTTGTTTATTTTTGAGAGACAGAACATGAGCAGTCAGGCACACACACACACACACACACACACACACACACACACAGAATCTGAAGCAGGTGCCAGACTCTGAGCTGTCAGCCTAGAGCCTGACACAGAGCTTGAACTCACAAACCATGCAATCATGCCCTGAGCTGAAGTTGGACACTTAACCGACTGAGCCACCCATGTGCCCTGGCTAGATTTGTTTTTTAATATACCCTCTTTCTTTATAGAACAAAACTATTTTCAGTAAAGATTTAATATTCAGTAATAATCACTATTTTCTTGATCCATACTTAGATTTAAAATAAACAATTTAAGGGAAATGTGAAATTCTATTTTAAACATAGTATTCAAATTTAACAATATATGAACCAAAATTCGGAACCAACCAAAAAAAAATTACATCTATAGTTCATACCTTTTTGGTGTTTTAGATTTTAAACACAAAAACTCCCAAGTGGTCAAATTGAAGGACAGAGTTGATGAGACTCAAATTTTCTCTCTTTTTCTTTAATTCTTTTTTTTTTAATGTTTATTTATTTTTGAGAGAGAGACAGAGACAGAGACAGAGACAGAGACAGAGACAGAGTACAAATAGGGGATGGGCAAAGAGAGAGGGAGACACAGAATCCAAGACAGATTCCAAGCTGAGCTGTCAGCACAGAGCCTGACACAGGGCTCAAACTCCCGAACAACGAGATCATGACCTGAGCCAAAGTCACATGCTTAACCCACTGAGCCACATAGGCATCCCTCTCTGTCTTTTTCTTTAGATCACTGTGCTATCATTTATTTCCAATACATTATTTAAAAACAGGAATACACAATATCATGGAGGTTAGAGATATGAATTGCACCCCAAACAAACCCAAACAAATTCAAATTCATAACTTACACCTGAAAATGAAAGGATATCGCTGAATCTGCTGTGACTGTCAGAGGCTGTTGTGAAACTGGTTCTCCAAATTACCTTCCGTATGGAACACACTGTTTATTAAAGAGTCTGTCTGTCAGGGGCCACTCAGGAGACACACACCACACTAGTAATTTGAATAGGGAAAATTTTATAAAGAATTATTAACTAGTAGAGGGGATTAGCTACAAAGAGGGGTAAAGAAAGTATGGGACTAGCACATGTAGGAAGCAGTTATTATCTCTAGGGTTGAAAGAGAGTACTCAAGTATATCGGTTTTCAATTGCTGAGTAACACATTAGCACAAAGTTAGCAGTTTAAAACAATACCTATTTAGCTGTTATGGAAGACAGCATGGTGGTTCCTCAAAAAATTAAATGTAGAGTTACATATGATCCAGCAATTCTGAGTATACACCCAAAATAATTAAAAATAGGGACTTGAAGAGTTATTTGTACACCTGGGGTCACAGCAGTAGCATACACAATAACCAAAAGGTGGATACAAATCAAGTATACATCAGTGGATGAAGGAATAAACAAAATGTGGTGTATCTATGTAATGGACTGTTCTTCAGCCTTAAGAAGGAAGAAAATTCTGACACATGGTACAATGTAGATAAACCTTGAAAACATGTTGAATGAAATAAGCCAGTCACAGGACAAATACCATGTGCCCACGCTTGTATGGTACCTAGAGTAGTCAAATTCATAGAGACAAGAAAGTAGAATACTGGTTGCCAGCAGCTTTGAAGGGGTAGGCATGGGGATTTATTATTTAATGGGGACGGAGTTTCACTTTGGGATGTAATGGTTGTCCAACAATGTGAATGTACTTAATGCCACTGAACTGTACACTTAATTAAAATGGTAAATTTCATATTATGTTATTTTACCACATTAAAGAATTTAAAAAAAACCCACTTATTTCTTAGCTCACAGTTCTATAGGTATGGCAAGGTAAGGGAAATTCAAGACTGAAATCAAGGTGTCAGCCAGACTGAGTTCTTGAATGCAGGCTGTAGAGGAATGTTCACTTCCAAGATCATACTTGTTTTTGTCAGAGTTAATTTCCTCTCAGTTGTAGGACTGAGGTCTTCGTTTCCTGCTAGCTGTCATCTGGGGGCCACCCTAATCTGCCTGCCTGCCTGCCACCCACATTCCTTACCATGGGGTCCCCTCCATCTTCTAGCCAGCAGTGGCAAGTCAAATCCTTCCGTGCTTTGATTCCTTATTTTTTCCTCTCACCTCTAGACCCAGACTTAAAGGACTTACGTGATTAGGTCAGTTTCACCCAGATAATCTCCCTTAAAGTCAACTATGCCATAAAACATAATCTAATCACAGGATTAGCATTCATCATATTCGCAATGTTAGGAATTAAATAGGGCACGTATACTGGGGATCGCAGGGAGGCGCGGGGGGGGGGGGGGCTGCCTGGAGGCCACTTTAGGATTTTGCTTACCACACAAAGGAAGGAACAAATTGTAACATGCTGACTGCCCAAGGCAGGGATTTGGACCTTGTGGGACAGTGACAAAGTTGACTGAAGTTCTGAAGGCCAGGGCTGGTGAGTGGAAAACAGTCCATTGGGATGTTGGCAAAACTCACCGAATCCTCTCACTGGGGTGCTCCTGAAACTCCCTGGGAAGCCACCTGCTGGCTGCCATGCACTAGGAGCAAGAAAAACTTTGGAACCAGTAACAGAAGCACCTCCCCTTTGCAGTATCCCTCTAGTGTCCTCTACTGGCATAACCTAATATTATGCCAGCTGGCAAAGGAAAAATATTCACAGGGTCCAGCTTCAGTATCTCATAGCAGGTAAGAGAAGGATAAATTTGGAGTTCATAGACAAAAAATTGATAACTGGCACAAAGGATAAGCAATAAAATGTGAAAATTTGAAGTTTACCTATGTGTATATGTGCACATATCTGTATATCTAGTCATTGCAGCAATTTTTAGCACTTAAACCAACAAAAGCTTTTTTAGTTAGGGGAAGAGTATTTTATCACTGAAATTATTTAGAATTTCTGGAGCTTGGTGAAAGTAAAAAACAGACCAATTGATTTTTTACTTGTTTTATTTTAAAATTCCCTGCAGCAACGAACACCATACCTGTGCCCAGGGTGGAATGCCCTGTTTTTCCCCTGATTCTGTCTCCTCTCTTCCCTCAGAAGTCACCACTATTGTGAATTTTGTGTTTATCATTCTGTTGCTTTTCTTTGGTTTTGCCTAATATGTTTGTAGCTGTAAATGTATTCTTTAATTGGTGGATTTCTGAATTTATGTCAGTGGGCTTACTGTATATATTTGTCTGCAACTTTCTTTTCCACAGTATGTTGTAGCACATTCGCATTTGAGCACTGCTGTAACTTGAACACAGCATTTTGGGCTGTCCCCTTACCATTCCCTATTTTTTTTTAGAGTCAGCCCTGATTTCTCTCTCATTGAGGTGGACACCTGTTGCTTTTACCTCTACACCATCCCTTAGTGTGGGAATATCTCTCTCAGGTTTTCCTTTGGAGAATCACTCCTCTCTCATGTCCAGCTCCAAGCAGAGAGAATTGTTTAAAACCCTGATGAGGGGGGCGCCTGGGTGGCGCAGTCGGTTAAGCGTCCGACTTCAGCCAGGTCACGATCTCGCGGTCCGTGAGTTCGAGCCCCGCGTCGGGCTCTGGGCTAATGGCTCGGAGCCTGGAGCCTGTTTCCGATTCTGTGTCTCCCTCTCTCTCTGCCCCTCCCCCGTTCATGCTCTGTCTCTCTCTGTCCCAAAAATAAAAAATAAACGTTGAAAAAAAAAATTAAAAAAAAAAACAAAAAAAAAACCCTGATGAGGTAAAGAATTTGCCCTGCTTGAAATCCAGGTACTGCACTGTCCAGTATGGTACCTACTAACCACATGTGGCTATTTAAATTTAAATGAATGAAAATTACTAAAACATTTGGTTCTTTACTTACACTATCCACTTTTGAAGTGCTTAATGGCCACACGTGGCTATGGGGTCCCATGTTGGATAGTGCAAATATAGAAAATTTACTTTATCACAGAAAGTTCTATTGGGTGGGGCTGTTCTAAGATGATTGGAAGTTAGTGATCAGGGGGAATGTCAGGAGGTGAGGCTAGAGAGGGGAGCAGGGACTATACCCATGAAGGTCATGAGAAAGAGTTTGCATTTTTTTAAAAAAAAATTTTTTTTTTTCAACGTTTTTTTTATTTTATTTTTGGGACAGAGAGAGACAGAGCATGAACGGGGGAGGGGCAGAGAGAGAGGGAGACACAGAATGGGAAACAGGCTCCAGGCTCTGAGCCATCAGCCCAGAGCCCGACGCGGGGCTCGAACTCACGGACCGCGAGATCGTGACCTGGCTGAAGTCGGACGCTTAACCGACTGCACCACCCAGGCGCCCCAAGAGTTTGCATTTTAAGTCTAGTTGAAAGTTGTTGATGGTTTCTAAGCAAGGGAATGACATCGCCGGATTTATGTTTTAAAAGGGTCACTCTGGCTGTTTTGTGGAGAAGCATGGCAAAGAGGCAGAATTGGAAGAGGCAGAAAAGGGGGAAAGCTAAGTAAGTTTTCAGAGTGGTCCAGGCAAGTGATGATGGTGGCTTGTGCTGATGAAACTGGATTGAAAAGGACAGGTACTAGAGAGGTTTAGAAGGTAGAACTGATAAAACTTACTATTGGTGAGGACAGGGAGGGAGCTGTGGTGGCCGTGAGAGTGGGCCTGCCAACCTTTGGGGAATATGATTGATTCACTCTAAATCAGTGGTCTTAGCCATGGCTGTAACTCTGGAATCTTCTGTAGGAGCATTAATAAATACAAATGCTCAGTCTCTCCCCTTAGGAATCTAACATAATTGGCTTGGAGTGAGGCCTGGACATTTGTATTGTTTTGAAAAGCTCCTCAGGTAATTTTAATATGCATCTAAGGTTGAGAATCACTTCTTTAAGTAAAAGGATCACTGAGGAGCATGTGCTGGATTCCAGCACAGTAACTGGAACCGAAATTTAGTGGTTTGATGGTATAGTTCAGTTCAGAATAACACTTGATTCCTAAGACAAAGAATACAATAATATGACCATAAAAAGGTAAAAATATAGCTCAAGGTATCAGTGGGTTGAGAGTTCCAGCTTCAATGAGAGACTGACCTTGACAATGGCATTGGCATCCATGGCCCTAGCACAGTTATCTGTGGGAATCATCAGTAGAGATATCTTTAATAAGAATGGGCTAACAGTTTTGTGATCAGCAGAAGACATCACTATAGTTAACAGGAGCAGAAAAGGCAGGAGTGGAAAAGAGATAAGCAATGAGGTCATTGTATTTGACATTGCTTTTGTCTGTCAGCATCATTTCCTTGAGAGGACCCCTTTCCTCCTCCTTGCTTTGCAAGTGGAGTTGTCTATCATGGTGTCCCATTTTGGCCAGGTGGGCCAGTCAGAGTGTAGCTTTCTCCTGGACTCAGTGATTGGTCCAGAGGTGGTTATATGCCTCAAAAAGTACCAATCCCTGTCCTTCCATAGGATTTTATGTCTGCATGCCACACGAGATGGCAAGATTCAGGTTCTTTCTGTATTTGTTATAAATGGCTATGTAACAAATTACTGTAGAATATGGTGGTTTAAATAATAACGTTACTTATTATCTCTTACAGTTTCTGCAGGTCAGAACTTCAGACAGGCACAGTGGGATGGATTGTCCCTGTTCTAGGATGACTGTGTTATCAGCTGGAAGACTTCACAGCTGGGGACTAGAATCATCTGAAGACTCATCCACCCACATGTTTGGTTGTTGATGCTGGCTGTCAGGTGAGCTTAATGGCACTGTTGTGTGTCTCTAGCCTCAGGAAGTGTCTGAGCCACAGACCAGAGTGTAATCATCCTCACACTACTAGGAAAACCAGCCCTCACTGGGCTGAATTTGCCAGACCACTCCTGCAAGGTGACTTTCACAGGGACTCCAGAGTCATTGAACACTGTGTTTTCTGATCCTGAGAAGGCAGGATGTCATTTAGTCAGTTCAAGAAAAAAAAGTTCAGCCCAAAGATAAGTGGAAACCAAATTTGTCTGCCTTTCATCTAAGTCCCAAGGTTGGAGAAAGATCCGGGGAGTGGGACTGGTTTATGACATCTAACAGGTTGTTAATTACCTTGAATGGGTCCCACGTGATGCTTTTAAGCACATGGCTTTTGCCCAGGGAGGATGGAGTGGGCATTTTGGTTTGGGCCAGGGGCAGGACGTGAGTGAGGTTTTATAGATCCATATCTTCGGCTCTTCTGAGCTCATCCTTGTGATGTTGAGGCTGGTGTGGTCAGTAGGACAGAGGGTATCAGCATAGTCAGACCCAAACAGTGAGTGAGGTTTCTTGTTCCTCTTTATTTTGCCATAACTCAGAAGCATTGCGACGGGGTATAATAGGGGCAGTGATTTCTTCCCCTGGGTTTGTTCTCCCCAGATGACACTTTTTCAACAATTTGTTTAAGGTAGGTGGCTGTACGATTTATCATCCTAACCTGGTCACACTGTTAATTGCACTAGGACAGCAGTTGCCAATAAAGATTTTACTGGGCAAACAGAGTTGGAGGATCCTCCTAGGTAAGGGTGGCAACATGCTTGTGGAAAGATGATGTCAAAGGTGGTATGAAAGCAAGACTGACATGTGTGTCAGGCAAGAGAGGGCAGTAAGAGGGTGGAAAATTCTTGATTCAGCTGGCTTCTCCCTCAAGTCCCTACCACCTGATAGTGGGACTTGGCCATTCCTCTGTAAATTGTACTCTGCCCCCTTCCAGCCTGCTGACTCAGTTGCTGGATTTAGGGGGATTTTTCTGGAAAAGTATGCTTATGTCATTCACTGCCTTTTTGAGTTTTTAGTTGATGTATAATACATGGTAAACAAAATTTACATATGTTTACATGTGTGTACACCGCCAGCCAAATCGAGATTTGGCATGTTTATCTGGCTAGAACGTTTGAATTTCTTTCATCCTCCTGAGAGAAGACCTTGGTTGTTTTGCTTGCTTCAGCCTCCAAATCTCACTGCCTTAGTTTCCTATGGCTGCTGTAACACATGAGAACAAATGTAGTGGCATAAAACAATGCAAAGTTAGGGGCCGCCTAGGTTGGCTCAGTGGGTTAAGGGTCCGACTTCGGGTTAGCTTATGATCTCATGGTTCCTGGGTTGAAGCCCCGCTTCGGGCTCTGTGCTGACAGCTCAGAGGCTGGAGCCTGCTTCTGATTCTGTGTCTCCCTCTCTCTCTGCCCTTCCCCTGCTCATGCTCTGTCTCTCTCAAAAATAAATAAACATTAAAAAAATAAAAAAAAACAACACAAAGTTATTATCTTACAGTTCTGGAGGTCAGAAGTATGAAGTGGGTCTCACTGAGCTAAAATTAAGGTGGCAGCCGGGCTGTGTTCCTTGTGGAGACTCTAGGAGAGAATTTGTTTCCTTTGCTTTTTCAGCTTCTAGAGATTCTAGAGCCATTCCTTAGCTCATGGCTCCTGCATCTTCAGACAATTGGTGCCAGTTGACTCTGTTACATTGCATCCCTCTGACACTCATGCTTTTTGCCTCCCTCTTTTATGCTTAAAGACCATTGTGATTAAGGTGGGCGCACCCAGATAATCCAGGATAATCTCCCCATTTCAGGGTCAGCTGTTTAGCAAACTTAATCCCATCTGCAGTCTTTTTTTTTTTTTTTTTAATGTTTATTTATTTATTTTTGAGAGAGAGCACAAGCAGAGGAGGGGCAGAGAGGGAGACAGAGAATCTGAAGCAGGCTATAGGCTCTGAGCTGTCAGCACAGAATCTGACACAGGGCTTGAACTCACCAACTGTGAAATCATGACTTGAGCCAAAATCAGACGTCCAACCGACTGAGCCACCCAGGCATCCCTGCAGTCTTTTTTTTTTTTTTTTTTTAGTGTTTGTTTATTTTGAGAGAGAGAGAGAAAACATGAGCAGGGGAGGAACAGAGATAGAGGGAGAGAGAGAATCCCAAGCAGGCTCCTCTCTGTCAGTGCAGAGCCTGTCACAGGGCTTGATCTCAGGAACACTGAGATCATTACTTGAGCTGAAATCAAGAATTGGATGCTTAACTGACTGAGCCACCCAGGTGTCCCCCCACAATTGCAGTTTTAATCCTCCCTTGCCATGAAATGTATTTGCAGATTCTGGGGAGTAGGATGTGGACATCATGGCCCGGACCCCATTGTTCTGGCTATCACACATGCCTATATTAACCTGTTCAGTAATTAGGGAAAAAAACAAATCCACCTTAACTCATTATACTATTTTCACTTTAAGCAGTCCAGATTTCTGCAAGGAGGTTTGGGAGGAGAGAGCTTATATGTACTGAACATGAATGTTGTCTGATACATGGTTTTTTGATTTCATAAAGATTATTTCACTTACTTCTCCTGGAAGTCATTGGTGATGGGTAGTTAGGGATGCTTTTGGCTACAAGGAATTTAGAACCTGACTTACAGTGGTCTAAATAAACAGGGGGTTGTTTATATCATGGAAGAAGAAGCCTGGATGTAGGCAGCTAGCTGTTGATCTTGACTTAGCACCTCAGCAATGTCAGGACTGGTTTCTCAGAGTTCCCTTGGCTTTTTCTAACTGCCTATTGCCTCATGTTCAAAAGAAAGCTTCCTTGCTCCAGGCATCATATCTGTTTTCAAAGCAAAAAAGGGGGAGAGGGAAAGATGACATCAGCTACACCTGTTCATTTTATTCATTAAAATTTTTTTTAATTTAAATTTTTTATTTTTTAGAGAGAGAGAGAGTGCAAGTGGGAGATAGGAGCAGAGGGAGAGAGAGAAGCTTAAGCAGGCTCCATGCTCAGCGCAGAGCCCAATGTGAGGCTCAATCCCAGGACCCTGGGATCATGATGTGAGGCAAAATCAAGGGTTGGACACTTAATGGACTGAGCCACCCAGGAGCCCTGTTTTGCATTTTAAGAGAATTTCATATAAATGAAATCATACAGCATGTACACTTCTGTGTTTGGCTTCTTTCTTCACCATAGGGTTTTTGAGATGAATCCATGTTATGCATGAATCAATAGTTTGTTCCCTTTTATTGCCAAAATGTGTTCCATTGAATGGATGTACCACAGCTTGTTTATCCTTTCTTTTGTTGATGGTTATTTGGGTTGTTTCCAGTTTTGGCTATTGTTCATAAAGTTGTATGAATGTTCTTGTATAAGTCTTTTTGTTGGCATGTGCATTCATTTCTGTTGGCTGTAAACCTAGAAGTGGAATTGCTGCATGCATATTTGCTTTATTAGAAACTGCTTGGCTGCTTCTTGCTAATGGCCCTCCTAAAAGAGGGG
Organism: Lynx canadensis; assembly: GCF_007474595.2. NCBI lineage: Eukaryota > Metazoa > Chordata > Mammalia > Carnivora > Felidae > Lynx > Lynx canadensis. The sequence goes on from NC_044318.1 coordinate 15,721,631, forward strand.
AGATGGGGAATGTAGGGAGAGAGTTCTCGGAGCAGAGGAGGTTCAAGGACCTTAAGCATATAAATAAGTCATGGATCATAGGCATGTGGCACCTGCATGTGTGAAAATACATGTTGAGGCCAGGTGGGATTGGGGAATGGCTCCTCAGCCTCAGCCACTCTGTCGCATGGGAATAGGACACCAAGTGTTTCCACATATTCTGATTTTAATCTGTTGGTTCTCAACCTTGGCCACCTATTGGAATCACCTGGAAGATTTAAAAAAATGCTGATGCCTGGGTCCTACCCCTAGAGATTCTGAATGGAAAGGGTGGAAAGTAGCCTGAGTATCTAGATTTTTAAAAAGCTCTTCAGGTCATTATAATATTTAGCCAGGGGTGTGAACCACTGTTCTAAAGCAAGTCCTTCTCAAACTTTAATGTTAAAATGTGAATTCTGATTTACAATGTCTGGGATGGGACCTAAAATTCTGCATTTCTGAAAAGCTCCCAGTTGGTGCCAGTGCTACTGGTCTGTGGCCTCACTTTGAGTAGCAGTGTTTAAACAGAAGCTACAAATATGGATTTTAAAGTGGGAAATCTCCTAATTAGAAAACAAACCATTGGGTATGCTAAAACAAGTCTGTGTGCTGGTCTCCCTGTGGGCTACTGGTTTAATTCTCTCTCTCTCTCTCTGTGTATCTCTCTTTAAATATCTCTTTTGTAGGGTTCCTGTTTTGGCCAGGACACAGAGGTCTTGTGAGGTCTGTGACAAACTCCCTGACTTTCAGGGGCTCAGAGCTGTATTGGTCTGGAGGCAGGGATAGACAGGAAGGTGGGCGAGCTCTCAGCCTGTTTAGGGACATGGTAATCTGGTAAATGCCTTGGAACAGTCTTCCCCACACCACCTCAGGGCAATCACACCCATAATTGGCATAACCGGCTTTCCTGCAGATGAGAAGAGGCTAGACAAGGTCCAGACAGCTCCCCATCACACCCCGGCCTTAGGAGCACGCATTTCTCCTCTCCCTTTATCAGATCAAAGTCTTCCATCAAGCTGTCTGGTTCTGTCTTATTCAATTAAATTTTTTAATTCAATTTGACCCATGCATTCATCTTCTTTGAAATCTGAGAGACGACAGCATCCGCTACAAATTGAGAGTAAATGGCCGAATTAGCTTTCAGAGAGGATTCACCAGGACTGTTTCTTCCCAGAGACCAACAGGCTCTTTGGAGGCAGCTGGATCATGGAGGAAGCTGGCTGGGGGCATGGAAGAGGGGGAGGGACAGTCATAAATACACTTCATCTTGGGATCCTTGGAGAGATGGCATGGCACATGGCCCTTGGAGTCAGAGTGTCTGGGGTCAAATCCAGTTAGGTGATATCAAGGCAAATGCTTGAAACTCTTTGCCTCAGTTTCCCCACCTGTAAGATGAGGATGATGACAATAGTACTTACCTCCTAGGGCTGTTAGGAGGATTAAGTGCATCCATACATGTAAAACATGCAGAGTGGTGCCTGACACATGACAATAGGTGTTAGCCAGTATTGTTACTATGTTGTACAGTTTATGCAGCATATCCATACACAGTACAGTGGAAACACATCACATTAAACACCCGTTTTACTTAGTGGGAATTAAACCATGCAAGCTTGGCCAAAATTTCACTCAGCAAAACAACCCCCAATCGGATTTGTGTGTGTGTGTGTGTGTGTGTGTGTGTGTGTGTGTGTTTAACTGAAGGATCAGCATTCTGTTTTGTTGCTAGAGAAAAAATTGGCTCAGGGAGATAGTACAGTAATACTCAGAACCATGTTTACTTTATGGATCCTATATCTTTCAAGGAAAATTTTAGATTATATATGAGTTTGCCTTAAATACTGATTTTTCAACATTTCTACTGAGTCTCCATGTGATTTTGGACTTTACTGTGTCTTATTTGATCCTTGTCCAATCTGGTGAAGTAGGCAGGGTTTATAAGACTAATCATGATAGCAGAGCATGACAGTTAAGACTGAGAGTTTGGGAATCAGACTGCCTGGGTTCAAATCCTAGCTCTGTCACTTACTCTCTGAGTTACCGTAGATGAATTAACCTCTTTGTGTTTTCATTTCCATACCTGTAAATGGGGAAGATTATGATAATAACAAAAAAAATAAAGTAATAATGCTCATCTCATAGGATTGTTTGAGAATTAAGTGGGTCAATATATATAAAGTTATTGGAACAGTGTTGGGTAACTGTGCCTAAGAAATACTAGTTAAAAATCGTAGTAATAGTAATAAAACAATGACTAGTGCCAAGCTGTGTGTGATGCATTTTGTATATAGTATTACATTTGAACCTGGTAGGAGTTCTTTTTGCAGACGGTGGGCTCTGCTGCTCATGTGTGCCATTAGCCTTAATGGTGCCAACCTGCCCCTCTATAGATGTACACTAGAACTTCAGTTTATTGAGCACCTGTTATGTGTAGGCATTGTGCTAAGTGCATTATCTCATTTAATCTTTACTGCGACCCTATAAGGCAGGTGCTGTCATAAGTTCCACTGCCATATAGAGAAACTGAGGCCTGTGTCTGATCCATTTCTGGAGTCCCAATATCCATCCTGGGTCTGTTGGGTATAACTATTTGCTGAATAAAAGGTTGCCTTCAGTTCTGGGATAATGTGTAGTCTGTTCATCTGTTATGAGAAGCTGGGAGGAAAGAGCAGGGTTTTGAGGGGAGCACACAGTGAGGAAGGTGGGGCCTGGGGGCAGAGAGCCCCCGTGGGAATGTTGTGGTGCACTGTCGCACTGTCTATGAGCGTTAATGGGGAGCTGTCTGACAAAAATCTAACCAGACAGCAGCAGCGGCAGTTTATGAAGCTCAACCAGAGGTGTCTGATTAAGGGTGAGCCCAGCTAGAGGACGTCTGGGGTGTCTCCCCCACTTAGAGACATTTAGTTTCATGTAGCGCCAGGGAGCAGGGTGTGTGTGTGGGTGTGGGTGTGTGGGTGTGTGGGTGTGTGGGTGTGTGGGTGTGGGTGGTAGGCACATGAACAGGAGAAAGATTTTGAATGCTCTCAAATGAGACCTTCACATGACTTTCACTTAGGCCTTGGGAAGAGATTCCTTGTGAAGCATTTGTAGAGTTTATATCTCACTCCACTGTACAAGGAGGATCTAAGGTGGGTTCAAATCTAGATCAGTAACTTTGGGCAACCTTAGGGTTATTGACAGTCTTTATGAAGGGTTCCTTTAGAGACTGAGGTGGAATTGCAGGGGACTGAGGAATGGATGAGAGGGTAGAAAATAGAAATACATGTAAATTCTTTTTTGGGGGAAGCTTGGTTGTAAGGGGCTGTGTGCCTTGTGGTTTTAATTTGCATTTTCCTGAAAAAACAGAAACAAAACAAAATAAAATTGGCATTTTCCTGATCACAATTAAGTTGAGCCCCTTCTCCATATTTGATAGGTCATTTGGATATTGCAGATGCTGCAGTTTAAAATAGGGAATGAGGGGTGAGCCTCACTGAGGAGGTTACATTTGAGAAAAGACTTGATGGAGATGAAGATGATTCAGGAAAAAGGGAGAGTAAGTGGGAGGGGTCAGGATCTGGGACACATAGGGGCCTTGGTCATATATGATGGGAGGAGGTGGGCACAAGACATGCATCAGCTTCTTTATTTCTCATAAACACTGGACTGAGAAGCATGGAGTTCAGGGAGGTTAAGCGACTTGCTTGAGGTCATACAGCTAGCAGATGGCAGAGAGGGGATTGAAATGCAGAGCCATCACACATAGCCTTGGCTCTTTAGTCCGTGAAGTTCAGGGAGACCACCCTGTCCCTTTCATGAGAGGCCCATTCCCACTAAGAGTAATAATGCTCACCATTTCACTGCACACTGAGATCCAATGAGTTCTGCGCTGAATGGAATTCTAGGGAGAGTAAGAACAGGAGCCTGAAGGACTGTTTGTGCCAATAAATTGATTTCTTTATGTCCTTATGCTGCTGGATTACAAGAAATGAGCCAGGCCTGCTGTTGCCCTGAGGAGTCCCTGGGGAGGTTTTTGGAAGCCCCTGTTGCCAAGGCAACTGAGGCCACCTCTGGAGCCTGGTCCTGCATGGCTCCTGTTTGCCTGCTTGCAGCTGGTTTTCTGGACCTTGGCCAGCCTTACCTGCCATGCTTTCCAGTGACAGTGGGAGGTAGAACAGGAGAACTCAGGGGTTCCCTGTGATAGGTGCATCACCCAGCACCCACCTGCTGCCCTTCTCAAAGCCATGCAGCAGCTACTGTCTCATTGTGAGACCTATATTATCTGGCCTTACCTCTCTGGAACCATCTCTTGTTATCCTCTCCTCACTCCCATCCAGCCTCTTTGCTGGTCCTCAACACTCCAACCCTATACTCACCCCAAGGTCTTTGCGCTTGCTGTCCTCTGTGCTCAGAAGGCTATGTCCCCAGATTTTAGCCAGGCTGGTACCATCACTTCCTCCCACTCTTTCCTGAAAGTCCTGCCTTTTCAGCAAGGACTTGACTAACATCTCTATTTAACATTATACCCCCATGTTGCCCATCCCTATTTCTTGCTATATTTTCCCCTATCCACAGGATCCCCAGTATACAATCTAGTTCACTTGTTTCTCTTGCTTATTGTCTTGTTTTCTGTGGCAGGTAGCCTCTGTGAAAGCCCCCAGTGGTCCCCACTTCCTGGTATTCATGCCCTTGTGTAATCCCCTGAGATTGATTAACTTGCTTCTAGACAATAGATTGCACCAACATTGAGGGGATGTCAGTTCTATGATTAGTTTGTGACTTCCAACTTGGTAGCCAACTCTCTCTACTGCCTTCTCACCTGGCTTGTTCTGATGAAGTGAGAAGCCACGTGGAAAGTCTCTGGTGGCAAGGAAATTACCAGCCTCCAGGCAACATCCAGCAAGGGGAACCGAGGCCCTCAGTCCAACAACTAGCAAGTAATGGGATTCTGCCAACAACCATGTGAGGTTGGAAGTGGATTCTTCCCCATTTGAGTCTTCAGAGGAGACTCTGGCCCAGCTGACACCTCAGTTATAGCTTGTGAGGGACCAGTTACAGCAGAGGAGCTAGCTGAATGTGCCTGGACTCTCTGACCCACAGCAACTATGAGCTATTAAGTGTGAGATGTTTAAGCTGCTAAGTTTTGTTGGTCATTTAATGCATGGCAATAGATAACTAATATACTCCTTTCCTAGAATGTAAGCTCTACACTCTCATTAAATTTGCCAGTAACCTCAGTGCCTGAAGTCCAGTGGACACTTTTCAGTCTGTATTCTGCTTGATTTGCATGAGAGGCCTGCCTCTCCAGCCCAGAGCCCTTGGCTTTCCTCTACCACCTGGTTGGCCACCTGCCCCCACAATGAGGAGAAAGATGTCTGGACATACACTGCAAACACTTGCTGGGTACTTGTTGTCTGAGGGATAAGCTGATTCATGTGGAGAGAGATTTCTAAAACATTGCTCAGTTGGGACACTGGGGAATTTCCCAAGGGAGAGAGACCAGAGAGGGAGGGAGGGCATATTACCTTTCTTAAGAAAATAATGCCTGGGTGTGCCTGGGTGGCCCAGTTGGTTAAGCATCTGACTCTTGATTTCAGCTCAGGTCATGATCTCACAATTCATGAGATCAAGCCCTGCGTTGGGATCTGTGCTGATGGTGCGGAGCCTGCTTGGGATTCTTTCTTTCTGCCTCTCCCCTGCTCGTGTGCATGCTCTTTCTCTCTCTCTCTCTCAAAATAAATAAATAAACATTAAAAAAAAAAAAAAAGAATGGGACACCTGGGTGGCTCATTTGGTTAAGTGTCACACTTCGGCTCAGGTCATAATCCTGTGGTTTGTGATTTCAAGCCCTGCTTTGGTCTCTGTGCTGACAGCTCAGAGCCCGGAGCCTACTTTGGATGCTGTGCCTCCCTCTCTCTCTGCCCCATTCTTGCTCATGCTCTATCTCTCTCCCTCAAAAATAAATAAATATAAAAAAATAAAAAAAGAAAAGACAGTCTGGAATCCCTGTTAGAGAGAGAGTCTCAGTGGGGAGGATCAGCCTTTGTTTCCCCAACTTTTGTTCTGGGAGATTTGTCTTGCCCTGGATGGCTTCTGGAGGCTGCAGCTACATGGTTTGATTCAAGGGTGACATCGGTCCTCTTTATGGCCTTTGACCTATTCTTATTTGTAAAAGCAGCTTTATTGAGGTATCACTTATATAAGATCACCCATTTTAAGTATACAGTTCAATGATTTTTTTTAGTTAATACTTATCATTACAATTTAGTTTTAGATTTTTTTTTTTAATTAAGTAGGTTCCACAACCAACATGGGGCTTGAACATACAACCCTGAGATTAAGAGTCACATGCTCTACCAACAGCTAGGCACCCCAGTTTTACATCATTTTTATTATCCCCCAAAGATCCTTCATTTCCAGCTAATCCTTATTCTTACCTCCAGCCCCAGCTGCCACTAATGTATTTTCCTTCCCTGTAGATCTGCCCTTTCTGGAAATTTCATATAAATGAAATGATATGACATGTGTATTTTCTGCATCTGTCTTTCACGTGGCATAATGTTTTTGGGATTCATCCATGTTGTTGTGTGTGTTAGTAGTTTGTTCCTTTTTATTGCTGAGTAGTTTCCCATTGTGTGTGTACCCCAGTTTATCTGTTTACCACTTGATCAGTGTTTACATCACATCTGCTTCTTGGTCATCATGAATAACTGCTCTGTAACATTCATGTGAAGTCTTTGTGTGGAAATATTTTCATTAAAAAAATTTATTTATTGGAGAGAAAGAGAGAGAGAGAGAGAGAGAGAGAGATTGAGAACATGGAAGAGAGAGGGAGAGAGAGAATCCCAAGCTGGTTGTGTGCTGTCAGCACTGAGTTTACACATGGCTCGAACTCATGAACTGGGAGATCATGACCTGAGCCAAAAATAAACAATCAGATGCTTAACCTACTGAGCCACCCCCAGAAGCCCCTGTTTTCATTTCTTTTGAGTGCCTACCAAGGAGACCCTATTTTTGATGCCCTCCGTAGTGTGGCTGATGTCAGGCTGGACTGTTTGGGACACATTTTATGAAAGGCTTGGGAACCACCATAAAGACAGAGACATGAAGGGAGCTTGAAGACTGACTGTGGCTTCCCTTATTTCAGCATCACATTCTCTGACCCTTGGCCTGCTCACACATCCTGTCCCCAAGGCATCATACCATAGAGTGGGCTTGGGTGCTGGTCTGTCTGGCTTCAATTCCAGCTGTGTGACTTTGGGTTGAGTGACTTAAAAAATTATGCCTCTTTTTCTTCACCTGTGACATGAGACTCCTGATAGCACTTCCTTCATGGGCTTGTGAGGACTGATATGATCATGCATGTAGTGGGGAAAAGGTTAGCACCTGACATACAGTCCTCTCCTTTGTGTTGGCTTCATCTCCTGCCTGAGGTGGGTGGATGGATGGATGGATGGATGGAAAGATAGATAGACAGGCAGATAGACAGACACCTGCCCCTTGTTCCAGTTGACATTGGGCATATCCCTGAAAGTGCAGAGAAGCCACAACTGTAGGTAAAAAGCTGGGGCCAAAAGGAAGGTGTAGGAGGACATGGGCAAGAGGCTGGATGGAACTGGGTTCAAATCCCATTTTACCTCCTAGTTATTCTTAGGTTAGTAATACCTACTCCACATGGTTATGGTGAAGATAAAGATGCATGACAAGCATATAGCTCATTGGAGGTAGCCAGTGAACTACCTGGAACATGTACTCTGGGATTTGGAGCCAAACAAAACTGGATTTGAATCAAGCCCTACCATTTCCTAGGTGTGTGGTCCTTTTGAAGCCTCCTTGCCTCTCTGAGCTTTATTTTCACCATCTGTAAATTGAAGATAAGAGTAATTTAATTCACACATATGATGTAAAATGAAATGACATGATACCTTTTGCCCCTAACTTACCTGGTCCTTGGATCACTTAGCTGTTTATTAAAACTCAGCTTGTCAGCTTTATCTGTGGAGTCAATAAAACTGAGGTGGGGTGCAGGAATGGGTAATTTTAATAAGCAAGTTTGGGAAATACCAAGATAAGTATGCAAAACTCTTAGCTTTCTGTGTATTTTCATTTTAATAATTATAGTGCATAACACACAGCGTTATCACAGTCACTGTTTTTTGCATCAAACAGAAACTGGCTGTGGGAAGTGTTCAGGCGGTCTCCTGTGGACAGGGTACTTTCACTCAGCCCTCCTTTCACTTCTCCACCCGCTTTCTGTGATCCTTCCTCAGTAGCCGAATGGTGCAGCTTTCCGTGCACACACCCATCCATCAGCTCAGGTCAAGCACTGCTGAAAGATTCGCTCTCAAAGCAAAGTGCTTTCTCTGCTAAACTCATTATTTCTTCCAACAGAGCCAGGAAAGGATATCGTCTTTAAAACCTGCTCAGGCCCAGCCAGCAATGTTTCTTAGCACTGTTTGCTTTTGGAGAGCAAAGGCATAATAATCATTGCTTCCTGGATCAGCCAGGGTCCAAATCACGGGGGGAGACAGAAAGAAACTACTCCAGGTTTTTTTTTAAACTGAGGGAATTTATATACTCAGAGGGTATGTAATACATGAGAAGGAAGAGCTGGGAGCCAAGCAGAGCACTGTGATGCAACCCAAAGCAGGAAGCTACCTCCATCAGCAGGGCTGGAAGGACAAAGGGAGGGAGTAGGGTTGGCAGAGCCCAAGGCTGGGCTCTTCTAGAAGAAGCTTCTAGAAGAACAATGGAAGAAGCTTCTAGAAGAACAGTGGCACATATGTCTTCTGTGGGCTGAAGCCTCAGAGACGTCAGAGCTGCTGCTGGAGAAGGTGACTGAATCCAGAGTGGAGGGAAGGAGAGCTATCCTGGCGTTGTGCTTCCTCCCACCATCCATTGTCCTGCCAACTGTGGTCAACTTCTAACTGATTCAGGAGCCTGGGAAATAGCCTGCAGGGGTCAGCATTGCTGGGAGTAGGGGGAGTGTCTCTGAGAAACAGGCCTAGGACTAGCACATCTCTGTTCCCTAAATGACCTAGAGGAAGGGTCAGTAAACTATGGCCTGAGGGCCAAATCTGGCCCACCACCTATTTTTGTAAATAAAGTTTTATTGGCATACAGACACTATGTATTTATATATTGTTTGCTTATGGCTGCGTTTGTGGGGCATCAGCAGAGTTGAGCAGTTGCGACAAAGACTATATGGCTTGCAAAGTCTAAAATATTTGCTACCTGTCCCTTTGCAGAAAAAGTTTGCAGAAAAAGTCCTGCTCTAGAGGAAGGTATCCATGGTAAAAATGCCTCCCTATATAAAAGGGCAGGCTAGGAGACCCCAGGGAGTCTGCTAGGCCTGGGGACTCATGGGGGAGGGTGGAGAAAAGATGTGACACAGTGGAAGTCCTGGGCAAACGTCCTCTCTTTCAATAGCTTCAGCACCAAAAGAGTAATTTAAGTGGAAGGGGTTTCAGTCTTCTAGCTAGACTGACAGCTCCATGAGGGCAGGGACTCTGGATCCACAGGATCCATTAGTACTGGCTGAACTTGTCATTTGTTATCCTGAGAAGCAGGATGTGTTCCCATCATGCACCATCTGGTAACTGATTATTTTAACTATAGGAGGTCCTTGTTATCCAAAGATAATTTGTGCTTGGGTCAGCCCACTGAAAGTGAATCTCCTTTAAAAGGGGACCAAGATTTCATTATAGACGGTGGGGGAAAAATGACCAACAACAATGAAAAAATGGAAAGATGGAGATACAGAATTGGGAAAGCTAAGTTTTATATTATGTTTGATGTATTGAATATGATTTTGGTTCTACTGACAACTCTCTACTAAATCTTAGGTTAAACAAAAAATTCATCACCTTTTTTTATACATATTTCTCTACCAAAATTAAGTGACAGTACAATATGACATCTTTCTCTTCACATTTGACTGATAACACCATCATAAAGAGTATTTTTTTTTTAAGGTTTGAGAGCTTCACCCATTTTTCTTTTTTTTTTATTTTTTTTTATTTTTTTTTTTAAATTTTTTTTTTTTTTCAACGTTTATTTATTTTTGGGACAGAGAGAGACAGAGCATGAACGGGGGAGGGGCAGAGAGAGAGGGAGACACAGAATCGGAAGCAGGCTCCAGGCTCTGAGCCATCAGCCCAGAGCCTGACGTGGGGCTCGAACTCATGGACCGCGAGATCGTGACCTGGCTGAAGTCGGACGCTTAACCGACTGCGCCACCCAGGCGCCCCAGCTTCACCCATTTTTCCAAAGCCCTCTCAATCCATTGATATTCAAACCTAAGTTTTGGTGCCTTGGAGCAAATTTCAATCACCTCATCCTAGTTACAGCTTGGTCTGACACATGCTAGGTGCTCAACAGATATTTTAGAATGAAATTGAATTCATAGGGAATAGATGAATCAAGAATTGGTAATAATTGATTCGTCTTTTGGAAACTACATAACACATATATAGTGGTTTGATTGGAAGTGACAGAAACACAACTCAAAGTTGCCTAGGCCAATAGGGATCTATTGAATAGCCACAGGCAGGGTGTGAGGCAGTTGGGCCTCATGAAGCAGGACTATTGTTTTCTTGTTTCTGTTCCTGTCCACCTGTTACCTTAATTCTCTCATGATGGATGAGTTTTCTCCATGTAGTAGGAAGCATGGTGGCCACAGGTGTTGACTTTCAAATCATGATTGTACCAACTAGAGACAGGCCACCTTGTGGCCTCTGATTGACCCAACTTGGGTCAAGTGCCCATCTAACCAATCAATTGTGGCTTGAGGGCAAAGAACTTGGCAGCTCTTATGGAAATGTTACAGACAGAGCTGGGAAAGGACCAATTACCAGAGGAAGAAAGTTATGGGGAAGACAAAACAGTAGATAGTCTACAATGGGTTTATCTGTCACACTTCTTGCTGTTCCTTCTACCCAGATATTGCAGCACAAATTGCTTTTTAGACCCTTGTGAGGCCCCGACTTTGGCATAGTTGATCCCCAAATGTAGTCTGTGCTCTGTCTAGCACTCACTCTCTCATCTTTCAGGTAGGTCTCTTCCACAAATTTGTGTCAGTCCCTCCAATCCAGAGAGAGTTATCTGCTTTCTTTTTGTGCGTCAACATTTAACTTATAATTATGTGCCTGTACAGTTTATTTAGGTGCTTATGTATCTCTGCATCTACCCATGAACACTTGAGGGTGGAGGTTATGGGGTTCCTAGCAGTTGGCATTGTATATAGCATGTAGTAAACACTCAATACATCTTTGCCGATCAAAGACTGGGCTTCCAGATATCATCACGTGAGGACAGAGTTTGGTATCCCCTGGTGTGTGAGTTTTGGGAAAAGCAGGCAACATAACATAGGGATTGAAAACCCAAACTTTAGAATCAGGAAATGTGCATTCCAGTACTGGCTCTGCCCCTGACCAGCTGCATGACCTTGGACAAATTACTTAACCTCACTGAGCCTCAGAGGTCAAAATGGGGATGGTGGTGGTAATAATACTATCTTCCTCATGTAGGACTTAGCGCAATGCCTGGCACATAGTAGGCACTCAACAAATGGTAACTGCTATGATTGCTAGATGGTTAACCATTTTTCTTTTTGTGAAATGGCATGCTATTGCACAGTAAAGTTGAGACAATAAACCAGGTAAAGAAAGTCTTTAGAGGAAACATTCCCCATACCTCAAAGCTCATTATTTGTAAATCTTGAAGTTCTTTGACACAGTAGCAGTTGAATGCCATTTCAGATACTGGCTTTCTTGGATTTTATTTTATCCACTTAAATTATTTTGGTCTAAATAGCAGTGTATTTGGGGGATATCTGATATATCCAGTTAGAGCAAGTGAACACACACTATTGATCTTGCCCACTAGATGACAGACCCCAATTCAGACTTCCAAAGCTGGGGCTTCCCTTGTGAATAATGTATTCTATTTCCCTTTCAAGCCCATATTTGTGATTTCATTATAGATGCTTTACATAAAAGTCATGTCATATACATCTTAAGTTCTGTTAATCACTGATTACAGAAAAAACAACCTTTGCTCCCCTATGGAAGTGAAGGTGTTCACTAAAGTGAGCCACAATCTGCCTGCAGTGAATGCTGAGGTTGGAGGGTGTCCATCCCCTGCCATCCTTTCCCAGCTTGTAGCCTTGAGTTCTGCCAGATGGGTGCATAGGTAGGAGACTGGTTGTTGCCTCTCTGGCTTCATACTTAATTCTCTTGTGCACCTGCCCCTTATAGACTCTTTATTCCGAAAAACAAAGAGGCTTTGACATAGCTAGGAGCCCCTTAAAGGCAACTGTTTCCAACTTGCCTGATCTGAGAGTTACAAGAATTACAAAAATACAGTTTCCCAGGGCCTGCCACAGAAGGTTCCGGTTCAAGAAGTCTGGAGTGGGAATGGAGGATGTAGTGTTCACATATCACAGGTGGTTCTTATAATGGGGGATTTTGGGAAACAATATTTTAGATTAATGCTTGTCAAGACTCACCTGGATATCTTAGTCACTTGCAGATGCTGATTCAGCAGGTCTGAGGTTGGGCCTAAGATTGTGCATTTCTTTTTTTTTTTTTTTTTAAATTTTTTTTCAACCTTTTATTTATTTTTGGGACAGAGAGAGACAGAGCATGAACAGGGAGGGGGCAGAGAGAGAGGGAGACACAGAATCGGAAACAGGCTCCAGGCTCTGAGCCATCAGCCCAGAGCCTGACGCGGGGCTCGAACACACGGACCGCGAGATCGTGACCTGGCTGAAGTCGGACGCTTAACCGACTGTGCCACCCAGGCGCCCCAAGATTGTGCATTTCTGATGTGTTCTCAGGTGATCCTCGCATTGCTGGTCCATGGACCACACTTAAGGAACTGCAGCTGCTAAACTGTTGGGTCTTTAAGAATATGTTAGTTTGGGGGCGCCTGGGTGGCTCAGTCGGTTAAGCGTCCGACTTCAGCTCAGGTCACGATCTCGCGGTTCGTGAGTTCGAGCTCCGCGTCAGGCTCTGGGCTGATGGCTCAGAGCCTGGAGCCTGCTTCCGATTCTGTGTCTCCCTCTCTCTCTGCCCCTCCCCCATTCATGCTCTGTCTCTCTCTGTCCCAAAAATAAATAAACGTTAAAAAAAAAAAAGGAATATGTTAGTTTGTCTAAGTGGTTTATTGGAAGTTAGAGGTTTAAGGAGATGGTGATTTGCATAGGTTTGCTAGGTAATTATGAATCCCCTTGAGGAATATTTATTTATAAGGGTACCTGGGTGGCTGAGTTGGTTAAGCATCCAAGATCCGCTCAGGTCATGATCTCATGGTTTGTGAGTTCGAGCCCCTCATTGGGCTTTGCCCTCTCAGCACAGAACCTGCTTTGGATCCAATCTCTCTCTCTCTCTCTCAAAAATAAATAAACATTAAAAAAAAGGAATATATATTTGCATAAATGATTTATATTGAGTTTTTTTGGGGGGGGCAGGAACCTTCAGTGTTCAGGGCACTGGACTTCTAAATAGAGACATTTCTTGGGCTATGAGAAAAAAATTAGACTTCTCTCTTTGTTTTTCATTTCATTCTTAAAAATTCCCCACCCCACCTCTGGGGATGTTTTATAATCATCTGATGTATCCATACAATAGGACATGCAAATAATCTGTATATACATGTATGTAGATAGTGGGAGTGCATGCTCAACAACATTTTATTAATGGGGTGTGCAGTACAGAAGTCTGGAGACTGTGGCATAGGTTCTTATGAAAGGAATGAGTTTCACAGTATTAAAAAGTTCAACCATGTAAATTTTAAGGATCTTAATTGGCTTTATTCAACAATTCATGAATTGGGAGCATCCCATCCAGCAGAAAGAAAGGAGCTCCAAGGAACTGTACAAATGAAAGGTTATTATAGGTAGAAAAGAGGAGGAATGAAGAAGTTACACTGGGCAAAAAAATGGACTGTTATTGCAAGGTCACTTTCCTTAGAAGATGGTAAGGGTCTATCAGGCACATTACTCAACTAATGCTGATCAAGCAATGCCTGATTGACAGGCTTGAGATTCCATGTCTGGGAGAGCCAAAGCTGTAAAAAAGTCTCAATTTGGTGACATAGGGCTTAGCATAAGTGACTCCATTTTGGGTCCGTTGTCTAGTTTTCACAATAGGAAGGAGAATTTTTTTTTTTTAAAGGTGAGGTCATGGTTTCTGAAAGAAGAGAGGGGCCTTGGCAGACAGCAGTCAATGTTTATTTCCATTGGCTCATGAATGAGCAGTGGAGGTCATCTAAAGAGCAAAGGTCAAATAGTAGTGCATTGGCTGGACCTTAAACATTTTTTTTTTAATGTTTATTTATTTTTGAGAGAGAGAGAGAGAGCAGAAGAGGGGCAGAGAGAGAGGGAGACACAGAATCCGAAGCAGGCTCCGGGCTCCGAGCTGTCACCACAGAGCCTGACACAGGGCTCGAGCTCACGAACTGTGAGATCATGACCTGAGCCAAAGTCGGAGGCTTAACCGAGTGAGCCACCCAGGCGCCCCATTGGTTGGACCTTTATTGCAAGGATCTCTCCCTCCCTCTCTGTCTCTCTCTTTCTCTCTGTCTCTCTCATCCCTTCACTTTAGCCCCTTCCTTGGAAAATGTTTGTTCCCAGGTGGCAAAGGAACAGAGATTGTCAGGACAAGGTCATAGACCATTCCTGGAGCTCAGGAGAAAGAACTCTGCAGACAGCATGTGTAATTTCATCTTTTCTTGATTAACTGCTGCCCCTTGTCCCCACCGTCCAATTTCTGGCCTTCTCTCCTTTCTAAGTGAGTAGTGCTGAAAGGTTTGACACATACCAATGTGATGAGTATACTCAGAAGATCCAGAGAAGGTGGTGGATTTGGGCCACTGATTTATGTCTCATGAAAGCTGAGGGTAGAGGTGTGGTGGTTGGAATTGTCTAGTAACCCAAAGGGAGGGCACCAGTGACTCAGCTTGGTACATGGGCATTGGTTTCCAGATCAGTCCCCAGTGCATCCTCCAAGGTCATCCTGACAAGGTACTAAGTTAATGCAGAGAGCATTGGGCAGTAGAGCCATAGATTTTGTTGGACCAAAGGTATGTCCCCTGGGAGTCAAGCAAGTTTCAGGACCAACCCTGTCTCATGAAGAGATCTTGAGATAGAAAATAAGTGTAAGCAAAGAAAAGAAAGAATGGCCATGTAGCAAAGATGTGGTCAGGGTCCAAATAATCTGGGGCCCCATGGGCCATGGTAAAGATGTTCAATTTTATTCTAATTGCAGCAGGAAGTCGCTGGAGGGTTTTAAGCAACTAATTTTGGTTTTTGAAGGATCACTGTGGCTGATATTTGGAGAATGGAGGGCAAGAGTAAGGGCAGAGAGACTGATAAAGAGGCTGCAACAGTGGTGCCTGGCTGGCTCAGTTGGTAGAACATGTGACTCTTGATCTTGGGGTCATGAGTTCAAGCCCCACATTGGGCATAGAGCTTACTTAAAAAAAAATAAAAATAAAAGGCTGCTGCAGTATCTCAAGCAAGAGATGATAGCAATGGGAATTGGGAGGTAAAGACCTTGGCAAGGCATGTGGTGGGACTGAGAGGTGGACCCAGGGCTCAAATCAACAGTGTAGGAATAGATAGACCTCAACAAAGGGAACAAGTACTCAGTGAGGGCCTGAATAATTTGGATCTGGACTGAGACCAAGAAGCAGGCATGGGGCATGAATAATAACAATTGACAGTAAGACTGTTCTTCAGGGGCGCCTGAGTGGCTCAGTCGGTTAAGCGGCTGACTTCGGCTCAGGTCATGATCTCATGGTCCATGAGTTCGAGCCCTGCGTGGGGCTCTGTGCTGACAGCTCCGAGCCTTGAGCCTGTTCCAGATTCTGTGTCTCCCTCTCTCTGACCCTCTGCTGTTCATGCTGTCTCTCTCTGTCTCAAAAATAAAATAAAAGTTAAAAAAAAAAAAAAGGCTGTTCTTCAGTGCTGGAGGCTCCTAATAGATTTCCTGATTTGTGCAATGGGATGCAGCATGTGCCTGGCGTGGGTCATTTAGTGAGACAAGAAGGTGCATCAGGTGATAGTGGAGATGTGATACACAGGTGGCTTGACAGTTTCCAACATGGACCATAATTTTCCCTTGGTTCCCAGTAAAACTGGATGGTACCCAAGTTGTATTAGACCCATAGCACTTCCTAGTGGCTGTCCTGACAGCAGATTTGTTTTCTTACTGGCTCCATTTTGCTCCTGCAAGGGAATTTTGTGCAGTCTTGTCCTCTTTGAAACAAATCTTAGTTTTACTTTGGGCCTTTCGCTGGTCCACATACCACATACATGTCCCTTTAACCACCACTTTCTTTTCCATCTCTTGCCTAGCTCTTTGATGTTAGGCAAATCTCTTGCTTTCTTTCCTTTTATTCTTTCCAGTTCATGTAAAAGCCCTAAAGGGTCATAAACAGGCTTGCTAAGTGGCAGAGTGGTATGGGTAATATGTCTGTATTAAGGTGAAGGAAAATCTCTAGTTTTTCCTTAATAAAAATTCAGCTTTTTTAATGATATAATTGACAAATAAAATTGTATATATTTAAAGTGTAAAATGTGATGATTTGATGTATGTGTACTTTGTGAAATGATTACCGCAATCAGATTAATCAACACATCCATCACCTCACATAGTTACTTTTTCTCTCTTAAAATTTTTAATGTTTATTTTTGAGAGAGAGAGAGAACAGAGTGTGAGTGGGGGAGGGGCAGAGGGAGAGGGAGACACAGAATGCAAAACAGGCCCCAGGCTCTGAGCTGTCAGCACATAACCCAATGTTTGAACCCACGAACCTCAAGAGCATGACCTGAGCTGAAATTGGCCACTTAACCGACTGAGCCACCCAAGCACCTCCATTTTTTCCTTTTATGGGGCAGTACTTAAGATCTACTCTCTTAGCAAATTTTTTTAATGTTTATTTGTTTATTTAGAGAGAGAGCGTGCGTGCATGTACATGAGTGGGGGAGGGGCAGACAGAGAGAGAGAGAGAGAGAGAGAGAGAGAGGGTTGGGGAGAGGGAGAGAGAGAATCTCAAGCAGGCTCTGTGCTCTCAGCACAGAGCCCGGCACAGAACTTGATCCCAGGAACAGTGAGATCATGACCTGAGCCGAAATCAAGAGTTGGCCACATAACCAACTAAGCCACCCAGGTGCCCCTCTCAGCAAATTTTGAGTGCATAACACAGTATTATTAACTATACTCACAATGCTGTACTGTATTCACAATGCTGTAATGAAGCTCACAGAGCTCCTTAGAACTTCTTCATCTTACAGTGGAAGGTTTATATGCTGTGACCAGCATCTCCCCTGTCCCTGGTGCCACCATTCTACACTCTGTTTCTATGTTTGATGAAAATCTCTCATTTTTGAAGTGGCAGTAGCAGTGTCAAAGAGAACCATCCTCTTAACCTCAAAAGCCATTGAAAGGGCTCAGGGTTCTGTTCAGAATCTACACAAATGCCTTCCTTGATTTCTCTGTGACCTTGTGAATTTAACCTGGTTTTTGCCCTTCTTACTGATGCACTTCCTACTGTATGCAGGACATTTGCCTCTGACCTAAGACTGTCTCTTATTTAATACTTGAATTAGTACCACTTGCCAGAACTGCTTTCTACCATTTAAAAAGTTATAAAATGGAGGACTTCAGCTATGGTAGTGTTAAGTAAGCTATTGGGAATGACTCTGGGAATTCCACCACCACATTTTCCTCAGTATGTACTTTATTTATTTCAAGAAATATTTATGGAACGCGTACAGTATACCAGGATGGAGCTAAATGACAGCATTGAGTAAGATTTGGTCTCTGCCCTCTAGGAACTCACAGGGCATATGAGAGAAAGTCAAGTAACTAGATAAGTGTAATATAATATTTGGCAGGGTAATGTGTTGGTATGTTAATTTGTGTTCATTGTACCTTTATGTTTCCCTTTTCCCGTTTCAAGCAGATTGCTAAGCATTGCATTTCCTAACCCTTGGGAGTATTTACAAGATCGAAAGAAGAATCTGCTTAAAGTCGATAGTTCTTCCTGTGTTTTATAAAATGCCTGGAATCACTGAAGAGATGAAGGAGGAAGAGGAGATGGTGGGAGGGCACTGGAAGGCAAGGTCAGAGAAAGGACTCAACCCTAGAGTCTGGGGAGGTTGAAGGTTGGCGGGCCACTTGATTAGTTGGTGTGATGGTTAATTCTGTATGTCAATTTGACTGGGCTAAGGGAGGCCCAGGCAGATGGTAAAACATTACATCTGGGTGTGTCTGTGATGGTGTTCTGGGAAGAGATTAGCATTTTAATTGGTAGACTGGGTAAGAAGATCCCCCTCACCAGTGCAGGTGGGCGTGATCTAATCCATGGAGGGTTTGAGTAGAACCAAAAGGTTGAGGAAGTGGAATTTGCTCACTGCTTGAGTTAAGACATTCATCTTCTCTTGTACTTGGACATCAGCACTTTTGGTTGTCAGGCCTTTAGGTTTGGACTGGTATTACACAAGGGTTCCTGGGGTTCCAGCTTGCAGATGGCAGATTTTGGGACTTCTTAGCCTCCAAAAACCTGAGCCAATCTCTTTACACACACACACACACACACACACACACACACACACACACACACCACACTATTGGTTCTGTTTTTCTGGAGAACCCTGACTAATACATTTGGTACTGCCACCTTGCTTAGAAGTGAGTACAATTCAGCTGGGATTCTGAACCCCAGGAATCGGGGTTTCCAGCCTTTGCAGAAATTTCTATGCCCCTCTCTGAGGCTGAATCAGAGAACTCAAGGGACTTATGTCTGCTTAGACCTAGGGTCAGCAAATTATGCCCTGCTGCCTGTTTGTGTAAATAAAATGATAATTGGAACACAGCCATGACCATTCATTTGTCCAGCCTATGACTGCTTTTGCAACATGATAGCAGAGCTGATTAGTTGTGACAGAGACTATATGAGCCTCAAAGTAAAAAATATTTACAGGGCAACTGAGTGGCTCAGTTGGTTGAGCATCTGACTCTTGGCTCAGGTCATGATCCCAGGGTTGTGGGATGGAAAACCTTGTATCAAGCTTTGCACTGAGCATGGAGCTTGCTTAAGATTCTCTCTCTCCCTCTGCCCCTCTACCCTGTGCTTGCATGCTCTCTCTTTCTCTCTAAAATATTAAAAAGAATTTTTACTATTGTTAAGGTCAGGCATAGGGTAGGGTAAAGATACGAGTCAGAAGCTAAAAAATTTTAACAGTCAAAGGCTTTATTGGGAACTAAGGTCTCGGGCGAGGTTCCATGATTCAGGGAGAGAGAAAGAGAGGAGTCAGGGAAGTCGCCCCCGGGTGTGGTGGGGTAGGGTTTTTAAGCTGCAGCGGTTCCGGGTTTAGGTCCGGTGGGCCTTTTTCGCAACAGGTCGTGCTATCGTTCGGTGATTGGTTGACCTTCAATTTGTTCTGGCGCACAGCTCGGGGCTTTCTGTTGGGTTGCGCTGGCAAGATGGCTGTCCCCTCCACTGTGGTTCCAGGGACATCCTAACAACTATCTAACCTTTCACAAATGTCTTTGCTGACCGGCTTGGACAATGTATATCTTAAGCAGTGATAGAAAAGGCCAAAACAACTACTTGAAGAGTTTGGGCTGATTAAGACCTCGGTATTTTCACATGACCTTCAGGGGTAGTGGGCTGCTGTGCTCAGGGAAGGTGTTCTGGAAATCACTGAGGTCTGCTTTCCCACTGGGCAGTAGGATGGGGACCCAGAGTTGGAGTTGATTTAAAGAAAATGAAGAAACGGAATAATCTTGTACACTGGCAGTGTGCATCTGCTTTATTGAAAATGACATGATTGTAAAATAACTATTTGGTGCATTTCACTACTCCTGGAAATTCCTTATATCACTGTCTTTCCCACCTCAGGCTGCAGCATTCCATCCTCATCACCCTCAGGGGAAGGCTGTAACAGGAGGAATGCAAGGAGGAAGAAAAAAGACAATGCTCAGCTTTTGAGTTTCAAAACAGGCTTTTGAAACTCTTGGCACCTGATAATAATTTTGAAAGCCAAGGCTTTTGCTTTACGAGAGCCAGGTTTTTTATGGTTTCAGAAGCTTAAGTCGTGAAGCGTTTGGGGGGTAAGGTTTATTCCATAATAAAAAAAATTGGAAAGGACAGATGAAGAGGCGGTTTTATCATTATAGGAGTGATAAAAATCTCCCCTGGAAGAGAGAAGAACAAGGAGAAACAAGAGAATTAGATGCTGATAAGTATTGTAATAGTTATTTATTACTGCATAACAAATCACCCCAAAGCTCTGTGACTTAAAACAATAGCACTTATTTATTTTGCTCACTACTCTGCAATTTTGGCACGGTTTGACCTAGAAAGCTCCTAAACTGGAATGGCTTGGTGGGGTAGGGGTTGATGGTGATTAGGAAGGTCCATTTGCAAGATGGTTAATTCATATGGTTGGCAGGTTGGTGGTGGCTGTTGGTGGGGAACTCAGCTGGGGCAAGGCCAGGGATTTTAGTACCTATACATGAGCCCCTCCATGGGATGCTTGGACTTTTTCATAGCATGGGTCTGAGCTCCAAGAGCAAGCGTCCCAAGAGACAAAGGTAGAAATGCATGGCATTTAAATGATCAAACCTAATCATATAATGTCTCTTCTATCTTACTCTGTTGTTAAGACAGTCATAAAGTTTGGCTCAGGTTCAAGGGCAAGGGACATATATCCCACTACTCAGTGGTGAAGTATAAAGGTTATACTGTAAGAAGAGATGTGGGATGAAAGACGTAGTTGCCACCATCTTTGGGAAAGCCAGTCGTTACAAGTATTTTTTAGAAGGGACTTTGTCTCCTGCCTCCTCTCAAACTGAGTCTCAAGGGAGAAGGGGTTGAATAAATTCTAGGTAGGTTTAGGGGTCCAAGAGCAGAGAGGGCCTGAGCTTCAGCTGTCAAATCTCCTAGAGGAGCTCCTACCCAGCCTGGCTTGAAATGGCAGGTAAGAGGTGGCTAGGAGTGTTGTCTGAGCAGACTAGTCAGGAGCAGGCTCACTGAGTCCTCAACCTCCCAACATCTCCCAGGGAGGAGAAAATGCATTCCTCTGTGCCCAAGGTCATCCAAGGTCAGCATGGTTGGGGCACCCAGTCTTGCAGTGACAATGAGGGGGAATGGCCATCACCGACTGGAGACCAGAGGCATTAACAAGTCCCTGTCATGTCAATGAGAAATAGTGATTTGATTGAAGATAAGACAAAACATTTCTTGGTGGACACTAAAGGGGTAACCAAGGGCCAGATATTTCTTCCACCAATGCCATGATGCTATGTGAGCCTCCCAAAAATTAGATGTAATTTGAAGGAGAAGGCAGAAAGGAATAGACCATGACATAACCAATGAAGCCTTGAATTTGCTAAGTCCTTCCTGACTTGTCCATGTTTATCCTCAATTGACCAGGATTAGGTTTACTGCAGCCAGATAGACTGGGGGCTTGGGAAAATCATAAAATGCAGTTATGAGGAAATAAGAAAGATTATATTTTTGCTTACCTGGGTTTGTGGCTTTTAAAAGTTATACTAGCTGCCAGGAGATATGCTTTGGCTACAAAAAGCACAGAGCCAAACATTTAGGAAGAGGGAACGTTGAGGCTTAGTGGTGACTGAGTTAGTAGGGGGTCCAGACAAATAATCTTTAGGAATACCCAACATTGTAAAGTGCCTGTATTCCCTGAATTTTTGTGGAACTGAGAGGGAGCCTGGGGACAGATACGGTTTTAATCCTTCTTCTTTTGAAACGCAAGACAGAGCTGCAAAATTGAGCAAAAAATGATGGACATTTTTGCATCGCTGTCCAATTTGGCCAAGGCTATATCATCTCCATAAGCAAATGAGTATTTGGCATCCCTCGGCAGGTTTTTCCTCGAGTCTCATTAGTTCCCCAAATGGAACAGCTGCTGCCCAAGCATTTTGCTCCACCAGCCCTGTGAGTGCTCCCTGCCTGCCACACTTCCTCAGCTCTGAAGGAATTAATTTCATCTGTAGCAGAGCTCAGAGGCACTACAGTGATTTCTGTTGGCGGCCAAGGGGCTCCAAACAGCCAAGCTAAACATAGTGGGGAGATGAGCTCTGTTGTCTCAGCTGATGGCCAGCATGTCAAGACCCCATTAGTTACAAGCACCTTCCACAGTACTGGGCAGGATTGGGAGGAGGCTGGACCAAAGTCTCATCCTGAGGGTGGGAGAAGGTCTAAGGAGCGAGCATGAGGTAGTGCTGAGGGCCCCCTCTCCCTTATTTCTTGCCTTGAGGCCGACCTTGTACCATTTTCTGTTCACAGTTGTCCCAGCAAGGGCTTCTTTGCACCTGGGTGGCAGAATATTCTAATGGCAGTGCTTCTTAAACTTTAATGTGCATTTGTGTACCTGAGGATCTTGTTAAAAAGGCAAGGCCTGGGCTAGTCTTGGGTGTGGCCTGAAACTGCATTTTTTTTGGGGGGGGGGGATTACTATTATTTTATAAAACTGTGGTAAAATACATGTAACATAAAATTTGCCATTTGTAAAATACAGTTCATTGGCTCTAAGTACATTCACATTGTTGTGGAACTGTCGTCGCCAACCATCTCTAGAACTTTTTCGTTTTCCCAAGCTCTGTACCCATTAAATCACAACTCCTCATTGTGCCTTCCCCCCAGCCCCTGGCAACTACCATGCTACTTTCTGTCTCTATGAATCTGACCACTCTAGGTACCTCCTATAAGTGGAATCATACAGTACAGGCATACCTCATTTTATTGTACTTTATTGTGCTTTGCGGATATTGCATTTTTTACAAATTGAAGGTTTGTGGCAATCTATTTGTTGAGCAAGTCTATTGGCACCATTTTCCCAATAGCATTTGCTCACTTTGTATCTGTGTGTCACATTTTGGTAATTCTCACAGTATTTCAAACTGTTTCATTTTTGTTATATTTGTTATGGTGCTCTGTGATCAGTGATAATAACTCCCTGAAAGCTCAGATGATGGTTAGCATTTCTTAGCAAGAATGTGTTTTTTAATTAGGATATGTGTAATTGTTGGGGTGCCTGGGTGGCTCAATTGGTTAAATGTCCAACTTTGGCCCAGGTCATGATCTTGTGGTTCAAGAGTGGCTCTTTGCTGACAGCTCAGAGCCTGGAGCCTGCTTGGGATTCTGTGTCTCCCTCTGTCACTGCCCCCCCGCCCCCGCCCCCACCCCTTCTCACGCTTTGTTTCTCTCTCCATCAGACATAAATAAACATTAAAAAAAAGATGCATATGATTGTTTCTCTTTAGATATAATACTGTTTCACACTTAATAAACTATAGTATAGCATAAACATAACTTTTATATGCACCGTGAAACCAAAAAATTCATTTTACTTGCTTTATTCCGATACTTGCTTTGATTGCAGTGATATGGAACAGAATCTGCAGTGTCTGTCAGGTATGCCTGTATTTTTCCTTTCGTGTCTGACTTTACTTGGTGTAATGTTTTCAAGGTTCATTGAGATATTAGCATGTGTCAGAATTACTTCCTTTTTAAGGCTGAATAATATTCCATTTATGGATACATTACTTTTGTTTATTCATCCATTGATGGACATTTGGTTTCTTTCCAGTTTTTGGCTATAGTGGATAATGCTGCTACAAACATGGGTGTGCAGGGGCGCCTGGGTGGCTCAGTCGGTTAAGCGTCCGACTTCGGCTCAGGTCACGATCTCGCGGTCCGTGAGTTCTAGCCCCGCGTCGGGCTCTGGGCTGATGGCTCAGAGCCTGGAGCCTGCTTCCGATTCTGTGTCTCCCTCTCTCTCTGCCCCTCCCCCGTTCATGCTCTGTCTCTCTGTCTCAAAAATAAATAAAAAACATTAAAAAAAAAATAAAAAAAAAAACCCAAAAAACAAAAAACAAACATGGGTGTGCAAAGGAGACTGTGCATTTTCCCAGGATGCTACTGCTGCTGGTTTTTGGACCAGCCAGGGTCTAGTCAGAGTTCACTGGCTTTGACTAGCCAGGGTTCACTGGCTTTGACTAGCCAGGGTTCACTGGCTAAGGGCCTTGGCCTTGGATTTAGCCCCCAAGGTTTTTATCTTAGATTTGTAATTTTTTACCTTGGGCAAATAACCTAACCTTGCTGGTTTCTGTCTCCTTCTCTGTCAAATGGAGATATTAATGGGACTCACCTCAGGAAACTAGAATAAGTATTGAATGAGATGATACATGTTAGCTGCTAAGCACAATGCCTGGCATGTGTTAGTTTGAACCATTTGAAATTGCTGATATCTGACCATTTCTGACCTATAAGGATGGCAATTTCTTTATTTTTTTAAATGTTTATTTATTTATTTATTTATTTATTTATTTAGAGTGCTAGCTGGGGAGGGGCAGAGAGAGAGAGGGAGGGAGAGAATCCCAAGGAGAATCTGCACTGTCAGCAGAGAGCCTGACACAGGGCTTGAACTCATGACCTGAGCCAAAATCAAGAGCTGGACACTTAACTGACTGAGCCACCCAGGCACCCCTAAGGATGGCAATTTCATACTGTTCAACCGAATAATGAGCTTTTAAGATGATTGTAATAATTGTTATTGAATAGCGTTAATGTTAACCCTCATTTTCAAACCATAGTTACTCATTTTCTTAATATGGACTGTCTCCAGGGAGCTCCAGCAGGGAAAAGTTACCATCCCTTTACTTCTTTCCTTACCCCATCTGACCTTAGCCAGCAGGCACACCTGCCACCTTGGCCTCACTCTTTGCAACACTCTCCTTTCCTCAAACCTACCAAAGTGAGGAAATCCTTGCGTGTGTCAAATAATGTTGTCTGTATTTTTCTGCCTAGAGATAATTTTTTCGTTTGTGTATATCTTACCCTTACTAGTGTATAGTTTTATTAGTGACCTGGTTTTATAGGCTTCCAGCAGCCTTTGGTGACCAGTGGGGTCTTGTTGACTAGGACAGTTTGGCTTTTGTTGGCTTTATCTGCATAGTGCAGAATCCTGGTGGGCCTTTCCCAGAGTCTCCCCCACATTCCTGAGTCCCAGGGGTGTCCCGTGTGATCCTAACCAGTCCTCTTGGCCACCATGTGTGTCCTCTGGCTGATCTTGGCTGTCTGAGAAGGCATGAGTGGAGGGAATGTTCACTGTGGCTGCTGTGCTAGTACCTCTAAAAATTCCAGACCCTGGACACAGAGTTGTTGTCTCCCCTCCCCAGAAAGACAAACCCTTGAGGTGCTGAAATAGCACTGCATCTGGGTCTATTCTTACTGTATCCTGGTCACACCATGGGGGGAAGATCTTTCCTGGTACCTCAGGATCATATTTAATCCTGTGGACCCAGAACTGTGTTTAGATTTCTGCACCTAAGACCCAATTTGAAACTGGCTTCATTGGTTGCATCCTGTAGTCCTGATACCCAAGGTTTCTAGGTGGGGACAGACTCAAAGCCATGCTTTCCTTCCCTCTATCTTTTCCCATAAGAACCCAGACCTATCCATGCCATGCATGAAAAGCATAATAGCTAATTTTTACTAAGTGCTATGTTAAATTTTGTGATTTTCCCCAATAACTTGTTTACCAATAAGGGGATTATACATTACTGCCCATTGCCATGTGATTGAAGTGCCTCCCAACAGGAGAAGCAACATTCACGCCCATTGACATTGGGCTTGGCCATGTGACTTGCTTTGGTCAATGGCATGTGAATGGATATGATGGGTGTCTGAACAAAAGCTTTAAAGCTATTGCCTGTTTTTGCCAGCTCTCTTGTTGTTCTTCTGTTACAAGAATGGCACATGTCAGGGCTTGTCCTTGATGGGGATTTCCCTTTATCATGAGAGCAAGGAGTAAAACTTTGTGGTTGTAAGCCTCTGAAATTAGGGAGTTATTTGATAGACAACAAAGCTGATTAGTAAAAGGGCTCACCATGTTCTAGACACTGTTCTGTAGTGTATTTATTTATTGATTAACTCTTATAATGACTTTATGAGACACATACTAGTCAGGGTAATGTAAGTTTTGCTGCCATAACAAAAACTCCAAAACACTCAATGGCCCCACAAGAACTTATTTTATTTTATGTTTTTCATTTACATCCAAATTAGTTAGCATATAGTGCATCAATGATTTCAGGAGTAGATTCCTTAGTGCCTCCTACCCATTTAGCCCATCACTCCTCCCACAACCCCTCCAGTAACCCTCTGTTCTCCATATTTAAGAGTCTCTTATGTTTTGTCCCCTTACCTGTTTATATATTATTTTTGCTTCCCTTCCCTTACGTCCACCTGTTCTGTCTCTTAAAGTCCTCATATGCGTGAAGTCATATGATATTTGTCTTTCTCTGACTAATTTTGTTTAGTGTAATACCCTCTAGTTCCATCCACGTTGTTGCACATGGCAAGATTTCATTCTTTTTGATTGCCGAGTAATACTCCATTGCATATATGTACCACATCTTTATTCATCCATCGATGGACATTTGGGCTCTTTCCATAGTTTGGCTATTGTTGATAATGCTACTATAAACATTGGGGTGCATGTGTCCCTTTGAAACAGCATACCTGTGTCCCTTGGATAAATACCTAGTAGTGCCATTGCTGGGTTGTAGGGTAGTTCTATTTTTAGTTTTTTTGAGGAACCTCCATACTGTTTTCCAGAGTGGCTGCACCCGCTTGTGTTCCCACCAACAATGCAAAAGAGATCCTCTTTCTCTGTATCCTCGCCAACATCTGTTGTTGCCTGAGTTGTTAATGTGAGCCATTCTGACAGGTGTAAGGTGGTATCTCATTGTGGTTTTGATTTGTATTTCCCTGATGATGAGTGATGTTGAGCATTTTTTCATGTGTTGCTTGGCCATCTGGATGTCTTCTTTGGAAAAGTGTCTGTTCATGTCTTCTGCCCGTTTCTTCACTGGATTATTTGTTTTTTGGGTGTTGAGTTTGATAAGTTCTCTATGGATTTTGGATACTAACCCTTTATCTGATATGTCATTTGCAAATGTCTTCTCCCATTCCGTCGGTTGCCTTTTAGTTTTGTTGATTGTTTCCTTCGCTGTGCAGAAGCTTTTTATTTTGATGAGGTTCCAGTAGTTCATTTTTGCTTTTGTTTCCCTTGCCTCCAGAGACGTGTTGAGTAAGAAATTGCTGTGGCCAAGATCAAAGAGGTTTTTGCCTGCATTCTCCTCAAGGATTTTGATGGCTTCTTGTCTTACATTGAGGTCTTTCATCCATTTTGAGTTTATTTTTGTGTATGGTGTAAGAAAGTGGTCCAGGTTCATTCTCTTGCATGTTGCTGTCCAGTTTTCACAGCACCACTTGCTGAAGAGACTGTCTTTATTCCATTGGTTATTCTTTCCTGCTTTGTCAAAGATTAGTTGGCCATATGTTTGGGTCCATTTCTGGGTTCTCTATTCTGTGCCATTGATCTGAGTAGCTGTTTTTGTGTCAGGAACTTATTTTTCACTCATGCTTTATGTCTGCTGGAGATGAGCAGGAGACTCTGCTCCTCATTGTTACTAAGGGACCCAGGATGATGGAGAATCCAATCTTGACATGTGGTCACAATTTAGGAAAGGACATACAATAAATTGTGCACTGGCTGTTAAAGTTTCAGTCTCAAAGTGAGACACATGATTGTGCTCATGTTTCTTTGGTCAAAAGCAAGTCATATGGTGCCTCATTTCAAAGGGTTATCTTAAATCCACATGGCAACCTGCAAAGCAAATGGGCTTCACTCTAGTTTACAAATGATGGATTCGAGGCTTGGCAGGCTGAAGGGCATACTCAAGGTCACACAATGGTGTGAATCTTGCATTGAGTTCAGGTCTGTCTGACTTCAAAGCTTTCTCTTAACTACTAACTATTACAGCTTTGCAAAAGTTGGTTTCTTTCAGGTTAAACACCTTGTGGATTCCACCAGGAGAAGTCTTATTTTCAGATTTTTAGCTTCCCCTAGCTCAGATATTGGCTCAGGAGTTTGATTTGACTTCTAGTTTCTTTGGCTTTGCACAGTGTTAACATTCTTAATGATTAATTGCAGGTATTTAAAATTGGGAATTTGGGGCACCTGGGTGGTTCAGTTGTTTGGGCATCTGACTCTTGATTTTTGGCTCAGGTCATAATCTTGTGGTTGTAACATTGAGCCCTGTATTGGGCTCTGTGCTGACAGTGAGGAGCCTGCTTGGGATTCTCTCTCTCCCTGTCTCTCCAATCCTGGAAAATTGAAGATATGGTCATCTTGGGGTCCCATTTACACATGGTGACAATGAATAGGGGCTGAATAGGGCTATTGCCTTTAAATGGTAACTGTGTTCTCAATTTCATCATCCTCTCTTGTCCCCCAGCTCTATGCCTTCATTTGCCATACTCCCCTGGCCCTGGCAGGCGTATGAATTTGGACCCTTGCTCTAACTCTCCCGTACTCAGCTGAGAGAGTTACCAGGCAGAGAACCCACCTGTACCCGATCAGCAGAGCTTGGTGGTAAGGCAGGTGGGGGGAGGGGGTGCTATGACTGCTTGTCCAAAGAAATGAGCAAATGGGCTGCCTGTCAATAAAACTGTAACACAGTAATTCAGAGTGATCCCAGCCACTAGGACAAGCAGGTTAGACATGCAGGGGCATGCTCAGGACAATCAAATTCAATAAATATGAATTTTATATCAGCAAGTTTTTGCCACCAGCTCATTAAATTGCACTAATAATTATGGGGCTGAGTGCCCACTTAACACACTGCAGCCAGAAGGAGAGTTGATGAGGAACCAGGCAAGAGCCTCACTGAGGGAATCGATATAAGCAATGAGAGAACATTCATCACAGCTGCTGAGTAGGCTGGAGAATGCCCCACAATGCACAATTGCAGTCCAAGGAGGAGGAGGCAGAATACAGAACATGAAGCATTTAAGCCAGGTTGCTTTGCTAGTGGTTCTGGTGAAATTAAGTTGCTCTTGGTCACCACCTTTGCTCCCTCTTCCCTCTTTCAGGAAGGCTTTTTCTTCTCATCCCAGCACAGGTTGTTGCATACAGTTGTACAACTTCCCAACCATAGGAGGGGCTATTCCCACTGTGATTATGTGATGATGTCCCCTGGACTTGTGCAGTGCACAGTCTATGCAGCTGCACATGGCAGCCTTGTTCCTGCACTTCCAAGTCCCACTCATCCTTACAGGTAGAGTTCAAATGTCACAGCTTTCTAGAACCCTCTCTTAACTCTTTCTCTGAACTGCCTCTACCTTTGCTGTTGCAGTTTTGGGGCATTTATCATTCCTTTAGAGAATTCTTTTCTCACCTGCCCCTTGCCTCCCAACTTAGATGCATTTTCTCTTGTTATTCTCTCTCATAGCATCATGTTCTTTTCCTTCATGGCATTTATCCCAATTTGTAATTAAATATTTATCTGTGCAATTATTATTTCATTTTCCTTTCTGCATCTGCGTCGTAACCCAAAAGCAGTGGACCATGCCTCAATTTGTTCACTGCTGTTGTCTCACCCCTGGCACATAGTAGGTGTTAAGTATTTAATGACTAAAGGAAAGTGCATACATATCACTTCATTTACTACTCTGTAGGCTAACAGAGGCTAGGATGTAGCCTTATTCATACTTGGGTCTCCTGAATTTTTAGCAAAGACCTAGTGCATAGTAGGTTCTCAATGAATGTTTACTTGAGTAGTAAATGACATAAGTTTCTATGATCAGATGGACTAAATTTCCTCTAGCCTTTCTCAAAGTAGGCATCCCTTCCTGGGTCATTGCCATTTCTGCTGTTCCTCTTACTCCAAATTTTGTCTGAAAGATTTGAGTGAATAGTGGACAAACATGGGGTCAAATCTTCCTTAAATCAGTGCCCAGCTCAGGAGCTCACAAACTATGGCCAATGTATCAAATTCTGCCAATCAGTTGTTTTGTAAATAAAATTTTATTGCAACATGATCAAGCCCATTTTTTACATATTGTACCTTACTACAGTGGCAGAGTCGAGTAGTTGTACAAGGACAACATGGCCCATGAGCTTAAAATATCCACAGACTGGCTCTTTACAGAAAAACCTTGCTGACCTCTCTTCTGGCTCAGTAGCCTTGAAGAAATCATTTAACCTTTCTGAAGCTCAGTTATCCTATTTCCAAAAGGTCTTGTAATACCTGCTTCATAAGGTGGTTATGAAATTTCACATATAGTAGGTGATCAATAAATGCTGTTTTCTCTCTCTCTTTCTTCTTTTAAACAGAATTCTGGTCCCTTTTCCTGAATCTTAACAGAATCCCTGTTTGTAGTCATCCATTTAGCAAACATTTATTGGGCATCAACTATGTGCTAAGTATTTTGTGAGATACTGAGGATTCAGTGGTGAACAAGACACAGCCTCTGGCCTTGTGGACCTCCAGGTCTATAAGGGGAGA
Organism: Lynx canadensis; assembly: GCF_007474595.2. Lineage (NCBI taxonomy): Eukaryota > Metazoa > Chordata > Mammalia > Carnivora > Felidae > Lynx > Lynx canadensis. Next base: position 15,752,023 of record NC_044318.1, read on the forward strand.
CACAACAAACAGGCAACTCAAACCCATTGTGATTAGGAGGTCCAGGGGACTCTGGGAACACACAGGGAGGCAGCTAATCCAGCCTCTGCAGGCTGAAGAGGCATTCTAGAGGAAGTGACATTTAAGCTGAAACTGGGAGAGAGGGTGAATTAGCCAGGAGACAAGATCTTAGAAGGACCATTCTGGAGCTGTTGTTAAGCCTGTAATTTCCTGGAGCATGGGATGGTGCAGGATCACTGAGTACCTGCAACAATCCTTCTGGAGGAGAGAGTGAGACATAAGACTGGGCAGGAAGGCAGGCGTTTATCTTGAAAGGCTTGGTGGAGCCTCTTGTTCCACGTCCATCCCCAAGAATGTGGGTGCTGAGTCTTGAGGTGGCCTCCTGGCTGGGTGTGGTTTGGGCTGGTGTATGGGATGAGAGTATTAGAACCTCTGTCTCCTGGGAGCAGCAGTGATGACATGTGCTTTTAATTAAGTTCTTAGTGTCACTGCCACAAAGGCCTGCGGGACCACCTGGAGAATCCCATGAGGGATGGCAAGGTGACTAAGTGCTGTGTGTGGGGTGACAGCATCACCAAGGCCAAAGTGGGCAGACACCACCTGAATCCAGCTAAGTGTTGCCATGGGAAAAAGAAAATCTAGAAGTCTACATTTTAATATAGTTAATCTTTACAGAGTGTTTATTCTATGCCAGACACTCTTCTGTAAGCTTTCTATCCATGAGCATGTTTAATACTCTTACATACTTATGAGGCTTGGACTATTATTACCTCATTTGGTGGTTGAGGAAACTGAAATTCAGAGTGTGTAAGTGGCACAGCTGGAGACTGGAGCAACCAAGATTTCTTTTTGTGTTTTTTTTTTTTTGTTTTTTGAACTCAGGGCTTAGTTTTTATTCCTACACCCAAGCAATTAATCACCATACCACTGTACCTTTTTGAGCACTTACTTTTTAGCAAGCTCTATTTTGGATGTGGATGTGGAGAACATTAGGAGAGGTACAAGTTAAAGAAAAGAAAAGAAAAAGACTTTGTACCTGGGGAACTTCCTTCCTTCCTTCCTTCCTTCCTTCCTTCCTTCCTTCCTTCCTTCCTTCCTTCCTCCCTCCCTCCCTCCCTCCCTCCCTCCCTCTCTTTCTTTCTTTCTTTCTTTCTTTCTTTCTTTCTTTCTTTCTTTCTTTCTTTTTTAATATGAAATTTATTGTCAAATTGGTTTCCATACAGCACCGGGTGCTCATCCCTATAGGTGCCCTCCTCAATACCCATCTCCCACCCCCCATCAACCCTCAGTTTATTCTCAGTTTTTAAGAATCTCTTATGGTTTGGCTCCCTCCCTCACGTAACTTTTTTTTTTCTTTCCCTTCCCCTCCCCCATGGTCTTCTGTTAAGTTTCTCAGGATCCACATAAGAGTGAAAACATATAGTATCTGCCTTTCTCTGTGTGACTTATTTCACTTAGCATAACACTCTCCACTTCCATCCATGTTGCTACAAAAGGCCATATTTCATTCTTTCCCATTGCCACGTAGTATTCCATTGTGTATATAAACCACAGTTTCTTTATCCATTCATCAGTTGATGGACATTTAGGCTCCTTCCATAATTTGGCTATTGTTGAAAGTGCTGCCATGAACATTGGGGTACAAGTGCCCCTATGCATCAGCCCTCCTGTATCCCTTGGGTAAATTCCTAGCAGTGCTATTCCTGGGTTATAGGGTAGATCTATTTTAAATTTTTTGAGGAACCTCCGCACTTTTCCAGAGCGGCTGGAGCAACCAAGATTTGAACACAGGGGGTCTGTCTTTAGGGCTGTGGCCAGATTCTTTATTTTATTTTACTTATTTACTTACTTACTTATTTATTTATTTGTTTATTTATTTATTTAACGTTTATTTATTTTTGAGACAGAGACAGAGCATGAACAGGGGAGGGGCAGAGAGAGAGGGAGACACAGAATCTGAAACAGGCTCCAGGCTCTGAGCTGTCAGCACAGAGCCCGACGCGGGGCTCGAACTCACGGACCTTGAGATCATGACCTGAGCTGAAGTCGGACGCTTAACCGACCAAGCCACCCAGGCGCCCCTATTTTATTTTATTTTATTTTATTTAATTTTAATTTTAATTTTAATTTTATTTTATTAAAAAAATATTTTAAATGTTTAGTTTTGAGAGAAAAAGAGCATGAGTAGGGGAGGGACAGAGAGCAAAGGAGACACAGAATCCAAAGCAGGCCTCAGGCTCTGAGCTGTTAGTACAGAGCCTGGCATGGGGCTTGAACTTACTAACCGTGAGATCATGACTTGAGCTGAAGTCAGATGTTTAACTGACTGAGCCACCCAGGTGCCCCATAGCTAGATTCTTTTTAAAACCCTGGGTGAGGTGTCAGGGTGGGGAGACTAAACATCTGGCCAAAGAATGACTCAAAGCTGCTACCTTTAGACCTCTGATTAAGGGGGGCAAAAATGAATTTCATAAATGTAAAATGATGATGAATTAAAAAAATTTGGCCCACTTATATAAAACAGCATTCTTTCAAAAGCTGCTTTGTCCTTGATGGATCAAGATGTATGTGCCAGATGTTAAGGCAGGATGCTTGTAATGTGGGTCTCAAGCTTCAGTGTGCATAAAATTCTTTCAGGGGTATTTTTTCAAATGCAGACTCAAAGACCAAGGACAGGGCCCAGGAATATGCGTTATAACATATTCAGCGGAGCCCCATTTCGATTCAATTGTGGATGAATCCCGGGCCAGCTTTCAAGAAGCAGTGTGATGTAGGGAGATCAGGAAAGGTCTGATCCAGCTTCCTAGTGAGTGATAAAGAGGGTGAGATGCTGCTTCTATCTCTGGGCATCAAACTGGGGGGAAGAACTCTGCCTTTAAGTTCAGAAATAATGACCACATCACTTCTCAGCCACATGTCCCTCCCTGAGAAAGCCACCTAATCTCTATCATAACCCTCAGTTTCCTCATCTGTAAAATGGACACATTAATATAAGGGCCAAATCCATTAGCTTCTTAGCTGTGTAGTATTGAGAAAGTTACAGAACCTCTCTGAGCCTCTGTTTTCTCATCCATAAAGTGGTCAATAATAATAATGAAGACTTTATAATTCTAGTGGGTAATAAAAATAAATAAATAAGAAAAAGATTTTTAGAGAAATTAAATGAGAGGGAAAATAGGCAAGTAGTTAGGAGACTGTTGATAAATGTTTCTTCTCTGTTCCCTTCTACCTTTATTGGTCCAGTTAATTGCTTTCCCTGGGTGAGTTTATTGCTTTGAAAGGAGATACTTGGTTCATTATGGGCATTTAGCTCAGTTGGTTAAGATGTGGAGTTAACAGGATCCTAACTGTGGTTTGAGTCCCAGTGTGTTGGGGGATTTAGTTTTTTCTATTCAGAAGTCCTCCAGTGGGTTTCCTCACTCCATTTGGCAGCCAGCCACTGTCAGACCAGAGACCTGGCAGATTAGGGCAGATGAGGAAGGGAAAGTGGTGGGAGGCCATCATCCATCACCATTACCATTACCCTTACCCTTCACAAGACACAGGTTCCCCATAGTAGCAATCAGCAGCAGCATCCTTGAATTGGAAGATAGCTCATAATTATGAGTTTATGAATGGACAGCTCAGTGGGGTACAAAGAGCTCATTGGGTGTCTGGAAGGCCCAGCCATCCCCCTGGGTCCCTGGGAACTTTGGGAACAGCCCCAGGTCCCCTTCTCCAGCCTCTCAGGAGGACCTTCTTCAGTTTGTAGCGGACTTCAGAAGGGCCTTGTGGCCTGCTTGTTCAGAGAGAGGTGACAGAAGGGAAATTGTATATAGGAAAATGTCAGTAGGAGAGGTGAAGGTGACTTTGGAGTAATTGCATTTTCCACGAAGCCTGTCTTGACGCCATCCACACCTTTGGAGGGAAAGACTACTTCCAGCTTTGTGCCCCACAGTACTTGAGCACTTGTACTGCTTCACTGTGTGTATTTGGCTATTTATTTACTGATGTCGACTGTTGGTTACACAATACCTGAAACATTGCTCTTGTAAAAAATTGCAAATTAAAGATCATTCTAAAGACTCCTTTGTCCTCCTTTCTCATCACAAAATGCTCTGCATACATGACGTGTGTGTGTGTGTGTGTGTGTGTGTGTGTGCAGAGTGGATAATTTTTTTGAATGTTTATTTTTTGAGAGAGAGAGAGACAGAGGACAAGTGGGGGAGGGGAAGAGGGAGAGGGAGACACAGAATCCAAAGCAGGCTCCAGGCTCTGAGTGTCAGTCAGCACAGAGCCTGATGTGGGGCTTGAACCCACGAACAAGAGATCATGGCCTGAGCTGAAGTTGGATGTTTAACCAATGAGCCACCCAGGTACCCCCAGAGTGGATTGTTTTTAAAACACAAATGGTATCGTATTGAATAATCCTTTTGATCCTGCTTAAAAAAATTTTTTTCAACCAGCAGTGTAATTGTAATTTCAGTGTCTTGGAATTTTTGCCATGTGAATAAATACAGACTTCATTATCTTTCTTTTTTTTTTTTTTAATTTTGTAACGTTTATTTATTTTTGAGACAGAGAAAGACAGAGCATGAGTGGGGGAGGAACAGAGAGAGAGGGGACACAGAATATGAAGCAGGCTCTAGGCTCTCAGCTGTCAGCACAGAGCCTAACGCGGGACTCAAACTCACAGACGAGGAGATGGTGACCTGAGCCAAAGTCACTTAACTGATTGAGCCACCCAGGCACCCCTTTTATCTTTAATGGCTGTTAAGCATTTCATAGACTTCATGGATTGCAAATATAATTGTGTTTTGGTTTTCTTTTTTTTCTCATTTTTGGCATTTCCCTGTTGATGGACATATTTAAGTTTATCCTCTTTTATTTTACACTAAATTTTATCTTTACATTAAAAAAATTTTTTTTAATGTTTATTTCTGACAGAGAGAGAGAGAGACAGAGCATGAGCGGGGGAGGGGCAGAGAGAGAGGGAGTCACAGAATCTGAAGCAGGCTCCAGGCTCTGAGCTGTCAGCACAGAGCCCGACGTGGGGCTTGAACTCACAGACTGTGAGATCATGACCTGAACTGAAGTCGGATGCTCAACCGACTGAGCCACCCAGGCCCCCCTAAATTTTACCTTTACATTTTAATGAAAAATTTAACACATGGGATTTACATTTTGACAAATGATATTGCCATGCATATTGACCCTGCATCCTTGTGCACAGGTAATACATTGTTTCTTGTGGGCTGTGTATCTTGCTCTCATTTATATCCTGCATTTGACTGAGCCACCTGAGGATACAGACCATGCCCTAGCTCTTTCTGTATCTCCAACTCTAGCATTGTGCCTGGCATGTAGTAGTGGCTCAATGAATGTTTGAATGAATCAATGATTGAATGGTTAGTTATCTGTTGTTGCTTAATAAACTACTGCAAAACTTAGTGATTTTTTTTTTTAAAATTTTTTTTTTGCAACGTTTATTTATTTTTGGGACAGAGAGAGACAGAGCATGAACAGGGGAGGGGCAGAGAGAGAGGGAGACACAGAATCGGACGCAGGCTCCAGGCTCCGAGCTATCAGCCCAGAGCCCGATGCGGGGCTCGAACTCACGGACCGCGAGATCGTGACCTGGCTGAAGTCGGACGCTTAACCGACTGCGCCACCCAGGCGCCCCGAAAACTTAGTGATTTAAAAGAACACGCATTTATTAATGCACAGTTTTCATGGGTCAGGAATTCAGGCAGAGCTCAGCCGGGTCCTGGGGCTCAAGTTCTCTCCCAGGCTTCAGTCAAGGTGTCAGGAGCTTTGGGCATCTCAGGGTTCCAGTGGGGAAGGATTTGCTTTCAAACTCACGTTTTTGTTGCTAGGATTTAATTCCTCATGGGTATTGGAGTGAGGGCCTCATTTCCTCTTGTCTGTTGCCACATGGGTCTTTCTAACATGGTAGCTTTTTCAAAATATGCAAGCTGAGGGGCACCTGGGTGGCTCAGTCGGTTGAGCATCTGACCTCAGCTCAGGTCGTGATCTCACAGTTCATGAGTTCGAGTCCCACATTGGGCCCTGTGCTGTCAGCCTGTCAGTGCAGAGCCCCTTTGGATCCTCTGTCTCTTTCTCTCTGCCTCTCCTCTGCTCTCAAAAATAAAACATTAAAAAAATTAAAAAAACAAAAACAAAAAAATGTGCAAGCTGAGAAAGGTAAGAGTCTGCTAGCAAAACAGGAGTCACGATCTTATGTAACCTAGTCATGGAAGTGACATCCCATTACTTTTGTCTTGTTCTGTTGATTAGAAGCAAGTCACAGGTCCCAAGCACAGTCAAGGGGAGGAGTTTATGTAGGGTGTGAATACCAGAAAGTGGGGGTCACTCAGAGAATTTAAGTGATTTGCCTAAAGTCACACAGTCAGCAAGAAGTGCCAGGATTTGAATCTGGGAATTATTCTACAAGTTTAAGCATGAAAACAAGCCATTTTGCCCCGAGATTTGTCTTGACATAATCTAATGCAAGTGGTACATGTTGAGAGGGTTACAGAGAGTCATCCTGGTACAATGGAAAGAGACTTTTTAGGCAAGAGACTTAGATTTTTTAAAAGTTTTTTTAGTGTTTATTTTTTGAGAGAGAGAGACAGGCAGAGTGTGAGAGAGGGAGAGGCAGAGAGAGGGAGAAATAGAACTTGAAGCAGGCTCCAGGCTCCGAGGTGTCAGCACAGAGCCCAACGTGGGGCTCAAACTCATGAACTGTGAGATCATGACCTGAGCCGAAGTTGGACACTTAACGGACTGAGCCCCTCGGGTGCCCCAAAAGACCTACATTTGAATCCTGGCCATGCAACTTCTGGTTGAATGGTTTTGGGCACTGCATTCAGTGATCTCCATGTTGTCCTCTGCTAGTGGGATTGTTGTCTGGATTAAATGTGATAGTGAATGTATATACAGTGCTGCTCAGAATGCCCCTCATGTAGCCTGCACCTCGTGCATGCAGCTGCTGTTTTCAGGAGAGCTAGTCGACAATGGTATTGTTTACAAACATGTATCACGTGCTTTTGAAAGCTTCTTCCAAACCCGATTATTAATTGTTTTGGGGCCCAGTCTGGGGTGCTCTTTCTGAGGTATTGTTTATGATGGCTATTCTCCTTGTTGATTTTGTACACACTAACCCACTTGATTAAGCATTGATAGAAAAACAAAAGTCGTAATTCAGGCAAATAAAGGATTCTCCATGAGAGGAAATCTTGACAGCCGTGAAATTAGTGCGTAAGTATGGTTTCCATGGTTAATCGTGACTGAGTAGCTGGCCTCAGTGGGAAACTGCCAACTTAGACAATGGATATCAAGGGGACTTACCCACTGTGGGTTGAGGACAGGTTTCTAGGAGGCACACACTAGGTTGTGGAGTTTCAGGCAGATGGTTGCCCCTTTGCTCTTTGAGTTTTGGACTGAGAAATTAACAGACATAGGAGCAAGACAGGGATAAAAGTATCCTGTTGCTGACTAATTCGAATTGGAGAACAGGGCTTGGACGTGTGGACCCAATCATCCCTCTGGTCCTCTGGTCTAGAACTTGAGACGTTCTTATGGGGAGAGCTGGGAGTGAGGGGGAGAAAGAGGGAGGGGAAGGAAGGGAGAAGAGGTGCTGAAGGGCTGGAGTGGGGAAAGAAGAGGGACGACTGGAGAAAGGGATGAAGAGGGAGACAGAGATGCCAGGAGGGAGCAATGGACCAGTGGAACCCAGACTCTGGTCAACTAACCAATCAGATCTTTGCTCTGCCTCACGGTGGGAGGAGTCAGTGAGAGGGTGATAGAAAGGTAAAGGCTTTCACCTAATATTCACCTAATAATGGTTCAAGTCCCTATTTTATGAGCCAGACTGGACACTGAGAGGAGACTCTGGTTCCCACCTTTCGTCAGCAAATGTTCATAATTGTACCAAATATTTACTGAGTTTTAACTGTGTGTCAGGCATTGTGCCAAGCCCTTTAAATGAATTATCTTGTTTAGTCCTCACAGCAATCCTTTGAGAGGAAGAATAAAATTAGCCCCGTTTTACAAATGAGGGTACTGGGACTGTGACACCTTGTCAACAAGCCAAGGTCCCACAGCTAGTAAATGTCGGCCTGAGATTCAAATCCAGGTCTGTCTGCTCCCAAACACTTGTTTTTAAATGCCAGTTTTCTAAAAAGGTGATCCACGCACTTGCTGATTCAGAATCATCTGGGATGTGTTTTAAAAGTGCAGATTTCCAGTGGGCCTGACTCCCACCCCCAAACACTGACTCAGGAGGTCTGAGGACTGGCACAGGGATGTGCACTTTAAGGACCCTTGGTGATTCTAATGCACACCAAGGTTTGAGAATTATTGCAGTGGAGGGATAGATTTCCAATTCAGCTTTTGCTAATTTACCTTTGGGAAAAGAAAGTGAACACTTGTTTGCAAACAGGGTTTTTCCTTACTGATTTTTACTAATATATTGAATCTGGCAGCTTGTTGGGAGCTAGATAAGTGGGTCCTCCCTTCACTCAGGTATCTGAACTGCAAAGCTCTGGATGTCACCACCAGGTCAACTTTTCTTACCATCTTTGATCTGGAGGGTTTTTCCTTTTGCCCTGTGGTGACCCCAGTGCCAAGAGAGGACAAGACCAGGGGGTATTGCCTCTGAAAAGCTGACTCCCCCATCCACTTTGCTTTTCAGGACGTGGTCATTTACATAGACTGGCATAGCCACTTGCATTCATTTGCATTAATCTGCATAGATTTGCATTCATTTGGGATGTGCTTGGATTCTTCACTTAGATCTGTGCTTGAGTGTGCTCTATATATTCCAACTTCCTACCTTCCATCCTCTGATTTGGACCTAATGTAACTCTGATTTCAAAGTTTTTTGTTTGTTTGTTTTGACTAAAAAAAAAAATGTTCCTCATAGGGACAGTTGGCTTTGGGAACCTGACTTGATTGTTGGGACAGGTGGAGTTTCCTTTATGGCCAATGGGAGGGTGTGTATATTAACAGCATGGACTCCACACTTAGATGGATCTGGGTTCCAAATCCCAGTTTATCCACTTATTAGCTATTTTACATTGAGTACATCATTTAACTGCCCTAAAGCCTCATGCACTCAACTATAATGGGAATAATAATAGTACCTACCTAATTGTGTTGTGGGGACTAAATGCATATAAAGTATTTGCTTGGCACATGGCTCATATTGCTTGGCACATAGTAGAAAATGGTAGTAATTAAAATATCATTCTCTTGTGTTGATGATGATGGTGATGATGGTGGTGGTGGTGATGAAGATGCAGCACTCATAATGTTGTTAATCCCAGAAGACGAGTATTAAGTGGGGAGAGAACAGATTCAGTGTTACTGTGGTTTTGAAAATACATCCACAAATTCTTTGACATCTTCCCCTCAAGACATAGAGCTTAAGCCCCTCCCTTTGAGTGCGAGCTGGCTTTAATGCCTAACTTCTAATGAATAGAATATGGCAGAAGTGATAGTATGACACTTCCAAGATTAGGTTATAAAAAGACTACAGCTTCTGTTTTGGATTCATGTGCTTTCTCTCTCCTGGATCACTCTGGGGAAAGCCAGGTTGTGAGCAGCTCTATGGCCAACAGCCATGTAATTAAACTTGGAAATGAATCCTCCAGCCTTTTAGAAGCAGCTGCAACCAATGGCTTGACTGTAATTTCATGAGAGACCTTGGGCCAGAACCAAAAGTGAGCCTTTCCACATTCCTAACCCTCAGAAACTGTGAAATAATGAATGTTTTCTGTTTAAAGCTGCTAAGTTTGGGGGTAATTTGTTACACAACAAGCAGTTGGGAAGTCTATTCCAGTTGTGGATGTCCCTTTCTGGGATCATAGGGTTATTATTCTTGGTCTGAACTCTGAATGCTCAGGCCTGATTATAGGAGAGGTTTATGGAGAGGTGCATTGAGGCATAGCTGGAATACTAGTGAATTTTAATTTGTTGACCACCACACACATGACAAATGCCTTTCCTTGCATGACATACTTATATATATGTTTCTTGAATAATATTTAAAAATCATTGATTTAGAAAAAAAATAATGGATTAAGTAAAACACCATTGCATTTTTCAGCAGCTACAAGGTACATTAGTAACAATATTCAGTAGATGCTTGAAGCACCGTTGGGATGGGGGGAGGGTTATGTCCCAAGCTGGTTAGGAGCCCACTTCCTTTTTCTCATTCTTAAAGTTATCCATTTATTCCCAGATGTTTGTTGAGTATCTACTAAGAGTTATTCTCACTACTAGGCCCTGAGAAGTCTATAGTAAATAAGACAGTTTGTGCCCTTACAAAGAATATAGTCTAGTGGAGAAAATCTGGAGGCAGCAGGCAATTAAATAAGCAAAAATAACAGTGTGTTGAAAATTATGATAGTTGTATCTCTTAGGCTTTTAAAGCCATCATGGTAGAAAATCTTGCTTAAAACTTGCTTAGGAATAAGAAATTTATTCACGCAGAGTTGGAAGTCTATATAGGGTAGACTCTAAGCAAGGAATGATCGGCAGCTCAGTGATGTCAAGAGAACCCAGATTCTTTCTTTCTCCCTGCTTTGCCTTCCTGGAGCTGGCCTCATCATGGTTCTCCCAATGTGCAAGATGGTATCTAAAGGCAACCGGGGCTCCATGCTTCATTGTTCACTTCTATCAGGAGAGATGCTAAAAGTCTCCATGCTATACCTAGACTGTATCCCTTCCCTTCAATCTTACTGGCCAATTTAGATAATATGGTCTTTCTGGAACCAATAACAATTGCCAGGGTCATAAATTACTCTGATAAGTTAAGACTAATTAAGCTATAGCTGGGGATACATTACCATTGCCCTATAACATGTGGGAGGTATGAATGCCTGATGTGATCAGATTTTGTTAGGAAGAAATAATAGAGAGGATTTTGGATTCTGGTTAGGTAGACAACTGTGTCTTTTTTCTAATTGTTTTTTTAAGTTTATTTATTATTTATTTTAGAGTGAGAGAGAAAGGGAGCAGGGGAGGGGCAGAGAGAGAGGGAAAAGAATCCCAAGCAGCCTCCTCACTGCCAATAAAGAGCCCGATGTGGGGCTTGAACTCATGAACCATGAGATCATGACCTGAGCTGAAATCAAGAGTCAGATGCTTAACTGACTGAGCCACCCAGGCACCCCAACAACAGTGTCTTATAATATGAGAAGACTAGGGAGATGTGGGAATATATGACTGAGAATATAGGACTTCACTGGGGAAATAATGTTGACAAAGGGGTCTGAAGGATAAAGAAATGGAGACAGATGAAGGGAGTGTGTGTGTGTGTGTGTGTGTGTGTGTATGTGTGTGTATTTTGAAGATTATAGCACCACCGATGCAATATGTTAGGACCCATGAGAAAGAGTTTCCCAGGAGATCTTCTCAACCCTCATCAGACTATAATGTGTGTAAGATATGAACCCTTGTTTGTTAAGTCACTGAGATTTTGGGGATGTTTGTTACAGTAGCTAGTGTTAATTACCCTATCACAGCCTGGTGTTCTCTATTTTAGAAGGAGGGTCAAGGCAAGAATGAGAAGGACCCGAGTAAGCAGAAATTATCTAGGAAAGGATGTGGACTTAGGGTCAGATATAGATTAAGTCCCAGATCTTTAGTTTATTGGCTAGGTGATTCTGAGTAAATTCTGTTGCCTCTCTGAGCTTCAGTTTTCTTCAAATGCACAATAATGACTAAACTTAACTTTCAGAGTTATTGTGGGATTTAGGAATACCATATGTGAAGCCTTCACATGCAATAGATGCTCAATAAATGATAACTGTTATTGTTATTATTATTTAGCAGCCTCAAACCTTTTGCCCAAATGCTAAGCAATTTTGATGTCTAAGATAGGGTGTGGATGGTGTTGGGGAATGAAGAGTTGACCAAACCCCTGGCATCTAGCTAGTGCTAGGGTGGGACATGCTACTTTGATAGACTGGAGCCAGAGTGGGTAAGTCCACATTGGAATCCCTTAGGACATGCCAACAGGTAAACCCAGAGACTGAGTGTATACCCTGAGTCCTAAGGCAGCATTTCTCAAAGTATGGTCTATGGATCATCTTACTCTGTAGCACCTGGAGTACTTCTTCAAAATGACCATTCCTGGAGCCCAACCCAGTCTACTAAATCAGAATCCAGAGTTGTGTGACCCAGTTAGCTGTAACTTTAGTGAGCTCCTCCAGGTAATTAGGATCACTGATTTAGGACATGGAGCCCTCAGCTCAGAGACTGTCTGTAACAAGACTGGAAGGGGAGTTGGTCTCCATTAGTAATGGTTACCATTGCATTCCTGGGTGCTGGGTAGTACCCACTATCTGAATCTCTTTTGTTCCTTAGTTTTCATAGCAAGAGTTCTGGTAGAGAGGGTTACCTGTATTAACTCCTTCAGTCATCACACAGCAGGACTTTGTATTAGTTTCCTGGGGCTGCCATAACAAATGACCACAAACTGTGTGGCCTAAAACAACAAATTTATTCTCTTACAGTCCTGGAGGCCAGAAGTCTGAAATCAAGGTGTTGTCAGGGCCATGTTCCTCAGAAGACTCTAGGGAAGAATTATTCTTTACTTTCCTAGCTTTTGGAGGTTGCCAGCAACCCTAGGCATTCCTTGGCTGATGGTAGCATAACTCCAATCTCTGCCTCTGTCTTTACTTGGTCATTTTTCTTCTGTATGTGTGTGTATTTGGGTTCAAATTTCCTTGTTTTCATAAGGACACCAGTCATATTGTACTTATGGCCCACCGTAATCCAGGATGATCTCATCTTAACTTGATTACATCTTCTAATAGCCTGCTTCCAATCAAGGTCACATTCACAGGTTCTGGGTGTATATGAATTTTAGGGGGATGATATTCAACCTGATATATTATTAACCCATTTTACATATGAAGATATTGAGATTCAGAGAAGTCACTCAGCTAGTAGGCAGGGGTACTGAGATCTGAACCCAGGCAGACTTACTCCAGAGCCCATGGTCTTAACTGCTTCTCTGGAACACAGAAGAAGGGCTTAAGGGCAGAGCTGTAAATAGCCTTGGGGTATTGTTTTTTTGGACCTCTAGTGTCAGTGGCTATGTGGTAGGAGGGCAGATTGGATTAGTTTCAAGGTAGACATTGAGCACATGGATCATGGGCAGGGCCAGGCCAGGACAGACCAAAGTCATTGGACTTATCCAGTGACCCCTTTAACAGCCCAGCTCCTGCTGTTTCAGTTTTTACAGCAATAGAAAACCACCCCCAAATTTAGTGTCTCAAACCAGTCACAGTTTATTATTTTTCAGGATTCTGTGAATTGACTGGGTAGTTCTGCTCTACATGGTTTTGACGGGGGCCATTTATGATGTGTTCAGTCAGGAGTTCTACTGGGCTTTCCTATATATGGCTTATTCCACCACATGTTGTTTCATCTTTTAGGATCTCTCTATGTGAATGATACCCAGGACTTCCTTATAGTGTGGTGGCTGGGTTCCAAAGAGATTATTCTAAGAAGATAAGTCCCTGTGTGCAAAAGCTTAGTAAGCCTCTCCTTGCATTATAGGTGCTATGGTCCCATAGGCCATTGTAGGCCATTGTAGGCCATAGAGTCAAGGGAACAAATTAAAAGGTGTGGTTCATTGGGGGTCTCCATGGAATAGTCTACCATCCCTGTATCTTGGGGAGAAGGAGGTAGCTGCTACATACTTCCCTAAGGCTAGATAATCTGGTCAACTGGGTCCTTGGCCAGAGTTCTCATACACCTGTCAATTTCTGCAATTCTGTGTGTTTGAAGCTCTCCCAGCTAATTCATGTGCAATAATTTGAACTAATATTTATGCCCAAGCAGTCTTAGAAGGCATGAGTTATTTACTGTGTGACATAGGCTTGATCTTCCACTTTGATCTTGTGCAAAAGGTGGAAGCAAGCTTTCCTTTGGTTCCAATGTAATTGAGGATTGATGACTTATTTTCTTCTATTAGCTTTTTCCCTTGTTGCACAAATGATATGTGTTAACTATAGTACATATAGACAAAAGGAAGAGAATTAAAATCTCCTGTGAGGGCATGTGCTACACCCCACAGATCCCCCTTCTAGGAACACTTGTTGTCTAGAGTTTGGACGTATGTTGGCCTTTTCAGGGACTACCTTGGCCTCAGAGGGTGGCCGACATTCAGTGACTGATGGACGTAGGAAGCGTAAATGTCTGGGTTACCTTGGCCCAGCTCGAGACTCTCTGAAGGACTAGTCTAGATCTAGAGTTCTCTGTATCGAAGTTCAAGCTGTCCCCCTCCCCACTTCCTGCTTCCTGTTTTTCCCTCCCATAAGTGTTGATCCCAAGAGCCCTCCTCAATAAACATCCTTCATGATCAACTCCATCTCAGAGGCTCCTTCCTGGCGAATGTACCTGTGACACTGCACCTTATCAATCTCCTCAGGAGATGACCGCTGTGAACATTTGGGCATATATCAGGGTGATGCTTTAAAACTCTCTCCCTCTTTCTATATGTAATAGTTTTTTGTTTTGTTTTTATAAAGTCAGGATCACAATGCACAAACTCTTTCTGTTTGATATAGTACTGTGTAGTGCTTAAGAGTGCAGGCACTGCGGGATCATATGGTAGTTCTATTTTTAATTTTTTTTTGGGAATCTCCATACTGTTTTCCAGATTCGCGGCACCAATTTACATTCCTATCAGTAGTAAACAGGGCTCCCTTTTCTCCACATCCTCACCATCACTTGTTACCTATGCCTTTCTGATGATAGCCTTTCTAAAAGATATGAGGTGATTTCTCATTGTGGGTTTGATTTACATTTCCCTGATGATTAGTGATAATGAGCATCTTTTCATGTGCTTGTTGGCCATTTGATGTCTTCTTTGGACAAATGTTTACTTAAGAAAGCTGGACTTGCAAAAACAGAGAGTAGAGTGGTGGTTACCCAGGGCGGGGAGTTGGGAGTTGGGGATATGTTGTTTAAGGATACAAACTTGCAACTAGTGAAAAAGAAGTCCTGGAAATCTAGTGATTATAGGCATTAATACTGGGTTATAACCATCAAAGTTGCTAAGATCTTAATTAGTCCCACCACAAAAATGAAATGATAATTAAGTGATGTGATAAAGGTGTTAGCTAATGCTGGTAATCATATTGCAACATATAAAATATCAAATAAACCTGTTGTACACCATATTAAACTTATACAGCATACACAACGTTTATGTCAATTATCTTAATAAAAAAGAATGCAAGAATGAGAGGCAAATGGCCTGGGTTCCAGTCCCAGCTCTGCTACTGCCTGCGTTTATAATCTTAGACATATTATGTAATCTCTCTGAACTTTAGTTTCCTTATCAGTAAAATGGTGGATAATCACAGTACTTTCTTTCTAAAGTTGTTTTGAGGATTTAATGAGTTAATTCATTTAAGGGTACAGTAGAACAGTAGTATAGAGTATTTCCTTAATAAATATTAGTTACTATTATGATTTCATAACTAGGTTTTCTCAATATGTTGTAACATTTCCCTATGACACCTGATACTCTTTTCCATTATCATTTTTAATGGCTTCCTGATACTCTACTGTGAGAGTGTATCAGAGTTTATTTAACAGTCTCCTATCATGGAAGGACGTTTCTGGAAGAATGACCAGCATATACAAACACCATATACAAGAGAGTATTTGGACCTGAAACTGATTTAGTGTTGGGGGATTGAAAGGAGGGAGCAGGACTGCACCCCTGTGAGCCTTTGCCAAGGTTTGGGCTTTACCCTGTGATTGACGGCCACCAGTAGACATTGCTCTCCAAACATAGAGTTACAGACACTATAACGTCAAAGTCTAGGACAGATATTTTATAAGGGAGAAGAGTCTTCTTGGTGACACGTTTGAGTCATGCTGGACTTGGTCCATGAGGCTTTTATGCTGGAGACAGAAGGCAGGGCAGGAGGACTATGTGCTGTCTGCCCATTTGCCTCCGGAGAAGCAGCTGTAGTCTGACCCCCTAATAGTAACCTCATATCCTGAGCGGTCAGGATGCTGCAAGCTCCCTTAGTATGAATACACTTCTCAAATTGAATTCCCACAGCAGGCAAACAAAACTATTGGATCATTGTTAGCTGTTGTGGGCAGAGTCAATTCACTTGTGGTGAGAGATGGTTAGCAAGGGCAAGGAACTCAAGTGCTGGGCTAGAGGGAAGGTGAGCTCATCAGGAGGAGGCCTTGCATGCTTCCTCTGCACTTTTGGAAACCAAGAAACAAATAACATTCATAAACTCCCTCTTAGGTGAAAGATAGGATGCTTTTGGTGAAAGCTGTTTTGGATTTTGAATTTGATGAAACTTTACTACCCCAGAGAAGTCTAGGCTGTGGGAGGAGGAGAGTGTCACTGTATAAGGTTGTGCAGGTTGGGCACTGAGCAACCACCCCATTCATATTATAGCTAATGGGATTGGCAGCCTTTAGGGCAGTGCTGTGTTCAGTTGGAATGTTTTCATGTAGCAGCCCTTAGGTAGGTTCCTGGGAGAGGATTGAACCCTCATCTAATTACTTCTGGGTCTGAGAAGGATGCAAACCCTAGCATTCTAGTTCTTCACAAGGAAAGAACATAGAATTCCCCAAATGTTTGCAAAAGAGGGAATGTATTTATGCTTAGAAATTCTCTTCTTTATCAGTTATTAACCTGGTCAATTTTAAAGGAAAATGTACATTTTTGTATTTGAATAGGCAACATTTCTGTCTGGTTTAAAATTCAAAAGACATGAAAAGGTTTTCAGTGACTAACCTCCCTTCTCTTCTGTCCCCCAGACACACATTTGCTTTCCTTTGAGGTGGCGAGTGGTGTCAGCCTGTCTTATTCTTGGTCAATTATTTTATTTTTTAAATACTTTTTTTTAAAGTAATCTCTATACCCAATGTGGAGCTCAAACCCACAACTCTGAGATTAGGAGTTGCATGATCTTCTGACTGAGCCAGCCAGGCACCCCTATCCTTGGTTAATTCTTAAAAAAAATTTTTTTTTAAATGTTTATTTATTTATTTTTTTTTAAAAAAAAAAAAAATTTTTTTTTTTAACGTTTATTTATTTTTGGGACAGAGAGAGACAGCGCATGAACAGGGGAGGGGCAGAGAGAGAGGGAGACACAGAATCGGAAACAGGCCCCAGGCTCTGAGCCATCAGCCCAGAGCCTGACACGGGGCTCGAACTCACAGACCGCGAGATCGTGACCTGGCTGAAGTCGGACGCTTAACCGACTGCACCACCCAGGCGCCCCAAATGTTTATTTATTTTTGAGACAGAGACAGAGCATGAGCGGAGGAGGGGCAGAAAGAGAGAGGGAGACATAGAATCGGAGGCAGGCTCCAGGCTCTGAGCTATCAGTACAGAGGCCGACGCAGGGCTCGAACTCACCAGCCGTGAGATCATGACCCACCGGAGCCAAAGTCGGATGCCCAACCAACTGAGCCACCCAGGTGCCCCTATCCTTGGTTAATTCTTAATCCTAATTCAAGACTTTGAGAAAATTTCCCAACCCACCTCCTCCCTGCAGCCTACCATCAATTTTGTCATTCATTTACCAACCCACAAGCCTTCCTTTGTCCTTTCTTTCTTTCTTTCTTTCTTTCTTTCTTTCTTTCTTTCTTTTCTTTCTTTCTTTCTTTCTCCCTCCCTCCCCCCCCCCCCCCCCCCCCCCCCCCCCCCCCCCCCCCCCTCCCCCTCCCCCTCCCCCTCCCCCTCCCCTCCCTTTCCCTTCCCTTCCCTTCCCTTTGTTCTTTCTGGATTCCAGAGGCTAAGGATTCATCCTCTTTCTTGCCCCCTATTGTTGTATTACTGATTAGTTAATTCTCCTTTGTTCCACCCTCTCCAGGTTCCTAATGATGAGGGAGCATGGGGCGGGCTGAGGACAAAGTGCAGGCTAGCAGTCCCCCCCCCCCCCCCCCCCCCCCCCGCCACTGTGGAATATGTGCGGTATTCCTCAGGCATTCTTGGCTCCTCAAGGACAAAGGAAAGGAAAGAAGACAAATGGCTAACTCATAGAGATCACAGTTGTACAGGACATGAGTCTCCATCAGTTTGCAAATATCCTAGTAATTACAAGAAACAAGCAATCTTATCAATAGCCTAATCTCCAGAAACCTGTAGACTCAGTTTCCTAGGCCCATCATCACCCCTCCATAGTGATATGGGGAACAAAGGCAAGAAGGAAATGGCAGAATTTCCTTATAATCTGCAGCCCATTGACAAATACTTGAGACAAATACAGAGTATAACATTTCTCCAGGACCCCCCTCCCCTCCCAGCTTATTAGAGGGAAAACCACCTTAGCTTGACAATAGCAAGGCCTCCAGTACCTTAGGAGTCCTCTTTAGCACATCAAAGTCCCTTTGGAGACCTCCCTTTTGACTTTACCTCCCCAACTTCATAGTATATAACAAGCCACTCCTCACAACCCCGTGGCTCTGGACCCCACAAACCCCACATCACCCCAAAACCTCATCACCTAATAGCATTTCTAATGTGTCTAGTTTATATTCTTTTGTTTATATGTGTTCTTGTAAATGGGTAGTGTTTACAACAAGAAAACAACAGGGCTCCAAATGGAGTCACTTGTGCTATGCTCCACTCAGCAAACCAAGATTTAAGATCTAACCTAATTGCAGTTTTAGTCTCCTCCTGGAATTACCTGGTCAGCGCTAGTGAGCTGATGGGCCTGATAGACCTTCCCCCAAAGAAAGGTGACTTTGTCTGAAACAATCCACTCTTTGCCCTGCCTCCTTCTGCTTATAAAAATCTTCCATCTTGCATAGCTCCTCAGAGCTCCTTTCTGTCTGCTGGATGGGATGCAGGCTGATTCGTGAATTGTAGAGTAAAGCCGATTAGATCTTCACATCATTCAGCTGAATTTTGTTTTTTTAGCAGTAGCCATGTATTTTTTAAAAATTCAAGTAAACACTGAGTATCCATTCTGGGTTAGGCCTTGTGGTGGGTCTTGGGATGAAATTCAGAGCAGCATAAGACGGGCTGGTTCCTGCTCCAAAGGAGTCTCCAGAGTGATGAAGTTTTGGGGGTTATAGTGGGGTTTGGAGCTGATAGCCAAGAAAGAATTCTTGAAGATGTCTTTGATGCAAAAAGTGATTTTGTTAAAGCACGGGGACAGGACCTGTGGGCAGAAAGAGCTGCACTGGGATTGTGAAGAGTGGCTCCTTATATACTATGGGGCTAGAGGAGGTAAAGTCAAAAGGGAAGCTTCCAAAAAGATTTTCATATGCTAAAGACTCACAGATTACTGGAGGCCTAGCTATTATCAAGCTAAGATTTTTTTTTTTCCCTCTAGCAAAGCATTAACATTAAGACAGTAGGGAGTTCCTGGAGAAACCTTTTACTCTGTCTGCCTCAAGTATTTGTCAATGGGCTGCAGGTTATAAGGAAATTCAATTTATCTGCCATTTCCTTCTTGCCTTTGTTCAACACCACATCACTGTGAAGGGGAGGGTGATGTTGGGGCTCCAGGAAAAGGAGTCTGTAGGCTTCTGGAGATTAGGATATTCATAAGATTGCCTCTTTCTTGCAATTTACTAAGATATTTGTAAACTGATGGAGACTCTATCAGTTTAATCATTTGTTTTCTGTCCTTTCCTTTGTCCTTTGGCAGCCAGGAGTGCCTGAGGAATGTCACACACATCCCACCTGTGTGTGTGTGTGTGTGTGTGTGTGTGTGTGTGTTATGTGTATGCTGTTCCTGTACTTTGCCCTCCACTTGCCTTATGCTCCCTCATCAAGGTGTGGATCACTTGGGAGTTGTCCTTTGCTCTTTTTTCCTGCACAGATAACGTTCTGAGTGTTCTTGCTCCTACATCTCCTGTTTCTCTTTCTGTCTGTTTTCCTGTTTCTGTCTTCCAGTCTCCCTTGTCCCCCTTCTTACTTAATGCTTGCTCTGGGCTAGCCATTTTACATGTTTAATCTCATGACTCTTCTCCCCAGCTCTGGAAAGCAGGGGACCCAGGCTTGCTGGAGCTTTCCGAGGGATGTCTTTTCTCTCTGCAGGCCCCCAAAGAGACTCAACTCCTCAGTGCATTAGCAGTGATGCCATTTTTCCTGAAGACTTCATGGATGTGGGAAGGCAGTTCACATTGCACATAGAAACTTGAGCAGATTCCCCGTTAGATAACTGTGGTTTTGCCCACCAGGTTTTCTTCCCAGCAGGGAACTTGTCTCTCCACATCTGTATTCTCTTCTTCCCCCCTCTTCCACTTCAACCTTGCAGCCTCCAGAAGTCCCTCTGGCATCCCAGGGAATGCAACTCTCACCTTCAGTTAAGCATCCCCTATTAAGCAGGACAAAAACTGGAGATTAGCTGTAAAGGCCACCCTTTACAGAGGGCCTTTACAGTTAATCTGAGAGAGGTTAGGGGTAGAGGTGCAGATGATTTACTAAGGGGGAGGGGTAATAGGAACAGTCTGCCCCAACAGGAAATGGCAGGTGGAGAGGGCGTCATGGCCTGC
This sequence comes from Lynx canadensis, assembly GCF_007474595.2. Lineage (NCBI taxonomy): Eukaryota > Metazoa > Chordata > Mammalia > Carnivora > Felidae > Lynx > Lynx canadensis. The sequence continues at coordinate 15,772,516 of NC_044318.1, forward strand.
AGAGAGAACTCAAATCAATATTAAAACTGACCAAGAGCAGGCACACTTTTTATTATCACCAAGCATTGGCCAGAAATTTTAAACACTATCTGTGATAAAAAACTACTCCCCCTCCCCACATGCCACTGCCATCACAAGTTGGGTGCAGTTATAGCAGAATGTTTAAATTAGGAGTGGGACAGCCAGGTTTCAATCCCAGCTGTGGTGTTTAAGAGCTGTGTGATCTTGGGTGAGTTACTTCACCTCTCTGTACTTGGTTTTCCCACTTGTAAATTGTGGACTGTACAAAATCATGGCATGTTGGTAGGTTTATATGAGTTAATGTCTGCATTTGCTTGGAGCAGTTAACAAGCATTTAAAAAAATGTTGGCCATTCTTAGTGACAGGGAAATTATGAAAGACTTGGGTTGAGCAGGCAAAAAAGATGATTGGGTATCCTATCCAGTACACTCCTCAGGTTTATCTCTACCTTTCATGGCCTCTGAGCTATTTTGCAACTCTATAAGTTGCAGAAAACTGATAATAATGCAAATGATTCTTGTCCATAGAAATGCAAATAAATTTTGTCTCATAGAATACAAGTGACAGAATACAAGTGACTGTCATACTGTGCCTGTTCACCAGTTTTGCATCCAATAAGTAAATTCATTTCCTGGAATCCTGATTACCTATGTGTGTGTGTTCTTTGTCTTCTCCTTTAAACCAGTTGTAGCATATTTACGGTTCACTCCTTAACAAACGACTTAAATAAAATCTATGACGTGTTTATATTTATATGAGAGACATTATTTTGCCTGTTTTAGAAACATTATCCTTTAATGGTTTGTGCTATTTTTCTTCCATTTCGTAAAGAAAACAACCACAGCTTAACTTTCCTCGTCTCATCCAAACTCCCCAAACACAAGAAACTTCTTTAAGGACCGTGGTGGCTGTGTAATGTGTCGACTAGACTGAACCACATTTTCCAGAATCCTCTTTCCTCCATATTTCTGGGTAGGGTGGGCTACCAAAGAGATTCTTGTGGGGGTTGTGGTGGGCAGGAGTGAAACAGCTTGCCCACATTGCTGCTTATCTTCTGGCTCCCTTCCTTGGTGTGATGCAATGCTCGAGCCTGCAACCACTTCCTTCCCTGGCTCTTCCTTTATTTTTTCCTTTTCCTGGACAGGTGTGTGTGTTCACCTCCAAGGTAAGGTTACCAGGGTGACAGGCAATAGGACCTGATAGAGGTGCTTGTGGCTTATAGCCTGTTCTTTAATTTTTATTTTTTTAATGTTTATTTTTGAGAGAGAGAGAGAGAGAGAGAGAGAGAGAGAGAGAGAAGAGGAGAGGAGAGGAGAGAGGAGAAGGGACACAGAGAGAGGGAGACACAGAATCTGAAGCAGGCTCCAGGCTCTGAGCTGTCAGCACAGAGCCCGATATGGCACTCAAGACCATGGACCTCGAAATCATGACCTAAGTCAAAGTCAGATGCTTAACTGACTGAACTATCCAGGTGCCCCATAGCCTGTTCTTAATTTTACTCCACCCATCCTCATTTTTTTTTTAACATAAGAAGAAAAGAAGGAAAGAACTCAAAAGGTGTAAACATTTTATAGGTAGGAGGAGAATAAGAAATGGATTGAGAAAGAATAATCATAAAGATAGAAAATCAGGAGACTGTTTCTGCCCTCTCAAGTCTACCTGCAGTTGTGTTCTTCTGATTTCAAAGGACTTGCTAGACTTTTCTAATTATTGGATATTGCTCTGATATCTCAAATTCAACATACTTTGACAAAAAAAAAAAAGCTTTGACATCTGACTTTCCTATTTGTGTCAATGTGATGAAAAGCATGGTTTCTTTTCAGATAAATCTGAAGCCCGACTCCTTGCCAACAGTTATGCTTTGAGTTGCTGTCCTTGCAGGTTCAAAGACTCCTTTGTGATTATTCCTCCTTTAAGAATAAGCTGGCCTCCATCTTTTTTGCAGTGTTGGTGGGAATACAAGCTGGTGCAGCCACTCTGGAAAACAGTATGGAGGTTCCTCAAAAAATTAAAAATTGAACTGCCCTACATTTCAGCAATGGCACTACTAGGTGTTTATCCAAGGGATACAGGTGTGCTGTTTTGAAGGGACATATGCACCCCATGTTTATAGTAGCACTGTCAGTGATAACCAAAATATGGAAAGATCCCAAATGTCCATTGGTGGATGAATGGATAAAGAAGATGTGATACATATATACAATGGAGTATTACTCGGCAATCAAAAAGAATGAAATCTTGCCATTTGCAACTACGTGGGTGGAACTAGAGGGTATTATGCTAAGTGAAATTAGTCAGAAAGACAAATATCATATGACTTCACTCATATGAGGACTTTAAGAGACAAAACAGATGAACATGAGGGAAGGGAAACAAAAATAATATAAAAACAGGGAGGGGGACAAAACATGAGACTCTTAAATATGGAGAACAAACTGAGGGTTATGGGAGGGGTTGTGGGAGGTGGGATGAGGTAAATGGGTAAGGGGCATTAAGGAATCTACTCCTGAAATCATTGTTGCACTATATGCTAACTAATTTGGATGTAAATAAAACAATAAAAAAAAAAAAAAGAATAAGCAGGCCTCCATATTCTCTCTCCCACCCTTCAGAAGCCTTCACTATTCTCATGGTCCAAAGTGTGAGTTAGAGATTCTGTTCACTGTTCACATTACACCCTGCACACAGTTTTACCACTGCATTTAAAATAGTTGATATGTAGTTATGGTTCTGTTATTTCATAAGTACTAGTTTGGATGAAGGAATATAAGATGCATATTAAATGTTTGTTGAACACAGATCTCTCTTACCCTCTGTCTAACTATATGGAATATCCTTATGCGTATCTACCTTCTATATCCACATCCACATCTCCACTAATTTCCGTAGATCTTCTAGTGGTTCTGCTTCTCTGATGAGGCCCTAAATGAAACAAGCACCCCGTTCAAGGACGCAGGGCTGGCCAGTGGCAAAACCCAGGTCTGTGTGGCCTGTGTTTCCTGATTCTGCTGGTTTCTCCTTCCCTCTCTGCTCTCCTGTGTGTCAGCTCTACATGGGTGGGCTGACTTATTTTTCTATCTGTTAGCTTCTATATTCTTTGTCCCCAACTTGCTCTTCTTTCTTGTCCAGATTCCCTTTCCTTTTTCCTCACTGTTTTTGGTGTAAAAAGAAGAGATGCTTACCTGTTATGATTATGTTGACTGAATGACTTAAAAAAGTCTATTGGTGATTTAAAAATCAAGTGACATAAGAAGAAGAAACCCAATAAATTAAGTCACCTTGCTTTTAAGTGGGGTGTGGCTCAAATTGTGTTTTTTTCCTTCTAAGGTCCTCAGTATTTTTATCTTCTAAGGTCCTTCTAAGGCAAAGTTCTGCATCCTAATGGATTTAGATCTACACTGCACAACTCCTGTTTTAGGTGAGTCTCACTTTTAGCCTGATGCAGCCTCGATTTCCAGATGTTAACATGATTGTGCTTCTACTAGGAATTGGTTCTCCCTTCTCTGACTGTCTAGCTTTCAGTCTTTTTTCAAGGTATTGGCAAGTCTCTTCCTTACAGTAGTTAATTTTGTAACCCAGATGTCTTCTGTCAGGGCCATACACCACCCTGCACCCAATTCCTAAGAGTTTAACCTCCTAGGTGCTTGTGAAATACCAACTGTTTACTGAAGAAGTTGTAGGGAGACCTACATTATACACCTCACATCACAAACTTATATTCCCTACTATTCTTCCTCCCAAGGCTACTTGCCCCTGGTAGCCACCACATTTTCCCTTTTCCTTCCCTACACAAACTCCCAGCCTACTCTGATTTCTGGAATCAGAATCCCAAGGGTGTAGGGTCTGGAAATAATAAATTTTAACAATTGTCCTGGATTATTTTTATGCACAGGAAAGTTTGAGAGCCATTACACTATAAGGCATAGTCCCAGCTTTGTCCAGGATCCTGGGCCCTTTTGCTACAGTTAAAAACTCAAGCTTTGAGGGGAGCCTGGGTGGCTCAGTTGGTTAAGCGTCTGACTTTGGCTCAGGTCATGATCTCACGGTTTGTGAGTTCAAGCCCTGTGTTGGTCTCTGTGCTAACAGCTCAGAGCCTGGAACCTGCTTCAGATTCTGTGTCTCCCTCTCTTTCTACCCCTTCTCCGCTCATGCTCTCTCAAAAATAAATAAACATTAAAAAAAATTAAAAAAAACCCCCAAAACTCAAGCCTTGAATTACAAAGTGCCCTAGTTTGAATAACAGCCCAGTTACTTTTTAGCTTTATGACTTCGGCAAGTCATTTTAGCACTGTGAACCTGAGTTTACCCATCAGTAAAATGGAGTTAATGATAGTATCTCATTGAGTGATAAATGAAAATTCATTCACTCCTTTATTCACTCATGCATTCTTTCATTCACTTGACAAGTATTTATTGAGCATTTACTATGTACTAAAAACTGCTAGGCATTGGGGAATATAGAAGTGGAATACACACACATGCACACACACTCACTCTGCTTGCCCTCCTTGAGCTTATATTCTAGTGTAAGAGTTGGCACACTTTTTTAGTTAAGGGCAAAATGTTAAATATTTTATGTTTTGTGGGCCATGGGTGGTTTCTATCACATATTTTTTCTTGTTTTTTCCCCCCTAAAACCCTTTAAAAATGTACAAATCATTCTTACTTCATGGACCAAACAAAGACAAGCCACAAGCTGAATTTGGCTGACTTCTATTGTAGTGGGTTCAGTAAAATAATAGCCATAAGTATTTTAGCAGACATATTGATGAGGTAAATTACATAGCATAGTTCCTGGACTGGAGTCTGGGCTTGGTAAATAGGTGTTTTATTAATGCCTGATGCCACTCTGTCCTGGTCAGTGTCCTCTGACAATGGGTGTCAGACCTGTTGGCTGTTCCGCCTTCTGGAAGTGACCAAGGCCTGCCAGCAGTTCTCTGCCTCTCCACAAGGTCAGAGGGGTGGCTGTAGGCATCCATTCTGCCTGTTGGACATGGCCATGCCTGGCAGGGTGGCTACTGATCTCCTGCCTGGCCTCTCCAGGACACACTTCCGCCAGTTCCTCTGCCTCCCAGGGAAAATAGCCGGAACCAGCTGGGATGACTCATGATGCAGTGGCCACGCAGCTTGGTTCTCTGCAGGCCCACGGCCTCTTGGTGCCAGTTGAGGGGGTGGTGGAAGGGGAGAGGCCACTGCTCAAGATGTCCTCCCCTCACCAGGGTGGGGCAACCTGAGGACATCTCTCAGCTTTCTGGATGTGGAGTGCAGTGGTCTGGGGTTGCATCAGGTTCCCTCACTGGGCAGTCAGCCATCAGCTCTCACATCCTGGGGAAAAGCAGGGACTGAGTCTGCCTTTGGCATTTGCAGAGCCCTTGAACTCCTGCTTTCACTGGATTGGCGTGTCCTGCCCTTGATATCATCCTGCTGTCTTTTATTACATGGCAAAAGCTGGCCTCGGGAAGACAAACGTTCCAAGTGTGGCTTGGATGACTGCTTCCTAATCTGTCTCCTTGTCCCTGCCCTGAACCTACCCCTACCACCCGTCCCCAGCCCTGAATCCATCTTCCACGCTATAGCCAGCATGTTTTTTCAAAGATAAAACTTTGATCTTCACCTTCCTTCATTAAAAACTCTTCAATGGCTCCTCATAACTTTTAGGATAAAGTTCAGTCCTCAGCTAGAATGTCTGTGATCCTGTTGTTCTTTTCTTCAGCCTAATCTCCCTTACTCTGCACCCAAATCGTGCTGTATTATACACCAGTTCCCTGAAATTCCATGCCTTCATGGCCCCATGGCTTTGTGCATTCTGCTCTCTATTTGCTTGGAATTCCCTCTCCCTTCTTGTCAGCTGGAAAAAAACGTGTTCTTTTCAATGCCACTCAGTTGTCACTTCTTCACGGAGCCTTTCCTGTTCTCCCAGCTGAATCCTTCTTTCCGTCTCTGAGTTCCCGCTTATACAAATTTTAATCCTGTCTCCTGAGTGTAGACAGGGTGCTTAAGAGTCTGAGATTGAATTCCAGCTCAATCTACTGCTAGCTGTGTGACCTTGGGTAAGTCACTTAACCTCTCTGAGCTCCAATCTCATTTGTAAAGTGGAGCTAATAATAGTACCTACCTTATAAGGTACGTCTGTTGTGAAGATTGGGTGAGAAAATACATGTAAATATCATCATACTATGAATGGCCCATAGTAGATGCTCATTAAATTCATCAACATCATCATTAGATGATACTGTGAGCTCTTTGATGATAGGGGCCATGGTTTATTCACCACTGGATAAACCTAACACAGTGCCTACCTTATATCAAGTGTTAAGTTACTTTTTGTTTGCCGTTGAATGAAGGTCATGTAAAAAAACCAGTCTATCCTAAGTATCAAAATTTATCTATATAAGGATGTTCATTGCAACATTCATTTGGAGAGTAAAATCCTGAAAACCACCAAAATCCCAGCAATAAATTATGGTACCTCCTTAATATAGAGAGTATTTTATAGTGATTAAAAACAATGAGATTAGGGGTGCCAAGGTTACTTAGTCGGTTAAGTATCTGATTCTTGATTTCGGTTCAGGTCATGATCTCAAGGTTTGTAAGATTGAGCCCTGTATAGGGCTTTGCACTGAGCATGGAGCCTGCTTAGGATTCTCTCTCTCCATCTCTCTCTGTCTTCTTTTCCCGCACTCACACTGTCTCTCAAAATAAGTAAATAAACATAAAAAAAAAAAAAACAACCCAAACCGAGATTACCCCACATGTGCTGACATAGAAATATATCCGGGTGGGTGGGGTGCTGGGTGGCTCAGTGAGTTAAGCATCTGACTTTGGCTCAGGTCATGGTCTTGCGGTTTGTGGGTTCAAGCCCCTCATTGGGCTCTGTGCTGGCAGCTCAGAGCCTGGAGCCTGCTTCAGATTCTGTGTCTGTGTCTCTTTCTCTGCCCCTCCCCTGCTCATGTGCTCTCTTTCTCTCTCTGTCTCAAAATAAATAAACACTAAACATAAATTTAAAGAAGGAAATATATCCAGAATATTTTCTGTGAAAAATGCAGGTTTATGTCAGCAGATATGATACCATTTGCATGTGTGTGTGTGTATATGTAAAAGGATATTTATGCATAGGAAGTAATTTGGGTCCTATGAGAAACTTAATAGCAGTTATCTCTCAGGAAAGAGGGAAAATAAGGACTTTTCTGTGTATTTTTTAAATTTATAGATTTATTTTTTATTGAGATAAAATTGATATATAACATTGTGTCAGTTAAGATATGCAATGTGCTGATTTGATATATATTGCAATATTATTACTACCATAGTACTAGCTAACACCTATCACACCACATTATTATCATTTCTTTTTCGTGGTGAGAACACTTAAGATCTAGTCTCTTAGCAACTTTGAAGTTTATAATACAGTACAGGATAGTATAATCACTATCCTGTGCATTAGATCTTCACAACTTATTTATCTACAAGTTACAGGTTTGTATCAACATTTCCCCTGGCTATGTGCCAATAGAACTTTGTTTACAAAAACAGGCAGGCAAATTTGGCTATAGTTTGCTAGCCCCTTACTCTTACTGGTAGCAACTATTATAGTATATCCTAGTGTCTTCAGAGACATTAAGGTGTCTAATGATAACTTTTCTCTGCTTCAGTTTCTTAATATTTAAGATGTGGGCGATGTCCCTTATGAGCTCTGAAGGGTATAGGAAGAGGTCAGTGAGAGGAAGTGACTGCAGGTTGACCCATGAGCTAGCTCTGGGCAATTGGAAGTTCCTAACACCCTCTCCTGTCTTTGGAATGTACACTCTGCCCACTGTTCCCATAGCTATTTCAAGGAGGCCTTGGGAGAGTGAGGTGTTGAGACCATGTAGGTGGCAGATGTGACTGAACCCTGTTGAAACCTCTTTATAAACTCTCAAGATTACGGTATGCAGAACAAGCCTCATGAGTAAGTTCCCTGATTATTAATTCTGCCCCCTACCCACCTGGACTGGCCTGCCTCTTTCTTCCCTCTCTTCTTGCTGTCCGGGTATAGGGGCTGGTTTGCAAACCAGTGCTTGGTGAGCCAGCCATGAGAAGGAGGAAACAAGCTTTGGGAAGGATGTATCCATCGGGAATATCATGAGTTGGCTATCGCCTCTGTGTGAAGAGGGCCTTGATGTCACATGCTTGTGGACCATTGTGTGAGTACAGGGATGAGCTGAAAGTGCTGCGGGCCTGATGCACTTTTTGAGGAACTGCACAGAGTGTCCTGTGGCAGAGAAGCAAAGAGCATGGCTGCACAGTGGGCTGACATCTGTGGGCACATCGGACGGCCACTGATGCCCAACTAGAGGCTGAAGCTCAAGTGAGAAAGTTAGAAAAGCCGAGGTTAGAGAGGAACAAGCAGTGTCTACTAATTTTGTGGGCTTTGGAGCTGGTAGACTCAGGTGGGAGAGCAGGATAAGTTGGAGACCCTAGCATTTTGTAAAGCTGGGAGAGTATAGGCTGCCATGGATTAAAAGTCCAAATGCTATGACAAAGCTTGATTGGGATGCTAAGATGTAGAATCCCTGGAAAAGTGTTGGAGGAGGTCATCTAGAGGATGTGACTGCGGGTTGACTCAAGAGCTGGCATTGGGCAATTGGAGGCTCCTTACATCCTCCCCTGTCCTTCGAGTATATGTTCTACCCATTAAGAGCTGTTGCAAAGATGCAGCCTTTAGAGAGTGAGGTGTGGTTGAGACCATGTGGATGGTCAATGTCGTTGAACCCTGTTAAGGCCTGTGTATAAACTTTTAAGATTCTGGCAGGTGTATAGAGATCTACTCACCTTGAGGTGCCAAAGACAAGCTTTGTAAATTCCTTCGCTTATTAACCCTGCCTCCTACCCATCTGAAGTGGTCTGCCTCTTTCTTTGGTCTCTGCTTGTCCTCCCCATACAGGAACCAGTTTGCAAACTAACAGTGAAGGAGAAGTCCCTTCTGGCCTCTAGTGGTTATAGGTGATCCTTGGTGCTCCTTGGCTTGTAAGTACATCTCTGCCTCTGTAGTCATATGGCAATCTCCCTTTGTCTGAGTCTCTTAGAAGGACACCATGATTGGATTTAGAGTCTGTTCTGATTCGGTTTAACTTCATTTCAACTTAAATCCTGATTATGTCTGCAAAGATCCTATTTCCAAAGAAGGTCACATTCATACGTCCTGGGGTTCAGGGCTTGAACATATTTTTTGGGGGAGACACAATTCAACCCACTACAGAGGAAAGGAAGATCAGTGTTGTTTGCTTCTCCATCAGAAATTAGGGCCACAGGGGGACCATGAGCAGTGATTAATTCCTAATGAATGGAGAGCCACCTCTCTAGAAGAAGATAACTCTTAATTTGCTGCTTAAGAAACTGGGTAGATGGTGGTGCCATTTATAAACTTACTCCTTTCAAAGTGAGTTTCAGAAATATGTAGATTCTCCCTTTCCCCAAATGATTTTTCATTGCAACCACTTGCCTATGTCCATGTTCACCAGCCTGGCCCAGGTCCACATCATCTGTGGCCCAGACCACTGTAATCACTCCTTCACTGCGTGCCTGAGGCCACTTTTGCACAACTGTGAGCCATTTGGCATCCAGCAGCCAGAGAGATCTTTATAAAATGTGAACTTGATCATTTATTCTCTTAACTAGACACTTCAATGGCTTTTCCCTTTGCACTTAGAATGAAATCCAGACTCTTTACCAAGGCCTACATGGCCCTCTCTCCAGTACATTTTGTGTTTCTCCCCAGCTTGATCACTTGTTTCAGCAACACATGTCTTCTTGGAGTTCCTGGTACATGCCAAGCATTTTCCTACCTCAGGCTCTTTGCACACACAGTTCCTTCTGCCTCTAATGCTCACTAATCTAACTGATAGCTAGCTAACTGCTGATCATTGTTTAGATCAGGGAGGATTTTCCTGTTTCCTGGTTTGAACTGGTACTATTCTCTCCCTTAGTGCCCTACTGATTTCCTTTATAGTTTCTGGCAATTCAGAATTTTTTAGTTAATAGTGTTTGATAGTTTTGTACCTATGTCCCCACTAGACTGAGAGTGATAGGAAGTCAGGAGCCATGTCTATCTGGTTTGCTGTGGACCCTCAATGCCAATGCCAATGACAGTGTCACATGAAGAGTAGATGCTGTTCATGGAATGAATGAATGAGTGAGTGACTGAGTGAATAAAAGAAGTTGGGAGCAGTTAGTTTTAGGGAATGATTCTGTCCTTCAAATAGAGAAGGTACAATGGACTGCAGCAAGCCAGGACAGCAGGTGGAATGACCACTCCGTGTGATTCCAGGGTCTTTGTTTCCAAATATTTCCTTTACCTTTGGGCCACTGCTGTAGGTTCTGATTCCTGTTCACAGAGTGATAAAGGTATCACTTAAATTCTGCTCTAACTCAGCTAAAGTCCAGGCCCCCATCACCACTTACCTATATGAGGAGTAGCCTCACAGACCTCCATGCCCCACTGCACAAAGCTGCCATGGGTGGTCCTTGTAAAATGAAAATCTCACTATGTTTCACTCCCACTCCAAATCCTTTATGACCCCTTATTGACTGTAGGATAAATCTAAGCTTGAGATCTCCAACATCTGCCTTGATGTTATTTTCCTAGTGTTTGTTCTTGCTTCTTCCCTCCTTAAACTTTTTCCTTCAATAATCTCTTCTAGATTAGGATTTCCACCACACCATTTTGCTGACTTTCCTTCTCTGCCCATAAAGCCATCCCATATCCAACAGGAAAAACTTCTATTCATCCTTCAAACCCCATCTTGGGTGTCCTCTCCTCCAGGAGTCTTATATGAAAGTTCCTTTATGACCAGATAGAGTTTATTGCTCCTTTCTCTTTGCTAATTTGTAGCCATACATGTACTTAACTGTTGTACTTACCTCACCATATTGGTACTGTTTTTTATTTCATGAAGATGTACCCTGTTAGATAGTTGAGGAAACTGATTTTCATAGAGTGTGTGGCACCTGCTTAAGTTACACAGCTAGTGATGTCAGAGCTTGATTCTGGGCCTGGCTCCTGCTTTTCAAAACCCTCTGCTCTCAACACCATGCTATGTATTCTGCCTCCCAGGGCATCAGGAAAATGTCTGGACCCCTCTTTTCTGTGCTCCCAGTCCCTGGGGGCCTTTGAGGAGGGGATTAATTGCAAATTCCAGACTGTCCCTCTCCTTGCACAGGAAGCAACATTTTTGGGGTTGAGGGCAGCACTTGGGAGAGGCACCCAGGGATCTGCCAGGTCTGGCTGTGTCTCAGGTCCCAGAGCCCCCGGATTTGCATGCTGCCTGTGCCACCACTGCCTGCACGACAGCCTTGCTGTCACGTAGCGCTGGACCGCAGGTGTTCTGCACCAGACCCTCTTTCAGGAAGAAAATGCAATTAGGGCTGCACAGTTGTCAGACTTCATCTCCATTCCTGCCTTGGGAGAAGAATCAAAGGGCAGTGTGTGGGCTTTGGGTGCCTGTGCGTGTGACTGTGTATGAGTGTGCCCGTATGCACGTGTGTCTTGGGTTAACCCCTTCAAGATTCACAGGGTATTGTTGGGAATGGAGAAACTGGAGCTTTTCATTTCTGCCAGTGAACCTTGCTTCTTTTTTCAGTAATAATAGTTACATTTCTTAAGGACTTACCCTGTGCTGAGTACTGTGTCAAACACATTATGTGTGTAGTGTCATTTAAAACTCCTAACCACTCTGTGAAGTTAGTGTTACTGTTAATCCCATGTTACCAATGAGAAAATAGATGTAGAAGGACTGACTCCGTTCAGGTGGTGAGAGTCTGAGACAGGATTTAAATCTAGGCTGATCAGACTCCACTTATCTAGCACATTGCATCACCTTTTCAATAAGGTTGATGTTGCTTGTCTGTTTTTAAGCAGACTGAAAACATCTCTCTTTGATTTGACATCCATTAATAGATTCTTTTATGCATACAATTTTTCCTCCATTTCATTTTATAGGTACCGCTAGTTTGTTACTCTTTCATAGTTATCACTATATTATTCAGGGTAGGCAAAGTGAAATGCAGTAACAAACATCACAGAAATACAGTTACTTAACACATATTCATTTTTCATTTAAAATTCATTGTGGGTTTGGGTGGCTGACCTCCATGTATTGGCTTAACCTAGATTCTTTCAACAATTTCTTGGCAGGGAAAGAAACACAGACAATCACTTAGTGACACTCAAATGCCACAAAGTGGTTTAGGTCTCTTGTGCTCACATACCATTGGCCAAAAAACCATATGTCTATGCCTCACCTTAAGATGGTGTATGCTTACAAAGATTAGAGAGCCTCAGGGTCTTGATGAATCCCAATAGTATCTCCATAATGATCTGTTCCCTTTCTCTTCCCCTTCTACTTTCTGTGTCTGATGGACTCTTCTCAAACACCTGTCAAGTCTATCCAGGCTTTTGGGGGTCATATTATTATTATTATTATTATTATTATATAATTAAAAAATTAATTCCAGGAAAGTTAACATACTATGTTATATTAGTTTCAAGTGTACAGTATAGTGATTCAACAATTGTATACTTTACTCAGTGCTCATCATGATAAGTGTACTCTTAGTCTTGGGGGAGGTCATATTATTAATTATAGTCATCTAAGGGACAGATCCCAGACTTTGGGGACACACAGACCTGATGATGGTCTTGGCTCCACCATTCTCTTTATTAGCTGAGTGATTTTGAACAAGATACTTGGCCTCTCTGAGGTTCGGGTATCTCACCTGTAAAATGAGGTTGATAAGAGGGTCCTGCCTTGAGGGATAATGAGGACTACATGAGATAATCCATGTAAAGCTCTCAGCAAGACTAGTGATAGTAGCAATGTTTAACATCATTATTACTCATTGAATATTTAGATGAGGTGCTCAATAAATACTATTAGAATGGTTTTGACTGTTACCACTTTTTAATTATATTATGGTTATTTATGAGTGTTTCATATTTCCCTTCCATTCATTCATTTATTCAAAAGTATTCATGAGAGTCTTGTCATGTGCCATGTACTATTTTACCAGTTGAAGAAATATCAGGGAAGATGTTAGACAATCTCTGTCTACACAGAGGTGAGTCTTTCTCTTCCTTTCCCCTTCTCCTCCCCTTTGTGTTTCTTTCTGTCTCTCCTCTACCCCTAACACCCCCTTTTCCTTTCTCTGTTAGTCAAGACCCACCTTCATTAGACATTTAACATGTTTTCATTGAGTGTCTGCTATGTGCCAGCACATGGGGATATAGTAGTGAACAACACAAGTACCACTCATGCCCACTGGCACAGCAGCAGTTTTAATTTAGGGTATGGGCAGTGCAGGCTCTGATCTTGGTTCTGAGAAGACCTGGCCCCTTGGCCTCCAGAAACCCCTACTGCTGGGATAGAGTTCTGCTGCCCTCTTCTCAACCTCAGCATCCTCCCTGGACTCCTTACATATTCTCATCAGCACCAGTGGCTACTAGAGCTTCCTGATTCTTCACGAAGTTTTGGGATAGAGCAGGCACACAGCATCCTGAGCCCTGGCTCCTGACTGGCTGTTTTCTCAGGCATGTCAGGACTCTGCTTCACTTTTCTGCATAAGAGGCCAGAGCTGATGGACTAGGCTTCCTACCATGCTGACTGGCGACTATTAGCAACGTGCCCCTCTGTGAAGATGGAGAAAAAAGGGTCACAGATGGGGTTTCAGCTTGGGCTATATAGTACATATAAGGGGACTTATTTGGTGAGAGTGAGTCCTGGTTTTCAGAAAGACTAAAAAACTGGGAATGGAGAGACCTGGCGTTTGATTCCAGCTCAGCCTGTAGCATGCCATGTGATCTAGGGGAAATGCCTTTCCTTCTCTGGCATCACTCTTCCTGTCTGTGATGTCTGATTCTTATAGCACTTACACTGTTTTGCCATATCAGTGTATTACCTCTAGACTTACTTAGTTGTTTTTCTTTAAAATGACTTACCTTAAATTTACTTTAAAAGGAAAATTTATGTAATATTTATGTCCTATATTTAGATCATGAATGAAAATCCAATTATCAATCAATTTCCATAAATAAGAGACAACCATGAAAATAAATAGGGGGAAAACAAACCCACAATACTAAGTTCTGCTCAGATACTATTGCCCATTAGAAGCTTTGAGTTTGGGGCCTGACATGATTTGTTAAATAGGAAATATGGCATGTTTTAGAAAGGTGTTCTAGATGTGCCAGCACCACATACAGACTTGTAATTAGAAAGATAGAAAGAGAACAGTGAAGATAGAATGTTGTATAAGTTGATGTTATTTACTTTCATGTCTGGGTACCGCATAAAAGCCAGTCTCACTCTTATGAGTGATAATTACCCCTCATTTTGGAAAACTTCCATGATTTCTTTAAAAAAATCTTTTAAAAATGTTTATTTATTTTTCAGAAACAAAGAGAGTGTGTGAGCAGGGGAGGGTCAGAGAGAGAGAGAATCTGAAGCAGGTTCCAGGCTCTGGGCTGTCAGCACAGAGCCTGTTGTGGGGCTTGAAATCATGAACCCATGAGATCATGACCTGAACCAAAGTCGGATGCTTGACCGACTGAGCCACCCAGGTGCGCTGTTTTCTAAGGTCCCTTCTTGCTTGGACATTTTAGGACTCTTAAATACCTAGATTCTCCAGCTGTTTTAACACTTCTTGCTGCCTGGTGAGGCATGTGGAATTGTTTCATTTTTTAAATGAGTTAATTAAGGCCTTAATGTGGTTGGTCCCAGGCCTTCCATGACCCTGCTCAGCTTTCATGTTTGGGATCCGTAATGGCAATTTCAGACCTTCTCCATTCCCATGCCTCCTGCCAGCTACTATCCTCTGACTAGATGGTCATGGAAGCCATAATTCAAAGGGGAGGTCCCCCTTTCCAATCCAGCCTCTCCTTTTCTTATTTTATGGTTCAAGAGGTATCTTACCTGTTCTCTGGATCCCCTCCTGGGTTCTCAGGGTCTTCACTCCATCAATTATCCCTAGTCGTTTCAGCATTTTCAGTTTCTCTCCTCTAGTGACTCCTCACCAACATTTGTTTGGGTATCTCAGAAGTTCTTTCCTACAAATGGACAGTTTATTGGGTGATAAGGAAGACTCCAAGGAAACAAGATTGTTTGAAAAAAATATCTCCGATACTTGTTGAGAGCGATTACCTGTCTTTTGACAAATAGTTCAATCTGGTAAAGCAGGCGTTTGGCAAACTATAGATAGCCTCTAGCCCTGCTTGTTTTTTTTTTTTAATGTTTTAAAACATTTATTTATTTTTGAGAGAGTGAGAAGGAGGAGGAAGGGCAGGGAGAGGGAGACAGGATCTGAAGCAGGATCCACCCTGTGAGCACAGAGCCCACTGTGGGCTCAAACCCATGAACTGTGAGATCCTGACCTGAGCCGAAACCGCAAGTTTGCCACTTAACTGAGTGAGCCACCCAGGTGCCCTGTGCTTCTGCTTGATTTTACAAATAAAGTGTTATTGGAACATAGGCATGTTCATTTGTTTATGCATTGTCTGTGTCTGCTTTTACACTATAATGGCAGAGTTGAGTAACTGTGACAGAGATGGTTTGGCCTTCAAGTTAATATTATTTATTATCCTTTACTTGAAAAAAAGGGGGTGCTTGGCCGGTTCATTCGGTAAGCATGTGACTCTGATCTTGGAATTGTGAGTTTGAGCTCCATGGTGAGGGTAGAGATTACTTTAAAGCATTATTTATCATCTGGCCCTTTGCAGAAAAAATTTGCTGACTCCATGCTAGAGAAGAACCAGTTCATATTTCAAGATAAGTATTAATGATGGGCTGCTTAAAACTGACACATGTTTAAAACCATTGTCTGAATAGAAATGTGGCCACAGGCCAGAACAGACCATAGAGTGATGGTTCAAGGTCTGGATTGCACACTGGATGTGTCACACTTTGATCCATCCACCTCTTAGATTTTTGCTTGCATTAAAAGATCTCGGTGAGTGAGGGCATTGTCTCATTGGAGTAGTGTGTGTTTAGATGAGCAAGCTGGGCAATGATGATATTTCATAACAGCACACATCCATTCAGCATGATAAGCACGGCACTGCCATGTGGAATGATATCCAGGTGAAAATCCAGTGCCTTAATGCTATCTGTCTACACCTTGAGCACACCTTTCCCTTCAATGTAACATATTCATTTATGTGTGATTTTTATCTGGAAGAAACACACATGCACTCAAATCACAATTTGGTCGTCATACATTCTGGATCCTGTGGTTGGCCAATGTGAGATGAAATGGATGGTTGAAGCTTGTCTTCATGTCTCAGAGTTTTGGGTGAGTTCTCAAAGCTGATACGAATAGGGAGGGGCAAGGGATCCCCGTATTCTAAAGTGAGGTGTTAAATTCTTTTGAGAGGACTTTGGCAGGCCCCCAGGTTGGATCTTCTAGAATTAGCCCATCCTCAGACTTCAGACTATGGGGAGAAGGCTAAAGATTGATCCAGGAGCTGAAGAAAGTATAGAGTGAATAAACCAAAGAGTGGAAGTGTCTTTAGACAGAGAGTTTTTAGATTATTGATGAATTTCTGCATCCTCTTCCCACCATGAGACAGAAGGGGGTGGTGGCAGTGGACTTAAAGATATCTGCTTGGAAAGGTTGAATTATATCCCGTGAAACTCAAGGAATAAAGTAATTGTTACCTGTTGTACGCATAAATATCCAAGACAAGCTCCAATCCAAGCCAAGCTGGAAGCCGAGGAGGAGATAAGGCTGCCTTTGCATTGCCCGGAGTCACACAGGCAAGGTTGCTCTTAACCTTACCATGGAAGGGAGCTGGCTAGGGGTCATCCTAAAAGGTATGCACCCATGAGGATCATCTGGAGAGAGAAGGTTACTTCAGCAGATGGGTGGACTGCCAGAAGCCAACACCTGGGACATAGAAGATGAGAAAGTTTGTTTAATGGAACAGTGGTAAGAAAAAAAGTTTACAGTTAGTCTGTGTTCCTACCTTCAGTCTCAGGTAACCATTAATCTACTTTCTCTCTCTATAGACTTTCTTTGTTCTTTAGAAAAACATTTTATGTAAATGAAATCACACAGTATGTAGTCTTTTGTGTCTGGTTTCCTGCACTTATTAGCATGTTTGTGAAGTACATCCATGTTGTAGCAGGTATTGGTATTTTGTTCCTTTCTATTGTTGAGTAGTATTCTGTTGCATGGATATACAGTGGTTATGGGCATTTTTTGTAGCCGATACTACCCAAAGCAATCTACATATTCAGTACAATCGCTATCAAAATAACACCAGCATTCTTCACAGATCTAGAGCAAACAATTCTAAAATTTGTATGGAACCAGTAATGTTGAAAAAGAAAACCAATGCTGGAGGCCTCAGAGTTCCGGACCTCACGCTGTATTACAAAGCTGTAGTCTCAAGACAGTATTGTCCTGACACAAAAACAGACACATACATCAATGGAACAGAATAGAGAACCCAGAAATAGACCTACAAATGTATGGCCAACTAATCTTTGACAAAGCAAGGAAGGATATCCAATGGAAAAAAGAAAGTTTCAGCAAATGGTATTGGGAAACTGGACAGTTTGTAATGTAATGGTATTTTGTTCCTTTCTGTTGTTGGGTAGTATTCTGTTGCATGGATATACACTGGCTGTGGGCTATCCTAGGTGATTCTAATGTGCAGACTTGATGTATCCATTCAGCCATCTGATTATGAATAAAAAAAAAAAAAACCTGTGAGACACCAGGTCAACATGTTTAAATTTCTCCTAGTTTATAGAAAATAAAACCAACCAGTTTCCTTCAGCCATCACGCCTCCATGCAGTGAGCAACTCCCTTCCTCTCGGTCTTCCTCCCTGACAAACTTCTTGGCCAGCTGTCTACAGTTCCTCACCTTCTCCTTGACTTCTGACCTGCCTGCTGCTCTGAAGCTGCTATGTGTAAGGAAATGTCTTGGTTGTCCCCTACTTAGCCTTGAGGGCATTTGTCTAGCTAATTACTTCCTTCTTCTTGAAACATCATGACATCACAATTTTATGATTTTCCTTTGAACTCCTGACTGTTTCTTTTCATGAATATTTTATTTGTATTAGTTTTCTACTTATGTGTAACAAATTACCAAAAATTTAGTGGCTTAAAACAACACATGTTTATGATCTCAGTTTCTGAGGGTTAGGAGTGCAGGTACAGCTTACCTGGCTCTTCTGCTAGAGTCTAAGAAGGCATTTACATCAAGAGTCTTGACTGAGGGAAAATTCAGTCCTAAGCTCATCAAGCTGCTGCCAGAATTCATTTCCTTGTGGCTCTATGACTGAGGGCCATGCTTCTCATTTGGTGTCAGCTTGGGGCAATGCCTAGGTCCTAGAGGGCCACCCACAGTTCCTTGCCATGTGGCTCTCTCACAACATGACAGCTTATTTGTCAAAGCCAGCAAGACTAGTCTGCTAAGGCAAAGCCTCATGTAATGTAACATAATAATGAGAGTGATATCCTATCACCTTTGTCATATTCTGTAGGTTAGAATCAGGTCACAGGTTCTGTCTGCACTCATAGAGAGGAGATTATATAAGGACTTGACTCATTGGGGATTACTTTGCCTTCCACATTCTTATAAAATACAGTAAATGCAGAGTATATATACTCATCTGTATAATATCTTGGCATTTTTCCTTGTTTGTTTCAGAGTTATTTAAAGGAATGAAACATCAGTCCATTCAGTTGCAGTCTGTTTTGTGTCTGTTTCCTTCGGATTTCCTTTCTCTTGTCCAAGAAGTATTCACTATCAAAAATTTGGGATTCAGCATCTCCATTCATATTTTTACTGTTTCTCTAAATGTATGTATGTACCCAAGGAAACTTAAATAAATGTAATCATATTTTATATACATGTCAGTTTTTAACATTCTCTTTTGAGGTTTATTTTTGACACCTGTAGCTTTAGTTCATTCATTTGCTTTGTGATGTAGCCTCCTATTTATTTGACCATTTTCTTGGTGGACATGTAGGCTATTTCCAAGTTGTTGCTAATGCCACAATGCTGCCATACACATGCTGGTACCCATATCTTTGAGCATATGCATGAGATTTTTTCCCCTGAAGTGTGCAGCTGGAAATAGAATTATTTGATGGTAAGGTGATGCCTCGCTCACCAGTTGTTCTCTGTGTTGCCCAGCTTCTCCTCAAAGTGCTTATACCCATTTTTTCTCTTTTCACAGGCATTTGTCTTTTCCATATCCATCCAACACTTGAGGCTGTTTCTTTTAATTATTGACAATCCAATAGGTATGAAAATTGTTGATGTTTTAATGTCCACATTCCTGATTTTTAGTGAAGTTGGACATGGTATGTATGTATGTATGCATCATTCATTCATTAATTCATTCACCTTCCAGATTTCCTCTTCTGTGAACTGCTTACTGCCTACTCATAGTTAGAATCTTCATGATTTTTTCCCAAATATATGCCAGGTGACTTGACCTGGAAGAGAGACCATTTCCCACTTCTGCTTGGAATGTGGCCCTGCTCTAGCTTTTGTTGGCCTTTTCATGGTGGCCTCTGTCAGTAATGGCAACAGTGAGGTCCTCTGAAGTTCTTCATGTTTGGGAGACATCAACAAGAAGAACCTGGGACAATAGAGGAAGAAGAACAGGGAGGCCTCCATGTGGACACACTAGCTAATAGATTGAGGACATGTGAAGTGACCACAGAGACTCCTCGAAATATTGAAAGGGGGACCCAAGGGAACACACAGAGGCAAGACAGAAAAATTTAGGTAGATTATAATTAATAGAACTTTAAAAACAATTTTTTTGACATTTATTCATTTTTGGTAGAGACAGAGTGCAATTGGGGGAGGGGCACAGAGAGAGGGAGACAGAATCTGAAGCAGGCACCAGGCTCCAAGCTGTCAGCACAGAGCCCGATGCGGGGCTCGAACCCATAAACCATGAGATCGTGACCTGAGCCGAAGTTGGACGCTTAACCAACTGAGCCATCCAGGTGCCCTAGAACATTTTTAATATAGCTCTTTGTATGTCTACAGGATGGTGAGGCAGGGGCACGTTTGCATTATTATACATTTAGCCTTTTCTGATTGAGATAATATGGCATCAGTAAAATCCTTTCATAACCTTAGCAGCACATGTATAAACCAAAGGGAGAGGTTAACCTCCCAAAAGTATTGCTGTTTCCTTAAGCAGGGTCTCTCTCACTGTAAGGTATGATCCTTTCTCTTTGGAAGGGGCTTACACATCTACCTACAGCTGTGCTGGACTTGGTTGGAGATATAGTCTCATTTAATATTTCAGTTCCACCAAGATAAGATGGAATATTTTAAAGGTATGGGATGTAGCAGAAAACCAGCAAAGAGAACCTTAAGGAAGCAGTCAAACTTGAAGTAGAATTGCCTCTAGGTAGACCTATCTCATTGATAGAAATCTCAGGAAAGATGAACCATCCCAGTTCCCTTTCTTCTGGCTTCAAGCCCCACATTTAGCATCTTCTTCCCAGGAAACATCTTGTAAACATATAAATTGTCCAAGTTAAGACAAAGAAGCTGAACTCTTTCTCCTACTTTTCCAAGCCCATTCCTTTTGCCTTGTCCAATGGCCTGCTTCTTCCCCAGATGACAGATGCTATGATGACCTCATTCTTGGGGAAAACCCTGTCCTTTCTTCTCATGGCTGTGGCCTTTCCCTTGCAGACTTCACAGGGACAGCGATGTCAGAACACATCACCATGCCCCAGAAATCAGATACACTAAGAGGGACACACATATAACCACAGGGAGTCATTTCCTTACAGCCTCTTAAAAATCAGATATTTATAAGATTAATTTGCAATAGCAAGAAGCCCTTGTCTCTAGCTGAGGAATATTTGTGTCCTCTCTCAGAGCCCTGGAGACATACTTGACATCTTGGGGACAGGTCACCTGTATCAACCTTCACCCACCAGCAGGAACTATTTCCATTTTTCTCATCACTGGTGCGAAATGATAGCAACCCTAACGAGATGGGCAAGTGGCCTTTATGCAGCCACCATCACATCATCCTGAAGGCTGAAGTTTCACTCCAGCAATTAGTGTTGGATGCATACGGTTTGAGAGAAAGAATTCGGGTGTAACTGGAGGCCACATTTCATAGTATTGAAATTGACTGTGGAGTGACTGATGGCCTGCCCCTAGTCTTCCAAATCCTGATGCTCTGTCTTTTCCAGGGACTGTCACTAGATGATTGCAATGAATGATATGCTTTCTCGACTTTGAAAAAGAGAGAAAGCTGGAACATGACATAATTAAACCTTTCTTCTCAAGAGTGGCCTTGTCATTGCAAAGGTGACCCAGTTTCCCAGAGAAGTTCTGGAATATGCAGTGTTCTCTTGTCCCTATCGTGGGGAACTAAATAATCATAGCACTATTTATTAGTAATACAGGTATGTTCCAAACACTTAAAAAAATCATGCAAATAACTCCCACTACCCGCCTTTTCAAGTCAGTACTATTGTTATTCCTATTTTCCTTATGATGTAACAGTAGCTCAGAGACTGGAGTAACTTTTCTAGCGTCATGTAGCTGGCAAGTGGTGGAGTCAGAATTTGAACGTGGATCTGCATGACCCACATCTTTGCACACCAGGAAGCTGCCTTTGAGGGTTGCAGTGCTGTGAAGGTGTCTGATACTGGCACCACTTTTGTTCACTCCTAAAAGTGCTATTTGGCATCCTTATTTTAATCAAAGTCAATTAAAATTATTTTTGATGTCAGGGGCACCTGAGTGGCTCAGTCAGTTAAGCATCTGACTTTGGTTCAGGTCACGATCTCATGGTTCACAAGTTCGAACCCCGTGCCGGACTCTGTGCTGACAGTTCAGAGCCTGGAGCCTGCTTCAGATTCTCTCTCTCTCTCTCTCTCTCTCTGCCCCTCCCCTGCTCACACTCTGTCTCTCTCTCTCTTTCAAAAATAAATATTAAAAAAACTAAAAAAATTATTTTTGATTTCAGAGCGTTTAGAGAACTGTGTGCTGGCAGTGAGAGATAGATAGACCAGGGCTGAGGCCTTGAAGATAGAATTATGCCTTTGGAGGCACCCAATAGCCCTAATTTGAGGACATGAGGCTCTGGAGGATTGGAAGGATCTTTTCTTGCCTTTTATCTAAGTATTTTAACAGTGCAGCACACCTGTTTTTCTCCTTGTGGGTTGTGAAATACTGAGCCACATTTGTAAAATTCCCTGGGTCATAAGGATGTGAATATAGGGGAGACCCACTTTTTCTTTCTAATAGTTCTTTTTTTCCCCTAATCCAATTAATTATTTTTTATTTTTTTAATTTACATCCACATTAGCATATTGTGCAATAATGATTTCAGGGGTAGATTCCATCTGTTAGTTCTATCTTAACCCGTAGTTTAGGAAGTGTTGATTTTACTCTCAGAGGTACTTGGAAGGTAACTTTTCTCAACCCTTCTTTTTCACTCTGCCCCCAAAGGAGAGGGAAGGCCTTGACTGATTTGTAGCAGAGGAAGAAGGAACACCATATATGTAAGAAAGCCACCTTATCTTTCTATTTCTCAGGCCTCCAGAAAGGAGGAATTGTTTCCATGCTCCTGCCTTCCACACAGGAATCCTAACTGGGTTGTGGTCCAGGTGTGGCTTGCAGAGGAGGGTCTAGAGGTCCATCTGTAATTGTCCTCACTGATAGGACTCTCCTTGGGGGACAGATATTATGCTTGCAACTGTCTTCTATACAGTTCCAGACTCTCATGAGTGTTTGAGCCAAAATATAAACTGATTGGGTAGGAAGTCCATTGGCTCTCAATTCAACCAGGTTTTCCAACCCACCCTTCTAGTAATAGAACTGATCATTGATCTCCACTAGTCTGTTTCTTGAATCTGTTTCTCAGCAGGTTCCACACTCAGAGTAAGGGGGTATAGGGTGTGATTTGTCAGTTTCCTTAATCTTCAACAGTGAGAAGTACACACACCGTGAAACCTCAACCAATTCTGGAAAGTCTGAATTGGGAAATAGTCTGATGAAAGATTATTTGGGAAAGCTGCATTGTAATTTGCCATTTCTTACAGGCAACCAAGTGTTACCAAATAGGCAAGTGGTTCTCAAGCCTGGCTCTGTATCAGAATCACATGGGAAGGCTTTAGAAAATTTTGATGTCTTGAGCCCATTGCCCTTGGTTCTGATTTAATTCATTTGGGTGTAGAGTCAGGCCATAGGTTTAAGTTAAGGCTGGAAATCACTAAAGGAAGGTGCTGAAGGCTCCTTGTTTAATAGGTCAATGTCTTCTAAAGTACAGTGCTTATAACAAGGGGTATGTGAATCAAGTTAGATGACAAAGGCTTTGCTTCAGTAACATTGAAGCACATTGCAAAAAATTTTTTCCCTTTCTAATTTGTTATTAATCCTTCTGATTAGGTTAAGGAGAAAGTCTCAATATGGTGGTAGTAGGCCCTTAATTCCTGTCTTTTGTTATTTATTTATTTATTTATTTATTTATTTATTTATTTATTTAAATATATGAAATTTATTGTCAAATTGGTTTCCATACAACACCCAGTGCTCATCCCAAAAGATGCTGTCTTTTGTTTTTTAACACAAAGAGAATAGATGTTAGTTTCAGACAGTTGTATAAAGTAAGAATTATTAACAATCTTTGGCCTTTTTAAAATGGGTTCTATCTATTATGGCAGGTGATTCTGGTTTTCCATTTATGATAGTGATTTAAAGTTTTCTTAAAAAAAACCAGTGGTTCTCCATTTTGGTTGTACATTAGAATTATCCAAGGAACTTTAAAAAATACTGTCATTGGGTTTCATGTTGGGTATTGGGATTTTCAAAAAGCTTCCCAAGGGTGTAAAACCACTGTTTTAAAGTCCAACAGTGCAGTACTTCTCAATATTTCATGTGTGTATGAATCACCTGGGATCTTATTAAAATTCAGATTCTGGTTCAGTACGTTGGGGTAAAGCCTGTGATTCCATACTTCTTACAAATTCCCAGGTGATACTGATGTGATGCTGCCATTAGTGGACCATGGTTTGAGGAGAAAGGCCCCAGTGGACCTCGTGTTCTAAGAAATCCAATTCTTAAATAGTTTCATAAAGTAAATAATGCTGTACCAGTTCCTTTTATTTTAATTTTATTTTTTAAAATTTACATCCAAATTAGTTACCATATAGTGCGACAATGATTTCAGGAGTAGATTCCTTAGTGCCCCTTACCCATTTAGCCCATCCCGCCTCCCACAACCCCTCCAGTTACCCTCTGTTTATTCTCCATATTTAAGAGTCTCTTATGTTTTGTCCCCCTCCCTGTTTTTATATTATTTTTGTTTCCCTTCCCTTATGTTCATCTGTTTTGTGTCTTAAAGTCCTCATATGAGTGAAGTCATATCATATTTGTCTTTCTCTGACTAATTTCACTTAGCATAATACCCTCCAGTTCCATTTACGTAGTTGCAAATGGCAAGATTTCATTCTTTTTGATTGCTGAGTAATACTCCATTGTATATATATACCACATTTTCTTTATCCATTCGTCCATGGATGGACATTTGGTCTCTTTCCATATTTTGGCTGTTGTTGATAGTGCTGCTATAAACATGGGGGTGCATATGTCCCTTCAAGACAGCATACCTGTATCCCTTGGATAAATGCCTAGTAGTGCCATTGCTGGGTCGTAGGGTAGTTCTATTTTTAGTTTTTTTGAGGAACCTCCATACTGTTTTCCAGAGTGGCTGCACCAGCTTGCATTCCCACCAACAATTCAAAAGAGATCCTCTTTCTCCACATCCTCACCAACATCTGTTGTTGCCTGAGTTGTTAATGTGAGCCATTCTGACAGGTGTAAGGTGGTATTTCGTTGTGGTTTTGATTTGTATTTCCCTGATGATGAGTGATGTTGAACATTTTTTTTCATGTGTCGGTTGGCCATCTGGATGTCTTCCTTGGAGAAGTGTCTATTCATGTCTTTTGCCCATTTCTTCACTGGATTATTTGTTTTTTGGGTGTTGAGTTTGAGAAGTTCTTTATAGATTTTGGATACTAACCCTTTATCTGATATGTCATTTACAAATATCTTCTCCTATTCTGTCAGTTGCCTTTTAGTTTTGTTGATTGTTTCCTTCTCTGTGCAGAAGCGTTTTATTATGATGAGGTCCCAGTCGTTCATTTTTGCTTTTGTTTCCCTTGCCTCTGGAGACGTGTTGAGTAAGAAATTGCTGTGGCCAAGATCAAAGAGGTTTTTGCCTGCTTTCTCCTCGAGGATTTTGATGGCTTCCTGTCTTACATTGAGGTCTTTCATCCATTTTGAGTTTATTTTTGTGTCTGCTGTAAGAAAGTGGTCCAGGTTCATTCTTCTGCATGTTGCTGTCCAGGTTTCCCAGTACCACTTGCTGAAGAGACTGTCTTTATTCCATTGGATGTACTTTCCTGCTTTGTCAAAGATGAGTTGGCCATACATTTTTGGGTCCATTTCTGGGTTCTCTGTTCTGTTCCATTGATCTGAGTGTCTGTTCTTGTGCCAGTACCATACTGTTTTGATGATTACAGCCTTGTAGTATATCTTGAAGTCTGGGACTGTGATGCCTCCTGCTTTGGTTTTCTTTTTCAAGATTGCTTTGGCTATTCAGTATCTTTTCTGGTTCCATACAAATTTTAGGATTATTTGTTCTAGCTCTGTGAAGAGTGCTGGTGTTATTTTGATAGGGATTGCATTGCATATGTAGATTGCTTTGGGTAGTATCGACGTTTTAACAATATTTGTTCTTCCTATCCAGGTGCATGGAATCTTTTTCCATTTTTTTGTGTCTTCTTCACTTTCTTTCATAAGCTTTCTATAGTCTTCAGTGTATAGATTTTTCACCTCTTTGGTTAGATTTATTCCTAGGTATTTTATGGTTTTTGGTGCAATTGTAAATGGGATGGATTCCTTGATTTCTCTTTCTGTTGCTTCATTGTTGGTGTATAGGAATGCAACCGATTTCTGTGTGTTGATTTTATATCCTGCAACTTTGCTGAATTCATGTATCAATTCTAGCAGTTTTTTGGTGGAATCTTTTGGGTTTTCCATATGGAGTATCATGTCATCTGTGAAGAGTGAAAGTTTGATTTCCTCCTGGCCGATTTGGATGCCTTTTATTTCTTTGTGTTGTCTGATTGCAGAGGTGAAGACTTCCAATACTATGTTGAATAACAGTGGTGAGAGTGGACATCCCTGTCTTGTTCTTGACCGCAGGGGGAATGCTCTCAGTTTTTCCCCATTGAGGATGATATTAGCATTGGGTCATTCATATATGGCTTTTATGATCTCGAGGTATGCTCCTTCTATCCCTACTTTCTTGAGGGTTTTTATCAAGAAAGGATGCTGTGTTTTGTCAAATGCTTTCTCTGCATCTATTGAGTGGATCATTTGGTTCTTGTCCTTTCTTTTATTGATGTGATGAATCAGGTTAATTGTTTTGCGGATATTGAACCAGCCCTGCATCCCAGGTATAAATCCCACTTGGTCGTGGTGAATAATTTTTTTAACGTATTGTTGGATCTGGTTGGCTAACGTGTTGTTGAGTATTTTTGCATCCATGTTCATCAGGGAAATTGGTCTGTAGTTCTCCTTTTTATTGGGGTCTCTGTCTGGTTTTGGAATCAAGGTAATGCTGGCCTCATAGAAAGAGTTTGGAAGTTTTCCTTCCATTTCTATTTTTTGGAACAGCTTCAAGAGAATAGGTGTTAACTCTTCCTTAAATGTTTGGTAGAATTCCCGTGGAAAGCCATCTGGTCCTGGACTCTTGTTTTTTTGTTTTGTTTTGTTTTGTTTTGTTTTGGGAGAACCAATTCCTTTTTTAATGAGAGGGAGCAAATATGTATCTTTAAAAGTGAAATTTTCTTTTTTTTAAAGTTTTTATTGAGAGAGAGAGAGAGAGAGAGAGAGAGAGAGAGAGAGAGAGGGAGAGAGAGAATGAATGAATCTGTCAGCACAGAGTCTGAGTCGCAGCTTCAACTCATGAACTGTGATATGACCTGAGCCGAAATCAACAGTTGAATTCTTAACCAACTGAACAATCTGGGCACCCCTATACATAAAATTTTCTTAGCAGATTTTGCATTTCTTATTCAAATCAAAGTTGTGGTCAAATGATTTCAGCACCTTGGACAGAAGCAAAGGCCCTTGCTCTGAAGAGCCAGCCACTAAGCTGGAGAAGGACCAAGAATCGAAATCTGTGTATAAGAGCATTTGCAAAACAATGTCATTGAAAACATTATTGAGGTTTGTTTTAAAAGATATATGCTTTCAAAAATTTTAATATATAACAATATATATTTTATTATATATTACATATATTATAATATATAATTGTATGTTACACAGTACATATACATATTACATAATTATATAATATACACATATACATATACATAATACACAATATATAAATAAATTTATATATTGTGTATTATGTATATGTATATGTGTATATATGTATATATATATGTATATTTAGGTAAATAAATATATATATTTGCTTTGCCTGCCAGTAGAGTCTATATTATTTTCTCCATGAACTTGTGTGACTGATTCTCTACTCTGCCAGATTTCATCAGACACATGAATTAGGTCATGAAATAGAACCATATGCTATCATGACCTGATGATTTCTGACTCTTCATTACTGGAATTAGAGGATAGCTTTAGTCTAAATATCAGCTTTGGATGATGAAAAGGCTAATGGGAACAAGCTGCTAATTCAGAAGAGAGTATGGGATGTGAAGGAAGTTGTGTCAAGGTGGCCTGAAGAAATGGCTCTTGTAACCAGACAGGACTAGGCTTAAATACCACTCATAAATTACTTACTGTGACCTTGAGGCTTCCCTGTGAGAATCCCCATGAGACTTCATTTTCTTATCTGAAGAATGGAGGTAACAATACTCTTCTTCAAGAGTTGTTATGATGGTTAGGTGATGTGGTTAGAAGATCACATCAGGGGTGCGTGGGTGACTCAATCAGTTGAGTGTCTGACTCTTGATTTTGGCTTGGATTTTGATCTCACTGTTCATGGGATTGAGCCCTTCATTGGACCCTGCATTGGACTGATATCATGGAACATGCTTGGGATTCTCTCTCCCTTTCTCTCTGCCCCTTCCCAACTCGCATTCTCTCTTTCTCTCTCAAATAATTGAACTTAAGAAGATCACATCAATTTCTTTCTTAAAATTCGTCAGTGGGGGGCGCCTGGGTGGCGCAGTCGGTTAAGCCTCCGACTTCAGCCAGGTCACGATCTCGCGGTCCGGGAGTTCGAGCCCCGCATCGGGCTCTGGGCTGATGGCTCAGAGCCTGGAGCCTGTTTCCGATTCTGTGTCTCCCTCTCTCTCTGCCCCTCCCCCGTTCATGCTCTGTCTCGCTCTGTCCCAAAAATAAATAAACGTTGAAAAAAAAATTAAAAAAAAAATTCGTCAGTAGCTTTTCACCAAGTTCCTTACCAGACCCCACAGAGCTCTGCATTATTTTGCTCCTGCCAGCCCCTCCATGCCTTGTTCTGTATCACTCTTCCCCTGGATTACTATGTTTTGGTAATGCTAGTCTCCTATTTGTACTATGAGTGCTCAGGGTTTTTCTCATTTCAAAGTGTCTGTACTTTATGCTTCCTTTACCTAAAAGGAAAGTCTTCATAGTCTTAGCACTACTTGAAATTACCTTATTTGCTTTCTTGTATATTGTCTCTCCTGATAGAATGTAAGTACCACAAAGTCAGAAGCCCTGTGTGTTTTGTTCACCAGAGAATCACTATGCCTACAATAGATTTGGAATATGAATAGACATCATATGTTTCAACACATATTAGTCAAATAAGTGAGTGATCGTAGGAGTGCCTGAGACATAATGGTTACTAAATGAGTGCCCAGCTTCCTCATTTCTCTCCCAAACATATTCATGTTGACAACTGGAGATACTGAGGATTAATGAAAGAAAATTCTAAGTATGATGGTTGGAAAGCAAGTTTGTGAAGGTCTACAGTACATGTTCCTGGGATTGTGCTAGAAAATCATTAGAAGGCGGACCTACCAACATCTAGGTCATATGACCTCGGGCAAGGCGATCTCTTAGGCCTTAATTTTCCCTTTCTGTCTCTCTCTTTCTTTCCTTCCTGCCTTTCTTCCTCCTCCTTCTTCTTCCTTCCTTCCTTCCTTCCTTCCTTCCTTCCTTCCTTTCTTCTTTATTTGAGTGAAGTATCCTCCATGATCCTCTCCAGCATTCAGTGATAGGAAAATAAGAATCCAAGCTTTGCTGGTTATTCTGCAGTTGCTGCTTGTCTCACTTCACTCTTGATCTATTTTTCACTGTTTGTGCCTTGAGGCCTGGCCACTATGGACTACATCACCAGCTCTCCCTCCTTGGCTGACTTCTGTTTGAGCTCTGCTGGTGGGGGCATCAACATGCTATCAGAGGGAAGGAAAAGAGAGATTGGGGATCTTCCATTTCCTCTCAGGCCTCACATCTCTGGTAATGGTGTGGCACTTGTTTGCTAGAAGGCCCTACCTCCAAAGTTCAGCCACACTGAGCTGCAGTAACAGTGTTTTCACTAATTTTTCTAGTTCCTAGGAATCTCAATAACTCTTGTTCGTTCCCTTAATCTTGATGAGACCATTTTTAAAGGTTTCCTTGGTTAAACGCTTTTTATTTTAAACCGTCTGAGTGAGATTTGTTTTCCTCCAAGACTCTGATATACAGTCCATTTGAAAATATACCCAGATTCTGAGAACTCCATTTGTGGTGTGAGTAGACATCATTATGAAGACTTCCCTTTTGGGTTTGATCTGGATCTCTCATACTTGAGTTTCAGTCTCACGTGCTTTTTTGTTCCATCTCCAGTAGAGAGAAATATTGCATTATTACCATTCACTAGGTAACAAAGCTCTATGGACATAGTAAGTTCCTCATGCAGAGAGTTGATGGGAAGGAATCTCTTCCCTATGGCCCTCTTTTGCTCCTTTTTAATCAGAGAAGTTTTCTTTTTCTGGCATTACAGTGACACATTCTCCCAATAAACCCGGGAAATTCACAGTTTCTATTTATCCCAGTAGACATGAGCCTCTTATCCCCCTTGTTGTGTCTGGCAAGTTTGTGGATTAATTGCATACCCTCCATAGAAGCTGAACCATCACATTTAGCTGAGTGCACTAATAAAAGGATTATTATTTAACAGTTCAACCTTCATCAACTTACTTTTATCCTGCCTTCCTGAGTTGGTGAACAAAATTAAAGAGGATGCTGTAGCCATGCCTAACAGCTTCTGCTTGCAACCTTCTCAGCAAATTCTTTGCTTTTTTGTGCTTCCCTCTCAACTCGTAAGTTACTTTCATTATCCAAGTTGACGCAAAGATAGATTGTGACAATAGTTTGTGGGTGGCTGTCAGAATTGATAGTGGTTTGTGTGGGAAATGCATAGCTAGTTTAAAAGCTGTGGTTAGGATTCCAGAGAGTCAACTTAAAAAAAAAATCTACCTTAGAGGGAAAGGTCAAGCAAAATGTTTTAATTACGATGCAGTTATAATATATCTCATGCTTGGATGACCTGGGCTTGAAAGGTTGGAAAACTATGCAATATACTCAAATCTGAAAAGGGCATGAGTCAGAATCTTTCAGAGAAGGCAATGAGGTAAAGTGGGAGGCATGAAGTGTGTAGTGACTACTTTGGACAAAGTCATTGACCTCTTTTGACCCAGTATCCTTACCCGTAAAATGATGTGCACTTGGAGACTCCTTTTAGCTCTACTATTAACAATCACCCTATGAGGTATGTATTGGAATTCCTAGTAGCCATATTTTATGGAGAAGAAATTGAGACTTAGAGAGATTGAGAACATTGTGCAAGGCCACACAGGTAGGAAGTGGAATAGCCTGCAAAGTTATAGCCTGCCAAAATTGACTCCAAATCTTGGTTTCCTGACCTTGAGAGCTTCTATTTACCTTGAAGGCAACCAAAAAATTAAATTTTGTACCATTTTTTATGTGAGGACCATCTTTCAGAGATCTTCAAAGAATTGTTGAAGGCCACCCATTTAGTAAATGGTGGGGCTGGGATGTGAAACCATGACTGTCTGGCTTCAACATCCAAGCTATTACAAGATACAGAAACAACTTAAGTGGCCATTAATAGATGAATGAGCAGAGAAGATGTGGTATATACACACAACAGAATACTATTCAGCCATAAAAAGAATAAAATCTTGCCATTTGTAACAATATGGATGGACCTTGAGGGCTTTATCCTAAGTGAAATAAGTCAGACAGAGAAAAGAAAAATACTGTATGATCTCATTTATATGTGGAATTTAAAAAACAAGACAAAAAGCTAAGCTCGTAGATACAGGGAACAGATTGATGGTTGCCAGAGATGGGGGGTAGGCATGGGAAAAATGGGTGAAGGGAGTCAAAAGATAAAATCTTCCAGTTATAGATAAGTCATGAGGGAAAAACAAGTCCAAGCTCTTTGTCATTATGCTAGATTTCCTCTTATGATTATAGTCAGCATTGTCTTGAAGACATGTAAAGGATAAAGTCAAAAGAGAATTCAGATTTATCCCCAGTAAACTACCTAATTAGGATTATAGGAAGCAGAGTTCAGTGGTCTTAAATTCTGAAATATATCTGGCTAACCAAGGGATAGGTGGGATTCAGGTCTCATTGTAGCACCAGCACAAAGGATAAGTAAAAAGCTCATTTAAAAATTTTTAGCCAGAGTTCTGCCATAGCATGAACATATATGCAAATTCCAAACACCAAGTGTGCACCATATTAGAATTTATTATAATACAAACAAGTCCAAACACAATATATTATCTAATTAAGAAAATATGAACATTTACTATTCTTCTCTGGTAACATTCTATTCCATTCTTTGAACTGGAATAGCCAACATTAGAGTCTTTGATTCACTTCACATAGGCTCATGTTGGACCATTAGGCTCCAACTGTGCAAAGTAATCTTCCAGTTGCAGAATGTTTGCAAAATGGAAGTTCATACCTTCTCATGGTCTTTTATGGTTTGTCTTTCATGTTCCTCATTTCTTTCCCCATGAGACAGTTCAGTCCTTGAGCTGTCTGATAAAAAGACGCAGCATGTACGTGTGTAGCATCACTGCATGTCCAACCAGGGACACAAATCACACAAGAGAAATGCTAGTTAACAGTCTTTCACAAAAACCTAATATAAGGCAATTGCTTAAGTGCCGTCAACAGCAGCTCTTTACATGACAGGCTTTAAAATTCAAGGCTGTTTCCAAAACTGGCCTGAAAGAAAAGGTTTAAAAGTTTTTTTTCTTAAAAACCTTATCATTATTGTCCATAATTATTACTATAAATAATAATAATAAATTAAAAGTCCATAGATTATCTGAAACAAATTTTAGGACATATGTATTAACCTAACCCAGTGAGTACTCTTATGCATTTTAACCAGAAGATAACAACTCATTGGAATGCCTTCAAGAATCAGACCTCTTTTAAATATTATTTATCAAAATATAAAATATAGCCAGAAGGAAAAAAGATCACAATACAACGTGGTACAACCTCTACTGGTAAGAGAATTAATAAATGAGTGTATGAGGAAAACATTCCAAATGCACACCCAGTTTTTTACTTTTTAAACATTAACAGTTTTTACATGTAATTAAAAATGTGGAGCAGGGAGCATTGAGATTTACACACATATTTTCCATCTTGCATACATTCTTAAAGAGGAATTGCTTAATCTTTAGAGCTATTGCACTGTGACTCATCCACATATAGCTCAAACTAGCATTTTTGAGCCATGTGTTTAAAAAAAAAAAATATATATATATATATATTCAGTGTAGGTAGCCTTTGGTCAATGTTCATTCATAAGGGGGTGTGGTGGAATTGCATCATACACACACTTAATGAACACGACATATTTGGACTACATGTGCTTGGCAAAAAAGAAACTGAAAGAGAAATGCAATTTAAAGGTTGTGGGGGAGTCTGCCCACCATTCCATTTGATGCACATGTGCGCTGGGGAGAGTGTGATATGGGACATACTAACCTGTTTGTCCCTCATACAACTTCCGTGAACCTCTTCTAGTGGGAGCATCTTGCTACACCAGTGCGATCTTAATGTTCTTGGATACATTAGATTCATACAGTGAAGGGAGGTCTCTAAATGCATGCCAACTTTGTCTTATCCTTGATATAAGAAATCTGTTCTATTGCTGGAGAAGAACTTAGCTGAGTTAGGTTTTATAAGGATTAGAATATGGTCTCCAATACGGTTCCTTCCTCAGGACCTTGCAGAAGTAACTTTGGCTCTGCCAGATTTTTTTCTTTTGCACTGACTTTAGAATCTAATCTTTGGGTAAGATGAGACTCTACTGCAGTCATTTAAAAGGAGAAGGAATTAGAATAATCAGGACTACCATGACCTAAAATTATATTGACTTAGTATTGAGGGCATTGACTAATTGTTTAGGGCTTGTGTTGCACTGGGGCCTTTTCTACCATACTCATTTTATTGCAGATTTCCTTAAAAAGGGTAGACACGTCTTCCAATTTAGGACTAAAAATGTAGTAAGAATCCAGCCTGAGGAACCAAGTGTTCCAGGAGGACTGTTTGCTTTTTGTTTGCTCACCAAAAACACCATACAATTCCAAAATCATTTTGGGAGATTTCTTCCAGAACACAGATAATTTCAAATACTGGTAATCTGGAAGAGAAATTTTTAAAAAGCTAAATAAGTGGAACTCCAGCATGGTTTCCCTTTTAAAATACATTACTGGAGGGGCGCCTGGGTGGCGCAGTCGGTTAAGCGTCCGACTTCAGCCAGGTCACGATCTCGCGGTCCGTGAGTTCGAGCCCCGCGTCGGGCTCTGGGCTGATGGCTCAGAGCCTGGAGCCTGTTTCCGATTCTGTGTCTCCCTCTCTCTCTGCCCCTCCCCCGTTCATGCTCTGTCTCTCTCTGTCCCAAAAATAAATAAACGTTGAAAAAAAAATTAAAAAAAAATAAAATACATTACTGGATACATATAGGCCTAATATAATCAAACATGTGTGGGCATGTGTGTGTACACACATGAGTGGCAAATCCGAGGGAAGCCCCTATTAATTACATCAGAGAGCTCTTCTTGCCTTGGACAGGCAAGGGGAGAACAGCTAAATAAATTCATATTTTATCATTTTGCAAAGGATCTGAATTAAGTAGCTTCACTGAAAACTGGTACCACCCTTTTGAGCCATATGCATCAAAGGGCACACAAGCAGACAACATGGGCACCTTTCCGTGTGAATTTTATCTGCATTTGTGGCTGAATAGTAATACCATGTAGACTGTGGGGTAGAGCTAAGAATGTCTCCTTTCACACCTGGAGGGCTACAGTTCCTGACCCTTGAAAATTAAGTCCAGTTTGGAAGTCACTTCAGATAAAACAATTTGGTGAGGGCTTCAGCAAGCAAGGAGGCAGGGTTGTCAACTCTACATGTAAAAGGCTTCTCCAGGAAGCTTAAGTGGCACGGCAATAAGAAGCTGTTTTGAGTAAAGGGATCATACACAGCTGACACGGGATGGATCGAAACAATGGCAAGAGTGGGCTTATTTTTTTGTTTTTCTGGGCTCAAGAGATCCTCCTTTCCCCCCACGCACCAGGCAGGGGTCTTTGTTTTGGAGGAGATAGATAAAATCTATACATAATGACAAATAGAAAGCCTGCATTTTAGACCCAAATCTGAGGGTCATAGTTATGTTGGTTTGAAGCCTTTCCAAAGAAGCTCTGGCCAGAGTTTGGATGGGATTAATACTTGCTTGTCCCTTTACAGTGTCATTCTGTAGCTTAGGGTTCCAGGGCCACTTCAAGACCACAACCTTCTCTAGGACAAAGGGCACCTTGGAAAAATCCCAAATCCCAATGGTCAGCATTATTAGCTGCTGGGGATGGCACAGGGAAGCGATGGTTGACCTCAGCTCTTAGAGGAAGAGTGTGGACTCAGCTACCTGCTATTGTGGCTTGGTGTGTCACATAAATGAGAGGTTCCCAATGACTGGATGGTGCCAAGGCAAAGTCATAGACTATTTCTTTCCTGTGTCCTCATTGGCCACAGGATGATGACACAACCTCTAAAGACATCTTCAAACTGGTAGAAATTCTGCTGTCAAGTGACATTGTGAAAATAAATGCACAAATGAAAACTAGATTGATGCTTTTCTTTCTTCTCTTCCATCTTTTCTCATCTACCAGTCTGAGGGTTGCTCAGTCTGTGGAGATAGGAAATCAGGTTAGCACTTTTAAGTGGGCTACCCTCCCATCTGGAAATAGATTAGACAGAGGCACTAGGTGCCAAACCTGTGAGGTCATGGGGATACTTTTATAGGTTTTCCATTTTTGTCATACTGGTACACCAGCATCTTGA
Organism: Lynx canadensis; assembly: GCF_007474595.2. NCBI lineage: Eukaryota > Metazoa > Chordata > Mammalia > Carnivora > Felidae > Lynx > Lynx canadensis. The sequence goes on from NC_044318.1 coordinate 15,807,966, forward strand.
TACAGTGTGAGTTGGCTGGTGAGATCCAGGGGCTACTTGTTATGGAAAAGTTATGGTTGGTGTAGAACTGTACAGGTTGCTTTTGGCACTTGAAGAAGGCCTTGAGCGTGGCGGCTGCCATAGTGCGGAACCTCTTGCTGATGAAGCAGTAGAGGAAGAAGTTGATGGCTGTGTTCAGAAGGGCCAGCATGTTGGCAATGTCGGACATGATGTGCACCAGCCAGCGGTTTTGGATAGGTGCCCCATAGAGGTGGTAGAGAATCATGACGATGCGGGGGGCCCAGAGTGTGGCAAAGATGGAGGTAATGGTGAACAAGATGGCAGTAGTTTTCCCTGTGGAATAGCCACGGAGGCGAAAATTGCTTTTCCTCCTGAGCTTGTACACAATGATTGAGTTCAAGATGAAGAAAATGGAGCAGGGCACCAAGTACACGGTGAAGCAGTGAATCCAGATAAGGACGTGATGCATGGAGGTGCTGATGTAGTCTTCAGTCCAGATGTTGGGCCACCAGTAGTAGGGGATGCTGGTCAGGAAGCAGGTGATGTAAACACTTACAATGACTTTCCGGGTGCGGGCTGGGTAGGAGACCGTGTGGTACTTGAGTGGGTGGCAGACTGCGATATACCGATCAATGGTTAATGGAACAGTAATCCAAATAGAAGTGTGGATGGATGAAAATTCCAGCACTTCTATGATCTTATTGGGCACCTGAGGCATCTGCATGTTCAAGATGAAGTCTTCCAACAGGAAGTCCACAAACACAATGAAAAAGAGGACCAAGATGTCAGCAGCAGCAAGTGCCAAGAGATAGTTGTAGGAGGACTTCTGCCTTCTAGCTACCAGCTGAGAGAGAATGATCACTGTCAGGATATTGGCTGTGGAGAGAAGAGAATCTGGTTTATCTCTGAAGTCAGATGACTTCATTGGCTAATATAGGGCCCTAGGCTTATGTTTATGGGTACTTCCATGGAAGCCAAAGGGACCAAACCAGTGCTTCTGAAAGACAGTCTCTATACTACAAATTATAGCTCATGCAGCCATCTGGATACTATTTTGACAAAATTACATAACTCGTAATTTAATATTGTAGGAATAAATAAACTATTCCTCACAATCATTGGAGGTGGTGTTGCCATTATCCTCACTTCAGAAATGAAACTGGGGCCCAGAGGGCTTAAGGAATTCACGTAAAGTCACACAGTTAGTAACTGCTGGCGACAGGAACCAAGCCTAGATCCCCTAATCCGAAATCCCATGGTCTTTCTTTTGTCCTCATGCATGCAGGAAAATATGGGGTGTTCCCTGCTTCATGTGTTCAGGTAGGAGACTAACCTCTTAAGAACCTTTTTGGAACCTGGATTTTAGGACCTTTCCTTTTTATGTAGGTTTAGTATTGATGGAGTGGAGAAGATCATGACCTTCAGATTAATTAAAGGTAAATTATATTTATTTTTAGAGTAGGTGCCGATGGTCTCTGATTTATGATGGTTCAACTTACGATTTTCTGACTTTACTATGGTGCAAAAGCTATAGGCATTCAGTAGAAATTGTACTTGGGATTTTGAATTTGGATCTTTTCCTGGGTTAGTGATGTGCGGTATGAGACTCTTGTTATGCTGGGCAACAGCAGTAAGAGCTCCCAGTCAATCACGTGATCACGAGCTCTTAAAACTGACACACTTAACGACCATCTGTACCTGTACAACCATTCTGTTTCTCACTTTCAGTACAGTATTCAAAAAGCTTTGTGTTAGATGATTTTGCCCAACCATAGGCTAATGTAAATGTTCTAAGAATATTTAAGGTAAGCTAGGCTAAGCTATGATGTTCAGTAGATTAGGTGTATTCCATGCATTTTCAATTTTTATGATGGGTTTATCAGGATGTAACCCCATCGTATCAAGAAAGAGCTGTAATCTACAATAGGGTACATAATTAGAAATAATAGCAGGGAGAAGTAAATTTCCCTTCTTGTTCTCCAACCACCCAAATACCCCTCCCTCAGGGTAATCACAGTAATAAATAGTCTATCCTTATGTATGTCTTTATAATATATGTATATAGTTTTTGAACAAACAGTACCAATATATTATTTTTCTTGGTGTGTGATTTGTTTTGAAAATGCGTGCATATAATTTCTTCTTCTAAAGTTGTTTTTTTTTTTAAAGTAATTTCTGTACCTAACATGGGGCTTGAATGTCTTTGAGATCAAGAGTCACATGCTCTTCCAACTGAGCCAGCCAGGTGCCCCTTGACATGCATGCATATAATTTCTGATCAATTAAAAAAAAAGTCTCTCCGAATAAGACACATCTGGAAAGTTGTTAGGGACTCATTCTAAAATGATATTCCAGTGGATAATATCTATAAGTCATTCTGCACATTGAATCTCATTAATTTTCAGTCGACACTATTAATCCTATTTTGAAAACAGGAGTATCAGAGAATTTATGTCTCTTTTCTGAAGTCTGGTGGTAGAGTTGGCATCTGAATCTCTCTTAATCTCACTTTTTTTTTTTTTTCAACGTTTATTTATTTTTGGGACAGAGAGAGACAGAGCATGAATGGGCGAGGGGCAGAGAGAGAGGGAGACACAGAATCGGAAACAGGCTCCAGGCTCTGAGCCATCAGCCCAGAGCCCGACGCGGGGCTCGAACTCACAGACCGCGAGATCGTGACCTGGCTGAAGTCGGACGCTTAACCGACTGCGCCACCCAGGCGCCCCTTAATCTCACTTTTTAAAATGTTATACAATAGTTCACTTGTAAAATTAGCTTGTAATATACATATCCTGGTGCACTCTTCACTCAGATTAAATAAATTTTAACATTTTAACATATTTGTTTCAGTTCTTAAAAAAAAAAGAACTGACACTGTAGATACAATTGAAGTCCTCTTTGAAACTGTCCCAGGCCCATTCTTTTCCTTCCCTCCTTCTTTCTCTGTCTCTAGAGGCAAACCCCATGCTGTAATCTTCAGGGCCAGATTTGCATACCCTTACTTTTCTTTAGACTGGACCATCCATTCTATATGCTTCTGTTTCCAGTCAACATTATGTTTTAGAGACCATATTGTTGATACATGCAGCTCTCATTCACTCATTTTAATCACTATATAGGATTCCATTATATAAAATTACTGTAATTTACTTATTCGCACCTACGTACAGAGACAAATCTGTACATATATACACATGTCTGTATATATTTCTGTATAATAGGCATGTACACACATGTATGTCTACATAATATGTGCATATATACACATATAGACATATGTGTGTGTGTGCGCGCGCATGCACGTATAAAACAATGTACATTTAGGGGCACCTGGGTGGCTCAGTTGGTTAAGAGTCTGACTTCGGCTCAGGTCATAATCTCACAGTTCTTGAGTTCAAGCCCTGCATCAGGCTCTGTGCTGACAGTCCAGAGCCTGAAGCCTGCTTCAGATTTGGTGTCTCCCTCTCTCTCTCTCTCTTGGACCCACCCCTGCTGACACTCTGTCTCTCTCAAAAATAAACATTAAAAACAATTAAAACAAAAAATAAAACAATGTACAGTTAAATTAGTCCCAAGGTTTTGCTATTAAAAACTGCTGTAGTTAACAGCTTGATATTTGAGAGTTTCTCTTGGGTAATATACATGTACAAGTATATTTATTATGTTCTAGAGTAAGTGCATCTTTATCTCTACCATCTACAGCTGAATTGGTCTGTAAAGTGGTTTTACTAACTTACATTCCCAACAGCAGCGTATGAGAGTTCTAGTTTCCTCATATTCTCTCTGTATTTCCTACTGTTTTTGTTTTTAAGTCTGTGCTATTCTTGCTCTTTTTCAAAGCACTTTGAAATAATATTTTGAAGCAGTGAAGAGTTAAGCATTTATGATATTTATTAGCCAGAATTCAAACCCAGGACCAATGCCCATGCTCTAAACCACTCTGCAATATGAATAATTCCAGGTAGTGGTGGGGGTACCATGCAGGTATATTACAGTGTATACAAAAGAGAAAAATAATGAGTAAATTCTATTTGAAGTCACTACTTAAGAAAAGAGGTCCTGGGGCACCTGGGTGGCTCAGTCGGTTAAGCGTCCGACTTCAGCTCAGGTCATGATCTCACGGTTTGTGGGTTTGAGCCCCACGTCAGGCTGTGCTGACAGCTCGGAGCCTGGAGCCTGCTTCAGATTCTGTGTCTCCCTTGCTCTCTGCCCCTCCCCCACTTGCACTCTGTCAGTCTCTCTCAAAAATAAATAAACATTAAAAAAAATTTAAAAAAAAAAGTCCCATTAAAGCAAAAGTTTATTCATGCATTCAACAGTGTTTTTGTGCATTGATTATGAGCTATGCCCTGGGAGGAGATGTTGACCAAAATAGACATGGATGGTCTTGCCTTCATGGAGTTTAGAATCTTTTAGGCAAAAAACCAAAAAGTTAACTGAAGAGCCACAGTAGAAAATATGTAACTGGAAGCTGTAAGTGGTATGAGTGATAAATAAAAGATTTACTGAGGAAATGATGTTCAAGCTGAAATTTGGAGAACCAGGAGGAAGTAAATAGGCAAAAAGGGTGAGAGTAGAAAGTGTGTTTCAGGCAAGGAAAACGGCATATGCAAAGGCCCTGAGATGGCAAAAGCATGAAGAGTTGGGTTTATTAAGGCAAGGAATGCTAATGTTAATTTTCTACTTGCTTTGTATACATTTTTGTTCTCTCTCTCTTTTAAAAATTTTTAATGTTTATTTTTGAGAGAGAGAGAGACAGAGCCTGAGTGGGGAGGGGCAGAGAGAGAGGGAGACACAGAATCTGAAGCAGGCTCCAGGCTCCGAGCCGTCAGCCCAGAGCCAGATGTGGGGCTCGAACTCACAGACTGCAAAATCATGACCTGAGCTGAAGTCAGAGGCTTAACTGACTGAGCCACCCTGGCACCCCTTCTCTTTTTTTAATAGAATGCACATTTTATTTTATTTTTATTGTAGAGAGAAAGCAAGTTGGGGAGAGGGGCAGAGGGAGAGAGAGAGAGACAGAGAGAGAGAGAGAGAGAGAGAGAGAGAGTCTTAAGAAAGCCACATGCTCACTGTGGAGCCCGACAGGGCTCAATCCCATGACCCTGGGATCATGACCTAAGCTGAAATCAAGAGTCGTATGCTCAACCGACTGAGCCACCCAAGCACCCACACACTCTTGCTGTATTGTGTTGAAAAATGTTCCAAAATGTTTTATTCATTTAGAAGTCTTTTCAAAAAGTATTTAGCATCTACCTTCTGTGTGCATGGGCCCATGGTAGAAACAAATTGGTGTTCAGAGTCTCCACTCAGAAAGTATAGAAAAACACACAAGTAACTAAGTATTAAAGAGATAAATGAGAGGGGCGCCTGGGTGACTCAGTTGGTTAGGTGTCTGACTTCGGCTCAGGTCATGATCTCACGGTTTGTGGGTTCGAGCCACACATCGGGGTCTGTGCTGAATGCTCGCTCAGAGCTTGGAACCTGCTTCAGAGTCTGTGTCTCCTCTCTCTGCCCCTCTTCTGGTCATGCTCTGTCTCATTCTGTCTCTCAAAAATAAATAAAGATAAATTAAAAAAAAAAGATAAATGAGAACACACAGGTGATTTAAGAGGGATTGGTGAACACACATAGAATGATTTGGGGGAAGGTGTGGGTCAAAAGTCTGGCTACTTTGATCTAATCATATACACTCAGGGCTTCGTAAATTCAAGCTGTAAAATCAGGTCTGATGGTTACGTATCAAAGAGCGTCAGGACTCTGGATTAAGTGTGTGGAGTCTGGGGCTGGGCTGCTGGAGTTTAGTCCTGGCCCTACTGCTTATTGGCTCTTTGCCTTTGGGCAGATTTATTCAATCTCTCTGCATGTCAGTTTCCTTCTTTATAAAATCGGGTTAATAATATCTCCTTGAGAGGGTTGTTTTGAGAATCAAGTGAGATAATTTTTACAAAGTGTTTAGAACAGTGCGTGGCATGTGGTTAAGTTTTCAATGAATGTTAGCTATTGACTGAGAGTCCACTCCTTTAGCAAATTTTAGCAGAGCATTTCCTATGTGCCAGGCATTGTATGAGGTGTTGGAGATGCAGGGGTTAACAAAATGCACAAGTTGCTTTATTGTATGGTGAGGAAGACAGACAATAAATAACTATAAAAATGTGCAAGAGAATTTCAGACAGCATACTATCCAGAATAAAACCCAGGGATGAGACAAATTGATGGGAGATTATTCTTTAGGTTAGGAAGTGACATTTGAGTTTAATTAAGGGTGAAAAGAAGGTTATCTGCCATGAAAAGACTTGTGGGAAAGGAATTCTAGGCAGTGGGAATGCCAAGTGCAAAGGCCCTGAGGTGGGAATGAATATGGTCATGGAACAGAAAGAAGGCCTCTTATCAGTCCTATTTATCATCCCCATTTTATAGATGAGGAAACTGAGGATTGGATCTTTAGGTTATTTGCCCAAAGCCACATCCGGAGTAAGTGGGAGAGCCAGAAAGTGACTCTAGTTCTTTCTGACTTTATGGCATGTCAAGTTCTGTGTTGTTTATTTTTGATCACAGGAAAGGGTTCTCAGCTGGAGGAAAGTGATTTCCTGTTTCCTGGGTTGCCCCTGACTTAGAACTAAGTGCTGTCATTTCTCTCCCATGTTCCTGCCCCACCTGCCAGCCTATAAGGAAGCAGGAATGGATAAATGCTGGGGTCTCCCCAGGGGAAAAAAAAAACCTGACTATATGTTCGGCAGGGAGTGACTCTTCACCACTGTCTCTTACTCCCCAGATGAATGCTATTTGAAGTGTGGTGCTAAAAATTTCCCATATCCAAGCTCTTTAAAAAATATTTCAGCCCCATCTAATTAATGCTTTAAGTCAGGCAAGTCATTGAGTCCAAACGAAATTGCTACGTATTCCTATTTGACATTTCCTTAAGTTTCTAGTAATTGTCTCTCTTGAGAAACTAACCCGCAGACACTGAGTCTCCCGTTTCTTTTGTACAGATAGATTTGCCCCCAAGGCAACATCAAGCACACTTAGGAGATCCTTGGGATGAGAGAGCATGTGTGAGCCACAGAAACTTGGAGGGGAATGGAAAGATGCCTGTGTATTGATTTTCTGAAAAAGAAATGAGAAGGTAGAGTTTTCAACTCTTAAGGTTTCACATTTGCTGTAATTACATCAAGAAATCCCTTCATTTCTTTGGTGGCACGTTTTCCCCCAAAGAAAAGGAGTGGTGTTGATAGGGTCTGTGCGTATTTATAATGGGTGAAACAAACAAACAAACAGAAAACAACCAAAGAAACCCAAGTCATCACCACCTGATATTCTATTTCTCAGGTTTTCTCTCAAACTAACCAGCCCAAGACTCTGTTGTTGTGGAAACCTAAGCAAGCCCCAGTGAACTTCACAATCAAAATGTCAATGCTTCAAAAAAGCAAATCCTTTCTGTCAATGGTGTCACAGGGCAGTTTTAAGCTCCTGGGTAATAGAAAGCCCGTGTTTTGTGATTGCAAAGCTTCTTGGTTATATTCTTGGGGGAATTAATTTCCTGTACTTTGCAGCTTACTATGCTCAAACCTGAGAGGATTTGGGGAGTGGCTGAAAGAACAACATGGGTTTGGCTGTGAGACCCTACCACCGAATGGCCTACTGGTGCAGAGGTAAAGGGTCAAAGTTTTCCAGAGGTATTTTCTGTGTCTGTGAGGAGTATACGGTTCTGTAGGTTCCTTAGAAGAAGTAGCTGGAACAGAGCATTGACTGGGAGTTTTGAGTTTATCTCTCTCATTTCTGCTGGATTTCTTTTTTTTTTTTTTTGTCATTGAAAATTAGTTTTTTCCATTACAAAAGTAAAACATATACTTATAAAAACTTAAACATTATATTGACATGTAATTATATTATTATTAGCTCATTTTTATTGAACATTTACCTGTAAGCATCTTAACAGACCATATATCACTTAATTCTTCACAACCACCTATGAGGTTGGAACTATGATTTGAGAGCATCAAGGCTCAAGAGAGGTTAAGAAACTTGTTCGAGGTCACACAGCAAGCAAGTGGTGATCTAGGACGTTAAACCAGGCTTTCTGCCTCCCAGTTTATATATTTAACTACTACATTAGACATTAGAATGTGAAAGTCTGTCCAAATCCCATTTTCCAAAGGTATTGTAGTGCCTAGTCTCATAGATAGCCCTTGATGAACCACATGTCTGAATATTCATGCCTTTGGGTAGTCTCCTCCCCTTGAATTGGAGCTGGTCCTGTGATTTACTTTTGAGCAATAGACTATGGGTCTGTACATACAGGGGTGACCTTGTATGTCCAGGTAATATGTGGGCCTTCTGAATACTTGGTCTTGGGATGTTCCATTTTGGAACCCAACTATGAGAAGCCCAAGTCAGATGGAAAGGTGTGCAGGACTCTGGTTGAAAGCCCCAGGTGATCTCATAGCCAAATCCAACATTAATTGTCAGCCATTTGAGTGTGCCATCTTTGATGTCCAGCTCAGTGGAACCCCAAGTGACAGCAGTTATTATAAATTATAAATGTAATTAGTAATAATAATTACTGCTACACAAGGAGATCATACAATAAAACTGTTGTGCAAATTGATTTTTTTTGAAATTAGAAATAAATCGTGGATTTTTTCCCATGTCAATAATATTCATGAAATATTCACCTATGGCTGAACATTATTTATTTTATCTTATTTTTTGTTTGGCCACTGTAGAACTTCATTAAGCGTCTTTTTGTTTATCTGTAGAATAAATTCCCAAAAGTAGAAATGCTGGTTTAAAGGGTAACACAGTTTTTTCCCCTTCTTCCTCCCTCTCTCCCTCTTTCCATATCTCTCTTTCTTCCTAAAGGCAGCTAAGAAAATTTGTAAAAAGGAAAAGAACTCAGTTGAAACTACAAAAGGATTTAGATTAGGCACCAAGAAGAACTTTTTGATTATAATGGCTGCTATGTGAATGAGAGCAGGCCAGACACCACAGTTGCTTGGTTCATGGAGGTCTTCAGAAAAGGACAGAGAATTTCTTATCTGGGCTGATTCCTGAGGTTCCCTTCTGCAAATCCTCTTTTTCTGCATCCTAAATTATGTTCTTGTGAATTTCACCATCCTTGGTGACTTAAATGCATCTCTCCTCCTTAAAGTTGTCTGTTTTTTGCACTGGAAGAGTTAGGCCTGTTGTCCTACAGAAGTACAAGGACCCCTAACATTGTAAGCAATTTCAATGGTGTTATTTTAGCTGTTCCTGGGAGATGCCCCAAGGATAGATTTTTAGGAGAAGCAATGTTTAAGCCTCCCAGGCAAGAAGTCAGCACTGCCTTTGTTTAGATCAGCTGGGGAGTGGAGATTGAATTGTGTGATGGGCATTGACTCTTGGAGGTTGTCATCTCCCTCACTGTTACCTGTTCCACTCTGGATCTTGGAGGGTAGGGAAGAAGAGGGAATAGAGCATGATGCTGACGACTTGGTGTTCAGTCTTTTTGGCCTCCATGGATGGTACTAGAAGGTCTTCAGGTGGTTCTGCCCTGAGGGCTCCTAGGAGAGGAGCAGGGAAGGAATTGAGGGTAGCTGTCTTGCCATGTGGTTCCAACCTCAGGCACTACTAGCTGGCCAGTGGCCATCCTGTCTCTTCATTGTTCCTCTTGCTCCAGGGCAGAAGTTTGGGAATGCAAAAGTCTTTCTTGCTTTTGGTTATTAGTGGCACAAAACTGACTGTGGGCTAGTGAGGACAGGCAGTGGGTCCCAACCCTCACCCTATGGGAAAGGCAGTCCTTGAGGGATGGCTTCCAGATTCCCAGGAGGGCTCTAAAGAGCCATTTGGGTTTGTTGTTGTTGTTCTTTGCAGGCTTAACCTCACCCAAAATATCCAGGTACATAAGAACCTATCCTAGTTGGAAGAGTTTGTGAAGTGTAATGTTAATCTCTCTGAGCCTCAGTTCCTACACCTGTGAAGTGGGCATCATAATAAACATACCCCCGTTGGTTGTTATAAAGATACATGAAATACCGTGTGTGTAATGCTTAGCATAGTTTTTGGCACATAATGAGCCCTCAGTAAATTTTACCTGTTGTTTCTTTTTACACCTATGTTACCTATTGTTACATTTTACACCTGGCAAGTGCAGTTCAGCAGACAATTATTGAGCTAGAGGCCAGACACTGTGCTGGGAGCAGAGATGAGTCAGAGAGAGTCTGAGCTCTCCAGGAATCCCAGAGAAGATTCTAGTTTCCCTTAAACTATAATTCCAGGCACTAATAATCCTGTCACCCTATCCTGAAATTCTTTATTGCCTCTAACTTAATCCCTCTAGCTGCAGTGGTATTCCACCAGCTACTCCTCACTTTGTTTCTCTGCTTGGTGGAGAGGAACGCTGGCTGTTATCTAGGGCCCTGAAGAGCCATTGTTACACGATGACTCAGTTGTCTCTTGCTTTCTCTGAAATAGCCTTTGTTCTTTTAAAATTTTAGTTTTTATTTTGATAGCTCTTTAATTTTCTTTGTAGCTTTACTATCATGTTCTTCTCTATTTTCTTGTGGAGACCCCTATTTGTCACCGCATTTAGCACTGGAGTGGATTATTTTCAAAGCTAAGGGTAGTATTTCCTCTATTTCTACAGTCTCATGTGAAGGGTGATTGCACAGCCTGAGACAGGAATGGCAAAACGCGGTTCATCTTCAGTCTTTTGGTAGTGGCTACCATGTTCCCTGTTCTAAAACCATGCCTGAGTTTAGTAGTGCTGTGTTGGATTAGTGATATTTGCGATGGTGGAACAAATGCTGTGGATTTGCCCCGGGGGTATGAGCCCTGGATACAGGATGCAGTCTTCCTGGCTTTTCCTAGAATCTAACAAAGCAGTGGTTTCCATTGTAGACCAGAACTAGTTGAGATCTAGTAAGGCTGACCCTTGCAGATGAATAGTCGGCAAGAGCTAAGATGGTTGCCAGGGTAGTCTGACTCAAGACAATGGGGGAAAGTGAATTAGTACCTGGACTGGTCATCACATTCATCTGGGCCAATCATTTGGCCTTCTCTTGACTGCAAAATTCCTTCTGACTTTTTGACCAGGAGCACCGTCTTGGGGTAACCATGACAACTGCTAGGTCTCAAGTTGGCCAATAGACTCAAAAGTTTCCAAACCATACTGCTTGGTGCCAAAGTTTATTTTCTTATGACTACTATACATTGAGCACCTACTATGAGCCTCTTGGCTCTGTAGAGATGAGGTGATTTTATGTGATTCACTGATGAATAATTTTACTTTTTTTTTTCATTATATGAAATTTATTGTCAAATTGGTTTCCATACAACACCCAGTGCTCATCCCAAAAGGTGCCCTCCTCAATGAATAATTTTACTTTAAAAGTTATGTGTTTAGTTTAAATGGAGTTAGAGGAATGTTATTTTTTCATTTAGGGTAGTGATTAAAAACATGCTTATAAAATAAGTTCAGTTTATTAAGAAAATGAGTTGATTTAAAGAAAGATGTGAGGGCATAACAGTGCAAAGAGAATGTAGGCTCTGGTCTCCATTTACAAAGAAGGAAACTGATGAAGGGAAGGTTAGGCACCTGTCCAACATGGCACAGCTGGTAAGTCGAAGAAGTATCTTGAAAGCATCCTGGGTCAAGTGATAGATGCAGCTGTGTTTTTATGGCTCCAGGGTTTGTTGCAAACACAGATAGGGGCAGAGCTTGAGCTGTCTTTCCAGCAAACATAGAATGTAAGAGTTACCAGAAGGGACAGGCTCCTTAAAATGACAGGCATATATTTTGGAGTATAGATGAACTGCACTCAGATCTGCTCCTTTCTAGCTGTCATTCTTGGACAAGTAACACCAGAAGCTTCAGCATCCTCCTCAGTAAAGTAGGAGAACCAGTGACATGTGTTTCCCAGAAGATTGTTGGGGAATCAGAGGAGGTCACATGCATAAAGCTCTTGGCACAGAGCCTGGCATGGGCAGAGTGGACAGTAAGTGGCCACGATTAGTTAGTATGCATGAGTGTGATGACTAGTCCTGTGAAGGAGATGGTCTGAACTAGGTGAAGGCTTGACATGGAGGAAGAATCACTGGCAAGTCTAGGCAGGGGATTCTCCTGCTGTATTTCTTGAGGATGGGAGAATTGGCTGTAGAAAAGACCTCTGACTCATTATACTCGGTCAATGAAAGTGTCCTTAACACTGCTGTCTGAGATACATGTGCAAGTTGTTAATGCAGAGTAAACCCTAAGAGTTCTCATCGTAAGGAAAAAAAATCCTTTTCTCTCTTTGCTTTCTCTTTTAATTGTAGCTGTTTGAGGTGATGGATGATAAGCTTCTTGTGGCCATAATTTCATAATATATGTAAGCCAAACCATTATGCTCTATACCTTAAACTTATACTGTGATGTAGGTCAATTATATCTCATTAAGATGGGGGAAAAAGTGTGCCTAGGCATCCCAATTTTGTTGGGAGATGCCTCAGGCTTCAATTAGGTTCTGACATAGACCTGTGTGTGCCCGTGGACAAGCCATTTCCCTTCTCAGGGCTTCAGCTTCCAGAGCTGCAAAAATGAGCCAGTTACCAATGAAGCAATAATAATAAAGATAGTATCATAGCTCGCATCTAGTTAGGGTGAGTGGTAGTTTGACAGGTACACAAGACAAGGAAGGACTCTCCAGGGAGAGTGAACTGCCATGTCCCAAGGAAAAGAGGCATGAGACAGAAGACCCATTACCATTTTTTCAGGGCCCCTGGAAGTTATGAGCACTTACTGTGTTTCAGGCCCTAAAACCCATCCCTTCATATACATGAAGCACGTTTCAGATCAAATGTCATCTAATATCATAGTATCTAATATTAAATATCCAACATTTAATCCTTATGAATAAACTAGGCACTCTTTCCATCCCTTTACTGATAAGAAAGACTGAAGGGTTAAGTAGTTGGCTGTTAAGGAATCAAATGCCTCTTCCAGTTCTCCTGTTTATGGATACCTGTTATATTAGAGCTGAGCACATTTAGTAATAACTAATGCATGTATTAATAACAGTTCCCTTTTTAAAACATTCACCCCATGTGGCTCACTTGTTAGAGGTTTTACTTAACATTAAATTGAATCCTCACATGACGTTGGGAGATATGTACTATTAATATCCCCATTATAGGGATGAAAACACTGAGGCTCAGTGGGTTAAGAAACTGGCCCGAACAGACATCAAGTGTGTCCTGGACTTAGGATTCAAAAACAATTTATTAGACTTAGAGTCCATTTGATGCACGTGCTTGTCCAGATGCTTCCGTAATTAGCTCTAGTGAACTGACCATTATATAGAAATAGGCCAGTTTGTTCTTTCTCTTTCTTTCCTTTTTTTTTTTTTAAATATGTGTATCAGCTGGCACTCTCCATTGCCCTTTCCAATATTGAATGATGCTCCCCACTGGCTAATTCTCCCTCGTATTTGTCCCGGGTGCTCAGTTTCAGCCCACACTGCCCATCCCCTGACTTCCAGCTGGTGACTGCCTTGCGCACAGGATGCTCATTTGTTTGTGCTGTTTTGTGGACCCAGGGTGATGGTCAGTGGGTGCCAGGGGACCAACAGGAAGTCAGAGGCTTCCGGGCTCTTCATCTAGAGTTCACTGGGGTGTCAGAGGCTAATTGTGGCTCTGCTCGGGTTGTCACTGTTTGATTAAACATCTTGTGCTAAGCACCATCCATCTGCCTCCCAATGGCTGCCAGGGGTAGGTATTTTTAGCTTCGGCAAATAGCTTATCAATTGTGCATACAAAACACAGTCAACACAAAGTCAACACAAAAAGCCTTGTTTTCCGTTGCCTGTCTTCTTCAGTGCAGGCAAGGAAAAAGGAAGAATTAAATGAAGTTGGTGCTCACTTATTCATTCAACAAACATTTACTGAGCCCCACCATTACTAGGCCCTTTGCCAGACATGGGTGATGCAGTATGTGGAAACACACAAGCAGATCAACACAGAGCTCCACACAGAGCTTACAATGTATGTTGACCAAGTAGAATTCTGTTCTGCTACCTACTAGCTTTGTGGCCTTGGGTAAGTCACGTATTTCTCTGGGCCTTCTTGCACTCAAAATGCATGTGCTGGACGTGTGCTGTGTGCCATTCACAGTGCTGAGGTTGCTGATGAGGGGAGGTAGATCTCTCTGCTAGCAAGAATGGCAAAGAGTTTGCATGACCAAGCAGCAAGAGTGACTCAGGCTGCCCCAGGCATTTTCTCAGGTCTATGGGGAGAGAGCAGCAACAAGTCCCCCCAGTGGGGTCAGGGAACGCTACACAGAGGCATGAAAGAGGAAACCGGGGAGACTGGGCACTCCAACATCCAGGAATGGTATGAGCTAGGGAGGCAGGCCTGTGGGCAGCACAGTCAAGAACTAAGAATCTAATAGATATAAGAGATAAATTAAACAAATAATTCTTCAGCCAGTAACCCATGCTGTCTTTCTAGCCTGAAGGCTTTTCTTCTAAGGGGCTACTTCTTAGGGACAGCTGGTTGCCCTGGAGCTAAGACTGTGTATAAATGGCGACAATTAGCTGGCGACTTTGTACCTCCAGCTGCTTTCCAGTATTAGGTCTGCATCAAGGGTCTCCAACTTAAAAAAAAAAAAAAGAAAAAAGAACAGCAGTAACATGATGTCAGGAAAAACTTGAACATTCACTAGGTTCCAGAGCACATTGCTACGATTAATCTGTCTACTTATGGTTCCATTGCTATAAACACTACTGGAACTGACCACAACTTTAAAGTCTGCTAGTTTGATGTTTCAAGAGGCATTTCGGGGGCTCCCACTGTTATTCCAGAAAGACAAGGGCACAGAGAACAGATTCCAGAGCCAGACTGCTAGGGTTCAAATCTGCCTTTGCCACTTTTTAGCTGTGTCATCCTGGGCAATTTACTTAATGTGCCTCAGTTTACTCATCTATAAAAAGGATGATGATTTGGCACCTATCACAGGCTTCTATGAGCATTAAATAAATAAATATAGGGAAGATGCTTAGAACAAGTATGATGCATACTTGTACCATGCATGCTATATAAATTTCACCATCATTACTATTAGAGGGGTTAGAACTCTAGAAGGGCAGGAAGTGTGTCTGTTTTGCTTATTATTACTAATACATTTCCAACCTCTTACACAGTTTCTGACATGCAGTAGCTGCTTAATAAATACTGTTGAATGAATGACTAACTACAAATATAGATTAACACAACATCACAGACACACAGAAGTTCTGGTTAACAATTTTGAATAGACTGGGAGCTTACCAAGGGTTTACTGCAGAAAATGAGTCAGGTGATATGATCAAAGGCAACTGGAAATTAATTTAGTGTTCAGTGTGAGAGAGAGATTATCATTCTTCTCTGAAGAGGATTTGTGCCAGAATCTTCCACGTGAATCCAATTTCGTTCAACATAAATTTAGTGATGCCCACCTACGTGCCAAGCCTGGAATAGGCTCTTGGGAGTACAAGACCCATTCCTTGGGCTCAGGGTGCTCAGAACTTACTGAATCAATCATACCAAGGCAGCATGAGGAGTCATTCCAAACTTGCTGCTCCTGTCAATGGCTCTATGCCAAGGTTTGAAAATTCAAATGGCAACAGGGCCAGGCAGGTAATATCAATATGTGAGGTGGGCATGCAGGGACCTTTAATGAACTGAGTAGTTCATGCCCTCCTTCAAGAGAGCAGCAACTATTTAGTTCTTCCTGGTGGTTTTCCATGAGGGAATGACAGCCAACTGGCCAGGTCTTCCAGTGCTTTAGGAGAGGCTTTCAAACAACACACACACACACACACACACACACACACACACACACACACACAGTGTGGCCTGTGGGCACCTAGTTTGAGACCTCTGCTCTGTAGCCAAAATCCAGGATTTTTGCATGACCAACAAGACACCTCTCACACCATCAGCTCCCTTCTGTAACTCATGCAAATGCACCTTGCTCGTCACTTTATGAGCTTTTGCCTAAATGCACAGCACTCTTTCTTTCCTTCATAGCACTGAATGGGCTATTTCTTCTGCCTGGAATGCCTTCCTTGCCTGTAGCTCTTTGGCTGGTAGATTTTTTATTTTTAAAGCCTTCCCTGATCTCAGTATGCTGAGTCAAGCATCTCATTGACTAGAGTATTTAACACATTTTTGTAATGATCTTCTTCAAAATCTTTATTACCCATTCAGTGAGAGCCCCTGGGAGGTGGGGACTGTATCTCTTTTCTCTGAACCTTGAGGGTTTGCAGGGCAGTCAAAGCGTATGTACTCTATCAACATTTGTAGAATAAGAGTGACGGATGGATGGATGGGTGGATGGATTCCCCATGGCATTCTTTGTGGAACATTTATCTGCTTGCTGTCAATTTTGTGGTATTCCATTACACACATGATAACTTGATCATATACCTTCCCTCTGTTTTTTTCTGTCTAAACCCAGTCTGTCTAGATAGCTTCTTAGGAACTTATTTCTCTTACCTCCTATGATGGATGATGGATCTGAGTTCCCCATTTCCTTGCCTGAACATGACACTTAACTCATTTTCTCATCTCTGCAAGGCAGACAATAACATTTTCCCATAGAAGACTGAGCATTTATACCATGCCTTGCATGTAGTCGGTTCTCAAATATTATTCATTTATCCACCGAGTGTGATAGACAGTTTCTTCCATAGAGCACTAACCCTTTCCCTTGTTGAAAGGTGGAGAGGTTAAGGGCACTGATTCTGAAACCAGGCTTCGTGGGCTTGGACCCCAAGTTTGCCAGTTCCTTGTTTTCTGATCTTAAGTTTCTTAAATACTCTGTGCCTTAATGTTCCTTATCTGTAAAAAGGGGATAGTGTTACCTGTTTCATAGGGTTCTTGTAGGAATTACATCAAATGCTTAGAAGAATACCTCGTACATAGTGAGTGCTCAACAGATGTTATTTTTGTTGCTCACAGCCCAACCCAAGAGATTCTGGAGTGAGAAGGATTTTGCATTATCACAGACAACTCAGGCCAGCCTCCCTCCCCTTTCTTCTATCACCGATACTGACTCCCTGCTGTGTTCAGGCACTGTGCCACAGCTGTGGATGTCATAGTAAACCCGAAGAAATGGTTTCTTCCTTCCTGGAACTTCTAGCCTGGCAGAAGCCAGATAGATACCCAGAAAGAAGCTCCATAACAGCAGAAGACAGCATGTTATTGGGAGCACTTGAGAGTGGGTAACCATCTAAACTAGAGGATCACGGAAGGCTTCTGGGAGGAAGTGGCATGTGTGTGCAGTGACATGGAGGAGTAAGAACCAGTTGAGTGGGGAGCAAAATATGCCAATAAGAACAAAATGTGCAAAGGTCAAGAGACAAGAAAAAGAGAATGGCTGTTGGAGAAGCTGAAAGTTCAGCATAGAATGGAGGTCACAGACCAGAGGCTTGTGGGGTAGATACCAGGCTGCAGATGTGTCTTTAGCATTTCTGAATCAGTTTGTCATATCTACAAATTGAAGTATTTCATGGCCAATGGAAGATTTGAGCTTCTTTTGAAAATCAGAAGGAGAGGGCACCCTGGGTGACATTTTCATGGGGGCGGGGGTGTTCTCCAGCTGAACCAGTCCCCACCAGACCTCACTCATTTATGTTATCTGCCTGCCCTTGCTGGAGAGAGAGCTGGGAGAGAGGCCTGGTTGGAGAAGTGGTAGAGAAGTAGTAGCACCCGACTCTAATGATTCAGACAGTTTTGCAGTCGTGGTTGAGTTGAATTTGTCCTGAGGAAATGGAGAGTCATTGAAGGGCTTTCAGCCTTAAGGGGTTTTACTAAGTAAGATAGTTGTGGGGTGCCTGGGTGGCTCAGTCGGTTAAGCATCCGACTCTTGGTTTTGGCTCAGGTAATAATTTCACAGTTTCGTGAGTTTGAGCACCACCCTGGGCTCTGTGCTGTGAGCTCACAGCATGGAGCCTGCTTAGGATTCTCTCTCCTTCTCTCTCTGCCCTTCCCTCACTTGCACTGTCTCTGTCTTTCTCAAATAAATAAATAAACTTAAAAAAATTTTTTTAAAAGATAGTTGTTATTTCTGTATCAAACTACAGATATCCAGGTGGGGATGGGGTGGGTGGGTGGGGGAGTAAAGAACAGAAGGTCCTTTATAAACCTCATTGAAACTTCCAGACATGGGTATTGGTATTGTAGCTTCCTCATAGACCTCATAGACCAAATGCTTGAGAAGTAACATCTCCCCATGTGATGTGTCCCCCTTTCCCTGCTTGGGCTAACAGAGGAAAGTTCCACGGGATCTGAATGTTCAAGAACATTGGAAAATTTCCTGATGCACACAGCCCTGCTGCACGCTTTCCAAGGCCGCTGTCCTAATGGACATTCTGTTCCACCACGGGACCTGCATTCTCCCAGTGGATGCCGGGTTGAAGTGGCAGCACCTATGTCAGAGGATGTGGATGGACAGGGAACAGGCCATGCCCAGAAGACAATGTCTAATTACCCTGGGGCCTCGGGAAGCAATTTTCTCTGGCTGCAGAAATTGTTTTGTGCTTCAAGCCCATGCACACAGCCGAATGACATGTAGGTCAAGGAGGCATAATTATATGGAAATGGTTTTATGTTTGGGAACTTCTAAAAACCTACCTCTGCACACTGGGAGGTGCCAGAGAGAGAGTAGCTTCCCCTCTGCCCAAGCTGAATTCAGCAGGTGAAGGATGCCTTACTTTCTCATGACTTTGGAGGGGTCTGTTTCTTTTCTGGCTTTGGGACACATGCCTGAGTGTCATAGAGAAAAAGAATCGTTGCCTTCTGGTGTGCTGGTGGTGAGCCTGGGCACTGGATATAGATCTGACATGTTCTTGCTGTGTGACCTTGGGCAGGTTACCTAACTTCTCTGTGCCTATATTTGCTCATCTGTAAAATGGATCTGATTGTGAGGACTAAGTAAGTTAATGCATAGAAAGTGCTTAGAGGAATATAGGCTGCCTAGTAGACACCACTGGAATTGTGCCCTCTGCTCCTCTCTGCATCCCATCTCACTCATCATCCCTGCTGAGGGGATGTCCCAGCTGAGAGGAACTACTGCACGTGAAGCCCCCCAACAAGCCACATTCTCTCCAGACTTTGACCTTTGCCTATGCAGTTTCCCTTTTCTATAACACTTCCCCCATCCGCTTTGTCTTGGATGACTCTTGTTCTTGACTCTTCATGAGCCAGCTTGTCCTGCCCCCACATTGATACCCCCTATGCTTTGCTGTACCCCTTGCCTGTAACAAAACAAACCGCCTCCCTTTCTCCTCTGAGCAGAAATATCATTTCTAAGAGAGAACAAGGAGAATGTTACTAGGAAAAGCAAGTGGGTTTTTAGAAATGAGAGAAATGTAAATAATAGCAGTAGCAGTGATGATGATGATGATGATGATGATGATGATGATGATAAATGTGTGCCTTTTTCTGCCACAAGGGAAGTGGTCTTACTAATGAATAATAGGTTCCACTTCGCAATCCCTTATTGTACGTTAGAAACTGTGGTGGGTGGTTTGCACTTAGTTATTGCTACTCCCGTCATTTTAAAGGTGGGTATTGTTAGATCCTTTCTATAGAGGAGGGAATTTAGAATTAGGTTTAGAGATTTGCCCAAGGTTACACAGCTAGTAAGTCACACAGCCAGGATTTGAACTCAAGTCTGTCTAATTGCAAAGTGTTAACTGCTACACCCTTTAAGAAGGCAGAAGGCCTGGGGGCCATTGCTTCCAATGACACCTAAATCACCTGCAGGACAACTTGTGCCCTACTGGTCTTCTGGTCTACTCTGACATGGGCACCATCATTGGGTGCTTTATACTCTAGGATGCTGGGCCTTCCTCACTGCCCTAGGGAAAAAAGGTCTTTCCCTGCCTGCCCATGGTTTCCCAGAATGAATAGGATACTCCTTGTTTGAACAAGGAAAGGATGGGCTGCTTTCTTGGCAGAAGGGAACCACAAGTGCGGAATCAAGGAAGTGTGAAAGCATGCTTTGTTTGCAGCACTGTAAAAAATGCCAGGCTTGGCTGGCGTGTGGACCAGAGGGAAATGAGGGATAAGAATTCAAGAATCCAGGGTGATAACCTCAGTGAAATTGCTCTGCGGACTCCCAAGGTTGTTGTGGGGACTGAAGAAGACAACACATGGGAAGTGGCTTTGCAAACTGGAAAAGCGTTAGACAAATGTTAATTATCACAAATTGTTTCACAGGTAGCCTGATTGGTATCAGGGGCGAGATAGCAGAAAATTAAAATATCTGGTAATTTCTCTTGAATCCACGTTCATAAATGAAAAATTCTAATGTCACTGCTTTCATCTCCTTTTTTCAGCTGAATAGATTGTAAAAGATTTCAGAAGCTAATAAAAATTCAGTCAATTTCTTGGTTATTATCAATGGTACTGCCAGGTTTTGAGACTTGCAGTAATGTTTTTGTTGCTCATCTAAAAACCACATCAGCTAATTCTTGGTCCAAATACCTTTAGAGGCACCATGTCTTTTCTCTTTCCTTGGTCATCCTGATCCTGGGAGCCCTGGGAAGGCCTGTCTCATTTTGGGCCGTATTCCCAGTCACTAGCACAGTACCTGATACATGATGGTACATGGTGGGTACTTGATAAATGTTTAGTGCAGCACTGAGCTTAGATGTCATCATATTACACCTGAGTTACTGAAGGAACTTAGTTCTGTTCCCAAAGCAATCTGTCTGCATTTGATGCAAAACTCAATCCATTCTCTTCATTCTGATAAAATATTATTGGTAAAACTAATTTAACTAATATTAAATATTAAAGCTGCTAACAAAGAATCCAAATCTACAGTGTAGCCAAAATGGTAAAGTGGGAAACTAAAATAAGGAGGATAACTATGTAACTATTTAAGAAGGCATCATCATCATTATTTATTGATAGTATAATGGTATGCTTAGAGAACTCAAGAGAATTAGCTGGAATGTTATTAGAACCAGCAAGAGAATCCTCAAGAGAACCAAAGCCCAAACGTAATAGCAATTGTTTCTTACACAATGGAATGGGAAGAAGATTCCATTCACAAGCCTCTAAGTGCCAACACCCTCAGAGGCTATATATTCCTAGCAGAGGTGAAGAGAATGGCTTCCTTTTCAACCTTGGGTTGTACTTTGTCTCCTGCATCCCCAACCAGTCCTGCTTGAGTCCAAAGTCTTTCAGCATCTCTCACCAGACTGTTCTGTTGGCTCTGGTTCTTAACAGTATAAAAAATAAGGCTTAAATCCAGTTGGCCTGTTGGGGGAGTTAGATGCCACCCCAATTATCTTGCCAATATCCCCTCAGGGAAGATTTTCTACCTGATTCCTGATTCCTACCTGATTCTACCTCCAACACAGACAGCCTTTACAATTCTATACCCCAGAGGTTAGGTGCCTCAACTCCCCATATCCATTTCAGTGGAAGAGATCATGGCTTTAATGAAAGCCCCACTTGGATGATCCTGGAACCAAAGAACTGTTCTGACCAAAAGCACAATTAGTGCTTCAGCTGAGCAGATGACATCACTCCTGATGTCTGGGTTAGAAGCCTGGCTTTGTCATAGCACTAACTGCATGACTTTGAGCCACCTCACAACCTACCATGTGTCTCAGTTTCTTGTACTCCATCTGTAGAATGGGGTAATAATAGCTATTATTATTATAGAATATTAGGTATTATAGAATATTAGGTATTATAGAATAATACCGACTTCATGGGTTAGAATTAAGTTAGTGAATTCATGGGAAGTGCTTGAAACAGTGCCCAACAGGTCATGGGCATTCCATTCATGTTTGTTACAATTATGGTAAATAGCTGTTAGTTTAGTTTCTACCATCAGGTCTTCAGTAACTGTGCTCTCCAAGCTTCAGCCATGGATACTGCTACATGGGGGATGCGGTGGTAGATGCATGAGTATGGTGTCAGATCACTGGTTTGGGGCTTCGACATCATCCTGAGTTTTTTTTCTGATCAGCAAACCATTACACTATAAGGTATACATTTTAAAAGGTAAAAAATGAACATATGCATTTTAAAAGGTAAAAAATGGCCAAATGCTGATAATTTCATATAGTACAACCTTACAATTTTCAATTTACTTGTTTTGCCCACTGGACAGTACACATCTTAAAAGTATGGGCAAAGTTCATTCATCTCTCTCATTCCCAGTTCTTAACAAAGATTCTCATGTGAAGGAGATGCTCCATACGTGTGTATGATGAAGAAAGAGATTTGTGGTCAGAATTCACATTGTGTATTGGGTACCAGATAGGAGGAAGGTGAGTTCCAGATAGTAGGAGCAAAAAAAGTCTGTCCTGTGACCCTGCTGCATTCCCAGCAACCCAACCCAAGACTGGGGTTGATTTCTTCTTCTTTGTCCCATGGTACATGGGCTTCCCTCTTGCTCATATCTTACCAATTTTCATGCTACTGTGAGTTGCTTCTTCATCTCTTCAGCTAGATTGAGTCCTCCCTGAGAGCAGGAACCCAGATCTGTTTGTCTTTGTGTCACTAATAGCTAACACATAATTTGCGAATGAATGAATGAATGAATAATGGAAAGTCCTGGCAGAATTCATAGGGGAGGCTCCATTTTGGGGATCATTCCTATTTCTGACAGCTTTGTATAGGATCTAGCTTTGCTTTTCAGCCTGGCCTACCAGTAGTAACTTGAGAAAGCTATTTAACTCCTCCGAGCTTCAGTTTCATAATGGATGAGAAAGCCCTTTGTAAATTTTAATTCACTTTGCATATTGGCCAGCACTATATTAACATTGATGGCTGTTATTGATGATTCTTTTTAAGCATGAGGAATAGAGCCTGGCACATAATAGGTGGTCAATAAACATTCACCACATGAACTGGATTTGAAATTTTGAGCACTTGACTGAAACTAAGCACATTTATGGCTGAAAACAGAAACCTTGGAAGGATTTGGAAGACCACAGAGTTTTCACAGAAATTGTTTCATTACAATATGCTTCTTAAAAAAAAAAGGCAGCTCAATTTCCATTTTGTAGGTTAGGTATGAGGTGGAAAGGGAATTCACCTGCCTGTCCTTGCTCAAAAATAATTTCAAGTAATTAAACCATCTGCTTGGGGAGAGGGCAATGGGGACACTGGGAGAGTCTTCAATCAGGAAGGAGGACATAGTCCCTTTAAATGCCTGCAAAGACCAGGCTGGGAGGGTGAACCAAGACAGAGGTCTGTAGACACAGCATTTGTCTTTTCTGATGCTCTGAATACCAATGTTTGCAGCAGGTCCAGTGGTAAGAGTGGAGTGCAAGCAGTGATACACAGGCCTACTCTGTCTTAGCTCTGCTCCTCAGGAGCTGAATTGCCTTGGGCAGGTTATTTTACTTCTCAGAGCCTCAGTTCCCCCATCTACCAGATGGGGATGATAGAAGTACCACCTCACAGGCATTACTTTGGGTTTTAATGAGGCAGTGTGGAATAATGTGTTTGATTCAGTGCTTGGCTTGGATTAAGTGCTTGATAAAGGGTGGTGGTGGTGATGATGATAGTGGTGATCAAGATGTTTTCTTCAGTCTCTTCAAGGTTAGTGTGGACATGACATTAATGGGATAAAGAAGGCAGTCACCTATTCATGTGATGCATCCACCCACCTATCCATTCAGTATTGCTAAGCCCCCTATCATGTGCCAAGGCCCCCCAGAGGGTACTGTCATCATGAAGATGACTCAGATCCCATGCCTATTGGCATGGTTAGTTCAAAGCCTAAGTCTGCATTTTTCGATGCCCTTAGGCAAAGATAAGTTTGAGGTCCCACAGGAATTTAAATGCTTCACCCTCACCCCTGTTGTAGAACTTGTCATATCACATTATGATTATTGACTTGCTTTTCTACCCATCTAGACTGTGAATTCTTTAAGGGCAAGGGCCATGCCATGTTTATCTTTGTCTTTCGCTCATCTTTATCCCCTAGAATTCCTGGCACAAAGTATGAAATGAAAAGAAATCTGGGGGGCGCCTGGGTGGCGCAGTCGGTTAAGCGTCCGACTTCAGCCAGGTCACGATCTCGCGGTCCGTGAGTTCGAGCCCCGCGTCAGGCTCTGGGCTGATGGCTCAGAGCCTGGAGCCTGTTTCCGATTCTGTGTCTCCCTCTCTCTCTGCCCCTCCCCCGTTCATGCTCTGTCTCTCTCTGTCCCAAAAATAAATAAAAACGTTGGAAAAAAAAAAAAGAAAAGAAAAGAAATCTGGCCTCATGTAATGGAGCCGGATCTTTAACATAGCCTAAGGAGTCCAGGTGAGGATTTGATAGGAAATCCTTGTCAGTCTTAAGAAAAAAAATCCTCTATTAAAAACCTACCATGTGCCAGGTACATTGTCTTGTGTATTCCCCTCAACAAGGGGTGCATCCTTGTTACTAATCCTCATTTTACAGATATGGAAATAGACATTCAGGGAAGCTAATTGCACACAGCTGGAAAGTCCAGTGGATCTCAAACCCAGGTTTTCACCAACTTCCCTTCTTGCAGGAAAGCATATAGTGTGGTTGGAAAGCATAGATGCGGCTAAAAGTGTGGTGGTATAAATGGATATGGGATATATGTACGTATGTGTTAAGCTTTAGACAGTAAGACAGTAAATTTAAAATCCTATAGGAGCAAGGTAGGGAACAGAAGTGAGAGAAACAGGCCAGGTGTGTGTGTGTGTGTGTGTGTGTGTGTGTGTGTGTGTGTGTGTGTATAAAATCTTTGTGCTGGGGCACCATAACTCCGATGAACTGGGTAGCACAAGTGCCACCTAAAGAAGGCTGTGGCTACTTGGTTCTAGGCACTTAGTGACAGGGAAAGCTCAGTTTTTCCAGCCTTTGAAATTTTCCAAGACTCATGAGGAACCTGAATTTTTAAGAGATTGCCTCTGAATGTTAATAGGCATGGTGCTGCCTTTTAAGAAAAGCTTTCACAGGCTTCTTTCACATTCCAAGGGGTCTGAGTTTCTGGTTGGTTGTTGGCTGTTGGCTGGCTATGACCCCCAGTCCAGGCCACTTCAGGAGGTTATATGAGGGTGGTTGAGAAAGGTATTAACCAGCATGTATCTGAATAGCATTTTGAGGAAATTATTCAGTACTGATAGTGATTAAAGAAAAAAAAATCCTCTTATTTCTTAGAGCCATTCTCTTCTGGCCAGAAGGCCTAACGCTGAGAAGATCCAAGAGGCAAACTACCATTTTCTTTCCTCTTCCATGAGCATTCTCTTCCCATTTTCAGGATGTCCTTGGAGTCTCCACCTCAATCCTGGGGGCATTACTCCCTTCTTCCTGTAATACCTTGGGTCATTAGAACTGAATGCAGTCACGATGATAATGTCTCTCTACCATGCCAGCCAGAACTCAATCCTGTTCATTTGTCAAATGACAGTGCTGAAGGTGACCCTTTTCTTCTTGTCCAGACACTTGCTTTCTCTCTGTTCAGGACTCTCGCAATTGACAGCTGGATCATTAGCAGGACTTGCCCACTGCCACAACCAAGATGATAGCTCTCTGTTGTGCTGCGGGCGCTTTGCCATGGTGCCTGGAGAGCCAGGCACAGATGTCCTTGATGTCTGAGGACATTGTTAGTTTGCTCACTTCACATGTCTGATGCTGTTTCACTTGGAGACCGAGGTGATGGTGGATGGGGTGGGAGTAGGATTGGAGCGTCTGTGAACATGACCCTTGACCCACACTCCTACTGTGTGCCGGGCACTGTGTTGGCCACTCTACAAGTATTGCGCACTCTCTCCTACTGGAAACCAGAGATCGTTCACACTGCAACAGCTTCCTCTTCTTTCCTAAGAAAAGGAGCTTTCCTCCTAAACCACCTTCCATTTGTTTTTTTCACAGCAGCCAGAGAGACCTTTGAAAAACTCAAATTAGGTCATATCACCTGCTTAAAAGGCTCTGGTCTCTTCTTGCAAATCCAGATTCCTCACTGTGGACCAAAAGGCCCCACAATCCAGCCAGTGTCCGCCTCTTCCCCTCATCTCCTGCCACTCTCCCTCTTGTTCATTGTATTCCAGCCACACAAGTCTGCCCTCACTCCACCTCCTTCCCACCTCTGAGCCTTTACCCTGTGGGGTCCCTCTGCCTGGCATGTCCTTCCCCTGTGTTTCCTGTGGCTGGCTCCTGCTCATCATTCCAGTGTCATTCTGGACATCAACTCTTTGGAGAGCCCCTTCCTGACCACCCTATCTAATATAGTTCCCTATCTCCTTACCACGTTGTTTTCTTGATAGCATGTATCAATATCTCAAAGAGTGTTGTGTATGCATTTGTTTATTTGTTTACCACTTGTCTCCCTGGTAGAATGTATACCTGTGCAGACTTTCTTTATTTTTCCTCCAGTGCCTACATAGGTGCCTGGCATATGAAAGGAGTGCCACATATATGCCAAATAAAGTTGTTATCACCCCCATTCTCAGATGAGGAAACTGAGGCTCCAAGAAGGGTAAATTACCTGCTCAAGACCTCACAGTTAGCAAAGTTGCAGTGCTGGGATTCAAACCCCCAGGTGTGCCTAATTCCTAAGCCAGTGTTACTTTCCTGATAGGAAAGGTGGTGTTCATCCTTTCAGCCAGGACAGGTGGTGTTCTGGAAGGGTCCTGGGTGTGGAGGGTGGACATGATGTGGAAGCCAGGCTCTGTGAGGGTTAAGAATGTGGGCCTGTGATTCCTTTAAGGAATGCCCATCTCTACCCTTTTCATAGCACCAGCCCCTCTTGAGTTCTCTCTCCAGTTACTGCTCCATTCTGCTACCTTCCAGGGAGGCCACTGCTTTTCGTTCAAGAGGCAGATGATGGTTCTTGTCAGCAGCTCTATGGAGCTGAACCATGGTGGTGAGGTCCAGAATGCTAACAGCAAAAGGCTATAGCAAGGACTAGACCATTCTATACCTTTGACTGTGGGAGGAGTGTGTGTGTGTGTGTGTGTGTGTGTGTGTATGTATGTGTATGCATGTCTCTGTGTGTGTATCCCTGTGGGTGTATGTCTGTGTGTTTGCATGTCTGTGCATCTGTGTGTCTATGTGGTGTCTGTGTATATGCCTGTGTATGTTTGTGTGCACACATCTGTGTGTGTGTGTGCACATGCGCATGCATGCATCTCTATGTGTGTGTGTGTGTGTGTGTGTGTGTGTGTGTGTGTGTGCACGTCTCTCTGTGTGGGTCTGTGGATAGTCCCTCCTGTGAAGTCATGTGGTAGATAGTTTTCCCTGCACTTAGCTGTAAATGATAAGAAATGTCTGTGGTGGAAAAGCAATTGCCCCAGGTCTTCAACTGCCAAATATTCTGGTAAACAAAGGGGGAAAGAAAAGAAATCATTGGTTAATACCAGAAGTCAAAAGGAGTCAACACTGTAGAATGTGTTCTCCCAATTCAGTGTCACTTTGTGTGGTTTCTGTAAAGCTCTGATTTCCTGTTTCCTCTGCTTACATCTCATGCCTTGTTTTCCTCCTGTCCTCAGACCACCTTTTGGCACTCCAGACTTGTCCTCTTTTTGTTCCTATATGGTGCACCAGTCCTCTCTTGCCTAAGAGTCATCGTGAAGCCTGTCCCCCTTGCCTCTTCTTTCCATTCTTTCCTTCCTCAGTCTTCAGGTTCTGGGTCTTCCCCACTGGGCAAGTCCCCCCACAAAAAGCTCTCTTATCACCCTGTGCCTCTCCTTCATGTTCTTCTCACGTGGGACTATTTACATTTATTCAGACTTCTGATCATGCTTGTCTTCCCCACACGAACATGCAGACATCGAATGGGTCTTTTTAGACTTGCCATGAGCCTACCACAGACTTGCCATGAGCCTACTTGGCAGTGCCAGGCACATGGATAGATGGATGGAAGGAGAGAGGGAGGGATAAGTGAATCAATAAATGCAGATTCAGGGGCTCCTGCGTGGCTCAGTCGGTTAAGCATCTGACTTCGGCTTAGGTCATGATCTCATGGTTCGTGAGTTCGAGCCCCGCGTTGGGCTCTGTGGTGACAGCTCGGAGCCTGGAGCCTGCTTCACATTCTGTGTTTTCCCCTCTCTCTGCCCCTCCATGCTCATGCTCTGTCTCTTTCTGTCTCTCAATAATACATAAATGTTAAAAAAAAATTTTAAAAAATGCAGATTCATTTGCCTAATTGTGCTTTCTGGTTTCTTGTCTCATCCTTCTTTGCCATGGGGCAAAATGAAAACATGTATTTGGGTTGAAAGTCACAACTCTCACTGTAGTTCAGCTGGTCATGACTTTTACTCAAGAGGAGCCCAAGTCATTCAGCTTCACTTGATAGAAAAGCAAAGATCCTGGGTTATCCATACTTAGAAGTCCTCTCCGTTTGAATATCAATGGGATTCAAGGTAGCCACATCCTCCCCATGCCCCAACCCCCTTTCCTTACATTTCTCTTGGTGGGGGACAGATGGTAGGGCTGTTGCAATGGCCAAAGCACACTGGATTCAGAATCTAGAAGATTTGGGGTCAAGATCACACCTGATTAGCTGTGTAACCTTGGGGAAATTTCTTGTCCTCTCCAGGGCTTCAGTTTTTGTATTAAGAGCATTGTACTATATCAGGGCTCCCCAGATTTTAGTGATTGGCCACCAATATTATGATTTTTGCCATATTCTTGTGTCCCCTGTGCTATTATTAACATTTTGTTTTAAAGTGACTTGTCTTTTTCCCCCTGAATTTATACTTTATACAATACTGCTGTCCAATATAAATGTAATGTGAACCACATATGCAATCTTGATTTTTCTAGCAGCCACATTAACAAAATAAGAAACGGGTGAAATTAATTTTAAAAATATATTTTATTTAACTGTGTTCATCCAAAAATGTAATCAATATAAATTATTAATGAGATATTTAATTTTTTTTCATACTAAATGTCCAAAGTCTGGCATGTATTTTACATTCTGAGCACATTTCTCTAAGGATGCTAAATTTTTCAGTGGAAATCCTGATTTCTGTTTAGATATCATAAAATATACAGTTGAAAATTTCAGAGTAGATTCACATACCCAAGTTGTTCCAATATACAGTTATTGTCCAATAACTGAATCAAGTATCAGGTCTTAATTGTAAATGAATTGAAATGAAATTGAATGAAAAAATCAGTTCCTCAGTTGTGCTACTCAAATGTCAAGTGCTCAATAGCCATGTGAGGCTGGTGGTTACTATATTGGACAGCATATATAGCAACCCTGAATCCCAAACCCACCTCCCTGTTGTAAACAGAAGATAGCCTTAAACATAAATATAATGACAGTGCAAGGGTGACATTAAATTTTAGCTAGATACTGCTGCTTCCCAAGGCCGAGCTCTAGGCCTGCTCTGTGTCTGTTAATAAGGGAGGTTTAGCACGCGTGAAAAGGTGTTAAAGACATACTAGCACCAAGATGAGACTTTCCCTTTGATAGAATCAGAAAGGTTGAGAAAACTGAAAAGGGATTAAATAATGATGCAGTCTTGTGCCACCTAAAATAATCCTACATAAAACAACAATAACAACAACAAAATGCCCCCAAATCTAGATGATTACTCTGAGTTCTAAAATTCCACAGCCTGTTTCTCCTTTACTCCTATCACTTTGCTTCCTCAAGAAATCACTAGCAGTGTGATTTTATAAAAAGGGAACTAAATTAAAGTTGGAAAAGTTAAGTTCTGGTTTAGATTCTGCCATTCCTAGCTCTGTGACATTGGCTAAGGTGCCAGTTTCCTCATGTTATAAAATGATGGTGCTGACATTGATTAAAAAAACAGCAGCCATGGAGTGGCAGACATTGGGACCCCTGCTAGCCATGAATTGCTTCATTTTGTCTGTACATACACCCTGTGAAAAAGGCACTGTTATACCCATTCTGCAGAGACGATCACTGACGCTCAGAGAGGTTTAAGCAACTTGCCAGAGCCCTGCCACTAGGAAGTCACAAGGCTGGAACTTGAATCCAGGTCAGTGGGAGACCATGAGCCCACATCCTAATCCACCATGCTGTCAGGTTCTAAGGGCTCTTCCCATTTACAAAAAAAAAATGGGGGATTTGTGTTCCAGGACATTGTCAACATGCAATTTGTGGTACTACTTGGAGCCCTTTCTTCTAGTCATGCCAAACCCCTGGTTTCCTGAGTTGGCATGCTTGTTTTTTTTTTTTTAGTCATGTGTTTCTTTGGGTCTCCCTCTCTTTTATTCCTTACTCCTCCCCCTAGCTTCTTGTTTTTATTCTCCACACACTGTGCACTGTGTTGGCATTTCTTGGTACCTCTTAAAGCTTTACCCACTCTGGAGTTTGTGAATTGGCAGCCTGGTGGGCTGTATCAAGCCTGAAGATATGTTTGGTTTGGCTCATGCAGTGCTGGCTCGCACAGTGTTTTTTAAAATTTTTGAATTAGTTGCCAACATTGAAACATTAGGATATTTCATATAAAAATCTAGATTTGTAGATTTTTGGAAGAATTTGGCAACACTGCATTGGCTAGAGAGCTGAGTGGTGATGGTACTTTGTAACCTCCTCCAGTCCTTACTCCTCCCCACTCCTCCCTATTGTTTGTTACCCCTGTCCCTAGTGATCTAGTCCAAGTGTTGCTTGTCAGCTGTCATTGTGTGTGTGTTGCCATTTTCTTATCATAAAGCTGGATAGCAGTAATGACTATCACTCTGTTGATTTCTAGCTATGTGACCATGGGCATCTCATCATTCTCATCTGAAAAATGGGCATGATAAGTATGCACACCTCAAAGGGTCATTGTGGGAATTAAATGAGCTAGTGCCTGTAAAATGCTTTGAAGAATCCCTAGTACATAGTAAGTGCAACAAACGTGCTAGCAGTTGTTAAGAGGAGAGTGCAGTGGTTTTGGTACATACGTCTCTATCACTGAGGGAAGATTCGAGAGACCAAAAGGACCACATGTTTTCAGAAAAACAGCAGGGAAGGATGATTCTTTGGGTAAGTGAAATATTTCTTAAAACTGGGCCACTTTGTTTATGCTATCTGACTGCCTCTAGCAAGTATTTGAATTCAAGACACCTGCCCTTCCCTGCCCCCAGCGTTTCATGGCACCCTGTGCAGGGCTAGCATCCCCTATCAGCATTGCCCACACAGTTCAGATCACATGGAGGTTCAGTGGCAGGATCTGTGTTCACCTCCCTGCATCACTTCTGTTTATGATCCTGGCTGCAGAATGCAGGGCACTCTTCTGGGTGCTTGTCAGTCCCTTTATCAACTTTAGCTGAAGAAGGTTTCATGTTCTGGACTGATGGTATTTCTGGAGGTTTCACTGAACCACAGGCAACTCTTTGAGAGGTACAAATTCCTTAGGCTTATGATGGAATTGATTGTTTAATCCATTGGATAATTCTTTCTTAGTTTTCCAGGGCAAGGAGTTTCATTCCTGGTGGGTGCACTCTGAGTGGAATTGTATGGGAAAGACCTTGGTCAACAAGGCTTGTTGACATGTTAAACAATAAAAACAACACCAGGTACTCTTTATTGAGCTCCTACAATGTTTGAGGGATTGTGAGAAGCCTTTGCATATTTTATTTTGGATCACCACACTAACAATGCAGGGCACAGAAGGTTAATAACACTTACTGAACTCTTACTCTATACAAGAGCAAACATGTGCCAAGAATGGTGCTAAGTATTTTTACATTTTCATTTAATCCTCACAACAACCCTATGAGATAGGTATTAGTATGGCCCCACCTCATTGATGAGGCTGCGACTCATAGAGGGTGAGAAATTGGCTCAAGGTCACAGACTGGTAAGTAGGGAAGCTAGGATTCAAACCCATTCAGTCTAACATCAGAGACCTCTTTCTTAAATGCTGAACTTGGCTGATTATTTTATTACAAATGAAAACTGGGACTCAGAGGTACAGTATCATATCTGAGATCACACAACAAAACACGGGTAAGATACAGGATCCAAATCCATGTCCATTCATTTCCAGTGCAATGCATTTTATACACAACCTCAAAAGCAGAAATTACACATGGGATCACTACAGAAATTGTGCAGGGGCAAGGACAACAAAGCTCCTGTTCTGGGCCCCAGCCCAAGGCCAACCCGACCAGCCTCCAGCATAGCTACTTCACTGGTCAACGCTTGTGTCCCATTTATGGGCCATGTCTCCAACTGAGCTATACAAGCAGAGCCCAGCTCTCTCAGGCCTCTGACAGACCCACACTGTGAGTTATTGCTAGAGAATAGCCTGGAATCCAGGACTCCTCATGCAGTGCTCTTTCTCCCACTGTTATAACAGGGATCCTAGGGCCAAATGTGCATAAAGAGGGGCCATACATGTTACAGAGAACAGTGAGGTGTCGCATATAGGGACTTTCACATAAGAGTGCCTATGTGATTTTGAAAGGGGCACCCATTAAATTATGGTACAAATATACAATGGAATACTATGCAGCTTCATAAAAGAATGAAAAAGCTTCAATATACCATGATGGATGATTAATATATTAAGTGAAAAAGAGCAAGATGGAGGACAGTGTGTATAATGTGCTCATTTTGAGAACAGTAAAAAAAAAAATGAAGAGTTGAGATCCTCTATTCATACTTGCTTGTATAGAAACTAAAACACTCTGAAAGAACAAATAAGAAACCAAGATACTGATGCCCTCGTTATCTGTGTAGTAGTGATGATGGGGTGGATTTAGGAATTGGTGAGCAGGGGAAATGGATGGGAGGGAGATTTCGCAATGTGTGCCTTTTTATATTACTAGGTTTTTGAATAATATGAATGTCATTGCCTATTTAAGGCTCACTCTCTCTCTCTCTCTCTCTCTCTCTCTCTCTCTCTCTCTCTCTCCAAAAAGCAGCTACATAGGAAAGCAGTCCATTCCTCATCTGCAGCCAACCTTCTGGGAATATGTGCCTAATGTTAGTTCCTCTGGCTTTTCAAGGAAACTTGGAAATCTATTTTTTTAATTCCAATTTTTAGTTTCAAATTGTTGATTGCTAATACATAGAAATACAGTTGGTTTTTGCATATTAACAGTGTGAACATGGTGCAACATGTGCAAACATGGTGAACTCACTTATTCTGAGGAGCTTTTTTTGTGTGGAGTCTTTGTGATTTTCTATGAAGGTAATTGTATCATTTGTGAATAGAAACAGTTTAATTTCTTCCTTCTAGTATACCTTTTTTTAAACAATTTTTTAAGTTTATTTATTTTGAGAGAGAGTGCAAGTGGGTGAGGGGCAGAGAGAGAGAATCCCATGCAGGGGCTCAAACTCACAAACTGTGAGATCATGACCTGAGCTGAAATCAAGAACCAGACCCTCAGTTGACTGAGCCACCCAGGTGCCCCTTTCCAGTATACCTTTTATTTCATTTTCTTTCCTGGCTAGAACTTCCAGTATGATGTTGAATTGGAGTAGCAAGAACAGATCTCCTTGCCTTGTTCTAGATCTTAGAGGAGAAACATTCCATCTTTTATCATCACATATGATGTTAGCTATAGGTTACCTATTGATAACCTTTATCAGGTTAAAGAAGTTCTCTAGTGTGATGAATTTTTATCATGAATGGATGTTGAATTTTGTCAAATACTTTTTTATATCTACTGAGAAGATCATATGGATTTCCTTTTTTAGGTTTTTTATTATGGTGGATCACACTGAATGATTTTCAGATGTTGAGCCAGCCTTACATTCCTGGGATAAACCCAACTTTATCTTGATTTGTTATCATTCTTATATATTCCTGAGTTAGATTTGGTAATATTTTATTGAGGATCTTTTGTGTCTATGTTCATGGGGAATATTGATTGGTAGTTTTCTTGTAATATCTTTGTCTGCTTTGGTATTAGTGTAAAGCTGGTGTCATAAGACAAGTTGAGAATTTTTCTTTAATTTTCCTAATTTTTAAAAAATTTTTTTTTACATTTTTTATTTATTTTTGAGACAGAGAGAGACAGAGCATGAACGGGGGAGGGGCAGAGAGAGAGGGAGACACAGAATTGGAAGCAGGCTCCAGGCTCTGAGCCATCAGCCCAGACCCCGACGTGGGTCTCGAACTCACGACCGTGAGATCATGACCTGAGCTGAAGTCAGACGCTTAACCGACTGAGCCACCCAGGCGTCCCTAATTTTCCTAATTTTTAAATGATGAAAAATATGACTTATGGAGTGCTTACTGTGTGGCAGACATTGTGTTAAATATATAACCCACTGAATTTTCACAGCAACTCTATGAGGTATGTGCCATTATTATCATCATCCAATTTTACAGATGGGGAAACTGAGGCAGAGAGTAAAGTCACTTGCCTAAAGTTACACAGCATATAAATAGCAAAGCCAGGACTCAAACCCCAGAGGTCTAACTCCACACCTTGTACTGTTAACCTGTTTACTATATTTTCTCAAAAGATGTTTATAGGTTCTCAAAAGAGAATGCATCTGAGGGCTCAGTCCAGCTTGCTAGTCACCATTTTCTCACCTCTTGTTAGCAGCAACTGTAACCACCATGTGTCAAAGCACTATCTGACAGGTGACAGACTCATCATCTCCTTCATTGTGCACCGATCCTCACAGGCAGGTATTACCATCCTCACAGGGCAGTTCCAGAAATGCTCCTATCTGCTGGGCTGTGTGTGGTGTCAGGCTATCGTCTTCCTTACCTTGTCTCCCGTAACATCCCTGGTGCCTTTTAGAAGGTAAAATTTAAAAAAATATCTTTCATATCTCAGTTTAATTTCGTGCTGCTCCTTCCTTATCAGCCAGGCTCACCCGTCCTCCCTGCCATTCTCTTCCCTCAGGCATCAGGCTCATCTCTTCTTCCTGTACTGCCTTCTGCTTTGGACTATCTTGTCCCATTTGGCCCCATCAGGGTCCCCAACTGCACCTTGTTAGCTTTACTGGTTTATTGTATGCATTTGGAAAAGCTAGAAACACCTTGCTTACTTAAAAGGAAGAG
Source organism: Lynx canadensis (assembly GCF_007474595.2). Lineage (NCBI taxonomy): Eukaryota > Metazoa > Chordata > Mammalia > Carnivora > Felidae > Lynx > Lynx canadensis. Next base: position 15,842,889 of record NC_044318.1, read on the forward strand.
AAAAGAGACATAGTTTTAGGAACAGCTGGGACACACCAATGTTCTCCACTGAGTACACAGCATAAAGGACTGGGGTTAGTTAGAAGAACTTCCTGGCAATAATGAAGGCACCGTGGTACAATGGAAAGAGCAGGTGTTTACATACTGGTTTGATTGTGTGACTGTGGACAGGATGCTCCATTTCTCAGAATCTCAGTTTGCTCATCTGTAAAATGGGTTCAGGGACATGTACAGGTCACAGGGATGTGGTGAAGATTAAGTGCAATAATCTAAGCATTTAGCATAGAAAAAGATCCTGTGCAGAGAAGGCACTAACAAGTGTTTTCCTCAGTCCAGGCACTGTACTTAGCAATTTTTATATGGATGATCTTATTTAATATACATTATCTGTGTGGGTAGTAGGTAGTGCTGTTACCCCCATTTTACAAGTGGGGTAATTTGTGGTACAGAAATGTTAAAAATTCTTAAGTGGCAGAGCTGTGCCCATACTTCATATTAGGACCCCCGGGTCCCACTCCAAAGCAGTTAAGTTAGACTGAGGTGATTCCTAGAGGCAGGGGATTGGACCACATGGCTTTTCCCAAGCTCTTCCTTTTAGTCTAGATACTGAAGGAGGTAAGAAACATCCGTGCTTTCTCCTAGTCACTAGCTCCCTTGTTGCCAAACAGCCACTCCTCATCCACCCCTCAGTTTCCAATCACTGTGAGAATTTGGAAATGGGGGTGAGTTCACTGCCAGGAAAAGTGATTCAATTAAAATCTCAGTTTTCAACAATATGACCAAGCTCTGTGGTCTGTTACTTCACACTCAGCATAGCTGTGCATCCTGGTCAGTAGCAGGGTAATGAGGGTTTGCTAATTGCCGGTAGCTGGGGGTGGGGAGGGGAATACTGTAGTGAGCTCAGGCGCTGAGCTAAGTGCTTTTCTTGTGTGCTCCCAGTCCCTTCTCTGACTCCCATGCCACGCAGTCCCCCTCCTTACAACCAGATCAGCTTCATGATGACCACAACTGCAGTGTCACAGCAGCAATCAGTCAGTGTGTGGTGTGTCAGGCACTGAGCTGAGCGCTTAACCTGCACCATCATCTCCATCAACGTCTTTCCTTCTTGCCATCATTCCGGGAGGTGGCTGCTGTCCTAATGCCTGTTTTACAGATGTGGAAACTGAGGCACAGAAACACAGAAGGTCCACATGTTAACAACCAGCTCTGCTTCATTCTACAGTCTGCATTCTTAGTCACTAGGACATACTTGCCTGCCCTTATGGTTCTAAGAGAATGACTTAAGGATTTCACCTTCTGAACCACCTTGCAAGCAATTAACAAAACACTTATCAACCTATCATCTTCCTGCAAGCCTGCCCTCTTCAATCATCCTTTTCCAGAATGCTTGGTCGTTCTGCATCCACCACAAGCTCCACTTGTGAGCTCCTTGAATCCTGTAGGCACCTCTTTAGCACTTGACACACAGTAGGTGGTCACAGCTTTTAGTGGAGCATAAGAACCTATCAGTGCCTTCCAAGTTCTCATCCTAATCCCTCTCTCTTTGTCTCCTAACCCTGGGCTCAGCCATGATGAGCCTGTGCCTAGGACTGCTTGGCACACAATAGGTGCCAATGCTATGGGTCAGGAAGGCCATGTCTGGCATAGGAGTTATGCTGTAAAGATGTGAGGTATCTTGTTTTCCACCTTGAGGTGTTTGAAGGTCAGCTTTCCCCTGTTCTACTCATCTTCATGTCCCTGCTCTGGGCCCTTGGAGCCTCCCCGTCTTTATGTCTCTGTCCCTTAAAGGGTTTTCAGAAGGAAAGCCTGAGAGAGTAGCTTCTTTAGTCAGCAGAGGAGATGGAGGGTTGAAGGCGGAGGGGTCAGACATTCTGATGTGAGAGCCGAAGGGAAAAGGGGCGGCTATCACTTCTCTGGTTCAGCAAGTGTCACCAATAACCAACCTCCTCAAAAACTCACTCCCTAAAAGAGAGCTCTGGGAGAGGCTCAGGGGGGCTGATGGGGAGGTGGGGACTGGACAAATCAATTCCTGCTCAAGGTAATTATAGGACACGTGCTGCTGCCCCAGCAGGGTGAATCAGAGGCTGAGCGTCTCTCCCAGGGCAGCCAGAACGATTAGTTAGTAATAAAAACCTCATCACTCGCTGGGAGAGAGGCTTGGTGATTGTAAACTTATGCTTTCTCATTCCTTCCAAAATTTGGGAGGGGGAATTTATATAAACAACCTTATCAGGGGCCCTGACCACCAAGTTGAATGTTTTGAAAAGGAAATGTCAACAAGGCTTTCAGAAATCCAGCTCCCAAGTTCCCAGGATGCGGAATGGCAGGGTAGATGATGTTGTGATTCTAGGCTGTATGCTGGATTTTTTTCTTTCTGTTTCCTTTTGTCCCTCTCTTGTCTGCTTGCAAGTGATCTTTAGGAATCTTTCTGCCACACAGACCGTCTCAGAGACTATCTGGAAGAAGGGGTTATCTCAAGCTGGAGCCCCAGGAACCCCCTCCCCCTCTCTCACAAACAGCAAGCACCCCCAGCCCCCAGCAGCCCAGCTCTCTTCAGGAATTCAGCAGAAGTCTCAGTCACACTTTGGAGAGGATGTTAAGATGTGGGACCAGCCAGACATCCGCAGCGGTCATCAGCTGCCCAGAATGGATGGACAGGGAAGCAAAGCCAGGGGGCAAGGCATGTCCTCAAGGAGACTGTGACCCCCTGAAGTGGTGGCTTCTGAAGCCTGTGGGTGTCTCTGGACCCTTACCCTGGCCAAGGCATGGTCCCAGACCCACCCAGACTCTTCCTAGCCTCCCTGGAGACCCCTTCCTCGCTTAGGGGTCATAGGGGCTCATCCTTTGCTCCATCCCAGCAGCCCCAGAGAAAGAGTGCTGGGCATCAGAACCTCTGGCTTCACCTCCAATCAGGGGTGACACGCGCGGTGGGGGAGGGGGCAGAGGTTTTCTCAGGCTGGAGTGGATGTGGGGGGGGGCACAAGAGAAGTGAAACCCCAGAAAGCTGTGGGGAAGTGCGGTCAAGTCACACAGCCCCCACTGGACACCTTCGGGGACGCGGATCGCTTCAGATGCTCATGCAAATACTCGAATCCACGCGCACACTCACACCAACACATACACCATGCCCATCACCTGCCACGCACGCTCGAGACGCGCACGCGCGCGCGCACACACACACACACACACACACACACACACACACACACGAGTCCCTGACAGGCACAGCAACTTCCTTTCTCCCCAGTCTGGAAATGTCCGCTGTTGCCCTTAGGCTTAAACTTTTTCAGAAGGGGCGCCAGGGATCACGCGCCGAGGATGTCTAGGCCTGGGGGTTCTAGACAGGGTCGCTCCGCATTCAGGGGTCCCGGCTTCCTCCCTCTCCCCCACGCTCCTCACCTGGTAAACCGAGGCACAGCAAGAGGCTGTAATAAACCACGGGCACGAAGCCCAAGCCGCAGGTCGAGCCGGGGGACCAGGACAACGAGCTGTTGGCTACGAGGTGGGCGTGCGTGTGCTCCATGAGCTCGCCCCTCGCTCCTCTCGTCTCCGTGCCTGGCCTGCCAGCCCCGCTCTGGACGCTGGTTCGGTGGTGGCGGCAGTGGCGGAGGCAGCAGCCGGAGCAGCAGCGCCTTTCTTTCTGCAGGACTTGCTTCTACCTTTGGCCGTGGTCCCCTTTGCTCCCTCTACACCTGCCCTCCTGGAGTCCTGGCACGGCCGTCGCGTAGGGCACAGGGCGCTGGGCACAGGGACTTGGGAGGGGCTCCCAGAGCCGGTTCGTGCGCCTCCCACCTCGGACCCGCTCCGCTCCCGCCTCGGAGACGGGGAGCTGGGGCGCTGCTCCCCGCAGCCAATCAGCAGCTGCCTGGACGCGGATGGTGGGGCGAGGGGGATGCATGGGAGGAGGGGGTCCCAGCTGCCTCTCACAGCTCCAGTTTGAGGAGAAGAGTGAGACCTGGAAGCCCCAGAGGAAGACCGGGGTGGGAACAAGCTATCCCTCTGCGGGAGGGGCGTGGTGTGGGTGGGACCTGCTTCCCCGCAGCGGCTCTGGCTCCGTACTCCTTCAGCGTGTCCTCAGTTTGCCTTGCTCGATTCTCCTCCCAGTCACTTTCCTTCTCCGTTGCTAGTGCTCTGAGTCCATCTCCATGTAGAGGATCCTTCAGCCAGGGCATCGGAGGGTGGGGTTGGGGGGTGGGGAGGAGGCTGTCGGAGCGAGGATGCTCAAGGTTTGTCGGTTCTCTTGGGCCAAAGGAACAGCGCTTGAAAGGAAGTGTGCGTGCGTCTCAATGCGTGTGTTGATTCTGGAGAAGGCCAGAGGTGGACTGTCCCTGAGCTGGAGTGCCTTTGAAGAGGATGCAGGCTGGCTGAGAGAAGTGTGCCGCAAAGACCTTCTGTCAGGAGTAAAGATGTTGCAACCACTCACACACAGACTCACCCACGCTCACACAAAGACACACAATACCCGGTTATGCGGGCGCGCACACACACACACACACACACACACACACACACTCACTCACAGGCACGCGGAGGCCCTTTCATCCCTCAGCAAGACACGTGAAAACACAGGAGCACCCTAATCAACATGCACAAAGACCACACTCACGTGACAACTCAAACACATACAAATTCATGTGGGTGTCATTTGAGGGTGGTCTAGTTTGAAAGTTGAGTGAAGCATAGGAGAGGAGAGGTAAACAGGTGGGACCTAGGCAATCTTGGAAATTTTTGGTGCATAGACACCCCCCTTTTTCTTGAGTGTAGGAGGGTGGAGAGTTCCTAGTGTAGCTCTTCTAGAGGCCACAACAGATTTGGGCAGGGGGAGAAATCAGGGCTCAAGACAGCATGTGTGAGAATTAGGTTCTGCAGAAATAGGAGGAGAAGCATTTCCAGGGGGATCAATGCAAGAGCATGTGTTGAGCTCAGAGAAGCCTTAGACCTCTCTCTTGGCTTCCCAGCCCCTCCCCACTCACATCTATCTATTCCTGGGGAGAAGGAATTGACAGGGATCTCCCCAGCCTCTTTCAGTCTCCCAAGATGGAGGAGACCCCTGCTCCTCATGCCCAGCAAGGAGCATGTGTCCAATCTCCATCATTGTTAGGGGCTTTCCAAGGCAGGCGTTGGGGGTGGGGCTGGTGGTAAACCACAATGCATTCAGGGCCAGGCATTCTGCATAAGGGAGGCATTCTGGCTGGGTTTGTGGTGAATAGGGGGGCTTATGCCCCCTGAAGGGACAGATTATTACAAAGAGTCATGTGGGCCCAGTGAACACAGGTCTGATATCTCAAGCCAAGTTGGATATTGAAATTTTGTTGTGAACTCTTTCATTTAAATGTGACTACCCCAAACAAAAACAAAATGAAAACCCCACTGTGTTGATAAAGAAAGTAGTACCATTGCAGAAATTCAATACCTAGTGGTTCAAAACCCTATAGATTAGATTTGTCTATAGGCAACAAAACTGAGATGAGAAGCTGGGGCTGGGAGGGAGAGTGTGTATGGTTTGGCTAAGTGCTCCAGTCTATTCAGGTATCTCTCAACATTATGAGTCAGGGATAGTGCCTCAGGGCTTTGCACTGTCTGTTCCTTCTGCCTGCAATGCTCTTTCTCCAGAAAGCTGTATTAACCAGCTTCTTCACTTTCTTCAAGTCTTTCCCAATCAGTCCTATTTAAAATTGAAATCTCCACTCCTACCCTCCCAAATGCTCACTTCCTCTGCTCCTCCCCTGCTTAATTTTTCTCCACCGTGCTTAGTACCATGGTCATACCATATACAGTTTATTGAATTAGTTTGTTTCTTATCTGTTTCCCCTCTTAGAGAATCAGGGACTTTTGTCTGTTTTGTTCACAGTTGCATCACCAGCTTCTACATGGTGCCTGCATGTTGCAGATTCTCATTAAACATTGAGAGAATGAAAGGCCCCAGCACCTGCTGACTTAGGGCAGGCAGGGCATGGGGAGATGAGTTTATCTTTGCTTGTCTTTGCAGGCCAGAGTGTCAGAACATGGGATACTGTTAGGGTTGTGGGGCTCAGTCTCAGATTTAGCATGTAATTATCAAGTCTGATTAGCCACTATAAAAATAATTTGTGTGATTTGGTTCTGGGGATCTTGTTAGAAACTATAAAACTAGAAACTTGGCTAGGCAAAGGAGCAGGGCTGCATGGAGAATCTTGATGGACCTTATTTTTACTGAGCCTCTATTTCCCCATCTGTAAAATGGGATGAAGGAAACCAGGTGCATCTTATTCCAGGGATGCTGAGCAGGAAGAGAGGGAGTAGAGAGGTAGAAACCGTGCAGACTCTGATCTGGAGAATGGAGAATGGGATGGGGTTCACTGCTGGCTCCATTGAGAACTCTGGCAGCCTGTCAAGGTCAAAGTTTCCCAGGAAATGGGTGGGTTAGATGAGAAGAAATTTAAGGTCCTGGGTCAGGCTTTTAGTACCAGGGAAGGGACAGGATGAGTCAACAACGAAGTTTGTTGAATTTTGCTCAGGGGCTGAGCCACTTGACTGGCTCTGTAAGATAATGGCGTTCTTGAGGATCAACTGTGGTTGGCTAAATTCACTCACTTATTCATTCTCTCAACAGACATTTACTGAGCATTTAATGTGTATTGATCAGGACTGGCTGCATCATTGCAGGGCCTGATACGAAAATAAAAATACAGGGCCCCTTGTTCAAAAATTAAGAATTTGGGGGGCAGCAACAGCAGAGCATTAAACCAAGTGGAGAGCCCTTTTGAGTATGGGGCTCTGTGTGGCTGCACAGGTCACATTACCCATGAAGCCAGTCCTGCGTAAGGTACAGAGGTAGGAAATAAAAGATATGGGGGTTTATGATGAGACAGCTGTGTCTTAACTCATTACATGCACACAATAACACTATTAGCTCAATTTTACAGGTGAGGAAACCAAGGTATAGATAGGTTTGGTAAGTTGCTCAAGGCCACCTGGCTGGGATTAGGTCCAAGGCTGTCTGGCTCCAGAGCTGGTGTTGGAACCACTTCTGCTTAGTGGAAGGACAGGTATACAACAGGAAACTGTCACACTGTAATTCAGGCACTATGACTTGAGGGCAGGGACTTCATTTGCCATATCCGCTGTATCCTCAGTGCCAAGAACATACCTAGTGCCAGGTGGGTGTTCAGAAATAAATCTTAAAATTTTTAATTATATTTATTTATTTTGAGAAAGAGAGACAGCATGAGTGGGGTAGGGGCAGAGAGAGAGGAGAGAGAGAGAATGCCAAGCAGTGTCCATGCTGCCAGCACAGAGCCTGATGTGGGGCTTAAACTCACGAAACTGCAAAATCATGACCTGAGCTGAGATCAAGAGTCAGATACCTTAAATAAATAAATAAGTAATAGAAATATATGAATAATGTTAGGGGAAGGTGTTGAAAATTCAAATGCCTACGAGCCTGGACAGGAAATAAACATAAGTGAGACAGAACTATTTATTGTACATTTTCTACTTCCATAAAGAAAAATGCAGTCTCCCATTTTCCTGGAAACACTTGGCCCTCTGGGTCTAGCCTCCATTTCTCTACCCTTTAATAGAGGCAGTAGTCTAAAGGAATAATTCTTTTTTCTAGGGAAACAGTAGCACAAACAACATAAATTGTAACTAACACAACTTGGAGTTGGGAATGCAACAGGGAGTGGTGGGGACTGTAACAAAATGGAAGTGTGTACCAGCCACTGTACTGAATTCTGGGTATGAAGTTATTTTAAGAAGTTGACGTGGTCTCTGATTTCCTGGGTCTTAAGTACAAGACACAGGCATGAATCAATCCATCAAATACACACACATACACACATTTCTAAACTTGGATAAGTGCTATAAAGAAAAAGTCAAACAAATGAGAGAACATGTACCAGTGAGATCTGATGTGGTCTGGCAATCAGGGAAGGCTTCTCTTAGGAAGTGATATTTGAATCTGAGATAAGAAGTAAAAGACGACTAAGTGTTAATTAGGTAAAGGGATGTGGGGCTGGGGGTGAGAGGAGCATTTCAAGGAGATTTCAAATTCAAAGGCTCTAGGATGGGATAGAGAAGGACTCTTTGAAGAACTGGAAGACCAGGGAAGCTGGGGTGCAGTGAGTGGGGTGGATACGTGGAGCTGGATGTGGTTGGAGAATGGGAAGGGTCTTGTAGGCTGTGTTGAGGAGTTCTTTCTTTATCCATGGTTTTAAGCAGGGGAGTACCATGATTAGATTTTCATTTTAAAATATTTGCTTTGTCAGAGAGGTGGACAGTTGATGGAAGCAAGGCAAGAATGGAGGTGGGAAGACAAGTTATGAGGCTGCCAAGTTGGACATGTGAGAAATGATGGTGGCTTAGACTAGGGCGGTATTGATGATGGGGTGGACTGCATCCCAGAAGGTAGGCGAGTGAGTGCATGAAGAGAGGAGAGAGAAAGAAGGGGAGGGAGAGAGAGAGAGGGATACAGAGAGAGAAACGCAGAGAGAGACACACAGTGAGAGACAGGAAAAGAAAAAGAGGGGTGCCAGGGTGGCTCAGTTGGTTGGGCATCTGACTTTGGCTCAGGTCATAATCTCACAGTTTATGAGTTTGAGCCCTGCGTTGGGCTCTGTGCTGACAGCTTGGAGCCTGGAGCCTGCTTTGGATTGTGTGTTTGTCTCTCTCTGCCCCTCCCCTGCTCCGTCTCTGTCTCTCTCAAAAATAAGTAAACATTAAAAAAATTTAAAAAAAAGAAAAGAAAAAGAGAGACAGAGATGTGGAGAGAGACACAGAGATGTGGAGAGAGACACAGAGAAGACAGATGAATAGACAGATTGATAGAGGGACACACACACAGATTATGACTGAGATTGTTTTGGTTCAGAAGGTTGGTGAAAAGGGCTTGGAGCTCCCTAAGACCACTCTGCTGACCCGCTCTGTTCCCTGCCTCCCATAAGAGTGCAACTTGTGCTCTGTTTTCTCCTGACTTTACAAGCCTCCTCTTTTTTTTTTTTTAATTTTTATGTTAATGTTTATTTATTTATTTTTGAGAGAGAGAGAGAGAGAGAGAGAGAGAGAGAGAGAAAGAGAGAATGAACAAGTCGGGGAGGAGCAGAGAGAGAAGGAGACACAGAATCTGAAACAGGGTCCAGGCTCCAGGCTCTGAGCTGTCAGCACAGAGCCCTATGTAGGTCTCAAACCCATGAAGTGTGAGATCGTGACCTGAGGTGAAGTCGGATGTTCAACTGAATGAGCCACCCAGGGGCCCCTACAAGGCTCGTTTTAAGGGTCACCTTGTCCTCCAAGCTTTTCCAAGTCCCCCAGCACCTCCCTGACACTGAGATCTATCTTCTATACCACTTACCACATTGTGTTCCCACTAGAGGGTTACTTGTTACCTGTGCTTTCTGAATTCACATCACCTACTGGGCAGGGTAAGTTTCCCTCCTCTTTGAATTTTCAGTGCATGACCTAACTGTAGCGTAACTTAACAGTCAAGAACTTGAACCCAGACTTGGGTGTGAAACCCATAGTAACTATTCGCCAGGATTATTTTTATTGAAATGAATAGAAAAAGAGCTCAAGCTATTTTTTCTTTTTTAAAAGCTTATTTGTTTATTTTTAGAGAGTGAGAGAGAGAGAGAGAGAGAGAGAGAACGAGCAGGGGAGCGGCAGAAAGAGAAGGGGACAGAGGATCCAAAGCAGGCTCTTTTCTGACCGCAGAGAGCCCAGTGCAGGGCACGAACTCATGAACTGTGAGATCATGATCTGAGCCACAAAGTCAGATGTTTAATCGACCTGAACTATTTAGTTTTTTAAAAGGAATGTATTAACTCTTATAACTGAAAAATACGGTTTTCTGGACTTTAGGCCTGGCTAGATCCAGGAGCATAAATTACCTGTACCTTTCTACCTATGGGCTCTGCTTTGCTTTGGATTAGCTGCATTTTTAAGCAGCTTCTTACAACATCTTAAAAAAGGTGGACACCAGCACACCAGCATCCCTAGATTTATCCTATTGGATTAGTAACCTGAACTGAAAGAGAATTTCAGTGAGGGTCTTCGGGAAGGCTCTCAATGGACCAATGGGATCCATGTGCCCATCTCAACTCAGCTCACCATTTGAATTGGATTTCTGTAGCCAATCAGCACTGCATTGATTGGCCAGGTAGGGCTCATGGGCCTGGTGATAGAGCCAAGAGAAGCAATCCGTTCTTCCCAAAACACATGGATTATGAGAGGAGGTGGATCATTTATTCAAAAGAAGCTTGGGATTCTGTAACAGGAGGAATGAGAATAGATTCTGGGCAGGGAAAACCAACACATGTCTGCAAGCCAAGTTCAGCCCTTGGGATGCCAGTTTGCCGATCCTCTGTTAGAGATAAGTCATAGGTTTTATTTAATTTTCAATCATCTATTTAATTAAAAAATAGACTTTATTTATAAAAAGAAAAAATAGACTTTTTAAAGAGCATTTTTAGATTAATGGCAAAATCAAGCAGGAAGTATAGAGATTTCCCATAAAACCTCTGGCTACACACATACACAGGCCCCCTCATTATCCATGTCCCCCAGCAGACTGGTACATTTGTCACAATGGATGTACACATCATTATCACCCAGAACCCATAATTTACAATAGGGTTTACTCTTGGTATTGTACATTCTGTGGGTTTGGACAAATGTATAAGAACAAGGGTCCTCTATTACAGTGTCATAAAGAGTATTTTCATTGCCCTAAAAACCCTCTGTGCCTCATGCATTCATCCTTCCCTCTCCCTAATCCCTGTGTTTTATTTTTTATATCAGAAATATCTTCTGCATGTGCCCTAAGCAAATACTGCATGCTGAAGCTCTGAGGTAACATGTACCATTGCATGCCACTAACTGTGAAGTGTATCAAAAAGTCAGATGGATTGATGAGTAGATAAAAGAATGGATAAATATGTGTTAACCCAGGGAAATATTAATAGTAGAATCTAGGTCATGGGTATATGAGTTTTCACTATAAACTTCTTTCAGTTTTTATGTATCCTTGAAAATTTTCATAGTAAAATATAGGAAAAAATATCTTGTGTACTTTGTCTTGGGCATGTAGGTTATTACAAGCTATTGTCAAAACCAGCACCTTCTGGTGGTATTGCAGTTCTTGACAAATTCAGCCTTGGGAGTTGTTGCAGAAGACCATTCCTACCTTGCTATTAGGCTGTCAAAATAGTACCTGACATTTCCCCTGATGTTCCTGGTTCTCCACTGACCTTGGCCAGCTTTACTAGAGCTTTTACTGGTTTGTCTTTGTCTGCAGGCTCTTGTTTGCTTTCCAATAAGAACTGTAGCATTGCGTTTCTCTGCTGTGTTTGTTTTACTCCACACGCATGGCTTGTGGTTGAGGGCGTCTTGGTGAGCTGCTAAGAATCCAACCATTCCAGTGCTCTCTGTAACAACCATTCACTACAGTTCTTTGAGGGGCATGCCAATTCTGATAGAATTTGGATAAAGTCTTTTGTTGCTTGTCACTGACCTGTTGAGGTGGTCAGTGATTGCCACAGAGCAGGAAGAGAATTATTTCCACAGTTGCATGCCTCTTTCTCAACCCTGCAGCCTGGTGGGGGAAGAAAGGGTCCAAATTGCACGTGGGCAAATTTCATCAGGAGGTGAGGAATGACAGAGGATGAGGTGAAGGAAACAGGGCCTCTGCCTGAGAGGAAGAGGGAAGCAAGGGTTGGGGCGTGTATCTGTGTCTTATGTGTACACACCCATGTGGCAGATTGAAGGAGGGGTAATTGACCAGGAGGTTGAAGCATGAGGAAAACAGTCTTTTCTCTTTGGTTCAGAGACCCAGGAGACTCGTAAGTATCCTTTAAGCCTTTGCTCCTATCACCTTACCGGACAGGAGTGAGTTGGGGAAGAGAAAAGAGGAGGAGAGGGACAGAAAGAACAGGGGTGGGGGTAGGGGTGGAAAAGGAAAGAGAGAGGATATGGAGGAAAGAAATAAAACCACTCTAACCAAACTACCTGTCTCCTATCAGGCAGGGGAACATGTAATGTTGAAAAGTAAAAAAAAAAAAAGTCATACTGGTGGGTGACATACTGTGATTATTTAAGCATTTAAGTAATCTCTGGGTGGTCATTATTTCATATTCAGGAGCTGTGCAGAATCTTATTCCCCTTCCTCGCAGTTTTGATTTCCTTTTGGAGAGTGATCCTCTCTACCTGGTGTGGTCTCAGCGAATTCTGGTGTCTGCTACTCATTTACAGAAACAGAAGGGGCCAGATCCTCTGGCTCAGGACTGTCATGGGTGGGAAGGCAGGTGTTCTAAACTTGGCCAGTAGATTCTGTCTTCTGGGGTCAGAATCTTGAATGAGTGAAACAAGGGCAGGAGAAGAGTTTGGATTTCATTTGTCCTATGAGGACTGTCTGGCAAGATTCTACTGCTCTGGAGCCATTGTTGTGGTTCTTGTTTCCTGCCCATTCTCAAATCTATGGCTCCCGGTTTCCCTGTGAGCCCTTGAGTACCTCGTAACTCCCAAGTTCATAGCAGCATTATTCATAATCATTAAGATGTGGCCACAGCCTGAATGTCCAATCATGGGTGAATGGACAAAGAAAATGTATATACATACAATGGAATATTATTCAGCCTTAGAAAAGAAGGAAATTCTGCCTAATGTGACAACATGGATAAGCCTTGAGGATAATATGCTGAGTGATATAAGCCAATTACAGAAAGACAAATACTACATGATTCTACTTACATGAAGTATCTAAAATAGCCCACTCATGGAAGCAGAGAGTAGAATGGTGATTGCCAGGGGCTGGAGGAGGGGGAATGTAGAGTTGCTACTCAAGGGGCATAAAGTTTTAGTTATGCAAGATGAATAAGTTCTCAAAATCTTACCGTTAACATCATGCCTATAGTTAACAATATTGCATTACACACTTAAAATCTTGTTAAAAGGGTAGATCTTATGTTAAATGTTCTTATTACAATTTTTAAAAATCCAAAAAACATAAAGATAGTCTAGGTAAGGCTTTGTAGAGAACAAAAACAAAAACAAAAACGAAAACAGAAAAAAACCCTCCCATTTGTTTAAGTTAGAGAAGGATTTTGTTCCTAGCAACTCAAGGGCATGTGTCGATCAACCAGTGATCTTTGTTGTCATTACAGTAACACTTCAAAACTGATGGAAATTTACTTTTAACAAATATAGCTGTGTACACCATTTTATTTTAATACTCATCATTATCTGTGTGAAGTGGTCAGAGCTTAATTAGCTCATTTTACACATGGGAAATCCATGGCCTGGAGACAGCAAGCACAGTGCCCACATGATTACCTAGTGTTTGAGGATTGTGATACCCACAGAGATGATTCTGTCCAATTCCTATATTTTACAGATGAGAGAATTGAGGTCCAGGGAAGTTAAGTGAGGCGCCCATGGTCACACACTGCATTGATATCACAGCTGGAACACAAAGGCAGTTTTGACAACACTTAGTATCATGCCACTCCCAGCATAATTGACAACTGGCTCCAGAAGAGGCATGAACAGTAACTTGTTGTTGAAATCCTGTCTGTGGGTTATATGAGTTTCTTCTGATTTGTATACATTCAGAGGCCAAGAATTCTCATATACTATATAACACCTAGAATAGATGGTCAAGTTGTCAAACTAGTAGATGAGAGAAGGTTTGAATATTCTTTCTAGCCAGGTTATCACAAGAACATTCCCCCCATCCTGGAGCCTTTTTTTTTTTTCAGCCACTGCACTCCAACTGCTGAAAAGTTCAATTTTCTTTAAGAGCCTCAGAAATAGTCCTAACAGGGAAGCATGGAGTATTAAGAGCAGTGAGAGTGAAGGTACTTACCAGAATCTTCCCTGCAGGGATAAAACATTGAAATGTACAGAAAGCATGACTCATCAATGTACAGATAAGGCGGGTTCTGCCAAGCAGCAACGAAGACAGAAGCAGAGCAGCTAGAAAGGCCAGCAGATAGGCAATCTAGTGGCTGGGCCACACTAGGTAGGGGCAGAGGAGTGAACTGTCCTGATCAGGAAAGTTTCAGAATGTCCTGAATACCTGAGCACCAGATGCTGTCTTCCCTGGAACAGCACTGTCATCCCGGGGACTCCACATTACTGACCTAAGAGACCAATTAACAGTGCAACATTGGGTTCTAGTACCACTCTGCCTCTCTATAGCTGATGCTGTGAGAAGAGAAGCTGCTGGAGATTTGGAGAGAGAATTTAGTGCTTGCCCAAGCATTTGCAGGTGAGGGTTAGCCATACACCTGGAAGCTAATTTCTAAAGCCAGCACTCACTGGAACTTTTTATTTTTTTAAATTTTTTTCTGAGAGAGTGAGAGAGAGAGTGTGTGTGCATGCATGCACAGGGGAGTGGCAGAAGGAGAGGGAAAGAGAGAATCTTAAGCTCAATGTGGAGCCCGATGCGGGGCTTGATCTCACAACTTTGAGCTCCTGATCTGAGCTGACTGAGCCACCCAGGCACCCCTGGAGCCTTCCTAAGAGATGCATCGGAGGTTTTCCTAAGTTGACAACTTCTGATTCTGATAACAAACACTGTGATCAGTCAGCGTGGTGAGATTTCAAATTTTGCAGCTAGGTAGAATTGGGTTGAAGAGGCCTATCTGACTTTGGCTGCCTCACTTTTCCTATCTGCGTCACAGACTCCAACATGTAAACTAGAGATAAAAATGGCATCTACCTCACAGGGTTGCTATTAGGATAAAAGAAGTAAGTCAGCACTTCCTGAAATTTAGCCATTTGAGTACTGTGTGTATGATTTTTGCCACATGTACTATTATTAACATGATATTGCTTTTTAAGTAGGTATTTAAACTTTATTTTAAAATTAATTTTTATCATGTATAAGCACACTAGTTTCTCGTTCTTTAAAAAAGGAAACCATTTAAAGAATCATGGAGTAAAAAAAAAAATAGTCACTAAAATTCTAGCTAGTACTGTAGCCTGCCACGGCTCTGAGTCTAAGGCTTGTTCATTTTTTGTTGAAAGGAGAGATTAGCAAGTGGTAGAGAAGTGTTAAAGACATGCTAGCACCCACTTGAGACTTTCCCTTGGTGTAATTAGAAAGATGGGTGAGGGATGAACTGCTCACCATGTGTTCCAATGTTATTTAATACTGGGTCTAGGAACCCTTAAAATTATATTCTCCATGGTCTCTTGTCCTAGTCTGTTCAGGCTGCTATAACAGAATACCTCAGAGTGGGTAGCTTATAAACCACATACATTTATTTCTATAGTTCTGGAGGCTGGGAAGTCTAAGATGGCAGAGCCAGCAGATTCAATATAGTGGCTGGTGAGGGGTTACTTCCTGGTTCATAGCCAGAGTATTCTCACTGAGTCCTCACATGGTGGAAGGGGTAGGGAGCTGTGTGAGGTCTCTTTTATCAGGGCATGAATCCCATTCATGAGGCTCCACCCTCATGACCTCATCACCTCCCAAAAGCCCCACCTCCTAACACTATCATCTTTGGGGGTTAGGATTTCAACATATGAATTTAGTGTGTGTCGGGGTGGGGGTGGGGGTGCACAGCATTTAGACATAGCATCTCCTGTAACTATATTTGGGGGAAATATACTGCAATGGTGTATATGCCTTACATAGTGCTTGGTCCATAGGATACCTGCAATACATTTACTCTTTTTCCCTTATTCTTTGTCATGGCTGCTTTTAAAGTGACTGTTGGGAGGTTTAATCATGGTGGCAACATTTCCAATGGTGAATACATATTTATTTATTTAATCAATCAATCAATCCATCCATCAGTTGCCAGGGCTGGCTTGCATTTTGGAGGGTGGATGGGAAGTTTGTTCTAGTTTAAAATACAGGTCAGAATCCATATGCTATGGGGTATTTTCTGGTCTAAATGTAGCATTGAGGTCAAAATGTTATAGCAGGAAGGGGAAAGAAATAAAACTTTTTTATATAGTTTGCTTTATTTCTTTTTCCTTTTTTAAAATTTTTTTTATTTTAATTCCAGTTGGTTAACAGAGTGTTATATTAGTTTCAGGTGTATGATATAGTGATTCAGCACTTCCGTTTATCACCCTGTGCTCATCACATGTGCACTCCTTAAGTCCTATCACCTAATTAACCCATCTCCCTGCCCATCTCCCCTCTGGTAACCATCAGTTTGTTCTGTGTATTTAAAGAGTCCGTTTCTTGATTTCTCTCTCTTATTTTTTTCTCTTTGTTTTGTTTCTTAAATTCCACATATGAATGAAATCATATGGTATTTGTCTTTCTCTGACTTATTTCACTTACCATTATACTCTAGCTCCATCTAGATTGTTGCAAATGGCAAGATTTCAGTCTTTTTTATGGCTGAATAATATTTCATTATATCTTCTTTATCCATTCATCAATAATGGCCACTTGGGTTGCTTCCATATCTGGGGTATTATAAATAATGGTGCTATAAATATAGGAGTGCATGTATCCCTTTGAATTAGTGTTCTTATATTGTTTGGATAAATACCCAGTAGTGCGATTGCTGGATCATAAGGTAGTTCTATTTTTAACTTTTTGAGGAGCCTCCATACTGTTTTCTACAGTGGCTGCACCAGTTTGCATTCCCACCAACACTGCAAGAGGGTTTCCCTTTCTTCACCTCTTCACCAAAACCAGTTGCTTCTTGTGTTGTTGATTTTAGCCATTCTGACAGGTGTGAGGTGATGTCTCATCGTAGTTTTGATTTGCATTTCCCTAATGATAAGTGATGTTGAGCATCTTGTGTCTGTTGGCCATCTGTATGTCTTTTTTTTGGAGAAATGTCTGTTCATGTCTTCTATTTTAAAATCAGATAATTTGTTTTTTTGGGGGGTGTTGACTTTTATAAGTTCTTTATATATTTTGAATACTAGCCCTTTATTGGATGTCATTTGTAAATATCTTCTTCCATTCTGTAGGTTGCCTTTTAGTTTTGTTGATTATTTCCTTTGCTGTGCAGAAGCTGTTTACTTTGATATAGTCTTATTGATAGTTTATTTTTGCTTTTGTTTCCCTTGCTTCAGGAGAAAGAAATTGCTGTAGTCCATGTCATAAAGGTTACTGCCTGTGTTCTTTTCTAAGATTTTTATGGTTTCAGGCCTCACATTTATAATCTTTAATCCATTTAATCTTTGAGCTTATTTTTGGGTATGGTGCAAGAAAGTGGTTTAGTTTAATTCTTTGTCATGTTGCTGTCCAGTTTTCCCAACACCATTTGTTGAAGAGACTGTCTTTTTCCTGTTGGATATTCTTTCCCTCTTTCTTGAAGATTAGCTGATCATATAATTATGGGTTTATTTCTGGGTTTTCTATTCTGTTCTATTGATGTATGTGTCTATTTTTGTTCTATTACCATTCTGTTTTGATTACTACAGTTTTGTACTATAACTTGAAGTCTGGAATTGTGATGCCTCCAGCTTTGCTTTTCTTTTTCAAGATTGTTTTGGCTATTTGGGAGTTGTTTGTGTTTCCATACAAATTTTAGTATTATTTGTTCTAGTTCCGTGAAAAATGCTGCTGATATTTTGGTAGGGATTACATTAAATATGTAGATTGCTTTGGGTAGTATAGACATTTTAACAATATTTGTTCTTCCAATCCATGAGCTTGGGATGTCTTTCCATTTCTCTGTGTCATCTTCAATTTCTTTCATCAGTGTTTTATAGTTTTCACAGTACAGGTCTTTCACCTCTTTGGTTAAGTCTGTTCTTGGATGTCTTACAGGTTTGGGTGCAATTTTTTTTTTTTTAATTTTCTTTAATGTTTATTTATTTTTGAGAGAGACAGAGACAGAATGTGAGTGGGTTAGGGGCAGAGAGAGAGGGAGACACAGAAGCAGAAGCAGGCTCAAGGCTCTGAACTGTCGGCACAGAGCCCGACGCAGGGCTTGAACTCACAGGCTGTGAGATCATGACCTGAGCTGAAGTCGGACGCTCAACCGACTGAGCCACCCAGGCACCCCGGGTTTGGGTGCAATTGTAAATGAGACTGATTACTTAATTTCTCTTTCTGCCGCTTCATAATTGGTGTATAGAAATGCAGTAGATTTCTGTATGTTGATTTTGTAGCTTGCAACTTTATTGAATTTGTTTATCAGTTCTGTCAGTTTTTTGTGGAGTCTTTTGGGTTATCTATTAATAGTATCATGCCATCTGCAAATAGTGAAAGTTTTACTTCTTTCTTACCAATTTGGATTCTTTTATTTCTTTTTGTTGTCTGATTGCTGTGGCTAGGACTTCCAGTACCAAGTTAGGTAAAAGTGGTTAGAGTGGACATCATTATCTTGTTCTTGACCTTAGGGGAAAAGCTCAGAAACAAAACAAGGATGTCCACTCTCACCACTTTTATTAGAAATAAAACTCTTAAGGACTTCCTACATTTTCAGTTCCTTGTATACCTTGAATAACTGTATAATTACCAGAAATTTTCATTGCCCTCATCTTAGAGGTAATACTAATAGATATCATTTATGGAAAGCTTGTTATGTGATAGCATGTTGATTGTATTTTCTTATTTTGATTTTGTGTATTCTTGATGTCCTCGCACTTGGGGCCTGGATTCTAGAGAGACTGTCCCTCCCAGGGCTTGCTAATTCCTAGAGACAGCAAACAACTCTGTTCAGGCACACTTTTGCTAGGCAAACCAACTAATTCAGAGCCCACACTCCCAACCATCTCCTTTATCAAACTCTTTACATACCAGCCAATGTTCCCCCTGCCCTAAGTCACCCCAGGGCCAGGTACTAGACAACTAGGGACCACTCTTACAGCCCAGAACCTATTGAAATTACTTAAACTATCCAATCCAAAGTTATTCACTGTACCTACCCTGCCTGACCCATTTCTTCCTGTGAGAATTCCCACACAGGATCTGGGCTTTGCCCTCTCCCACCTCCGCCTCCTGACTTCCTCTGGTGTTTCCTCATGTGGCCCTGCATGACATGCCTTTTATTTCTAGGGATCTGTGAGTATAAACTTCCTTTATGACAGTCATTTCCATGTCTGTGTGTCTTACCATACCTGATTAAACCAAATCTTGCATATGAATTTTAGAATAGATGGCACTTAGGTAAGAACTTCTGTTTAAAAACCTCCACTAATGTCTTTTCTTTTTAAGTTGAGTAAAATCCAAAGTGCCAGCAAGAGTAAAGAGGCTTCCTAGGATCCAGCCCTTGACTACCTCTTACATTGCTCTACCCTTTGCTTAGTATGTCCAGACACACTGTCCTTTTATTTTCTTTTACAGTCATGCCAAACTCTGTTTCACCTCAGGTCCTTTGCACTTGCTGTTCCCCCTGCTCAACCATTATTCACCTCTCTGTTCAAACTTCCTCTTCTGTGTCAAAGCAGCTATAGTTTGATCACTGCTTGATGTTATTTTGTTATTTTAATTATCTGTGTATCATCTCCTCCCTCCCACTCCAATGAGAGCTCCATGAGAACAGGGATATTGTCTGTCTTGTCACCACCAGAGCTGACTAGCATATAGAAAGTCTTCATTGACTATTATTGAATGTATGACTTACATAATTTCTTCTCCATCATTTTAACAGGTAAGTAAAACTATCTTTCCCATTTTATAGATGAGGAAACAGCCTCAGAGAGCTTATAAATAATTTATCTGAGATTACACAGCCCAAGATTTAAACCCATGTAGTCTGACTCCAGAACAATTATACTGAGTTCCCAAGAGTTAGGCATTGTGCTTCAATCACCTAGATACTAAGGATTCTAACCCAAATGCCCTACTGTAGCTATTAGTTCATTTGCTTTTTGGAATAAGGGAGTTTCAGACTTCAGAGCCCTGATTACCCAAATGCTTGAGGTCAGTTTATGCCCATGTCAGCTGATGGAGAGGTGACTGAACTGTAACCATCAGCGACATAGATTTTTGATGACAAGAGTGTATAATATTTGGATATGAATGCCAGTGTGTGGGTTTTTTTTCCCTTACACCAGCAAGTGTCCAGTACCAACTGGGTGTCCCTATGATTCAACTCAGTTCTCACACCATGTACCTGGAGATAGCATCAGATTCCCAGATTAAGGGTTCAGTCTTACAGAACTGCTCCCCTCCCCACCCCAATCACTTCAGATGCCAGTCACAAGCCCAGATTGTTACATGTGCTTTTTACTGACTGGCTATAAATCAGAGGTTCCCAAGAACCTTTCTTTGGGTTCAATTAATTTGCTAGAGCAGCTCACAAAACTCAGAGAAACGTTTCACTTCCTAGATTACTGGTTATTATAAAAGGATATGACTCAGGAACAGCCAGATGGAAGGAATACATAGGGCGAGGTATGGGGAAAGGGGCATGCAGCTTCCATGCCCTCTCTGAGTTCACTAACCCAGAAGCTATCTGAATCCCCACACCAGGTAAGTTTTTCTGGAGGCTTTATTACATAGGCATGATTGAATAAATCATTGACTGCTGTTGATTGAACTCATTCTTCAGTCCCTCAGTCTTCCCTAAAGTGGTAGTGGGAGGAACTGAAAGTTCCAACCCTGGAATCACAGGGATGGATCTCCTGGTGAACCAGCCCCCATTGATAGGCTCAATCCAAAGACATTAACATAACATAGACATAACATAACATAACAAAGACACCTCTGTAGCTCTCTATACTTTTGAAATTAACATAACAAAGACACCTCTTAGCTCTCTATACTTCTGAAATTCCTAGGGTTTTAGAAGCCCTGTGCCAGGAATGGGGCAAAGACCTAACATATTTCTTATTATAAATCACAATACCACAGTGCACAAGGCAAATCTCATAATTAACAAGGCCACCTGGGTTGGTGATCCCATAACCATCCTTGGAGAGTGTGTGCCTAGAGACTGGCTGCACTTCTGTAGATTGAGGGTCACCCATCTGGTAGTGCCCACCTTTCCTGCCCCCACAGCCTCCCTCTTCTCACAGTTCACCCAACATGTTGCCCATGTTCCTTGACAAAGCACAAAGGGCTTTTCACAACCTGGGCTTAATCTGTCCTTCCACCTCTCTGTCCTAGCCCCTGCCCCAAACAGACTTTGTCATGTAACTACACCCAGTTCTTTGCTACTAAAAGAAACCTAGTTAGATCTGAATCCCAACACCCTGCTTATTAGTAGTGTGTGTGTGACAACTGATTTAACCTCTTTAAACCTTAGTTTTTTCATTTATGTAAAAGGGGTAGTATTTCCCAACCTTGCAGAACTATGAGGAACATTAAATCATGCACACAACATTTGTTGATTGGATGAACCTCATTTCATCCTAATACCACTTAGAGATGCAATTTTCTTATCCATTTTAAGGGTGAAGAAACAAGCTCCAAGAGAATACTTGGTAAGTAATTGCCCAAGATCACATGGCCAGTAAGTGATAACATTGGATTTCAACAAGATGGTCTGACTCAAGAGTCTGCATTCTGAGCCATCTCCCCAGTGTCCCAAGAGGTTATGTATTGTCAACCTACAAATGTTAGTTTTCTTTAATCCGCTCTATTACATATCTGTAAAATAGAGTTAATAGTAGTATCTACTTTATGATTTGCTATATGAAATATTAAATGCAATATGAAATCTAAGAAGCTTAGTACAGTATTTCCAATGTTGTCAGTGTACAGTGAATCCTATTCTTATCAGTAGTAAAGGAATTATTATTTGTGTTGATTGTATCAGAGTGCATTTGGATGCAAGTAACAGAAAGCCTGATTCAAATGGATGAAACAAAAAAGATTTGTTTTCTTACATGAAAACAAGTCCTGAGAGAGGTGCTTAGGGCTGTTCAATCAGCAATTGGTTGAGTAATATGATCAAGGGCTCAGATTTTTTGCTGTCTTCTTCTGCGCTGTTATCTTTGATGTTTCTCTTTTCCCCTCCAGTTTGTTCTTCTCACGCTTGCAAGATGGTGGCAGCTATTTTGTGCATACCACACAAAAGAGGGGCCATTTCTCTCCCTGTGAATCTTTTTTTTTTTTTTTTTCCAGTGAGGACAAGCTTTCTTAAAAGCTCCCATACTGCCTGAGACTTCTCAGGTCTTTGTAGCCAGAGTTATGTTGCCATCACATACACCAGCCAGTCACTAGAATTGCAAAAGAATGAGTGGGAGGGCTTCATAATATAAAACTGATAATCTGCCTCCACCTTCAACCTGAGTGACAGTGGGCAAGTTACTTCTCTGTTTCAGATGTTTTCATCTGTGAAATGGAGATACCAATGACTGATTCTCAATATTATAGGGATATTCAGTACCGTTATGTAAAGTACCACACACCTTAGTGGACACTCAGTCTCAACCCCTTACTCAGTCTCAGTCATTACAGAAAATGAATTTAAGGATCAGAATCATCATTTATTGGCAGTGAGACTCTGGTTAAATTGCTTAATTTTAATTTTTCTTAGAATTTCAGTGATGATAGGTGATAATTATGGTACTAATACTTGTTATCCTTTAGTATATGCTTGCTAAGTGCCAGCTACCATAATAAATTCTTTACCTACATTAGCCAATTTAATTTTCATGACAACCTGTATTACCTAGGCATTGAATCCATTTTACAGATGAGAGGTTAAGTAACTTGACAAGATTAAATAACTAGTAAGTGATGCAGCTAAGAATTGAGGCTGGGTTTGTTTGTATTAAAAGCCCCACACTTTTACTGCCCACATGATAGTGCTTCTATTTCCCATATTATGGATATCAGTTTCCTCATCTGTAAATGGGCATAACAAGATCTTTCCTTGCCCACTTCACAGGGTTTGTGGGAGAGAATCAAATAAGACTGAGTCTGAGAAAACCCATTGAAAACTCTAAATTATATGAGATCACTCTTACTAATATTGGTAGTAGACACAATAGCAAGATAACAATTGGTAGTAGACAAAAGAAACACGATCCAACGACCCCAGGTTAGAATCACTGATGCTGAATTATCACCATCTACCTCCTCCATTAAGGAGTCTGAAACCTTAGTCCCTTCTCCCCTCCTCATGCCCTCAGGCTGAAGTATTTATATGTCTCATTCTGTTTCACATGCCCTGGGACCCTAGCTCTTCTTCCGAGTTGACAAACAGATAATATGATAAATTAATTGGTGCCAAGCGGCTAATGGGAAAATGATATAGGAGGTGCTGGAAGTGCTACAGTCTCCATTCTTCCTTCTCTCCTTCCCTCACTTATACCATGTCTTTCTCCTTATCCTCTCTTCCATCCCCCAAGATGTCCACATTGATAATAATTTCTGGGAAAATGTCTTCTGCTCTCTCATCTCATGTTCCTGTATTTCAGTGGCTCTCAATCGGGAGCAGTTTTGCTTCCCAGGGAAGTCTTGGCAATGTCTGGAGATATTTTTGGTTGTTACAGCTGGGAGATGGACCATTGCTCCTGGCATCTAGTGGGTAGAGAGAACTAGGATGCTGCTGAACATCCTCCAGTGCACAGGAGAGCCCCTACAGTCTGATATGGCCCATGTTGTTAGTAGGACTGAGCTTGAGAAACCCTGCTCTGCTATCATCAGATTACTTAAGGATTCTTAGTTAAGGAAGATCAACTCAGTGGGAAGAGAATAGCCAAGCCTTATTTTGGTTTCAGGTCACAGGTTTTGTTTGCTCAGCATACAATACTCTCTTTTGCTAACAGATCCCACCCCCTAGACACAGGTCTAGGAGATTGGTCAAAGAGGAAGAAAAGACCCACAAATGACCAGAGTCCTTCCCTGGGAAGTTTTTTTTTTTTTTTCCAAATGGGAGGTAAAGGAGAAAATTCTTTTTCTACTCTAGCCCCAGGACTGTTAGAATATAAACTCAGAGATGGGGTGCCTGGGTGGCGCAGTCGGTTAAGCGTCCGACTTCAGCCAGGTCACGATCTCGCGGTCCGTGAGTTCGAGCCCCGCGTCAGGCTCTGGGCTGATGGCTCAGAGCCTGGAGCCTGTTTCCGATTCTGTGTCTCCCTCTCTCTCTGCCCCTCCCCCGTTCATGCTCTGTCTCTCTCTGTCCCAAAAATAAATAAACGTTGAAAAAAAAAAAAAAGAATATAAACTCAGAGAAAGCTCAGATAAATGATCGTGAAACTGATGTGCAGAAGGAAGAAGCCAGCATGAGACAGAGATAGAAGGAAGGCTTGATGGCATTGCAGACACTGATACCAGCCATTTCTTAGAAGCTGTTTCAAATTGAGTATCTGTCACTTGCAATCAAAGAATTCTGATTTAGCCACGTTTAAGGGAAGTTCTTAGACAAAGGAGAATTTTTTGGGTGTTAGGTGCATTGTGCCTTACCTGAGCAGGATTTGACAAAGGACAAGTGATGTATGTCAGATAGATCTTGCGATCTGGACCTTTTTATTTTTTATATTATTATTATTTTTTTAATTATAATTTTTTATTGTTTACTTATTTTTGAGAGAGAGAGAGTGTGAGCAGGGGAGGGGCAGAGAGAGAGAGAGAGAGACAGAGAGAGAGAGAGAGAGACAGAGTCCAAAGC
The DNA here is from genome assembly GCF_007474595.2 of Lynx canadensis. Taxonomy (NCBI): domain Eukaryota; kingdom Metazoa; phylum Chordata; class Mammalia; order Carnivora; family Felidae; genus Lynx; species Lynx canadensis. Next base: position 15,867,356 of record NC_044318.1, read on the forward strand.
AGGCTCCGGGCTCTGACCTGTCAGCATGGAGCCAGATGCGGGGCTCGAACTCATGAGTGGTGAGATCATGACCGGAGTCGAAGTCAGACTGACTGAGCCACCCAGGCACCCCTGGAGATTCTAATAATGAACATGTCAAGGAAAAAAGTTTTTTTTATAAAGAAAGGATCATAAAAATTAAGTTCCAAATATTTTTCTTTTCTTATAGTGATGATTTATCTATTTTTCTCCAGTCATCAAACAAATTTTGGAAAACTCAAGAGGAAAAGGAAAGCTTATTGTTTTTACCAGGGTTTTGTTTACTGTGTTCTGTCTTCATGATGTTACAAGGTTCCTTTTAAATTTTTTTTTAATGTTTATTTATTTTTGGGAGACAGAGACAGACAGAGAGCTAGTTGGGGAGGGGCAGAGAGAGAGGGAGACACAGAATCCAAAGCAGGCTCCAGGCTCTGAGCTGTCAGCACAGAGCCCGACGCGGGGCTCGAGCCCACGAACCCTGAGATCATGACCTGAGCCAAAGTCGGACACTTAACCAACTGAGTCACTCAAGTGCCCCTACAAGGTTCCTTTTTAAAAATTATTTCCTTTGGGAACTAGCGCTCTGTCTGTCTCTGTCTCTCAAAAAATAAAAATGTTAAAAAATTAAAAAAAATGATTTCCTGTTTAGAGAGCTTTAGCCATTCTTTAGGCTGCTGGTGACAAATTCTCTTAGTTTTCCTTCACTTAAGAACGTGTTGATTTCTTCTTTATTCCTGAAGGATGTTTTCACTGTGTATAGGATTCTGGATTGGCAGTCCTTTTCTTTTTGTACCTGAGAATATGTGCCATTTCCTTCTAGCCTCCATAGTTTCTGATAATAAATCTCATGTCATTTGAATTATTCTTTTCTATTGGTAAGGTGTCATATTTTTCTTCTGGCTGTTTTTAGGACTTTTTATTGGCCATTAGTTTCCAGAGGTTTAATTATTACATGTGGTTCTCTTTGGGTTTGGGGGTTGCTTAGCTTCTTGAACCTGTAGGTTTATGTCTTTGACCAAATTTGGGAAATTTTCAGCCATTATTTCTTTGAGTACTTTTTCAGATTCACCCTCTTTTTCCTCTCCTTTTGGGACTCTAATAACATAAGTGTTATATCTTTTATAGTCTGACAAGTCCTTAAGACTCTATTCATTTTTCTTTTTTCAGTCTATTTTCTCTCTGTTGTTCAGATTGGATAATTCCTTTAGTTCTATCTCCCAGTTCACTGATTATTTCCTTTCTTCCATCCTTTCTACTGTTGAGTGTGTTCACTGAGTTTTAATTTTTTGTTGCATTTTTCAGTTCTAAAATTTTATTTGGTTCTTTTTCATATTTTCTACTTGTTGGCTAAGGCTTTCCATTTATTTCCTGAGGTTTTCAATTTTTGCATTTGTTTCGAGTGTTTTCATAATTGCCCGCTAAAGCATTTGTACAATGGCTGCTTTAAATTCCTTGTCAGATTGGGGCAGTTGAGTGGCTGAGTCAGTTAAGTGTCTGACATGTCAGGTCATGGTTTGTGGGTTTGAGCCCCACATCCAGCTCTGGGCTGACAGCTCGGAGCCTGGCGCCTGCTTTGGATTCTCTCTCTCTCTCTTTCTCTCTCTGCCCCTCCCCTCCACTTCTGCTGTCCCCCTCTCTCTAAATAAGTAAACATTAAAAAAACTTAAATTCCTTGTCAGATTATTTTTAACATCTTTGGGATCTTGTTGTTGGCATCTATTGATTGTTTTTTTTTTTTTAAATTCAGTTTGAGATATTCCTGATTCTTGGTATGATAAGTGATTTTCAGTTGAAGTATGTACATTTTTATATTGCATTATGAGGCTCTGGTTCTGGTTTGGCCGATTGTGTCTGACACTGCTTTCTGGCAGGAGAAGAAAATAATGCTTCCTTGTTACTTTCAGGTGGGAGTAGGAGTTGTACTTATGTTTGTTTTATACATAATGTCCAGGGATTTTAGTTGTACTTAGTGGGAGGAACAGGGAAAGTATCTACCTAACCTTTTTGGAAGCTGATTTCTTTTATTTGTTAACCATCTATAAAATGCCAGAAATGTGTGCAAAGTGCATACTTATTGCAGTCAGATCCAGCTAAGTCTGAATTCTGAATCCACCACATACAACTGTTCTGAGAATCAAAGACAATATATAGCATTTCTTACTTCCACTTAAATTCTCTCCTTTAATCTTCACATCAAATCTGTGAAGTTGGTCTTAACATAATTTTACAGATGGGAAAACAGACTCAGTGAGACAAAGTAATTTTCTCATGACAAGTTGGCCCTCAACTTGCCACCCCACTATGAATGAAGAAAACATAAAGAAATACAGAAAAAAAGGACTACAGGGGTGGACATCTGGTGTTAAGTGGCAGGAGAAATTAGAGGAGTAGGCAGCATGGTAGGCTGGAAATCACCTTGGAGTGGACATCACAAGACCTTGGATCTGGTCCAGGTGGGTCACCAGGTTAGTTGTGTCATCTCAGACAAGTGACTTCACCTCTCTGGGACTTCCCTTCCAGTGAATGCAGAAGTGTAGGGTAGATGGTACCTAAGGTGCTTTTTACTGCTGTAATTTTATGATGAATTGAAGACATATTATATTCCAAGGACATCCTAGATGCAATATATGAGAGAATGGAGATCTATTAAACTCAGAAACAGACACACAAGACATTCATGCAGAACTGAAGAGCTGAAAGTACTTTGCCAAAGACCTTGGTCAAATGGAAGAAAGGGTGATTATCCATGAAGTCCTTTGAATGCTTCAAAGTCATCAAGTAATTAGAGATAAGTCTTCTCTCAGAAGAGATGCCTTTTTTTATGAGAAAATGAGCTGGGGTCTTCCCCTTTCCTGCGACTTGCTTGATGCCTCAGGTGGACTTTAGTTACCTCCTGCTTCTTGGGCTCTTATCTCATGTCTTAACTTGTTTATAATTATATCTTTCAAATACACGGAGTTCTTTCAAGACAGCAACTGGTTTAATAATAACATTGACAACTGAGCCTGTTTGAGCAGTCACGATGTGCTTGATTTTGTGTTCTTACAAATAACTTTGTGAGTTATATACTACATTTGCTTCCCCAGCCCATTTTATACAGGAGGAAACTGAGGCTCACAGATGCTCAGGGACTTACCCAAGAGTATTCAGTGTATGAGTGACAGAACCCAGATTGTTAACTTAGTTCTATCTGTTGTTGACCTTCATTCCCAGCCACTGTATTATGGCATGTCCTGTGTTCCATCTTTGTATACCCTGAGCCCAAAGCAGTGTTGGAGCTAGAGTAGTTTGTCAATAAATGTTTTTTTTTTAAAGTTTGTTTGTTTTGTTGGAACCAGAAAAGACCCTGAATAGCTAAAACAATCCTGAAAAAAGAATACCAAACTGGAGGCATCACAATTCCAGACTTCAAGTTGTATTATAAAGTTGTAACCATCAAGACAGTACAAAAACAGACACTTAGATCAAAGGGACAGAATAGAGAACCCAGAAATAGACCCACAAACGTATGGCCAACTAATCTTTGACAAAGCAAGAAAGAATATCCAATGGAATAAAGACAGTCTCTTCAGCAAGTGGTGCTGGGAAAACTGGACAGTGACATGCAGAAGAATGAACCTGGACCACCTTCTTATACCAGACACAAAAATAAACTCAAAACGGATGAAAGGCCTAAATGTAAGACAGGATGCATCAAACTCCTAGAGAAGAAAGCAGGCAAAAACCTCTTTGACCTCAGATGTAGCAACTTCTTACTCAACATGTTTCTGGAGGCAAGGGAAACAAAAGCAAAAATGAACTATTGGAATCTTATCAAGATAAAAAGCTTCTGCACGGTGAAGGAAACAATCAGCAAAACTAAAAGGCAACTGACAGAATGGGAGAGGATATTTGCAAATCACATATCTCATAAAGGGTTAGTATCCAAAATCTATAAAGAACTTACCAAACTCAACACCCAAAAAACAAATAATTCAGTGCAGAAATGGGCAAAAGACATGAATAGACACTTAAAAAATTTTTTTAATGTTTATTTTTTTGAGAGAGAGAGAGGCACAGAGTGTGAGCAGTGGAGGGGTAGAGAGAGAGGGAGATACAGAATCCAAAGCAGGCTCCAGGCTCTGCACTGTTAGCACAGACCCCAATACAGGGCTCGAACCCACGAACTGTGAGATGATGACCTGAGCTGAAGTTGGATGCTTAACCGACTGAGCCACCCAGGTGCCCCAAATAGACACTTTTCTAAAGAGGCTATCCAGATGGCTAATAGACGCATGAAAAAATGTTCAACATCATTCGTCATCAGGGAAATACAAATTAATGAGATACTACCTCATACCAGTCATACCAGTTAGAATGGCTAAAATGAACAACTCAGGCAACAACAGATGTTGGCGATGATGCAGAGAAAGAGGAACCCTTTTGTACTGCTGGTGGGAATGCAAACTGATGCAGCCACTCTGGAAAACAGTATGGAGGCTCCTCAAAAAAGTAACAATAGAAATACCCTATGACCCAGCCATCACACTACTAGGTATTTATCCACGGGATACAGGTGTGCTGTTTCAAAGGGGCACATGTACCTCAATGTTTATAGCAGCACTATCAACAATAGCCAAAGTATGGAAAGAGCCCAAATGTCCATCAAAAGATGACTGGATAAAGAAGATGTGGTACATGTATATACAATGGACTATTACTGAGCAATCAGAAAGAATGAAATCTTGCCATTTGCACCTACATGGATGGAACTAGAGGGTACTATGCTAAGCGAAATCAGTCAGTCAGAGAAAGACAAATATCATATGACTTCACTCATATGTGGAATTTAAGATACAAAACATGAACATAAGGGAAGCAAAAATAATATAAAAACTGGAAGGAGGACAAAACATAAGAGACTCTTAAATATAGAGAACAAACTGAGGGTCACTGGAGGCATTGTGGGTGGGGGGATGGTCTAAATGGGCAAGGGTCATTAAGGAGGCCACTGGTTGGAATGAGCACTGGGTGTTATATGTAGGGAATGCATCACCGATTCTACTGAAATCATTATTGCACTTTATGCTAACTAGGATGTAAATTAAAAAAAATTTTTGTTGTTGTTTAATCTCTACATTCAACTTGGGGCTCAAATTCATGACTTTGAGATCAAGAGTCTCACGCTGTTCTGACTGAACCAGCTAGGCACCCCCTAGTCAATAAATGTTTGTTGGAGTGCCTGAGTTACTCAATCAGTTAAGCATCTAACTCTTGATTTCATCTCAGGTCATGATCTCGCTGTTCATGAGTTCGAGCCCCACATTGGGTTCTGCACTGATAGCGCATAGCCTGCCTGGGATTCTCTCTCTCCCTTTCTCTGTGCCCATCCCCTGCTCACATGTGCACTGTCTCTCTCAAAAATAAAGAAGTAAACTTAAAAAAAATAAATGTTTGCTGAATAGATGGATTGGAAGAAGAAAGGAAGGAATGAATGACAGAAGAAGGAAAGATGATGGAAGGGTAGATTGGTAAAAGGATGGGAACAAGAAAGAATGCAGAATCGATGGATTGATTGATAGATAAAGAATAGGTGGATAGGTGGATAGATGGATGGAGCACCCTGAAATATGTCATGGGAGCATAAGATGTGAGGGAGCCCAAGCTACACTTAACAGAGAACTAGTGATCTCTAGTAAGTCCCATCTCTATTTCCTTCAACCATTTATGCAGCTAGAAAGCAGCAGAGCATTGGAGCATGGTCTGTGTGATGCAGAAGCCTTGCTTCTGGTCCCTCTGGTATTACTTGGAAGAGTATCTCCTATATGTAAGTGGCCTCCTCTAGAGGTGGGGCCCCATTGTTGGGATGTCTGAACAATGGTGTTCTTGTAGTCAGATGGGTGGGATCATGGTTTAGGATTCATTCAGCTTGTGACAGATACAGAGACTGGGATCAATTTTCAGAGAAGGAAGGTGGCAAGCATTAATAACCCAGACATGACAAATTTAGTCTTTTTTATTAATTAGCTGGGTGACCTTAGGCAAATCATTTAATCTTACTGAGCCTCTGTTTCAAAGTAAGGGTATTATTACACCCATTTTGCAGGGTTATTTTGAGAATTAAATGAAATAGTATATGTATAAAAAGGCCTTATATGGGTTCTCAATAAATGAGAGCTGATGTTTTTGTTTCTATTACTATTACTGTTGAAAAGTCTTTGTATTCAGAAGAACTGCCTTTGAGTCTCAAATCAGAGAGCTGCTAATAGATATGTGGCTGTGGATAGGTCATTTACCTTCTTACTTTTTTTCCTCATTCATCATATATGTACTTCAAAGTATGAGGGACTGTGCAAGCTGGGGAGAGTGCTATGGATATATGCTTTTTCTTTGCCTAGGAGCTCCCAGAGGAGGCAGACGTATGCATAATAAATACAACCCAAGAGCTAATGGGTATAATAGTAAGCTGGTTAACATCTTGGAGTCAAATAGACAGGGTCAATTACTGTCTCTACCTCTTACTGACTCATGGGCCAGAGCAAGTCACTTAATCCTTTTAGGCCTTAGAGTTCTCATTATTATAATAGGCACAATAATAATAGAAATAGCCTCAGGGATTGTTTTTGAGGTTTGAATAAAATAATGCATGTCAAATCCTTAGCACAGTGCCTGGCACATAGAGAGTGAAAGTCTGCAAGTTTCTAAGATGTGACATAAAATATCAGTTGTTACTAATATTCTGGATAAGAAGGTGTGCACAGAGATTGCTCAGCATCCACTATTGTCTAAACTACTCATGTAATATTTGGTAATGTATAATCATGAAGGTAAATTTTTTCTTGTTCTTCCTCTTATCCAATGGAGCTCTGTTTCCAAAGCATTCTGCCTCCAAGAGAAAAAGGAGCAGAAGGAGAGGTTGGGAGAGCAGATTCCAGATGAGGTTAGAATTGGAATAGCAGGTGATTACATGTGATTTATTTTCTAAGCAACTGCTTCAACTTCATGGTTTACCTCCTTGTATCAATTCCACAGGCCATCTCCTGCTGTCCCCAGCACAGGTGTGAGTCCTGACAGTGAAGGTAGTTGAGAAAATCTATGGCCAACTGGGGAGGGTCTCCAGAGGAGAAAGCTCTGCTTCAAAGGACAGAGGGTTGGTGATGGGCAGGGGTGGTGCTGGAATTAATGAGGGTGGAGGTGTAGAATTATTCTTCATGGCTCTCTCTGCTTGTGGCTTGCATGGATTCTTTCTGGTCCTGTAATTCCTTCATTCAACAAACGTGTTTTGAGCATCCACCATGGGTCCAGTGCTGTGCTAGGGTACTGCAGATAAAGGTGTGAGCAAGACATCATCTGTCTTCCCAGAGCTCATGCAGCGATCCCAAGTTCAAATGTCTACAGACGCTGTGTTAGGGTAATAGCTACTGTAAAAAACAAAACCAAACATTTCAGTGGCTTTCACATGGTAAGAATTTTTACTGTCTAGTGAAATAATAGTCCATTGTGGTTGTTCCTCGTAGGCAGAGAGTAGGTGAGGAGGTCTCTATGCAGTCATTCAGGAACCTAGGCCGATGGTGGCTTTTGCATATTTGGGAAGAGAGAGAGGAGCTTTCATGGAAGGTTTTTATGGGCCAGGACTAGAAGTGGCCCTCATCACTCCTTGGCTAGAACTTAGTCACATGGCCATGCCTAGCAGTAACGTGGGCTGTGGAAAGTAATCTAGCCGTGAACTTAGGAAAAGGAGGAAGGTTTGGTGACTGCATATTAGTCTCTGCCATAGGAATCCAGTGGAAGTGAGTGATGTGGGTTAGATTAGGACTGTGGTGGGCAGGACAACTGAGCTCTTTGAAAACAGCAGATGTGTCTCAGTTTAGAGGATTGCTGCCATGTGGGAAGTATTGCCAAATCTTTGGCTTTTTCAAGAGAATCTGAAAATCTGGATTTTTAAGTGTAATCTCCCAGTTCTTAAATATTGGCAGTCAATTAAAAAATTTAAAGGCATGGTGGGAACAATATTCTGCTGGCCAACTAATCAAACTGTAGGCCAAGTATGGCCCATGGGTTGCCAGTTTTTGGCCTCAGGCTCATCATGGTCCAGCTGGAGAGACCTAAATAAGTAATTACAATTCATTGTGATCAGAGCTGTCACTCCACATAGCTATTCATTTAATCACTTGATATTTATTGAACATCTACTATATGCTGGGTTCTTTTCCAGGTGCTGGAGAGAAAGGTATGAATAAGACAGACACAATCTCTACCTTTAAGGACCTTACAGGCTACTAGTAAGGCAGATAAAATAAGAAAATACAAAAGAGAATAATAAGTATGATGGGTACACATGATAAAGGAACCTAAGCTGGCCAGGGGAATTAAGGAAGGCTTTCTAGTAAATGAGAAGTTGAAGGGAAGATATGAGGTGTGAGGAAGAGTTATTCAGGTGAAAGGTGCTCAGGGAAAGTATGACTCAGGTAAAGGAGTAGCACGTGCAAAGGCCCTAAGGTAAGAAAGCAGAAGGTGCGAAGAATTCCAGTGAGATTGGAAGTAAAGAATAGCCCAGATACCAACCTATTCAGAGCCTGAGGGTACAAATGGAGACCCACATCCTTTATGTCTCTTATCTGTTACATGTAGAAAGTAAAATTTAAATGATAATGAATGTCAAAATCCAAATCCAGATTATTTGAATAAAACTGAAGTTTATTTCAGCTCTAAGAACTTAAACTTAAACTCATTAAATAATTTTAGCATTCAAAGTTCAGCTAGTTGTCAATGTAAAGAATAGATATCATGCTTCATGCTTGCCATGAATGGAATCTAGACCTACATACATACAAACTTCAGCGTAATATAACTTAATATTGCAAAATATTTCTCAGCTGCCATGTTAGACCCATTGCAAATATTGTGCTAATTTCTGAGTGCCTCTGGACCCATGCATTACAACATGAAGGGAAGCAAGAAAATGGTTGCTTGGTATTCCTAGGAAACAGTGCTTCATTTTGTAGAACTATTTTGCATTCGTGTTATCTGAGAGGAAGGATGTGGCACATTAATTAATTCGTTTTTTCTCTTACCTAAGTGTTTTCAATGCTAAAATCTCTGCTTTCCAAGGCACTTTTTGTTTCAAGATGGGCAGGGACACTTCATGGCATTTGAATGCAGTTGCCTTTTGTTTTAAAGATACAGAGCAAAGGATGCAGAGAAGCATTTCCTTGTGGCTTGAATCATGTTAGACATGAGGCTTGTTATTTAGGGTATAGCGCCCACTGTGCTGGTACTAATGCCAGATCTCAAGTTTTCTTAAGAGTTGTCCTAGTGTTCTGCAATATGTTTATTTTTCTGTGTGTTTGTGATATGTGGATGGTCTAACTTGTGCGGGCCCAGCATGGGGACCCTTCTTTTTCAGATCTAAGGGTGACACTGACTTACAGAGTAAGGATGAAAGAGGCACCAGAGAATTTGCAAGAAGTAGACAGGGACCCAATCATGTAAAACCTCACAGGCCACATGAAGGGGTTCGGATTTTATCCTATGTGCAATGAGAAGCCATTTAAAGGTTCTAAGCAGAAAAATGACATTCAGATTTGGATTTTTAAAATCTCACTCTTGAGAGATTTGTGGAAGAGGGATTTGAATGAGGCAATAGTGGATGTGAGTTTTCATTCAATAGGAACTGAATGAGCAATTAGAAGGTCATCTCCATAGTTTTGTACATCCAAGATTCTGTATTTCTGTAGATGTGTCAGCCTTGATTGGGGTTCTTGATGTGGGGACATGTTAGCATTCATTTGGATTTGTTTTCAGTTGGAAATTAGGCTTAAAGACTTTTATGTACTTAGGGAAAGCCCTTCTTTAAATATTTGGTTCAAAGGATTATCTTTGGAGGAGGTAGGGAGTTGAAGTGGGAGGAATTCCTCTCCATTCCCTCATGACTTAAGATGAATGGCCAATTCCATGAGGGGACAGAAGGAGAGGTGGTGAGATGAGAGGATGAAAGTGTGTGTGTAGACGTCAGGTGAACATCAGCATCATCTGGGGGCATCCCAGGCGTCTCCAGTGGGTGGGAGATGTTTCAGGCTTCCATGGGCACTCCTTCCCCATGGACAAGAGCTATTTTATTTGGAGTTTGTTGCCTCTGGTCTCACTTAGTTCCCTCTGGAAATTCCTGAAAGCATTCGGGAGAAGGGCATGGAAGAAGAGGATGACACATGATGGAACAGGTCAATATCTTTCTCGAACATTTAGGAATTAACCCCTAAACATTTTATTATTTAGGTAGGGATAATGAGTGTTTTGATCATGCTTAACAGTGGTCAACTCTAAATTTCAGAATGACCTTTAATGTCATCTTTGCCTTCCTCATTTAAATAATAACCCATGCTGGCAGATTATTCTTTTGTGGAATCTCCATTTATTTCCTCTTTCTTATTCCTTATGTCACTGTCTTAGTTCAAGACCTTATCATCTTGTGTGTCATAGGAGACTAGTTACAGTTTTTTGGGGGGCAATTGATATCATCTCTACAAACCAGTTTATCCATCTCCATAGATGAGTAAATGATAGAGCCTGTCTGTGAAAGAAATCAGGTCATGTGGCTCAAGTAGCCAGCATGGCTAGATCCCTTTCTTGCTGTGCTACTGTAAGGACTAGTGATATGTTAAAAATAGCATTTGGGTGTCCTGACACTAATAGAGGACTCATTCCCTGCTTTAGATTTTCTCTTCTCTTAGCCTGTGACTACTCTCTTTTAAGATACTTGTCTCTAGTTTTTTGAGCCTCAAGGCTCTATGGCAGAATTCCACTCTTCTAGTCCAGACATGGCTGAAACTGTTGGTCTCCCATACAAGAGCCATCCTGCTCTCTTCCTTGACAATAAAGCCTGTGGCCATATGCTCTGGAAAGGGGAGCCATATCCCCAGCCTCTGAGGATGAACCGCAATTGGCCCAGCTCTGTTGCTTACTAGATGGATAACCTAGTACAAGTTGCTTTACCTCTCTGAATTTCAGTGCTAACATCTGTAAAGTGGGGAGATGGACAGATGAGAAGATATCTGGAAAGTCCTTGGCATGTCAGAGACACTCGATAAATGGTAGCCATCCTGACTTTTTCATGGATTTCTGACTGCTTTCCCTTTAGTGACATTCAAAGGGATGGATTTCTTTTCTTTTTTTTTCAATATATGAAGTTTATTGTCAAATTGGTTTCCATACAACACCCAGTGCTCATCCCAAAAGGTGCCCTCCTCAATACCCATCACCCACGCTCCCCTCCCTCCCACCCCCATCAACCCTCAGTTCTCAGTTTTTAAGAGTCTCTTATGCTTTGGCTCTCTTCCACTCTAACCTCTTTTTTTTTTTCCCTTCTCCTCCCCCATGGGTTTCTGTTAAGTTTCTCAGGATCCACATAAGAGTGAAACCATATGGTATCTGTCTTTCTCTGTATGGCTTATTTCACTTAGCATCACACTCTCCAGTTCCATCCATGTTGCTACAAAAGGCCATATTTCATTTTTTCTCATTGCCACGTAGTATTCCATTGTGTATATAAACCACAGTTTCTTTATCCATTCATCAGTTGATGGACATTTAGGCTCCTTCCATAATTTGGCTATTGTTGAGAGTGCTGCTATAAACATTGGGGTACAAGTGCCCCTATGCATCAGTACTCCTGTATCCCTTGGGTAAATTCCTAGCAGTGCTATTGCTGGGTCATAGGGTAGGTCTATTTTTAATTGTTTGAGGAACCTCCACACTGTTTTCCAGAGTGGCTGCACCAATTTGCATTCCCACCAACAGTGCAAGAGGGTTCCCGTTTCTCCACATCCTCTCCAGCATCTATAGTCTTCTGATTTGTTCATTTTGGCCACTCTGACTGGCATGAGGTGGTATCTGAGTGTGGTTTTGATTTGTATTTCCCTGATGAGGAGCGACGTTGAGCATCTTTTCATGTGCCTGTTGGCCATGGCCTGTTGGCCATCTGGATGTCTTCTTTAGAGAAGTGTCTATTCATGTTTTCTGCCCATTTCTTCACTGGATTATTTGTTTTTTGGGTGTGAAATTTGGTGAGCTCTTTATAGATTTTGGATACTAGCCTTTTGTCTGATATGTCATTTGCAAATATCTTTTCCCATTCCGTAGGTTGCCTTTTAGTTTTGTTGGTTGTTTCCTTTGCTGTGCAGAAGCTTTTTATCTTCATAAGGTCCCAGTAGTTCATTTTTGCTTTTAATTCCCTTGCCTTTGGAGATGTGTCAAGTAAGAAATTGCTACTGCTGAGGTCAGAGAGGTCTTTTCCTGCTCTCTCCAAAGGGATGGATTTCTAACTACATGGGTTCAGAAGCTGTGATTCTTTTCAAACAGCACTTCTTACACTAATGTGTGCAGGAATCATGTGGGGATTTTGTTAAAATGCAGATTCTGATTTTGCAAGCCTGGGGTGGGGCCTGAGATTTTGCATTTCTAACAGGCTCCTGGGTGATGCTGCCAGTGCTGGTCCATGGATGACACTTTGAGTAGCCTGGCCAAGGTCTGTAAGGAACCAACAAGTGCAAGCCCTGTTAATGGAAGAGGGAAGAAGTATGAGACTCTGTCCTCTCTTAGAATTTTGCTTCTCATTCAGGCTTCTCTGGGGTCTTTGTTGAATAAGAGAAATTTTCCTCAGACTCTGAGTCTTGGAGGGCTCATACCTCAAGGTCATCCAGTATAGGTAGAGCAACACAGGAGCCATGGGTGATGGCCTGATTTTTCGAGTCCAGTCAGTGCATTTCTGAGTGATGGCTCCTTATGAGCAGCAAATTGTTCTCTGAATTTGGGTTTCCACTCAACTGCTTCAGGCAAACCTAACCTTTCAAACACAAGTGGTGTCTGTCTGGGTGTGACTCAGGTCACCAGGAGGAGGTTACTCCGATTAGGTGAATTGCATTTAAGATGCGGCTTCGGATTGGTCCCTGCAAATAGTATCTCTGCCAAAATGGATGTGTCTGGAAGATGTGGCTGGAAATTCAATCTTGTGGTGATTTGAGGGAGGCGTGTGCCATCCATTGTCCCTAAGTGAAGTCATCTGGGCTGTAACCTCAGATTTGCTGGAAAGTGGCTGTAGGGGTTTGGTCTGCTGGGCCTTGTGTTGGCAAGTGCTGCCTCTTTTGTGCATCTGTCTGGGGGCTCTCCTCTCCTTCTTGATGTCTACCACATGGCCTGGGAAAGAGCGGGCTTCAAGATTTTATGTCTGTGTCTCTTGATGTGCTGGTCCCCCCAAGCCCCCCACCCTGCACCCAATTTGGGGAATATTTTCTGCTCTGATTTCAGTGTTCCTCCCTGTTTTCAAAACCCATTTTAGAAGTCCCTTCTTCCTGGAAGCTCCTCCTCTTCCTCCTTCTCCAACTTCTTCCTCCTCCTCTTTCATCTATGGTGTCATCAGTGATTATTATATAGCTGCCAGTCATTATTATAGCTGCCATTCTAGTTACTGTTGCGATCGTTATGTTTATTACCATTTATTTCCATTTTACCATCCTTGAGCATTGATATGGGGGTGTATGCCTATTATTTCATTCTCCCCCTCCACAATTTCTTGTCATTTCCATCTTACTGTGTCTCAGAAAGGCTAAGTCACTTGCCTGAAGTCACAGAGTTAGAAAGCAATTGAGCTAGAGTTTGAGGTTAATTTTCTCTCCCTAGCTTCATGTTACCAGTTTCCCAATCTTAGAGAAAAGTGAGGCCCTGTTATGCCACCTTCCAGGATTGCTCCTTCACTCTGCATCCCATCCACACACTGAATAATATAATACTTAAAAACCTGGCCTGTGGAGCCAGGCATCTTGAGTTTAAATGTCAGCTCTGTCTCTATCCAGATATGTGACTGGAAGCAAATGTCCAAATCATTCCAACCTCAGTCTGTTCATCTGTAAAATGAGGACGAAACATCTTAGGGTTGTGTGGGGATTAGATGAGTTGGGAAATTCTAAAAGGGTTTTGGCACCTGTCAGCTATTATTTTTACCCAGTTTTGCTTTTTCAGTTGGCTTTTGTTGAGAAATTACCTATTTTGTTTATTCAGTCATCAATTCAGCAAATATGTGTTAAACACCTACTACTTGCCAGATATTATAGTTGGTGCTATGAATTTCTTTCATTAATCCTAACTAACTGTGGCCAAAACCAAGTTGTTGCCAGCCTTGTTGCCTCAGTTTCCTCCTCTGTCAAGTGGAATTAATGAAGACTACCTCATAGGATGGCTTGCAGGATTCAGTGCTTGATGAATGCTTGCTAGACAGAATATGAAAGTCCCTAACAAGCTCTTATAATCCCATGAATGACATTCAGATTCAAGAAATATATCATTTTTTCCTGAAACAAATTAAATTGATTTCTGGGGTCATTTACTTAGTTGATGGGGTTCCATCCTGCTTCCTACTGGAATCTTATTAAGGACCTCATGGTCTCAAGAAGACTGAAAAAGGGTCCATCCTTGGTCCTCAGTTCTCCACCCTTGCAGTTGTTTTTGTGGGTACCCCAGCTGATCTTTTGTCCCCCACTCTCTGGGGGGGTGCTTCTATTCTTTCAAGGGTTCCCTGAGCCTGCTGAGTTTTGCCCAAGGAAATGGACCCCTGAAATTGTGTTTTTGCTAACTTGGATCTTTACTTCTTGGACCTGGATGGCAACAGGGTCCAGGGTTCTTTTCCTCATGGGACTGGCTCTCCATCTCAAGGTACCTCTTTCTCTGCTTCTGCTGCTCTATTTTCTCTTCCTCCACCTTCTTCAAGGTAACTTCTGCTTGATTCCTTGATAGGGCTATTTTTTTTTTCCAACAAGGGTCCTTTATTCCAGCATTGGTGAGAGTAGAGAAATTACCTTTCTTTCTTAGTTTCCTATAACATTGTGAAGAACTTGACAAATCAACATGTGAATCCTCAGCTCATTGAAAACATAACACAAATGGTAGCTATGGCATCTCTGTGTATCCTCTTTTCTCTCCCAGAAAGTCAGCTCCCACCTGTGGGCAGAAGAAGGGTCTAACACTGTTCGTAACTAGGTACCAGATATTTTGCAGTCATTAGCTCACTGAATCCTCAGAATGATGCTGTCAGATCAGTACAACTTTCATTCATCCAATCTATTGAGGTTAGATAACCTGCCAAGGTCACGCAGCCAGAAAGTGGCAGACCTGGGCTTTGAATCCAGGGCTGTCTTCTCCCTGTCCACACACTAGTCACTACATTTCCTGATCTTCCAGGTCTTCTGTTTTTTGTTTGCTTGTTTATTTGTTTTTTTGTGAACCTGTAGCAACCAGTACAATAGATTATACTAAATGCTGATGGAAAGAAGTACTTCACAAGCAAAGGAAGTTCAGAACTCACTTGTGTTGAAGTCTTGCATTCTTTAAAGCAAATGGGCTGTGAAACAACCCTTTTTCTAGACCACTTGAACATAGCTCATCCATTTCTCACCCTTCTCTCTTCAATAATTTAGAATCTGCTGTACATGGGGGGTATTTTGAATTAGGGAACTATATTGAAATTTAAAATCTATTAAAAAATTATTTGTTACTATTTGGGAGCCTATCAACTGGGAGTCCTAGACTCATTGCTAAAACTCTTTGTGTCTTCACAAACCATTTTTATATGCGAAGCAGGCACTATTATTCTCAGTGTAGAGATTGAAACTTAAGCTCAGAGAAGTTAAAAAAATATGCTCAGGGTCACTCAGCTAGAAAGTGACAGTGATGTGATGTATAACCAGGTCTATCTGAAGCCACAGGCTGAGTTCTTAATCACTTTCTTATGCCCACCCACAAGTCTAGGCCAATAGGAATTTTATGATCCCTTGTAGCTTGAGAAACATCTACCTCACCTCCAATTTCTAATATTCAGTGGTTCGGCCTAGGATTCCCTCCACTAATTTCATATTCAAATATGAGGAAGTCAGAAGTTTTGAACTTGTAGCATATTTTTCTATGGACACTCCATTATAAAACGTGTAATATAAGATCTCAGATTATTAGACCATTTTTGGACACTTGGAATATAGTGGAAATGGCTACTCTGATGGTTAATTTTATGTGTCAACTTGACTGGGCCTGGGGTACCCAGATGTTTGATTAAACATTTCTGAGTGTGTTTGTGTGGGTGTTCCTGGATTAGATTAACATCTGTATCTTTACACTGAGGAAAGCAGAGTGGCCTCCCTAATGTGGGTGGGCCTCAATGAATCTGTTGAAGGCATGAATATACTCAAAACTTGAGTGAGAAAGAACCTTTTCTCCCTACCTGACTATTTTTGAGTTGGGACATCAGTCTTTTCCTGCCTCTGAACTCAGACTCAGACTGAAACTATACTATCAGCCCAAAGACTTGGACTGGAACTTCCACCATTGATTCTCTTCTGGATCTCCAGCTTGCCAACTGCAGATCTTGAACTTTTTAGCTCCCATTATCATGTGGGCCAATTCCTTATAGTAAATATCTATATCTGTTTCTGTATCTGTGTCTGTGTATATATCTCCTATTGGTTTTGTTTCTATGAGAATCCAGACTAATGCAGCTACCTTCATGTTCACAGTAATGCATTTTGCTTCCTGGCGCTCCTAGTTGCTATGGTGAGTCTTCATCTGCATGTACATTTAAGGAAACATCCCAGTTTATTACAAGTTATTTGGAAGAACTTGGCCATGGTGTCTGTTTGCAGTTAATATTGGGCAAATGGAAAATGGCTTGGTGCTAAGTGGTTTCTAATCAGTGGCAACAGATGTTCACAGAAGGCAGAATTTCTTTGAATCAGTGTTTTGATAATAACATTAAACACAAATCCTAAGGTAGAAAGAAGAGCTTTAGTTTAGGCCATATGTGCTTTTGCTAGAGATTCTGGGTGAGTGAGTGATGGAACTTTCTACATATCTCAAGAATTGTAACTGGCTACCCTGAGGTCACTGGAGTTGTCCCTTGCTTCTCCTCTAGCTCTGGGGATTTGAGGAAGGAGGTCTTCTGAGATTATAAGAGCCCTAGACTTTCAGTTAATAAAATTGAAAACACAAAGGCGCTAAAAAAATTCTTTTCTCTTATAAATACCTCCTCTCTGCAAGGATTCTTCTCTTTTTCTTCCTTTGGAGGATGCAGTATTATGCTGAATCCAGCTCCCACTGGCTAATGCGAACAGACTCTTAAATAGTCAAGAATTTTGGAAGCAGTTGTTAAACCGTTGGTGGTTTAGTCATGGTGGGATTATTTACATCAGTGACATCTTCAAATGTTACAAACCAAGGTTTGTTTCTTTTCCTGAGAGCCAGTTTACCTGCATACCACTAGCCATAAACACTAAAGTTAATATTTGTGGGGTTTGCCTGTCCATCATCCATTTCTTTGCCTACTCTGGTAACAGCAAATTTCCTTCAGGAAAACACTTTCCACTTATCTCAGGTGGGTGGTTTGGGTGGGATTGGCCATATCCCCCAGGTTCAAGAGTGAGTATGTGACCTAGCTTTGGCCAATCAGAGCATTCCATCCCCTGACCACAATGATTGGTTTGTAGGTGGACATGTGACCCTTTTAAAACCAACTAGAGAAAATTATGGAACTTTTTGTGATACCTCCAGGGAAGGGAATCTTGCTGCTATGAAGGATAGAGATTGTAGGAGATTAGAGTTCAAGAGAACAAAAAGCCTGGAGATAATTCAGGAGAACAAGATGAAAAGAGGTGGATAGACACCAGGTCCTGATGGTGTGGGTTGAGCTCCTGAAAGTTGTGCTGGAAGCTAAATATCCCTTAACTTTGAAATTGCTGAGCCAATAATTCTGACTCCATCCCTATCATTGTTTGGCTTAAACCGTGTATATTGGGTTTTCTGTCCCTTGTAAGTTACAAATTGCAACTGAAAAAAGTTCCATTTATTTCAGGGTTCTTCCAGCGCTCATGCTTGGAACACATTCCAAGAAAGCCAGCAAGAAAATTTAATGGAGTCTCTGGTAGAGAGAAAGTAGGAAGAGCTTTTATCTCCACTTAAGGAAACATGCCATGGTTTTCAACCCCCTCTCCTCTACACCTACACAAATCTTTGTGAAATACCAGTTTTACCATTTTCCAACTGTGTGCACTCAGGCAACTACTAAACTTCTCTGAACCTCAGGTCCTTAATCTGAAAAGGCAATATGTTAATGTCTAACTCTCATGGTTGATAGGAAAGTTAGATGAGACAGTGCACAATGTTTTGAACAGAATAAATATTACTATAATTATCAATTAAAAAAGGTTGTACAGAGGTAGTCTGGGACCTTATATTACATGTTTTATAATGCCGTTTCTGTAGAAAAATACCTTTCAAGTTTCAAGACCCTGACTTCCTCATGTTTAGACCCCAAGTGGAGGAATCCTAGACTGTGCAACCGAAAATTGGAAATTTGAAGTGATGTGGAAATTTTAGGGATCATAAAGTTCCCCTTGGTCTATCCCTGAGGGTAGGTTCCATGCCCTTTCATTCATATCTGTATCCCCAGGGCCAGTTGCTTTGTGGTATTTGAGAACACTTTGTCAAATGAACAACTCTCTCCTCATTTTATCACTGGGAAACAGACTAAGAGAAGATGAACTTCTGAGCTATAGTGTCTTCACCCTATGATGTATGAAGGAATAGATATTAAACATCATCTTAAAACCTGGCACTGGAATTTCTTCTGAAGAAACATGCCTAACTCACCCATGTGAGCTCAGTGGTTTAGACCAGTGCTGTCCAGTAGTAATACATTGTGAGCTACATATGAAATTTAAAATTTTCAAGGAGCCACATTGAAAGTTAAAAAGAAACAAGTGAAATTATTTATTATATTTAAATATTATCATATTAAAATTATTGGTGAGGTATTTGGCATTCTTTTTTTGTGCTATGTTTTCAAAATTCAGTGTATATTTTATGGTTATGATGGGTCTCCATTTGGACTAGTCACATTTCAAGTGCTCAGTACCCCCATGTGGCTCTTGGCTACTCTGTTGGTTTAGAGAGTGAAACCCCAAGGATTTGCTAAGCTGTTTTGTAGGAGATATGGAGGGGGGAATGGTAGAAGCATCTAAATGGAATGTTCCAACAAAATGGGAGAAGGATATGTGTTTCTGTAAAGTATCTTGATACTGTTCTGGGAACCTCCAAACATTATAGGAAAGTCAAACAATCCCCTTTGTAATGGTGAGAGTGGTTTTTAATGTGAAAGCTGGAGAAGGCCTAGAGTTTCCCATTAGGCATAATGTGGTCAGCCAGAGGAGACTGTGAAGTTCCTCTCTTGCCCTGCAATCACAGTTTTTGGGAGAACTTTGGACAGGAGTGGAATTCATTTGAAAATGATGGCTGAATACAGTTTTACTTAGCTCTCACAGCTGGTAGTGGGGCCACAGAAATGGCAAAGTGTATTGATAAGGGAAGCACAGGGGATTGCAAGAACAAGGGAGGGTTCCTTGAGGCTGGATGCGTAGGTCATGTCCTGGAGAACAGAAAGTAAGGAGGAGAGACAGGTCTTCCCAGAAGAGGGAGGGGACAATATGTGTGAAGGACCAGGGGCCAGAGAGAGCAGGAAATTCTAGAATTTCAAGGACTTCCCTCTGGTGGGAATGTGAGTAAGATGGAGTGGTGGCCAGAGAGAAAGTCAGGAGAGCAGAGAGCACATCCTGAATGGCTGGCTGGGTCATAGTGAAGAGTTTGGGTTCCATCTTAAGGCTATGGAATATAATCTGTATGTTTAAGAGATCACTCAGGTTGTGGGGGATGGTCAGAGGGGCCAGGATGGAGGCAAAGTGGTCATTCAGGGGTTTTGCAGTCATCCAGGTGAGAAGTGATGGGGGCCCCACCTAGTGTATAGGTAGTGGAGATAGGTAAGGTTGTAGAGATGTTTTAGAGGGAAAATGGATGAAACAGGTTTGTACATGCATATGTCTGAGTGTGCAGGTATGTGGGGTTATGGAATGGAAGGACACAAGAGACAGGGAGGAACCTGGGATAATTTCCAAATTTCTAGATTGGCCAATTGTGTAGAAGATGATGCCATTTAGCCAGTTGAGCAAATAGCCAACCTAGAATGAGCTCTGCAAGATACCAATAATGAAGGCATTTTTCTAAATCTTTAAATCAGGCCACTCAGATTTCTTAGGAGGGGAAAGAATAACTTAAATCAGGTTTCTCCTAGAAGTTCCAGAGAGGCCATTGGCTCACAGAGTTGGGAAAATTGCATTTTCTCTCTCAGCCTCAATTTTTCTTCCATTTGCAAAATGAAAATAATAACTCTTACTTTTATAAGGGCACTGACAGAATAAAATGCAATGACAGATGTAAAGGCACTTTGAAAGTAAAGCATTCAATTATTATTATTGTTATGCTTATCGGGAAGTGTTTGGAAAGTCCTCATCATTATTATCGAAAATCAAGCTTGAGGCCTTGGACTGGTGGGTTACATAGCTTATTATTCCAAGAGAAATTTACATCAGAGACAAAAAAAAACTTGAGTCCTGGAAGCTCAAAAAACAGATATACAAACTCTTCATTCATACATTTGTTCATTCACTCAGTTGTTTAGCATTTCTTGGGCACCTACTATGTGCCAGTCATTGTGTTGGGTGCTGGGGGGCTAAAGAAGCAAAATCTGTTTCCTGTTAACAAGACTATAAAGGGCATGTCCCCAAATAACTGTAATTATACACATTTAAAAAGTTTATTACCCTCTATAGAATATTTTTATATACTGTTCAATACTTTAAAAAAAATTCCCCACGGTGAGCATCATTATTTTCATGTTGTTGACATAAAGACTGAGGCATAGAAAGATATATTTCCCTGGCCAAAGTTGCCTATTTAGGGAGACCCAGGACTCAAACCAGGGACTTCTTCATCCCAATCCAATGCTGATGGTGGGTGGCTTGCAGTAATAACACCAGCTAGGATTCGTTGAATGTTTCTTTGTATAGCTGCTGTGCTGACTGGAAATATGTTATTTTAGTAAATTCTCCTGACACCAGAGGAGTTAATATTATCTTTAGAAGATAGGCAGACAGACAGAAAGTATGTCTATGCACATACATATGTGTATACGCCCAATTGTTTGCCACTTAGTATATACCAAACACTTCACATATATTATTTAATTTTCACAACCACCCAAGGAAGTTGGCACTGTTATTGTCTCTTTTGTGGATGAAAACGTTAATTCCCAGAGGCATTAAGTAACTTGCCTGACTTCACACAGAGAGAGGTACAGACAAAATGCCCTGAGAATTCAAAAGAGAACCATTTAATGGTTGGTGTGGAAAGGTAAGTGGAAAGCTTCCAAACCCACAGATGTGCATATGCCTCTGGTGGATACTGGTAATAGACAAATGAAATGTCTACATCAAATATGTGACACTGGGCAGGGCTGACCTAGGGTAAATGTATCAATGTCTGGGCATTGGTCTGTTCTCATGATCTGGAAATAACAGCATTGTCATTTCCCCATACCCCCCAGGAACTTTCCTGTTCCCTCTTAGCTCCCAGACACCCCAGGGCAGACCTCTTCCTCTTGTAGCTCCTGATACAATGGAACCATCAGTGTCTCATGCCATAATAGCAGTTCTCTGTTGTGAAATGAGAAAATGTGACTTAATTCCACTCATCCTCAGTCACTCCATGGTAAAATAGGCTTAATAACATTTATTGCCTATCATTATTGTGAGGAGTATATAAGATCAAGCATATGTAGTACTTGAAACAGTGGCTGGCATACTCTGAGAAATGATGGATCTTATTATGGGTAGTACCTTCTAGATTAATTCCCCATGAGCTATTCTTTTATGACAGTTTTGAAGTCAAAAGCATTCATATTTGCAGATGGAATATATGAATCTCAGATCTCTGGGAGAGCCAAGTTCATTAAATCCATTTGGTCTTCTTTGCAGTGGGGATTTGGAGTGGGATTCTCCAGATGCTGATTGTAATGCCAGCTGTTGAAACAAACCAATCCCTAGATCCAGTAGTGCAAATACTGTAAAGTTTATTTCTCACTCATGTACTGGGTCATTGTGGTTGTTCTGGTCATTGGGGTGGTTGTGATTCCAGGACCCAGGTTTTTTCCATCTTGTGGCTCTGCTCCCTCCTCTGGAGCCTTGAAATCTTCTACATCTAACCAGAGAATGAGGGAGAGAACATGAAGGGGAAGTGAGATCTTCAAGGGTGAGGCATGGAAGCAGCTCCCATCACTTCTGTCCACATCCTTTGCCTGGAATTCAGTCACATGGCCACACATAACTGCAAAAGATGCTGGGAAATGTGGTTTAGTCATATGCCCAAGAAGAAGAGAACATGTTTGGTGACCAACTAGCCAATCTCTACCTTAGTGATCATGTCAAGGGGACTTCAAATTTGGCCAAGAAGCCTGAGGTATTTACCATTCCTTTTCTGACTAGCCTGGGAAGACTCTTTGAAGAAGGAGAGATTTTAGGAACTACTAGAAAGAATGGAATTCATCTTGTTGGGGACCCACTGTGTGCAGAGAGCATGCCTGTTACTCCTATCACCTTGTTTAGTCCTCACAGAAACAACCTGAAGGCAGTTTAATTATCCCCACGGAGCAAACCCTGGTAAATGTCTAGATACCATTAATTGAGGGCCTACTATGTGCTAGGTCCCTTGATTTACATGTGTTATCTTGCTTTAACCTCACAAACCCTGTCAGGGAGGCAGCGACATTCACCATTTTACAGTGAAGAAATCAAGGCCCAGATATGTAAAGTTATTTGCCCAAGGACATGCAACTAGTTAGTATGTGGCTGAACTGGGGCTGGAATTGACCCTGGAGTCCTAGTTCTTATCACTAAGATTTGGAAATAAGCTCCTATGCAGGATTCCTTTATTTTTTAATTTTTTTAATGTGTATTTATTTTTGAGACAGAGAGAGATAGAGCATGAACGGGGGAGGGTCAGAGAGAGGGAGACACAGAATCTGAAACAGGCTCCAGGCTCTGAGCAGTCAGCACAGAGCCCGACGCGGGGCTCTAACTCACAGACAGTGAGATCGTGACCTGAACCGAAGTTGGATGCTTAACCGACTGAGCCACCCAGGCGCCCGGTAGGATTCCTTTAAATACAGGATTGATTTCATCTCAGGCTCCCATTCCCTGCCTGTGCTCCCCTGAAGTGGGGGCACCTCTGGAACAACCAGGGATTTCCAGTGGCCAGGGAGAGATGGCATGGTTGAGGTCTTTCCTGACAAGGCTCTGCTTCTGAGTTCAATTCCTTCCCTAATCTAACCTCTGCTACATGCCAACAGTGACTAAGCCTTTGACTCACTTCTTTGATGGCCTGAGGAGTCCAGCGCAGATGAAATGTGCAGCGCCTGGAAGTCAGCCACCTGTCAGCATCTAGGCCTGATGCCAGGGGTACACATTTGGGTGTTTGAGATGGGAATACCCAGAAGCACCATTTGTGATGATTTTCCATGCCTTACACAATCAACACTTGTCTGTGTTCTTTGCAGGCCATTGCACTGGCAGATTTATTTATCTTATTTCAAAACTCTGTGTAGTTTCTGAACAGATACTTTAGGTAACAGAGATTCTTGCATTTTTTTTTTTTTTTGCCGTTCTTACTCAGCTTTAATACTACTAATTCTAATAATAGCATTAATACTATAATAGCCAATGTTTATTAAGTACTTGTGTGTCAGGTTTTTATATGGTTGTGCTAGTCATTATCCTTGTCAACAACTCTCAGAGGTGAGTACTATTATCCCCATTTTATTTTTAATTTTTAAAAATTTATTTATTTATTTTGAGAGAGAGAGAGAGAGAAAATGTGTACATGAGCAGGGCAGCGGCAAAGAGAGGGAAGAGAGAGAGAGAGAGAGAGAGAGAGAGAGAGAGAGAGAATCCCAAGCAGGCTCCATGCTGTCAGGACCCATTGTGGAGCTCAGTCCCACAAACCATGAAATTATGACTTGAGCTGAAATCAAGAGTTGGATGCTTAACCGACTGAACCACCCAGATGCCATTAATTTTTCCCATTTTAAAGAATAGGAAAATGAGCCTCAGAGAATTTAAGCAATGTGTCCAAGTGATGCTTGGAGTTGCATTTGCTTCCGTGTTCACTCACGTGGTTGTTGGTGGCTTCACTTCCTGGCTGGCTGTTGACTACAGGCCTCAGCTCCTTGCCATGTGGGCTTCTCTATTGGGTACCTGAGTGTCCTCACACTCTGGCACCTGGACTCCCGCAGAGTAAATGATCTAAGTAAACCCAGACAAAAGCCATAGTACCTTTTATCACATAATCTTGGAGGTGACTTATCATTACTTCTGCCACATTCTATTGCTCACACAGACCAAGGCTGGTATAGTATAAGAAGGTATGGAGACTAGGAGGCAGGACTCTTTGAGGGCCATCTTGGAGGCTAACTAACATCCCAGGAAGTGGGTTTGTGCTGTGTGCCAGAGTACTTTACCAAATGCACTTTCCTTGAAGGTCAAAAAAAAAAAAAATGGTTTATGTTCTGACTTCCTCACTCTGAGTGAGTTATAGCCCCTTTTTGCTCTCCACCTAAGCAGTATAGTGAGGATGCTAGGACCATGGGCACTGGAGCTCACCTGGGTGCAAATCCTGGTTCTACCCCTAAATAGTCCTGAGAATTTGGGCAATTATTAATCCTCTATTCAGTTTCTCCTTTGTTAAAACAAGGATAGATTACTTCCTGGAGTGTTGTGGGGATCAAATGAGGTAATGATGGAAAAGATAGTGGATGTAAAGAACATGCTTGTCACAGAGCTTAACACAAGCAGGTGTTCCAGAATAAGTCTGAGCTATTACATTTTAAATAAGAAAGTTGGACTCTCTTCTCTCTGGCCATAACCTGAACTTCATGGTCACCCAGAACTGCTCCATCACTGAAATCCTAAATGTAGACACTTCATACTCAGGTCACACTCTCCTGTCCTTTGAACTTTTCATTCACTTACTACCCTCCCCCTCCACCCCCCCCGCAAAGATGGCCACTGCACCTTCAATTTTCTTTATTTCTGCCAGCCCCCATGTGTCTTCACTCCTTTCCTTGTCAAGTCTAGGAATCATAGTCCATCATTTGAGCTAACTTCTTAGCAGTGTCTTCAACTGCCTCATTCCGCTCTCCCTCTTATACCACTGGTGAATCCCCCATCCTGGACCCATGCATCTTTCTGACTATCTGCACCTACATCTGTTCTGGGGAGTTCTCCTGGATTAAATCCCGGAGTATTCTATATTGGCACCACTGCAATTCAAGGGATCTATTCTCACTGTAGCCTAAATTCCTCGTGTTACTGTATTCAGCTGCCTTTCTTTCCCAACTTTCTTAACTTGTCCTAAATCTCCCTCTCTACCATCCCTTTTTTTTTTTTCCTGCTGTCCTTCTTCCTCTCACCAAATACTGATCACCTAGCACATGGCATGTGTATTGATAGGCACTAGAGAATCAGCAGTGAGCAAAATGGTAGGGTTATGGCTCCTACATTTGGAAGTTTCAAAGAGAAAATATAAGCCATCAGGTAGGCATTATCTTTACTTCCTGTTTTAACAGGAAGTAGCGGTTATACCCATCTTGAGATTTATCATCCTCTTCATTCTTTTCGTTCTTCTCTTTGTTATCAATATCACCATCACAATTTCTTACATTGTGTCTACTATGTGCTAAGGACTTTTTTTTTTAAGTTTATTTATTTTGAGAGAGAGTGCATGCACAAGTGTGCATGCGTGCTCAAGTGGGGGAGGGGCAGAGAGAGAGAGAGTCCTGAGCAGGCTCCACATGGTCAGTACAGAGCCCGGTGCAGGGTTTGAACCCATGAACCATGAGATCATGACCTGAGCTAAAACCAAGAGTCAGGCGCTTAACTGACTGAGCCACCCAGGCGCCCATGCTAGGGACTTTTCCAAGCAATTTATATACATTAACCCATTTAATACATTACATTACATGTATTAATTCACCAAACTCTAGGAGGTAGATACTCTTATCATCTCCTTTTTTTCTTTTTTCTTTTTCTTTTCTTTTTTACATGTGAGGAAATGAAGCTTAGGTTAAGTATCTTGCACAAATCACAAGTCATACTACCATTCATTTTTTTACTCTTAAAATGGAAGGAGTATTCTGTCCCCTCCTGAAGGTTAATCTGTCCATATTTGTTTTGGATCTAAGGTTGCCAGATTTAGCAAACAAAACTATAGGAATCCAGTTACGTTTGGATTTCAGATAAACAATGAGTAATTTTTAACAAAAGTATGTCCCATGCAATATTTGGGACATACTTAACACTAAAAATTGTGTATATAATAGCATTCTGTAGTTTATCTGGTAACCCTGTCTGGATGCCACACTGTCCTCAGGGAATTTAGTAAGTACTCTGTACCTGTGCCTCCTGGGAGTGTTACGATCACTGCACTCTAGTGCAAACTGGGTGATAGTGCTTTGGGAGTGGCATAATACATTCTGGACAAAACATCCTGAGGCTGCCCTTTGGGATGGGTGCCGCTGATGGAGGCACGGGTATGGTAATGATCAGGTATGGCAAATGTGGTGATTCCATTTTACAGAATCAAGGTTTCCCTATTCAGCAAGATCCCTGGAACTGGACCAGAGGGAAGCCTGGAGTCTTCCTCATCAAGAAGGTGCAAACAAGGGCTTCTATCTCCTCTCTTGGTGTTTCTGGGCAGAGAGCTGCACCTCTAATGAGAAATGAGGTCAGCAGGGTAGAGGGAACACTCCTTGGTTCTTTATTGAATCCAATCATTTACATCTCATTGAACCCAATCAAATTAGCCACTTATCACATTAAAATGGCAAAAGAGAGATTGTGTCAAGCAGTGCTAATTCAATAAGAAAGAGGAGCTGGCTGAGAGTGCTGTGTCATAGGATTCTGACACCCACTTTCAAGAAGTGGAAGTCTGATGTCCCTTTCTGTCCACAGTGGTCATGATGACCTTCCTCAGACAGCTTTGCTGGATACCAGACTGACAATGAAGTGAAAATAGAAGTCCTGAGCTCTGTAGCAGCATAGCCTGTTAAGAGTGGGACAAAAGAAGAATGGGGTGACATGGTACCTTCAGGGAGAAGTAATTTTAAGGGTGTTGCCTGGGATTTGGAGTCAGACTCTGAAGCTTACCAGCTGTGTGACTTTGGGCCAATTACTTGACTTCTCTGATGCCTGGTTTCCTCATCCATTAAATAGAGGATGGTAATATTTGCCCCATCAGTGTTTCCCATAGATGGTATTCCAGAGAAAGTCGTTCCCTTCCCAATTTCCTGTTAATCCTTTTCAGTAGGTTAAGGAGAAGGACTCATTTTGGTACTAGACTGTCTTTAATACTTGAAAAACTCTGATCCTTCCCTGGGTGCTAGGGTGTTAGGTTATGGTTGAGAGTTAGAATCATTCAGGCTTGCATTTGAATCCCCCTGCCATCCTTACTAGCTGTGTGATCTTGGATAAAGTGGTTTAACCACTCTGTATATTAGTTTCCTCACATGTAAAAAGAGAATAATAGTACCCACCTTGTAGGTTTGTTAAGTGTAAATGACTTCATGAATGGAAAATGCTTAGTACAGAGCCTGGCTCATAGTAAATAGCAAATGCTACTGGTTCTTTTACCCCTGTTCTTCCCCCTTCTCCTTCTCTTTTTCCCTCCTTCTTCTTGTTCTTTTTTTGAAAAATGTTTATTTGTTTTTGAGAGAGAGAGAGAGAAAACAAGCAAGCACGAGCTGGGGAAGGGGAGAGAGAGAGAGAGAGAGAGAGAGAGAGAGAGAGAGAGAGAGAGAGAATGCCAAGCTGACTTTGTGCTGTCAGTGCAGGGCCTGATGCAAGGCTCAGTCTGACTAACCATGAGATCATGGCCTGAGGTGAAATCAAGAGTTGGACACTTAACTGACGGAGCCACACAGGTACCCCTCCTTTTTGTTCTTCATCAGTCTCTTCTCTGCCACTTTCTCTCCCAGACCCTCATGCCGTCTGCAATCCACCCAGTAGAACAACTTGTACTTCCTGACTATGCCATGCTTTCCCCTGCCTCATGACCTTTGCATGTGCTTTCTTTCTGACTGGAACATTCTTCTCTCACACTCTTTGCTGGCCAACTCCTACTTACCTTCTAGCCTGCAGCTGATAATTTGCTTCTTCCAGGATGCCTTCACTGACTTACATTCCCCATTCCCTGTGGTTCTTTCCAATTGCAATGTCTTAAAATTTTTCTCTCCTTCCCTGAGAAGTCTGAGAGCTTCGTGAGGGTAGAGTTCAAGACCCTGATCTGCCTTGTTTTTTCTTATACTCTCAACACCCAGCACAGAATCTGACACCCAGTAATTGGTGCCTGAGAGCCCCCCCAGGGGCCTGATACAATTCTACATATTTTATATATACTGACTTGTTTAATACACATAACTTTCTGAGATAAGTTCTATTTTATTCTTAACAACTTTATTGAAATATAATTGACGTAAAATAAACCACACATATTTAAAGTGTACAATTTGATACATTTTGACATATGTACACTGATGGGAAAAAACAATCAAGATGATGAACATATCCATCAGCCCCAAGTACTCCCTGTGCCCCCTTATAAATCTTCTATCCCTGCTTTCCTGCTAACCCCTCCCCAAGTAACCATGCTATGCTTTCTACCACTGTGGAGATGTTTGCATTTTCTAAAATTTTATGTAAGTGGAATCATGCAGTATGAACTCTTTTTTGTCTGGCTAATCCACAGAGCATAGTTATTTTGAGATTCATCCATTTTGTTGCATGCATGAATGTTCATTCCTTTTAATTACTGAGAGGTATTCCGTTGTATGGATACATCACAATTTATTTATCTACCCCCCTGTTGATGGACATTTGGTTGTTTCTAGTTTGGGGCTATTACAAAGAAAGCTGCTATGGATATAGGTTTTATTTATTTATTTTTTATCTCATTTTGGAGGTGAGGAAGCCAAGGTAGGGAATATATCACTTGCTTATGGCCACAGAGCTAGTTAATGGCAGAGCCATATGCAGACTGAGCTACTGTAGATCCAGAGACCAAGCTCTTTTTCCCTTCCTTTTTATAAGGAAAGTCCCAAATGTAAACAAAAGTAGAGAGAATAGAATAATGCAGACCCATGGATCTATCACTCAGCTCCAGCAGTTAAGTCATGGCCATATTATTTAACCCTTTCTACATTTTAAACGTTTCTCCTAGAATATTTAAAATTTTTAAATGTTTATTCATTTTTGAGAGAGACAGTGTGTGCGTGCACGTGAGCAAGTGGGGGAGGGGCAGAGAGAGAGAGGGAGATGAGAAATCTGAAGCAGGCTCCAGGCTCTGAGCTGTCAGCACAGAACCCGATGCGGGGCTCGAACCTATGAACTGTACGATCATGACCTGAATTGAAGTCAGACACTAACTGAGCCACCCAGGCACCTCATCTCTTAGAATATTTTAAAGTGAATCCCAGCTATAATGTTTTCTCACTTACAAATATGTCAGTTTATATCTCTGACTTATGTGAATATAAAAAAAACTTTATTGTGGAAATTTCAAACCTAGGCAAAAGTAGAGACAATAATGTAATAACTTCCCTTGCACGCATCATCAGCTTTGACACTTATCAATTCTGGGGTGGTCTTGGTGCATTAGACTCTCATCTATATTCCACTTTTTCTCCCCTGCCAATTATTTTGAAGCAAGTCTCAGGCATTTTTATCATTTTATCTGTAAATATTTCAGCATGTATCTATAAAAGATAAGGACTCTTTTAAAAAACATAGCTATAATGCCATGATCACCCCTAAACATTTTACAGTAATTTCCTTTATATCATCAAATATTCAGTTGACATTCATAGTTGTCTGATTCTTTCATATTGTTTTATTGCTTTTTCTTCTCTTTCCATCTTTCTCCCTCCATCTCTTTCCTTTTTTTCTTTTTACAGTGTGTTTGAATCAGCATACAAACAAGGTCCATATGTTGCAACTGGTTGAAATGTCTCTAAAGTCTGTTTTAATCTATAGATTCTTTCTCTCTTTTTTTCCTTTGCTTTTTTTTGTTAGAGAAACAAGGCCACCAAGGTCATATTTTACATATTCTCCATGCCATCAGCACTCTCACAAAATTAACAATAATCCTTAATATCATCTAGTATCCATCTGTATTCATATTTCCTGTCTCAAACATGTCTTCTGTTTTTTTCAAATCAAGATCCATGAGAGTCCCCCATTGCATTCAGTGGTGATGGCTCTGAGACCTCTTCTGCCCCATGACAGACCAACAAACCTCTTCCCCACTTGTCAGTCTGTGTCCTGAAGAATGCTTCATAGCCAGGGTCCTAGAGACTATACTGTGAGCCACAGAGCTGCGCTCCCTTTCCTTTATATCATCAAATATTCAGTTGACATTCATAGTTCTCTGATTCTTTCCTATTGTTTTATTGCTTTTTCTTCTTTCTTCCTCCTTCTCCCTCCCTCTACCTCTTTCCTTTCCTGACAAGCTATTCTATGAATAATTGTTGAATGAATGAAAGAACAATTGAGTTCTAGCAAGGAGCAGCTAAGATAGCAAGGGGTCCTAACACTCCTGGAACATTGTCTAAAGTAATTTCTTTTATTTGAGTCTAGACCAGTGATTTCCATGGGTGTATGTGCATGCATACACAACAAACTGAGATATTACATGAAACCTGCAAAAATAATGATGTTGAAGACTGAGTGTTTAAGAGCCTGAGTGCCAATTGCATACTGCCTGCCTGGTCAGAGTCCTCGCCTTGCTCTTACAAGCTGAGTGACCTTGGACCTGTTACCTAACTTCTCTGAGCCATGGTTGCCTTTTCTGTGAAAGGGGATTTGTAATGGCACCTACCTCTGGGAGCTGTTGTAAGGATGTAATGTGTCAACCTGTGCAAGCTGATTAGAAGTGTGCCTGGAATATTGCGAGTTTTCAATATATGTTGGCTCCTATCATGATAATTAATGTTATGAAAAGGGAGGGTGGGGGCGGCATGATGGGGTTTATGGATCCCCTCTCAGAGTTCTGTGGAGCCCAGTTAACAACCTCTGGCCTCAATGACACCCAGAGCTTTCTCCCTCTGCTATCACTTTATTTGGGGCTCATTGCAGCCACCATATCCCACCATCCCCCATCCTGCAGTCTGTGTCAAGGAGGTCACTAGGTCTGCTGAAAGCCAAGGGTTCAGAGCCTGTCCTAATTAAGTCAGAAAATACCATCTCCCACTCCTGCCCCCAGCCCTGCTCATATCATTCCCAGGGATTGTCTTGGAAACATGAAACAACCCAGTGCCAATGTCATGTTTTGAAACCTAAACCCTGAAACTGATCTCCTGCAACTTGGCTGGCAAACCCAAGTACATCTGCTTTACAGCAATTAAGAAATTGCAGTCCGACGAAGGAAAACATGCTGTTGAAATAAGCTTCTGTGCTCCATTAAATATTCACAGCCCACTGATGGGGTGTCACAACAGACCAGGGGGGGTACTCTAAGTCAGTGAATCTGGACATGCAGAGCAAAACCTACCACTGATACTCTGAGGCCTTTTTTATTAATAGTGAAATCGCTATAAGCAATGTATCTTGAGATCTTACTCTGTGCCAGGCATTGTGCTAAGCTAAAGTTTATGTTTTCCCTGATTCGATTTTCCCAGCTCCTCTAGGAGGCAGATAGAATGATTCCCATTCTACAGATAAGGGAAATGAGGCTTTGAGAAGTTAAGTCATTTATGCGAGATTTCTACAGGGGCAGAGCTGGGATTTGAACCCAATTCTGTTCAGAGATTTCAACCACACCACTAAGCTTCCTCCTGGCCAGGAAATATGTTAGTTCATAGGAGATCTTATGCATCAAGCTCAGAATTCTTGGTCATCTGTGATTAGAAACCACGTTTGTTTGTTTGTTTGTTTGTTTGTTTGTTTGTTTTGTAAGAGGACATACCTAAGTCTTTACAAATGCTTTAGTTCCAAAGAAAAATTCAGAATGCTGCAAAACAGCATTGCAGATGTACTGGAGGAGAAATCTATTCCAGGTTGATGGAGAATGGGTTAATATATAAAGATGTATTCTTAGAGACAAGTGTTCAGTGTGTGTGTGTATAAGCAGACTTGAAATAGATGTTTTTGTTTGTAGTTCTTTCTCAGTACCCAACAGCTTGTTGATTTATGATCCTAAATCCCTAGGTCTAACCTCCTCACCCTAGCTATGCTTTCCTTTCCCATCTCTGTTTTTTTCTTACTCTAGTTTTCTCCAGATTTCAGTATGCTCTGGAAAAAAAAGTGTATATTAAAGACACACAGACATACATATTCTCATGCACTCCCAGTTTGTACTGTGAGTTTACACATCCTTGACTGATTGGCTGACAGTATTTCAGCAGTGTGTTGGAATTTTGCCTGGGACAGTAAGCCAGAAAAATATGTTTTTACTTGCACTTGGCTCTCAGGTAAATAATGTCTTTGTATGTCTGGGGCAGAAGCTGGATAGGCAGAGAGAAGATGTTACTAGTAGCCCGTGGTCTGAAAATACAGTGGCCATCTTTTAGGGGGAGGGAGGCAGTTGTTTTGTTTTGTTTTGTTTTGTTTTGTTTTGTTTTACCTGCAGAGATCCTCTGGTGTTTTTAAGTTACAAACAAATAGGTTTCAAGCTGCCTTGTTAAAGAAAAAAAAATACAGTGGGAAAGGAAAAAATTATCTTCAGCTTGCTAGCATGGTCAACTTGGAGGTGACTTGAGTGGCATTCTGTCTCATCTGGATGTTCTAAAGGTTGAAGAACTTGCTTAGGCCACACCTTGGAGTCCCCTGGACTCCTCTCTTTTCCTCACACCCACCATAAATCTTGTCACTTCCACCTTTGTGAGAAAGGAAGATCAATATATCCACCTCCATTACCACCACCTGGCTGAACCATATCAGCTTATACTCGGATTATTGCAACAGCCTCTCAGCTTTCCCAGTTTCCTCACTGAGGTGTCTGTTTGCTGTACAATAGCCAGAGTGATGCTGTGAAGACATAAGTCAGATCATATTGCTCTTCTACTGGCTCCCATCTCACCCAGAGTAAAAACCACAGTCTTCACCTTGACTGTTAAGTGTCTGTAGGACTGTTTCTGTGTTCTTTCCCCTTTATTGCTCTGCTTCTGCTTTACCCCACCTCCCACATCACTCGCCTTCTCACTGTTCCTTGAATACACCTGCAACAAGGCTCTACCTCCGGGCCTTTGCACATGATATTCCTGCTTGGAATGTTGTTTCCTCAGATAGCTAGCTACACACTACTTCACTTTTGTACTTTATTCAAATGACTATTCCATGGGTCTCCTTCTGCCCAATCTCAAATTTAAAATTTTTGCCTTCAATACTTTTTATTATCTTCCTTTAAAATTTTTCCTCTATATCGCTTATTGTCTAATGTATCGTATACTTCTTGCTTTTATTTATTGCCTGTCTCACTAACTCACACCACCTCCAGAACTTTATCTGTTCATCTGTTCTATTAACTACTCTATCCCTCATGTCTAAAACAGCAATTGACAAATATTTCTTGGCTGATTGAATGAGTATCAGTCCATTCAGCTGCTATGACAAAACACATTAAACTGGGTAGCTTATGGACAACAGAAGTTTATTTCTCACAGTTCCTGAAGCTGGGAAGTCCAAAATCAAGGTGCTGGCAGATTCGTGTCTGGTAGGAGCCCACTCCCTGACTCAAAGACAGCTGTCTTCTCGCTGTGTCCTCATATAGCAAAAGGGCAAGGGAGCTCTCTGGAGTCCCTTTTATAAGGGCACTGATCCCCTTCATAGGGGCTCCACCCTCATGCCTTAAGCATCTCCCAAAGGTCCCACCTCCAAATACTGTCACACTAGGGATTAGGTTTCAACATACGAATTTGGGGGAAGGTGGGACACAAACATTCAGTCTGTAGCAGTGAGTTTATATTTTTTCGATTGTCCATATAAACCCACGTTACCTATGCTAATGGGTACAAGTTTTATAATGAGACTTTTTTTTCTTTTGGTTGTGACAGCAGTCTGGCTATTGAATTTATTTTGTAGTTGCTGTGTGGGTATTGACTTTATTTTTTATTTATTTATTTTTTTTGTGTGGGTATTGACTTTAAAGTCGGGTGGATCCTTAAGATAACTGCAGGAGGAAGACACTTAACAAAACTAAAGAAATAATCACCTTCGACCCGACAGTTACAGGACCGGAAAAGACTTGAGTGTCCCTAAAGGCTGGTGAGGCAAATGGTGTCCAGTTAAACAGCACCGGCTCTTGTGTCAGACCACCTGGGTTCAAATCCTGTCTTTACCTCTTATGAGTAGAGTGATAAAATCTGGAGGAATTTGTGTCTTCAAACCTTTGTTTGTCTATCAGAAAAATAGGGATGAGGGCAGTAGTGCCCAGCATAGGAGGCTTTGAAAATTCAGAGACAAGGAATGTGCAATGGGTAACAGGTGTGACTGGCACACATGTGGGCTCTGTGAATGCATGCTGTGGTTGTTACTGAAAAAAGAGGGATTGGTAACTGACGTCACTGAGACAAGGGGCCAGGTAAGACTGTAGGGGGCTTAGGGTGTGGTGCTTGGAACTCACATACTGGGAACTCCAGAAAGGGGTCCATTAAGTTTGCAGAATGCAAAGCCTACAAAGTTTGAGTCTTTATCTAGTTTTCAGTGCTGGTTCTGAGCAGCGGATGTCTTTTTGGGGTGCCTACTCAGGCAGGTCTCTCTTTTTTTGAGGCTTATTGTTTTCCATGTTTTGTGGAGAGCCCCTATAACAGAGTTTGTGTTGCATGACCCTACCCTTAGGCAAAAGCTTATTGATTAGAACAATCAGACCAAAGCTCCTGGAAATTTAGAGGTGGGACTCAGTTTCTATTGGTGCTTGAGCTGGGAGGATGTATGAACCCACAAGCTGTCAGACAGCCACATTCAGCCACGTGTACTGAGCAAGTCTGTTTTAAAGGACGTATTGAACAAGTCTGTTTTAGAGAAGGAGAGGGATATGGAGGCATCTGTCATTTGAGGGGCTGTCTGCTGTCTTAGCCCCCTCTCAATATTTGGGAAGTTTCCTCCTCTGTCAGCTTGGTGGGAAGAAAGAAGCTGGTCACGAATGTCCAGAAGATGAAACCTTTGTTTCCTAGCTCTCCTGGCCACTGGTGCAGAGGCAAGTGATTCTTGGCCAGATGTGCTCAGCAGCTTAGGGCATGAGTCTGCAGCCACAGTTGCCAGGAAATTGAGACACACAGGAAGGAGCTAGGGCTCCTTGGAGAAATGACTGACTTCTGGTCATGAGCAGGAAATGTACACCATAAACCTAGAATATTCTCTTATAGCAGGAAGCTACTCAAGACCACTGGGGGCTTGCAAAGAACTCAGGAGCCAACCTGAAAGGGCTACCACTGGCTATAGATGGAACAATGGAGCATCAAAAGGAATATAACTGTGATGAACTGAAATGGACTGGAAAAATTTTCTAATAGGTTTTAATTCACAAGCTCAAGATTATGACAACAGTAAAACTCACAGGTTCTGTTTGGAGAATGCTAGTTTATCACTGCATTATTTTGAAAACTGCAAGTAAAGGGAACAGATCAAGCATTCTACTTTCCCTTTACAAACTGTTAAGCTAACCAAACAACGAGAAGTCAAGTTTCCAGCTAATTAATGAAGAGGGGATGATACAAGTTCATCAGTTTTAATACCTATGAAATAAAGGATTTAGGAAGTGATTGCCAAGTCTGTTACTACCCAAGAAAAGAGGCAAACTGGCATCATGATCTTCTTATAGAAGATGTGCTTTGTAACCGTGAAACAGTTAGTAATAGAACCTAAATCAGATCAAACCTCTAGATCTAACTACTAATTTTCAGGAAATCCAGGGAATGGAAGAGCATGTTAAATTCAACCATCGTATATAATCAATAAAATTCAGACTGTGGGAAACTCTACAAGACCTGATCTCTCAAAAAATAAATAAATAAATAAACTGCAAGGGAAAGAAAAAGAGAAAGGAGAAAATGAAGCTTAGTATTAGAAGAGGCTTGTGAGACCTGTTTACCAATTGCAAGGTATAGGTCTTATTCTAATAAT
Organism: Lynx canadensis; assembly: GCF_007474595.2. Taxonomy (NCBI): domain Eukaryota; kingdom Metazoa; phylum Chordata; class Mammalia; order Carnivora; family Felidae; genus Lynx; species Lynx canadensis. Next base: position 15,903,436 of record NC_044318.1, read on the forward strand.
AAATAAATATTGTCAAAATATTTATGTGACAACCAGATAAATTTAAACTCTGATTTGACATTTAATGACAGAAATTATTTTAAAGATTAAAATGTGATGATAGTTTGTAGATATATACGTGTGTGTGTGTGTGTGTGTGTGTGTGTGTGTGTGTGAATCAAGGGCAATTTTGCTCCCTAGGAGACCTTTGGCAATGTCTGGAGACACATTCGTTTGTTATAACTAGGAGTGAGGAAAGCTACCAGCATCTAGTATATGGAGACCAGGGATGCTGCTATGCATCCTATTATGCTCAGCATAATAATGGTAATAATGGAAATAATAATCTTTCCCTCAGCAAAGAATGGTGTGACCCAAGATGTTAGGAATGTCAAAGTTGTGACACCCTGTTTTGGAGATACATGTTGAAGTAGCTATGAACAAAATGATAGGACATAGGTATTTGCTTTGGAGCACCTGGGTGGCTCAGTTGGTTGAGTGCCTGACTCTTGATTTTGGCTCAGGTCATGATCCCAGGGTCGTGGGATCAAGCCCCACTTCGGGTTCTGCACTGAGTGTGGAGCCTGCTTGGGATTCTCTCTCTCCTTCCCTCCCTCCTTCCTTCCATCTCTCTCTCTCCCTCTCTCTCTCTCTCTCTCTCTCTCTCTGCCCCTCCCTTGCTTGTGTTCATGTGCATGCATGTGTGTGTGCGCTCTTTCCCAAAGTAAATAGATAAACATTAAAATAAAGGTATTTGCTTCAAAATACTATGGGAGATGTGGGGATGGGCCATGAGTTGAGAATTATTTAAGTTAGTGATGAGAGTTCCTTATACTATACTCTCTAGTTGGGTGTATGTGTGTGTATGTATGTATGTATCTATTCATGTGTGTATATAGTATATATATGTATATGGGTATATATTTGTGTATGTATGTATATTATATGCAATTATAAATTTCCATGACAAAAGCTTATAAGCCTGATACAGGTGAAGAAGAGACTATATTCTGGCAGCAGTGCCACAGCAGCACATGGCACCTGGTGCCAGCAGTTGTGGAGGGTGTACAAGCTGAGATGTTTGGTTTTCAAAAAGTAGTCCACAGCAGTGGCATCCTTACCAGGCTGTCTATAGTACGATTTGGGCTGTGTCTGGCTGTCTAGCCTCTCCTTATCCCTTCATTAATTGATTGATTGATTGATTGATTTTGTCTTGTTATTTGGGCTTCCTAAAACCCTTTCAAAAAATTCCTTTTCTGTTTGAATCACCCAGAATCAGTTTCTGTGAAGCCAAGGATTCTGACTAATACAAGAAAAGAATGAAGGAGATGTATAGAGAAAAGCTGATATGACAGACCATGGAAGGAGAGAGAGAGAGAGAGAGAGGGAGAGAGAGAGAGAGAGAGAATTCGGAGAAATCCATATATAAAAATATATATGTAATTTATATATATAATACAATTTATAATATATTTGAGAGAAAGAGAAAGAGGATCCCATGATTTCTGTTTTTCCTGTTCTTAATATCTATCCCTCCTGAGACCAAAGTTTAATTCCTGTCCATGGATTCTATGAGACACCCCCCCCATATTTTTTTTATGTAATAAACTTTCTGCTTAGACAAATAGAAGTGGTCTTCTGTCACCTACAGCCCAAGGGATCTTGGCATAGATTGGCTGATAACATGTTCACCTAACTACCTGTTTGCTATGCCTACTTTTTGCTCACCCCTGTGCAGATGTTCCACAATTATTTGCTTAATGGATAAATTATTGCAGTTTGGCTCCAGACAAGGAAGAATGTGCTATTCATGCCAGCAGAGGCATTCTGGTATTCTTGGCACTTCAAATAATCATTGTAAGTGAACACATTTACTGTGAGTTCATTCTGGTATATGTGCCAGTCTCTTGTGAGTTTTGCCAGCATGGCTCAGTCTCTCTGAACACCACTGACTGCAGGATCCTCAGGCCTTAGGTATGTGAGGCACAAGGAATGAATGAATCCAGCAGGGCCCCTTGAGAGGCAGCTTGCCATCCTCTCCTGCAGAGTCCTATGCTAATGGACACAGCCCATTCAAACTTCATTGATCAAGGTGGCATATAGGAAGAATTTATAGACAGGGTAGCCTAGGTTTTCAGAGAACAGGCTTTGAGCCAAATAGCCTTAGATTATAACCCTAACTCTACCATGTGCTACTGTGTTTTCTCAGACAAGTTACTTAACTTCCCTGTGCCTCAGTTTTCTCACCTGTAAAATGGACTATTTTAAGGGTTAAATGAAAAAAATATGTATACACACACACATACAAAGAGAAGATGGCACATGGGGAGCATTCTATAAGTGATATTTTTATTATTACCAAACATTTTGGTTAATACTATCATAGGGAAGTTCTTCTGGTATAAAGACTACCAAGCAGGAGATGCCCAGGTAGAAGATGGTAAACCTTTTGGCCCATTTCAAGGCCCTTTGGTTCCCATCTCATGCTTGGTTGACCCCATCTGGGCGTAACTCCCAAGGATCTGGTCTGGTGCGGAGGGTTTGTGTGTTTGGCTCTTAGGGCCTGCTAACCTGGACTCTACCACCTTTCTACCTGTGTGACTCAGGACCTAATCACCCTGAGGGGCAATTTGCTCACCTGTGACAGGAAAGTCATTCTGCCTATTCCATGAAGTTTTTGGTGAGAATTAGATGCAATGATAGATGTAAAATGCCTGGCACATGATGGGAGGTGTGTCAAGAAATGTTTCACTTTATTCCATTTATTTGTTTGTTTTTTTTTTTTTTTCCAGCTCTCAGAACAACCCATTTCTACCAAAGAGGTCTTTTATCTGATTCCCATTGTTTCCTGTTTTGGAGAGGGGCAGAGAGACAGAGAGAGAGGGAGAGAATCCCTCTCAGCCCAGAGAGTAGGCTCCATGCTCTTAGTGCAGAGCTGAATGTGGGGTTCAATCTTACAAACCATGAGATTATGACTTGAGCTAAGATCAAGAGTTGGATGGATGCTTAACTGACTGAACCACCCAGGTGCCCCTTACACAGTGTTTTTAAAATTGGGAAATTCCATACTTCACTTGAACTGAGTTACAGATGGTCCCTCCAGACAGGGCAAAAGGCTTTAATCCCCTACATTCCCCACCACTCTCTTAAATTAATCTCTCATCCACATCCATTTCACTTACTTCTTATACCTGGTACCTCTAGGCATCTGAGATCATGTCTGTGGAGGTTTTAAAACATGGCTCAAATCCTTTAACACTACTCCCTTCAAGAAGTAAGGTCTGTGTCCCCTCCTCTTGCACCTGGGTGGGCTTGTGACTGCTTTGACTAATAAAATATAGGAGAAGTGACACTCTGTGACTTTGGAGCCCTTAGGTCAATACAAGGCAGAGCTTCTACCTTGTCATCTTGAGGCACTTGCTCTGGGGGGAAGCCAACTGCTGTGTGAGAAATCTGACTACCCTGAGATTACCCTGCTGGAGAGGCCATGGAGGGTACGCCTGGGGACAGCCCCAGCTGAGCTCCCAGCTGACAGCCAGCATCAACTGCCAGCCATGTGTGTACTCCATCTTGAAACCATCTTTGGCCCTAATTGAGCTTTCGGATGATTGCAGCTCAGCAATTCATTCATCTAACAAATATTTACTGAGCATATACTATGTGCTAAGCATTTGAGAAGTGTTGGCTTTTTTGTAGTAAAACAAAGTAGACCAATATCTTTGCCTTTAAGAAACTTACATTCTTTATGAGGGAAAGAGATACTTACGAACAAGGAAATACAAGTTGTATCTCAGGTACTGATAGGGGCTAGGAAGAAAAATGAAGCAGGGCAGGGAATTAAGAGTGCTGAGGCACAGAGGAGGGTGCTAGGACTCTTATAGGTGACTATGGAAGTATTTTAAGTATATTCAAGTGAAATAACGGCAATAAGAACAACAATAACAGTCATCTGTTGAGTGCATACTACATACTGGCTTTTAGATGTATACCTCCATTTAAATTTCACAATAATCCTGAGTAGTAGGCATGGTTTTACCCATTTTGCAGATGAGGAAACTGGGGCTTGGAGAGGTTAAGCAACTCACCAGAAGACATGCCACTGGAAGGTGGTAGAGTGGGGGTCAGCAACCAAGACTGTGGACTCCCACACTATGCTTTTCTTCTGAACTACTCTCTCTCTTAGAGCTTGTTTGTCAGTGTGGTAAATCAGAAATCTAACTGATTATCTTTCTACTCCTCTGTGCAATGTCAAGTGGAAAAAAAAAGGAGAAAGAAAAGAGAAAATGATTCCCTTTGGAGAAGAAACAGTCAGGAAATGAAGGGACACACTTGAAAGATTCTGTATTTAATGTTTATGTATCTTTCTCTTCTCCCTCAAGTTCATTTTAGCATCCGACTGTTGAAGCTGACAATTTATGAGAATCTTGGGCGAGTAACTGCTTGAAACCTCCCTGTGGCTCTAGCTGTGGCAGGCAATTCATCCAAAAGTCTGTGGGGCTTTTAGGGTAAAATACTTTTCTAATATTTTTTCCCCTTCTGCTCATACTTTTCCCAAAGGGCAACAAATTGGTAGTAGTTTGCCAAGAAAGTGCTGTATATGGTCTTGAATGAGACTGTCCTTACACTTCAAGTTATTCTCTAAGAGAAAAGGAAGTGATCAATCCTCTTGTCCCCCATTCCCAAGCTTGGGTCTGAATCTCTCCAACTCCAGTGACTGTTCCAAAGTTGTCTCTTCCTTGGGTTATCTATCTCTCCCTCTCTTTTCTCTCTTGGCCATAGGAGGAAAAAAAAGTACCTTTTCTTTATTCCCTGTAAATCATTCAGAGTTAGGTTTTCTGGAGGGAAAAAGCCGTAGGGTAGAGGACAGGCTAGTGAAATAAGCTTCCTTGGAAAAGTATAAAATTGACTAAGGTGCTATTGGTGAGGAAGATTCTGGGCCAAGGTTAGACCTCCTTCCCAGCATAGTCAACTGGAGTAACTAATGGCTGTGACTGTTCTGGCTGTTTTGCATATCTTGTCTTCCTTAATTGTCCAACCACTGTGAGGGAGGTGTAATTATTAGTCTTACTGTAATGATGGGTCATCTGAATCTCAGAGAAGTGAGGTGAGTTGCTGAAGGCTGTACTGTTAGGCCAGTAAATTGAGGAAGAGACATTGCAGGAGTAGGAAACAGCCTGAGTAAAAGTGGGGAGGAACCAGCTGTGATGCTGTGGGTAACTGGGCTTGGCTGGAGAGCCAGGTGTGGGTAAGTGAATGGCAGGGGATGAGTTTAGGAAGGTCTTTGGATGATTTGACTCAAAAGACAGAGTCCCTGAGGAATTTTTAAACTAGGAGTGACATCATTTAACTTACATGTTTTCAGAGCTTTCTGGAGGATAGGCTGGAGGAGGACTCAAGTAGAGACAGAGTGACCACAGAAGAGGAGGATCTTGTCTCAGGGACCATGGCGGGCAATGCAAGGGGTTTCACACAGAACGTGGTAAGGTCTGGGTCCTCAAGGAAGACAGCTCACTGGGGAAGGGGAGGCCTGCAGGGGAGGCAAAGTGATGCAGTACAGTGCCAAGCCTCAAACACACAGAGCATCAAGCCTGGAACACCTGGTCACTCAGGTATATAGTGCTGAGTCACATATGCATGGGTCAGTGTATTCATTTTTTTTTTTAATGTTTATTTATTTTTTGAGGGGGAGGGGCAGAGAGAGAGGGAGACAGAATCTGAAGCAGGCCCCAGGCCCTGAGCTGTCAGCACAGAGCTTGACTTGGAGCTCAAACTCATGAACTGCAAGATCAGGACCTGAGCCAAAATCAGACGCTTAACCGACTGAGTCATCCAGGCACCCCAGGGATCAGTGTATTCAGATCAGATCAACAGATTCTTCGAGTTCTGCCTTGGTCAATAGAATCACATGAGTTAGCTTCCTAAACCCCTGCTTTCTTATCACTGCTCTCTCTTCCCAAGGGGTGTGTATGTGTTGGAACAAGGAACCAACATCTTAGTCACTCAACCAGGAGAGAAACCTAATTTTTATTTGTGAGATGTTACCTGCCTCCTATCCCAACCAAATTCCATCAGCCCTCAAAAATCATTTCAGCAGTTTTTGTCATTAGGCATATCTGAATTGAAGTCCACACGCTGCCACATCACTGTATGAACTTGAGTAGATCACCTTATTTCTGTGTCCTTGGTTTCCTTATATGGTAAAATGGGGATTTTTATGGTGTCTTCCTAGGGTTTTTGTAAATATGAGATAATACATATTTATACACTTATCTCAGAACATAGCATGGAGTAAGTGCAACATGAACATTAACCATTGTTTCTCACCTTGTCATTTGTGGTCTTATTCTCAGGTATGATAGTTTTGGTTCACATCTTGACGTAATCCTCAAGTCTTGAGAACTATTTTGTTTTCTATACAGATCTCAGTGAATACAACAAAGCCCAAATACATAACCAAACGGACTTGAACTTTCCTCATTGGTCTGGAGTATCCGATTCCCAGTAATGGTCCAAGGATCCCTGGGGGGGGCACAGCCCACATGCAACTAGCTCAGGAGCATTCTGGGACTCAGTGCCTCATGACTCGCCTCATTGTGAGAATTCTGCAGCTGAATTTCCCAGCAGGGATCATTAATCACACCAGCCACTGATATCACAAACAACGGAGGTGAGGCTATTTGCCAGGCATCTATGACAGATATGGTTCTTGCTTTATTATCGTTGGTTCCAACCCACTAGGGGGAGAAAGAGATGCAAACTCCTGCTTTCCCATGGAGGAGGTTGTTGTTAGATGCAGACCATGGGTTAGCTTCAAACTTCGCTTAACTCAGAAGCCCACCCTTGCTTCCTTCTACCCTGTCTGTCCACCAAATAGCTGCAAATGCTGACCTGCTGGGATATGTTTGACGGGGTTGAGGAGGAGGACAGGGAAAAGGAAAACAAGTATGTAGCCCACATCTTCTCACATGTTTCTCATATGTTAATTCCAGGTTTTCCCAAACATTCACAACCATCATATGTGGTAGGTACTATCATTTCCATTCCCACTTTAATTTTAATTGAAGAAGCTAAAACTCAGAGAGGTCAAGTGCCCCAAGACACATAGCTAATATGAGACTCAGTGGTACTATATTGTACCTCTTCTTATTGGTTCTCACACTTATTTGACTATTCCATTTTAACAGAAGGGGAAATGGAGGCTAGATGGTATTAGATAATTTACCCAAGGATCCACAGCAAAAAAAATGGTAGAGATGGGTTTTGAATTTAGGTCTGTGATCCTAACCCCTCAGCTACCTCCACTATATAAGCAGTATCTCTGTTACTCAGAGTGTGATCTTGGAACCAGCAGCATCAGCAATCACCTGAAACTCGTCAAAACGTTGCTTCTATGATCACTTACATTTACTGAATCAGAGCTGCATTTTAATGCAGTCTCCAGGGGATTGTGGGTACGCTGACGTTTGAGAAGCAGTGGTCTGCATAGTTCACCCTGGCTGTGAAAGACACTCACAAAGGACAGAGGCACTGTAGCAGCTAGTCTCCAAAGATGGCCCCAACAACCCATGCCCTCCCCCCGTGCACATGCTACGTCTCACATCTAGGTGTGGAACTTGTGTCTCTTAAATCCATACTGTTCCATGACTGATTTTAGCCACTAGAATGCACTGAAATGATGTTCTGGGATTTCTGAGCAGTCTCCAATTTTTGCCTCTTAGAACCCAGCTGCCATGCTGCACGGAGAAGACAAAGGGACAGAAATTGAGGCACTCTGGTTGACAGTCTCACTGAGCATCCAGCTGACCCCAGCCACCGACCAGGTGAGTAAACCATCTTGGATGGTCCATCCCAATTGAGTCCCCAGATAACTGTATCTCCAGCCAACACAATACAGAGCAGAAGAATCACCCAGCAGAACCCAGTCAACCCAGAAAATCAGGAGAGATAGTCAAATGGTTGTTGACTGAAGTCACTAAATCTTGGGTGGTTTGTTATGCATCAATACATAAGTGAAGGAGACATTGGTACCTAGATGTAGGGTGCTGAGGTAACATAAATGTAAAACATGTGGCAATGGCCTTGGAACCAGGCCACGGCTAGAGGCCTGATGAAGCACCTCAAGGAGACTGTAAACAGAGGCTGGAAGGACAGTGAGAGAATTGCTAGTGGAGGCAGGAGAAAATGGAACTTGAATATTGAACTGCCAGAACAATTAGCAAAATGTCCCCTTCAGTAACATGGAGGTAGAAGCAGAGCCTAATGAACCTATCAGTCTGGTGAAGGAGATTTCCAGGTAGAATGTTGAAAGTGGCAACTACTTTTACTAGCTCAGCACTAATTATTTTTATTAATCAAAATGTAATAAAATTAAAAATCCATTCCCTCAATTGCTCTAGTCACATTATGACTTATGAGTACTTAACAAGTCATATATGGCTACCCTGCTGGAGAATGCAGAATATTATAGAGCATTTCCACCACCACAGAAACTTCTATTTGACTTCCCTCCTCAAGTGTTAGTAGGCAGGAAGTAGACAACACACTCAAAGAGTGTTGAGTAACCAAGGGACTGTTATTCAAAATGTGGTATCTCCTGAGAGGTTGTATGAAAGAAAAACTTCTCAGACCCCATCCAGACCTATGGAATCAGAATCTCAGGTTGGGGGTGAGGGTTGAGGGGTGGGGGGGGTTGAGCAGGAATCTGTAGTTTAACAAGCCTTTCAAGTGATTCTTATGCACACTAAACTTTAAGAAGTACTAAAGAGAATTTAATAAAGGGACTGCTGTAGAGTTGAGGGCTGGGTTAAGAGAAGCAGCAAAGGAAACGAGAGAAGCAGAGAAGAAACCAGACAGTATTAGTGGGACACTAGGACAGCTGGAGCCCTGGAAGGCAGCTGAGGGACACAATGGGTCCAGAGCAGGCATAAGGCAAGAAGATTAGGGGAGTGGGGAAAATACTCTCACGTCTGTCTCTTCTGCCCTCTGATTTTTCACTGGAGTCCCTGTTGACCCCAACCAGCCCAAAGCTAGAGAACAAAGAAGGCTCTTCTATACAGAGCAGGGCAGAGGGGAGTGGAGAATGGATATGGAGGGACAAATGAGATTGAGCCAGCACACATGGTTTTGATGTGTTAGCTGTATTTTATTTATTTAAAAAAAAAATTTTTTTTTTCAACGTTTATTTATTTTTGGGACAGAGAGAGACAGAGCATGAACGGGGGAGGGGCAGAGAGAGAGGGAGACACAGAATCGGAAACAGGCTCCAGGCTCCGAGCCATCAGCCCAGAGCCTGACGCGGGGCTCGAACTCACGGACCGCGAGATCGTGACCTGGCTGAAGTCGGACGCTTAACCGACTGCGCCACCCAGGCGCCCCTAGCTGTATTTTAAAAATACACATTTGACTGATTGTATAACTATTAACATTAAAAAGATGTTACTACCTTTCAAAATCATGTCAGTTGCGTTGTCTCCGGGAACCATGTTGTTAACAATGAGGTCTGTCCAGGTAATTTTAAGAAGGGTAATAACAGCTATTAGTGTTTCTTTCCAGTTTATTTTTCCCTCCCCTCCCTTCCCCATTTCCATTCCCTTCCTTTTTCCCACCCTATCCTTCTCTTCCCTCTCTCCTCTCTCTAGTCATCTTTATATTATGTAACAATATTATAGTAAATAAAGTGTTGTGCCATGTCTTTTTCACTTAAAGTTACGTTTTGAACATTTCCTTGTGCCATTAAGGATTCTCTGAAAACATGTTTTTCAGTGGCTGTGCAGATGGTTTAAAGATGATTGTTATTGTAAGCTGTCTCAAATCCTTTTGGGAAGTAGGTGGTGTATAATGCATAAATTATAAATGAAAAGCAAGTTGTTCTTAATTTTACTCTCAACCTCTAAAGTGCAGTAGCTCTTTGTGGATCTGTTTCTCTAAAGCCACAGAGACACAAAGGGTAGTGACAATGATCAAAAAGGAGCCACATGGTGGAAAAGTGTTGAACTAGGGGCCTGTGCTTAGGTGTCTCTGTCCAGTTTCTGCTCCTGTGACCTAAGATGTGGGTGCTTAGACCAACTGAAGTTCAAGGTCTCTTTTAGTTCCATCTCTGATTTCTCAGACAAATCTAATGCCCCCTTAGATAGAAAAAAGTCTTAGATTTCAGGGACCTCCTCCATGATGCCCTAGTCCCAGGAACTATCCTCCCTCACCTGCACAACACCAATCCCCTCCCTTCAGTGGTCTCCTCCTCCCATTCTTGCCCTCCATCTGTTCTCCACAAGGCAGCTAGAGTGATCTGTAAAAGACTATGGCAGGTAATGGCACTCATCTTCTTATTCTTTGTCATGGTGAATGAGGCCCCACATGATCAGGTGCCCTACCACCTCTCTGATTCCATTTTCTATTTCTCCCTTGAGCACTCCACCCCAGCTAAATCCATTAACCATTCTCTCACTCAAGAGCCTTTATACCTGCTGTTCCCTTTGCTTGGAATGCTGTTCCGTCACATTTCCTCACAGCTCATATTTACCAGAGATGTCTTTTTTGACCACCCTCAATAACATAGCCTTAATTTCCATCATTCCCTATACCTTTCTGCAGTTTTATTTTCTTTCATGGCACTTATCCTGGACATGATATCTGTAGGGGCTTATTTACTTACTATTTGTCTATCTCCACTAGCATATAGGTTCCAGGAGAGCTTGGTCCATTTTATTCATTGCTACTTTGAAGTGAAATTAGTAAGTTCTCGGTAAGTGCACTTAGTGGGAAGTGAATAAAAAAAGCTTCCTGAGGAAAGTCAGTGTTCAGGAGGAAAAGATGCCCAAACACCTCAGCTTCATGGTTGGCATAGATAGATTGATTCTCAGCCCCTGCTTAGGGCTTATTCCATTCCCTCAGGCCACCTCCTAACAGCTCCTCCTGGCATCCCCTCCAGCTCTTTGCCCCCATTGTAACTCTCCTCTTGCTCACCCCTGTCCCACTAAGGGGTCTCTGGTCCCCTCTGCACCTCACAGAGTATTGCAACAACCACTTTTCTTGTTTTCATGGTATTTCATGGCTTATAATACCCTATACTGCATGCGATTTCCTTTACTGCTGCAGCAGTTCCTGGAGATAGGAGCTAGTGTCTTTATTTTAGTCACTTGTTCAGGCTGCACAGTTTATTGGGCACCTACTCTTGTGGGGACTTGGGGACAGTGATGAACAGGCAGAGATAGTTCCTGCTCTCATTGAGCTCAACATCTGGCAGAGGCGACAGACATGAAACACATAATGGGATAAATATTTCCTAATATTACAATTAACCTAAGTTCTGTGGAGGGGAAACGGGTAACCACTTATTGAGTATCTCTGTATCTCTTGTAGTTAGTATCATTTTATCTTCACCTCAACCCTCTTATGTGAGACTAATATGAGACCTGTTTTACAGATGGGGAGATCTAGTCTCAGAGGACACTTTTCTCAAGGTCAAATATATACATATATGTATGTATATATGTGTGTATATAATATTTATATATTTGTATAAATATATTTTAATTTTATGTGTATTTAGTGCATATGTCATATAATATATATAAGATATATTGAATGCATATTATACAAATATGTAAATATATAAATATATATAAAAATATAAATATATAAATAAATATAAATATATAGTACACATTGTATTACATATATTGCTTTGTATTATACAATATGTGTATATGTATTTATATATTATATATGTATTTACATATTGATGAGGATGAGAAAGCTGTGCTCCAGGAAAAGGAGGCGATTTGCCCAAGGCCCTATAGTTCATACATAAACAAATTTGGGATTAGAGTCCAGGTTTCTGACTCCAAAGCTTTTTTCTGACTCCTTTTACTCTACTGCAGCTGCCTCCAGCTCAGACACCTGCCAAACCCCTGCCCTCAGGTCCAGAAGATTAGAAAATCCTTTCCAGGATAAATGAGAGAAGGGCACTGCCTCTCACCTGGCACCAAAGGGCACATGCTGTCCCTGTGTTACAAGCATTAATTCATTAATTGAGAAGACTCGACCCCAGAGCACCTGGTGATCCTGCTGGCATTATTGCACCCATTACTCAACACCCCATTCAGCATCTGCCTTCTCCCAGATCCAGGGAGGAGGAGGAAACTACGGCTGCCCAGTCTGTACAAGGCACGACTATTATCTATGTCTAGTTGGTTCCGTGTTCAACTCTGTTGTCTTCCACTCACAGTCTGAGCTGAGCACTGCAGGCGTCTAAGTCATGTCTACCTGATTGGAACTGCTGGCAGAGTCTATTATCATGAACTCCACAGAGCCTTCATCCAAAGGCTGTGCGGCATTGAAGGTGGAATGTGCTCTAATGAGAACATTGCTCAGAACCTGCCTGCCAGACTGAGGAATCAGAGGAAGCAGGGCTGGTGTCTTGAGAGTCTACTGTGAATTAGGAAGTAGAGAAGGAGCTCTGAGCCCAATAAGTCAAGGTGGTAGATAACATAATTTGATTTTCACAATTCTTCCAAGCACCTAGACATTGGATGGGAGATTATATGATTTTATTTTATATTATATACATATGTTATATTTTTCTTTTATAGATGTTTTTTACTTTACCACATGCACACACAGATATTGATGAAGTTATATGAATGGAAAATAATGAATATGGATAGAGGGTAGGAGGATTTAGAATTTGAAGACTAGTCAGAACACTGGCTCTGGCACCTGCTTTCTATAGTCAAGCCCTTTAAATCTCCTGGGACTCTGTTTTCCCATCCATAAAGTGAGAATTATACAAGCTGTTCTCTAGGTATATCCAAAGTTTTCTGAGTAAATAGATGCTCTCCCTCATCTCTACTTTACTGCATGTGGTCTGAACAAAGTGTTTCTACATACAGTGAACAAGAGCCAAAGGACAGTTGGAAGGGAGAGAGGTGGGCACGGAAGAGGCAGAGGTCACAGAGAGCTGCTGGGATCGGGATTGTGGGCTGGTCTTCTACAATGGGTGCAGGCAGAGCTGGGATAGGGCTTGGAGGCTGGCTTTGACTTCTGCCTGGTCGCTGGCTGTATGGAGGCACAGGGAAAAAAGAAAATGAGAAGGGGAATAGGGAATGTCTGTGCTTCTCTCCACTGAGGCCAGAGTATAATCCAGCCTGCTCTGACAAGTAAGAGCCATTATGCATCTTGCAGAGGGAATAAGAGAACGTGGAAAGAAAGCAGTGCTAGGACCAGTCCATTGAATTTACTGCATAAAACAGAAGAAGGCAAGTTTGCCTTTCAGTGTAGTGTCATGCAGCAGTGCTTGGTCCAGTGAATATTAGATTAACAACTTCTCCACTCCTGGGATTGGGTGACATTCAAATGATGGGGTACAGAAGGAAAGAATTCTCTTTTTCCTTGAGAAAGAGTCCAGAAATAAGAGCAGAGATGGGGGAGAAAGAAACACAGTTTTATTTGAAACATTGTCCAGATTAGTTCTTCTCGATTATTGCATTAAAGGCTAACCCAGTGGTCATTTGGAGTCCAGTTCTCCGCCTTGGGGGAGGAGCAGAGGCAGAACTAGGCAATTCTGCTTTAACTTTCAGGAGAATTCCCTCCTAACACATCCTGGGTGTTTTCCCGGAATCAGTTAAATGGGTGGTTCACCCCTTGCCCACCAGAATTCTCTGAAATGGATCATTCATTCAGTGAAGGCTCTCTGCACGGAGAGGCTGAAAACGCGCTGTCTGTTCCAATGTCCACCTCAGATTATACCCAGTGATGTTGTCACATAGGTTTTTTGTGATTGTACTCTGTCCCAAATGGAAACCATATAACTCCTCCGAAGGAACTCCCTTTCTCCTTATAGAGTTCGAAGAAGTTAAGATCCGAAATTCTCCTCTTCCCAATTTTAACACTGCTTTGTCCTAGTCTGGGTAGTTTGATTCGACTGTGTGAATAACAGTAGTAATAATTACAGCAGTAGTACTAGTAGTATTAGTACCACTACTACTATTAGTAATAATCATTGCTTCACGTGTCGATCACTTTATATGAGCCAAAGACTGTTCTAAGAACTTCAGATGTTAATTTGTTTAATTCTCACAACCATCCTATGAAGTTGGTGCTCTTATTACCTTGTTCCCATTCTATGGATGAGGAAATTGGGGCACATAAGGATGAAGTGATTTAGCCAAGAGCACAAATTGGTTGTCTCTTGAGTCCACATTCTTAACCACTAGGCTACATGTCTCTGTTGCTGTGGGTCAATTAAAAGACTTAAGTGTTATCTGGGGAAGATGGCAACACAGAAAACAGGAAAAAAAGACAGTCTCCATAGTTTATGCTTTGCTAGGATGCTAAGTCACTTTATACCAGTTGTGTAGAATTTAAGAAACATGAATTTAGGGGCACCTGGGTGGCTCAGTTGGTTGAGCATCAGATTTTGGCTCAGGTCATGATCTCATGTTTCATGAGTTCAATTCCCACAATAAGCTCACTGCTGTCAGTGTAGAACCTGCTTCAGATCTTCTGTCCCCTCTCTCCCTGCCCCTCCCCCACTTGTGCGTGCTCTCCGCCCCCCCCCCCCCCCCCCCCCGGTCTCTCTCTCTCTCAAAAGTAAATAAATCTAAAAAAGAAACACGAATTTAAACTCAGCTGGGGAAAATCTCCCATGTAGAGGTTGTGACCCTCTGCACCCCTCATTCTGGGGGAAAGTCCACCTATGTTGCTGCCTGTCTCCTCTTTCATTGTGTGGGGTGTGTCTAAGTTATTTATGCTGGTCTTCTTGCCACATTTGTGTGTTTTCTGAGGGGATATCCAGTCTCCAGGTCTTGAGGCTTTCTCCTTCCCTTTATTGCCCTTCCTAGTTAAAGCCTCCAATGTCCATTTCCCTTTGGCTCTGTTCAGAACAAATTCTCCCCCACCCCCACTTTCTTCTCAGCCACATGTACCTTATATTAGACAACTCTCCAAACAATGTTTGATGCCTTACATTCTCCAAGAGCCCCATTGCCTGTGTTTGTCTCTATTTTTCCATCATCAGCTATATCTTAGGGGGTTAGGAAATTTAGGGAAACTTAGTTGTTGAATGGGAAGTTTAGCAAACTGACTTTCAGGGAATTGGTTGTTTTTAAATTGGTGTTTGGTGTACTGGTTTGTCTATTGGTCTGGTTCTGTATCTCATAGCTCATCAACTCTTGGTCTTTCTCCCTTGGAAGGAAGGAAAGAAGGAAAGAAAAGAGCCAGGAAGGGGAAAAAAAGAAAGGAAGGAAGGAAGGAAGGAAGGAAGGAAGGAAGGAAGGAAGGAAGGAAAGAAGGAAAGAAAAGAGCCAGGAAGGGGAAAAAAAGAAAGGAAGGAAGGAAGGAAAGAAAGAAGGAGGGAGAAAGGAAGGACCATCAGTCCTGAGGTAAAACTAACTGCTGTATTGACTGACTAACAACTGCTTAGCTCCAATGTAAAAGGAAAAAGATGTAGTTTGGACATAGACAGTTCCTGACATATCAAAAATCTCAGACCTTGTGTTTGGGGAAATCTTCTCTCCCAGTTCATTCTTCCTTTCTCCTTTGCTTTACCACTGTCCATATCCAACTGCAAGACCAAAATCTGCTTTTCTTAAAGTACTAAGTCTCTGAGAAAAACTGGTGCTGGACATATGTTCTTAGAGTTTTTCCTTCACCACAACTCAAGAAACTCAAGGGTCTGTAAAGTGCTTCACAAAGAACTGGGCATTATGAGGGCTCCCGTGATGTTGGTGGTGATGGTGGTGTTCACCTCAAATTATAATAAATGTTTATAGAACTCCAGTCATGGATGAGGCTATATACTCAGCTCTGTGGAAGTAGAATTGTGTGATAATAACTACAGTTTATTTATTTATGTTTACTGAGTTTTATTTGACATGTAACATTGTGTATGTTTGAGGTGACCTGATACATTTATATTGCAGTACACTTGCCACTGTAATGTTAGCTATCACTTCTATCTTGTTACATAATTATTATTTCTTCTAGAGTTGGGAACAATTAAGAACGAGTCTCTTAGCAAGTATAATGTTCATAAGATAGTTGTTGTCTATAATTACTGTATTGTGCATTAGATTGCCAGGACTTGCTTATCCCTCAGTTACAAATATGTGCCTTAAACAACACCTCTCCCATTTCTCTACCCCACAGCCCCTGGTAACCACCATTTTGCTCTGTTTTTATAATTTTGGCTTTTTTTCTTTTTTAGATTGCACGTATAAGAGGTACCATACATTGTTTGTCTTTCTCTGTGTGACTTATTTGACTCAGCATAATGTCCTCAAATTCTGTCCATGTTGTTGCAAATTTCCTTCTTTCTCATGGCTGCACAGTATTCCATTGTATCTATCTACTACATCTTTATTCACTCATCCTTTGGCAGACACTTAGTTTGTTTCCATTTCTTTTTTATTTTTTAATGTTTATTTTTGAGAGAGAGAGAGAGAGAGAGAGAGAGAGAGAGAAAGAGAGCACGCGCGAGAGAGGAGGGAGGGGCAGAGAGAGAGGGAGACACATGGTCCGAAGCAGGTTCCAGGCTCTGAGCTGTCAGCACAAAGCTTGACATGGGGGTTCGAATTCATGAACCACGAGATCATGACCTAAGCTGAAGCTGGACGCTCAACCAACTGAGCCACTCAGGCGCCCCACTTTATTTCCATTTCTTGGCTATTGTGAACATTTGTGTAACAAACATGGGAGCACGTATATCTCTTTGGCCTTTCACTGAGTACTTAGTACAGGCAAGAGTGGTTCTACACACTTTATATGGATTAACTCACTTCATTTCACAAGCATCACGTGAGGAGCCACTATGATCATCATTCCAGAGCATGAGGCAAAGAGAAGCCCAGTACCTGCCCATGGTCACAGAGCTAGGATGTAGTAGAACAGCTTTTCAAATCCTGTAGTGAGGCTGCAGAACTGCTTTCCTAACTACTGGTCTGTACTGCCCCTACCCAGCTTCTCTAGCACCTATGGTCTGGCCTGGCTAGGCTGAGTAGTGAGGGATGTGGGGAGACACAGCGAAGAGACTGTCTCAATTCTTTTCTCAAAATCACTGTGTCTGTGCAAGTTCTTGAGACATCACTAAACTGAATTGTGTCTCCCCAGATTCCACTTGCTCAGCCTCCATCAATAATTTTACAATCCAAACAGCTGAGCCATGAAAGGGTGGCTTGTTGTTGCTGCTGGACCATCTGTTTTTCTCCATTAGGCTTAATGTGTCTTCCTGGAAAACTCCCGGAGAAGGACTCTGTGCTGCTTGTCCCCCTGCCTACTCTCTGGGCAGTGCTGAAAATGAGGTCCTGGAAACCTGACCTGATGATCGTGGTGGCACTGACAGTGTCATCCACATGTCAAGGGCATGCCTCGTTCTGCACCACTACCTGCATGTTTGCCAGGATGTTATCTCCTGTGCTTCCCTGTGCCTTCTCCATTCTTCACTGCTGAATACCAAACATTCAGTACCTCGGCCTCTTTAAATGACCCAGGTGAGAGATCCCACAGGCACTTTGGTTCCAGGATTCCTACAGACCACCCTCTGTTCATCCTCTCTGACCAGTCCTAATCCTTATTCTTCATCTGGCCTTGACCTGATGCATTGTATATGTACCTCCAGTGGATGAGGAGACCTACTCATTCTCCTTTCTCCACCCTGCCAAGCCTCCCCAAGAGTCAGGAGAGAAACCTCCCCTCTCCTCTCCTCTCCTCTCCTCTCCTCTCCTCTCCTCTCCTCTCCTCCCCTCCCCTCCCCTCCCCTCCCCTCCCCTCCCCTCCCCTCCCCTCCCCTCCCTTTCTCTTTCTGTCTCTTAATTCAAGGAAGCTCCTTCCTTATTGATGTTCAGGCCAAATACCTTGTACTCTCCTCTCACACCTGTGTTCATTGTCAGCAAATCCTATTGGCTTTCCTTTCAAACACATCCAGAATCTGACCACTTCTCATCTTCCCTATAATCATTGCCTGGTCCAAGCCACCATTACGAATCCCTGGATTGTTACAGTGGCCTTTTAAAGGGTCTCCCTGCTTCCACCTCCACTTCCTAAAGGTAGAATGACCCTTAAAAAATGGCATTTCTCATTACTCCTCTGCTGACTGCCCCCAGGCTCCTCACCTGTACAAAAGAAGATCTCAAGTGCCCACCTTGACCTACAAGGCTGATACTTTCTGACTGAAGCTCCCCTCACATCTCTCTCACTCCTTGGATCTTGGTGCCTTCTTGGAGGGTCCTTGGATTTCCTAAGAACTTTCCTGCCTCAGGGCGTGTATGCTATTGCCTCTTCCTGGCACATTCTTTTCCCACATGCCCTCAAGACTTCATTTAGGTCTCTGCTCAAATATCTCCTTATCCAAGAGTCCCCAGTCACATTCTAGCTACTTCTATGGTTTATTCCTACACAACCTTCTGGCATATTATACATTTAGGTGTTTGTCACTGTTGCCCTCCACAACCCCAAGAAAGCTCCATGAGAGCAGGAACTTTGAACTTTGTTTTCTGCTTTATCCCAGGGCCAAGAATAGTGCTTGGCACACAGTGGATCCTCAATAAAGATGTAATAAGCGCCTTGCTTTGAGAGGCAAGATAGCAGAGTGATTAGGAGGGGAGGCTCAGCAGCAAATCTTCTGGGGTTTTAGTCAAAGTTCTGCTGGTTAATATCTGATGATTTTGGGTCAAGTTATTTATCCTTTTTGTGGCTCAGTTTCTTCATCTGTAGAAGGGGTATAATTGTACCTCAGAAAGTTGTTAGGAGGAGTAAATGAGTTGCTACTTGTGGAACATTTAGACCAGTGTCTTGTGCTTAATAAATGTTTGCTTTTATTATTATTGAATTCCAGTGTCACCTGGACTTGAGTGAGTTGGGGAAAATTTTAATCATTTTG
This sequence comes from Lynx canadensis, assembly GCF_007474595.2. Taxonomy (NCBI): domain Eukaryota; kingdom Metazoa; phylum Chordata; class Mammalia; order Carnivora; family Felidae; genus Lynx; species Lynx canadensis. Next base: position 15,922,289 of record NC_044318.1, read on the forward strand.
GACTGCAGTTTTCTTGCTCAAACAAACTCCAAGTCCTTGAAATGGCTAAAAACTTCTTGTGTGATCTGCCCCTCTCACCTTTATACCAGCTACACCAGACTTTCATTTTCTTGAATGCACCATGCATTTTCCTACTTCAGAAAGTCTGCGCATGCAGGTCCCTCTGCCTCCAACAGCATTCCCCTACCTCTTTAGCTGGACCCTACTTATCAGTGACATTTCTTCAAGGAGCATTTCCTGGCTCCTATTTTACATGGAGTCCCTCTGTTATGAGCCTTCTGCTATGGTCTGAATTGAATGTGTGTCTACCCACTCCCCCCACACACCCCACCTCCCAAATTCACATATTAGAATCTTGATGTCCAATGTGATGATGTTAAGAGGTGGGCCTTTTTTGAATGTTTATTTTTTTGGGGAGAGAGAAAGAGATTGAGAATCTGAAGCAGGCTCCAGGCTCTGAGCTGTCAGCACAGAGCCCGAAGTGGGGGTGGGGCTAGAATTCACAAGCCATTAGATTATGACCTGAGCTGAAATCAGATGCTTAACTGACTGAGCCGCCCAGGCGCCCCAAGAGGTGGGGCCTTTGGGAGGTGATTAGGTCATGAGGGTAGCGCCCTTATGCATGTGATTAGTGTTCTTATAAGAGAGACCCCAGAGAACTACCTAGCCCCTTCCACCATGTGAGGACACAGTGAGAACTCTTTGACTCGGAAGACCACTCTCATTCGACCATGATGGCACCCTGATCTTGAACATCCAATCTCCAGAACTCTGAGAAATAGATTTCTGTTGTTTATAAGCCACCAAGTCTGTGGCATTTTGTTATGACAGCTCAAATGGACTAAGATACCCTCCTAGCAGTTTGTACTTCTCACTCATAGCACTTAGGCAGTAACTCATTATTTACTGTGTGTTTAGTTCTTGAGGATGTCTGACATATATGTCTGCCTTCCTAAGGGCAGCGTCCTTCTCTGGGATACCCACTATCACATATCCCGTAATCCTGGCACAATGCCTGCCGTAGAGTAGATATTGAATAAATACATAGTGAGTGGATGTTGAAAGGTAGGCTCAATTATTTAGAAACCTCTTCATTTCCAAACCCCTCAGTTTGGGAACAGTTGGGAAGGAATTCAAACAACCTCACTTAGATGGGGACAGATTGTTGAAAATAGTGAAAACAAGTCACTGACATCACTGGTTTTCGGGGAGTTTTGCCTTCTACCAGGGAATTTCAGGGGATGGGTGATTTTCCCTAAGCTGGTCACATTTGAAACCACTCAATCCCACTGGAAGCCCACTGTCACCTCTTCCTCCACCTTGGCCCTAACGATAACCTCTCTAGACTCAGGCAGCAGTTAATTTAAGGTAGCAATTAAATGGAACCAAACTGCTCTTTAAATACCATAAACCATTTAACAGAATGGCTTTCCTCTGGCAAACAGAATAATCCCCAAAGCTGGAAGAAATGTTCTGAGTGCATATATGTGTTCCTGTGTGTATTTGTTCCCTTCTGTAAATAAATGGAAAGATTTTAATTTTTTTCTCTACGAAGACTTCCCAGCTCAATAGTAGAGAGAGAATCATCTAATAACCTCCCATGCAACCCAACACCCAGTCGCAACAACTATACACATGTTGCCAAAGCTTGTTCCATATAAATCCCCAGATTCTTTTTTTTTTTTTAATTTTCCTGGCTGGAATTTGCCAGAGTCAATCCCAGATACCGTATCATTCTACTGCTAACATAAAAGACAAAGACCTTTCTTTCTCTATAGTGCTACATTGCCATTAGCACACCCAGAAGACCAGAAATAATTCTCCAATAGCTTTCAATACTCAGTCCATACTCAGCCCTCTGCAATAGAAAGTTATGAAGGCCTGGCATGGGTTTATGTAGGTACTCTCTGGAGAGAGGGCCAGCCTCTTCCAGCTTATCCTCAAGGATGGAGAGGATTTTGCAAGGATGTCTGGAGCCCCGTGTGGGAGAGAGAGACAAATGCCCACCTCACTTGTCAAAAGTATAGGATCAACAGTCAGTGATTCCAGCAGGGGATGCTCTTGTTAGAGCACCTTGAGATACCATTTGTGTCTATCTGCATAGGTCTTTTTGTCTGCCTGACTCTAATTCATGCATCTGTCACTGTTTTTGCTTATCCATCATACTAGTCTATCCAAGTGCCCACCTATTCTGGTAGTGCTTACACTCTCTTAAGTCTATTTAGGTGATGGCTCTAAGCTTCCCATTGGTACATGTAATTAATCCCTTTGCCAATAATAACTCAAGACTAGTTAGTTTTTGCCTTCCTAGCCCACCCAGAATCTTAGTCTCATGAAATTCTTCCCATATTCAAACACACTCTACAATTTACTTACCTGATTTGCTGCCTCTTGTTCTCTCTAGAATGTGAAATCCATGAGGTCAGGAAGTTTGGTCTATTTTGTTCACTTTTGTATCCCAAACCTAGTTCAAGGCCTGGAGTATAGTAAGTGCTCAATAGTAACTTGCTAAAGTCATGTGTCTAGAAAAGGGAAAAGCTGAGCTTTGGAGATATTTGTGTCCAAATCATAAGCCTCATGCTCTTAACAGATTTTCATACTGACTTCAGCAAATTAGTCATTTGAAGGCAAAAGATATATTCTGCTTGCATTTTATATCTCTCCTGGAAGTTTCTCTTATTGTCAAACCTAAAATCCTCTGAGTCTGTTTTTATTCTAGTCACAAACAAGACATGATTTGAAAGAAATTTGGATTATTGATACTCCCACTTTTTTCCTTTTGGTGTGTGCAGTTGTATGTCTTGGTTAGAAGCAGGAAAGCTGAGGGATGCCTGGGTGGCTTAGTCGGTTAAGTGTCTGACTCTTGATTTTGGCTCAGGTCATGTTCTTGTGGTCGTGGGATTGAGCCCTGCATTGGGCTCTGTGCTGACAGGGTAATGCCTGCTTGAGATTCTGTCTCTCTCCCTGTCTGTCTGCCCCTCCCTTGCTCATGTGAGCATGTGTGTGCATGTGCTCTCTCTCTCTCAAAACAAACGAACGAACAAACAAACAAACTTAAAAAAAGAAGCAGGAAAGTTGATTTGGATATGATATGGACATAGGAAAAGATGCAATGAAAGTATCTAGAACCTTATTTTTATAGGCAAAAGTCTTTGGGGATATATATTTTGGGAGTGAGACAGTCCATTTGCCAAAATTCATGCTCATTTGCTCATTTTAGCAGATGTTTCTTGAGCACCTACTATATTTCAGGTACTCTGTTGGCCATTGGAAATGTGCTGTGTGTTTGCAAGATGACCTTCAGCAAAATATCGGGCCACCTTGAGCATGTGTGTATGTGAATTATAGTTAGTTAAAATATTTTTCATACTTAACTAATCATTTTAACCAATTATTTAATTATTTAATGAATTTTAATGTAATTAATTAATCAGTTCATTATTATTTCAATAATTTCTAAGTTATTTAGTCATTTGTGCTTGTTTATTAAGTTTTTAATAAATTTTAAAAGAAACAGTCATATTTACTTTATAGTAACTCTATGTTGAGGAAAATGTGAGATTATCTAATTTTGAAATTTTACTTTTTGAGCCCTATGTAATTGCCATTTTTTTTTTTTGGTAAAAATAAATGAAATGTTGGTAATTTAATATGGTTCGATTTAATAATGTTACATGACTGTAAACTAAAATACTGGACTGTTCTGTTTAACCCTGGGATCTTATATTGGAAATAATATCATAGTCTAGTATTGGGACTGTAGTGAAGTATATCCTTAATCTTGATTGTGGTAGGGTTGCCTTTCAGAGGTCATTGTGGGGAAGACATATAACTTCATAAAGAATGAGAAAGGTGATGTGAAAAATCACCTTAAAAAGACTGAATAGGTATCAGGAATGTAGAATGTTAATGTACTTGGATTGAGTGTATTAACAGAGCCAAATAAAGAACATGTCAATCCAAAAAAGATGGGTAGGAGAGTGCATAGCCATGGAGACAAGAAAGCTTGGGACTATTGCCATATTCAGCCTAGCATTGTCCAGCTAAAAGGAAATTTTAGCCAATAGAAATTTCCTTTTTCTTTGAGGTATAATTTATATATGCTAAAATCTTCAGTGTTCAATTAAGTGATTTTTGACTATTATACATAACCACCAAAAGCAAGATATAGTACATTTCCTTAACCCCAGAAAATTCCCTCAAGCCTCTTTTCAATCAATACCCTTCTCCCTTCCAAGCAACCACCTTCTGATATTTTTCTCTTTGGAATAATTTAGACTGTTCTGGAACTTCACATAAATGGAACCATCTGGTATATATCCTTTTGTGTGAGCCTTCTCTCACTACATAATGTCTTTGAGACTTACCCATGCTGTTGGGCTTCTCAGTGGTTTCTTTATATTGCTGGCTAGCATTGCACTGCATGAAAATACTACAATTTGTTTATCTATTCAACTGCTTGTGATTGAACAATGGATTTTTTTATTGTAGTAAAATATATATGACATAAATGTTACCATTTTAATTATTTTCAAGTGTACAGTTCAGTGGCATTAAGCACATTTACCTTGTTATGCAACTATCACCACTATCCACTTCCAGAAATTTTTATCACTTGAGACAGACACTCTGTACCTGTAAATAACTCCCCATTGTCCCCTCCTTCCAGCCTCTGAGAATCTCCACTTTCTGTCTCTATGAGTTTGATTACTCTAGGTAATTCCATGTTGACTGGTTAAACATTACATTCCTGGCCTTTTGAAACTACAATTAGATTAGGGATTAAGTGAGGTTTAGCACAAATGACTCCATTTTGGGCCTGTTATCTCCTTTTTAACAATTTCCTCCTTTTGATCAGACTTTCAGCTTAAGTGAGAGATGTGACCAAAACTTAAGGTATTAGTACCAGACTCCACTACTTCTGTGTAGTTCTCAGAGCTCTTGTTGATCCTTTGTGTGGTCATAGGTCATGACATTTTTGCTTAATCTCTGTGATATTCACATATTATGACCTCAGGTTCATTATTTTTGAGTTGGTCATTGTTTTAATTCCATTTATGATATTCTAGTCTTAAGGAAATCATTTTCTTGGTGATTAGTGGCTATGAACATGCATTTAATGCTTTTGAGAGAATACCATGCACCAGGGAGACTACTATGATTATTATAAGTAGGATAACTCCCAGTGTTTGGAGTGTACTTTGGAGCCATGGTCCCCAAGACCCAAACCGATCAAAATCAAGTAAGTCAAAGACCTTGCTGAAGGAGTCACCTTGTTAATCCAAGTGGCTTTCCCAGTGATCTTATGTCACTGAGTTTTAGCTTCCCCAGAAGTGTTAATCCAGGTGTAACAGGTGGTGTTGGCTACAGCACAAACACTTCCTTGCTCAACTAAAAGATAATCAAGTGCTATCCTATTATCAAGAACAACTTGGGGCACCTTGGTGGTTTAGTCAGTTAAGCATCTGGCTCTTGATTTCAGCTCAGGTCATGACCCCAGGGTCATGGGATTGTGCCCCACATTGGGCTCTGTGCTGAGTTGGAGCCTGCTTAATAGTCTCTCTCTGTCTCTTCTCTCTCCCCCCTCCTCCTCTGCCCCTCCCCTGCTCACACTTGCTCTCTCTCTCTCTCTCTCAAAAAAAAAAAGTGTACATCTTTGGCCAGGGAGTCTAAGGATCTTTGTTGGGCAGCCGTTGTCTTAACAACAGATTCTGCAATATCTTCAAGAATTAGGAAGAGGTTTCTGATCATAATCTCATGCGTTTACTCCTAACTAGAGAAGTATGTCCCTGTCAAAGGAAGTGAATCCTGAGTCATGAATGCCTAGTGGTAATTCCTTTCTGACTCAATGATATAAATCCAAGGGAGTCAACCAATGAGATGTCTTTGTTTATGGAAAGTTAAGGGCACAGGCAACCTAAGAGACATTGCCTGACTGTACACCAGCCATCTAGACATTCATGAACCCAAGGAGAATGATAACCACCACAGACAAAGACAACTCCATTGGGGCACAAACAATTCCCACTAAGGTGTTACTGTTAGTGGATTCATTCATAGGGATTACTGTGTTTACCCTTTCAAACCAGGGGTTAGTTAGGTTTTCAGGGCATTCAGGAAGAAAATCTTCTATCTCAAAATGAAGGGTCATTCTAAATACCTTGAAAGGATGGGTGCTGATGGCAAGGAGTTTTAGTGAGTGGGGGCAGATCTGATCTAGATAATCATAGGAATGTGGGGGTGTGAGTGTACTAAGATGTATGTAGGTATTTTTGTCTAATTGGATATGTGCAGTTATAATTGAAGAAAGAGAAGAAACAAGGCACTGGATGTTTTGGTCATGAGGGTTGAACTCTGTAAAAGACTTTTAAGTGTGTATGTGTGGGGGTGTCTCTTGTGATTCACAGTGACACTGGGAATAGGAGAGAAATTGGTCACAGGGAGAACTAGGGAGTCTCTAACATCATGGATAGATCAAAATATTTTTTAAAATAATAATAATAATATTATTATTATTATTATTATTTTTATTATTATTATTCTTTTTAGAGAGAGAGTACACATGAGCAGGGGAGAGGGGCAGATGGAGAGAGAGAGAGAGAGAGAGAGAGAGAGAGAATCCCAAGCAGGCTCCATGTCAACACAGAGTCTGACATGGCACTCCATCCCATGACCCTGGAATCATGACCTGAGCCAAAATCAAGAGTCAGATGCTTGGGCACCTGGCTGGTCAGTTAAGTGTCTGACTGTAGCTGAGGTCATGATCTCGTGGTTCATGAGTTTGAGCCCCATGACAAGCCCTGTGCTGACAGAGCCTGGAGCCTGCTTCAGATTCTGTGTCTTCCTCTCTCTGCCCCTCCCTGCTCATGCTCTGTCTCTGTCTCTCTCTCTCTCTCTCAAAAATAAACATAAATTTTTTTAAAAAAGAGTCGGATGCTCAACTGACTGAGCCACCCAGGCACCCCTAGATTGAAATCTTTGATGACAAACCTGGCAGCCTGAAAAATTACCCACCTTAGCAAGGGCTTGGGAATATGGAGGAGGGCATTATCTTTCCAGGCCAATGCAAGAGTAAAGGAAAGAAAGAGAAGAAAAAAGGTTTCATGCTCAGTTAGGGTATGAAGTCTTGACCCGGAGTCTTGGGCAGGAGCAGTTAGCTACTTCTTTTCCTCCTCAGTTTTATTTGGAGGTCTGCAGTATCCATATTGGATAAGATGTCAGGTGTAGCTTTCTTTAGCTGTGAAATGTGTACCCAGAGTGCAATGCCTTCTTGTTTTACATCAGTGCCAGTGGTCAGAGGCACTTCGTGACATCCTTTCCAACAGGGTTCAAGGGCTATTTTCCTCTGATGCTGTTTCTAGAATATCCAATCACCAGGCACCACACTATGACCAGCAGAATCCTTTGAATTAGAATCTGGGAAGGCTTTTTTTTTTTTTTAACCTGTTGATGATAGGCTTTAGCATGACACATTAAAGATTTAGAGTAGCTGGGAATACTAACGTGGAATGACAAGGGGTCGGCAGAAAGTTGTATACTGATGCACACCGGTTTACTGGTGACTGTTTCATGTGGAGTAAGTTTATGTTTTCCAGAGCGGGAACTGTGAATAGTCAGCAAGGCCAGAGGCAACAGCTTAAGCCAAGGGGGTCCAGTAGTTTTCAGCAAGTTTAGAGATTTTAAGTTTGAGGGTCCCATTAGTTCTCTCAACCTTGCCTGATAACAGGGTGATGGGGGCAGTGATCATTGCCAGGCTTTCATTAAGACTTGTATGATTTGCCCAGGGAAGCCAGTGCCTCAATCACTGAAGATTATGAAAGGTATACCCCAATCGGGAAACATATTTTCTAACATTTTCTTTGCTACTGTAAAGGCATCAGTCTTGTGGCAGGGAAAGGCTTCAGTCCATGCAGAAAACACACATACAATAACAAGAACATATTGATAACCCATATTAAGTGGCAGTTGAATGAAGTCCAGTGGCAGGTGTTCAAAGGGTCCTGAAAGAGGAGGCTTGCGGCCTCTGGAACAAACATAGTTTTTCCAGGATTTTGGACCTGACAAGACAGACATTGATGATAAACTGTTTTTGCAATTTTATAGAAGTCTCCCCACCAATGTTTATAATTTGAATCATCCTAAATGCACCATGAAGGAATGCAAAAACTGAAAAATGGGGTTTGCCAGGGAGCCTGGAAGAACGAAGAAATACAACCACTGTGTGTCCATCTTAATTTCTCTGATTTGGGAGCAGACTGTTGCCTTGTTGGCAAGGACGTCAAGATGGCAAAAGTCTGGCAACAAGAGGTCAATTTTTTCAGAGAGTGAATTTCATTCACATGTGCCACAATCTTTACAGATTCTGATGCCACTGACTCTGCATGAAAGTCAGCTAGGGAATTTCCCTGATATTCAGGGTAAAGTCTTTTTAGTGTGAGCCTCAGTTTTGATGACAGCAATTTTAGAAAGTAAAGATTGGCAGTAAGAAGTTTGTTTACTTGTTGTCCATTTTTTATTGGGGTCCCAGTGGACCCCAAAGGCATATGGGCTATCAGTATAAATGCTGGAGTGCCTGGGTGGCTCAGGTGGTTAAGCACCCGGTTGTTGATTTCAGCTCAGGTCATGATCGCAGGGCTGTGGGATGGAGCCCCATCTTGGGCTCTGTGCTGACAGTATGGAGCCTGCTTGGGATTCTCTCTCTCTCTCTCTCTCTCTCTCTCTCTCTGCCCCTCTCCCCTGCTTGCATGCTCTCTCTCACTCTCTCCATACAATAAAATGAAAAATATATAAAAACAATTTGTCCCTTTGATACCTGGCCTGCTCTGGTAGAGGGCACAGGGCTCTGCCTGTTGGGCTGATTCAGCTCTGGGAGGCTCCCCCTCTGGAGTAGTTTGTATTAGGTAGTAACAGCGTATCCAGCTTGGAAATTCCTTTTCTTAGCTTTACAGCACAACCCATCAACAGACAAAATTAGATCAGGGTTTTAGTCAAAGGGTATCTCATAAATCAGGACACAATGTCACAAAATGGGATGTTACAACCTCTCAGTCATGGGGGTCGCTTTGTCAGGCATTGGTAGTAACCAAGCAGCATTAAGATTGTTGCAGCATTTAAAATGCAGGTTAGGTGGTGAAGAGAAGAGAATCTCATAGGAGGTTAGACAGTTTACAGAGAAATGGTGAGTCAGTTCAGAATGAAGAAGTCATTAAACAAACTTGTGGAGTTTGTAAATAAATATCACTTCCTAAGTTTAAATCCTCTGAGACTTCTACTAACTTCACAGCTGCAGCTATTGCCTTATGGCATCTGGGGCCACAAACAACCAAGTTGTGTGCTCTATATAGGTAGTAGACTGATGTGTAATGCCATGTTCTTGTGTGAGCATTCTCAGGGCTTGGTTATCTCTTTCACGTACAAATAAGGTGAAAGGTTTTGGCTAGGTAGCCCTAGGACAGGTAGTTCTTGTACTGCTGGCTTTAGTCTCGTAAAAGCCTGCTCATGTCTATCTTCCCAAGGAAGGGGTTCATGGACTGAAATTCTAGCAAGTTCGTTGAGTGGGGAAGCTGATAGAGGAAAAATTAGGAACCCATAGTCTGCAGTAGCCAGCTAGGTCTAGAAATTCATATATCTATCACTTAGCTGTGGGCCTAAGAAATTCTTGGATTAGTTTAATCCTTTTTGGAGATAGCTGGGTTCCTTCAGTGCTTGGATTATGCCTTAGGTAATGAACAGTATCTAGAGATAATTGTAATCTTTCCTTAGGGACTTTATGTCCCTTTTCAGCTCACTGGTACAGCAAATAAATGGAATATTTTATTGACTCTTCCTTGGTAACTGGCCATAGCAAGAGATGGTCTACTATTGTAAAAGGGTGGATTTCCTGGAGAACTGGAGGGTACTTAAATCTTGGTGGCACACTTGGGAAAATAAGAAGGGACCTTAGTGGACCCTTGAGGCATGACTGTCCAGGTATGTTGCTGATTGTTCCAAGTAAAAGCAAATAGATATTGACTGTTGAAATCTATAGGAGTGCTGGCAAAAGGCTGAACTGAGGTCTACAACAGCAAACCATTGAGTCTGGTTTAACTTGTGACCACAGGGTATTTGGGTTTGGGACAACTATCTTGCTAATGGCTCTCAAGTCTTGGACAAATTGCCATCCCCTCCCATTATGTTTCCAGACCAGCAAGATCTGCATGTTTTACCGGGCCTGGCACAGGGAATGATTAGCTCCTGCCTGATTAGGTCTTCTATTCCTGGTGTGAGGCCTTGTGTGGCCTGAGGATTTAATGGGTATTGAGGGTTAGTTATATTTGTCTGAATTTTTATAGGCCCTGTACTATTTTTTAAATTAAATTATTCTTGAGAGAGAGAGCACACACGTGCGCTTGTGCTCACATGTGAGCAGGGGGGAGAGAGAGAGAGAGAGAGAGAGAGAGAGAGAGAGAGTGAGAGTGAGAGAATGAGAATCCCAAACAGGCTCTGCACTGTCAGCGCAGAGCCCGACTCAGATCTCAAACTCATGAACCATGAGAGATCATGACCTGAGCCAAAATCAAGAGTCAGACACTTAACTGACTGAGCCACTCAGGTGCCTCTAGGCCCTGTACTTTTTATTCTCCCAAGATCAGTATTAGAAAGGAACCTGCAGATTTTTAAGCACCTCAGTTACATCAGGGAATTTTTGTTGGAATTATTCCTCTTCTATATCAAGGACAGATTGTAAAGAACATCAAAGGTCAGGTTCAGGTTGTCAGGAAATTTTAAGGTGAGGTCTCCCCTGGAAGGAAAGCAAATTAGCCCTTTTAATTTAGAAAGGAGATCTCTACCTCATAGATCGACCAAGGTTATATCACATAGCAAAAAAGAATGTTTTTCAGTAAAAGGTCCCAAAGTCATTTGTACTGGTTAGCATAGGCATATTGTTTGAACTTTATTAGATACCCCCACTATGGAGACTTTTTGTTTTACTTTTTCACTCTGAGAGATTTGTTGTCCTATGAGAGCAGGATTCAAAATAGTAAGTGTGGCTCTGGTATCTATCAGAATTTGGCAAGATTTCTCATTAATTTTAATTTTAGTTTCTTCTTGGCTGTTCAAGGTTATTATTGGTAGCAGTTTACCAGAGGGTCCCAGGGAGCCCCATAATTTCTGATAGAGGCTCCTTTGTGGGCTCTCCCTTGGGGTACATTCAAGTTGGTAGTAAAGAATTTCTGTGGGACCTTTGAGGACAGTTTTTTTCCAGTGCCCCAGTTGATTAGAAATGAGATGTCAATCCTTAGCCCAGCATTTAGTGATGGACCCCTAGCAAGGTCAAATGGGAAACGATCAGGTGTTATTTCATGTCTCTGGCCTTGGAGCTATTGTAGCTGTAAAGCCAATAGTTTGGCAGATCTTTGTTTATTGATCTTGTTCCAAAGTCCTTTCAGGTTGCTCAGCTGTGGTCAAGAGTTCGAGTTAGATCAGTGGTCTCCCATTCCATTTTCTGCCTTTTTTAATTAACCCATTAATCTCAGGAGATTATCCATTTACAGTTAGAGAAGCTAGAGCATTTATTGTATGGAATCTGGAATGGTGTAGGAAGAGAGCTTCCAAATGGGTTTTAAGGTCTGCACAGATTCATCTTTCTTTTGTTTGCCTGAATAATAGAACAAACAGTGTGGGCAGAAAAGACTCTAGGAATGGCTTTTAACAGATTAGTTGCTATATAGCAAGATTGTTTTCTGGTCCATTAGAGGACCTTGTTGGAGATCGAGAGTCTTGAATATCATCACTGGGATTATGCCATTCTGCTTCTTGCATCCCTTTTTGGGTCTTACTAGATCCTACCAGCATGTGCACAAGCTGATGAAGATCCAGCAGCCGGGGATCATAGGCCCTGATAAGGATTCTAAACTCTTTAGAAAAGTTTTGGGGATCCTCCCTGGGCCTAGGAAATTCTTTAACTGTGGCTGTTAGTTTGGTCTTTGACCAGAGGATAAAAGATATATGAGGAGGATTGCCTGTAACCTCAGGTGGTTTTATTTTAAAGGGTAACTGTTTGGGGTGTCTGGGTGGCTGAGTTGGTTAAGCGTCTGACTTCGGCTCAGGTCATGAGCTCATGTTTCCTGAGTTTGAGCCCTGCTCCAGGCTCTGTGCTGACAACTTAGAGCCTGGAGCCTGCTTTGGATTCTGTATCTCCCTGTCTCTCTGCCCCTCCCCCGCTCACACTCTGTGTGTGTGTCTCTCTCTCTCTCTCTCTCAAAAATAAATAAGCATTGGGGCGCCTGGGTGGCTCAGTCGGTTAAGCATCCGACTTCAGCTCAGGTCACGATCTCGCGGTTCGTGAGTTCAAGCCCCGCGTTGGGCTCTGGGCTGATGGCTCAGAGCCTGGAGCCTGCTTTCGATTCTGTGTCTCCCTCTCTCTCTGCCCCTCCCCCGTTCATGCTCTGTCTCTCTCTGTCCCAAAAATAAATAAAAAAAAAGTTAAAAAAAATTTAAAAAAAAATAAGCATTAAAAATAATTTTAAAAAATAAAATAAAGGGTAACTTTAATAATCTGTTCAGAGTGGAAAGACAGTTCAGACGGAATTATTGAAATGTGAGTACTCAGGTAGAGAAGGGTAAAAGGGAACAGTAGGAGTCATGTCAGTCCTATCATTTGTTTTAAGAACCTCTTGTGTCTTTAATATTTCATTAGCCTTTTGTAACAAGTCTTTTAATGAAGCTATTTTGGAATCTTGAAGCCTTTTGGAAGCTTCTGCATACTAATTACAATAGGTATCCCATTCTGTTTGTTTAATTTGGGAACCCTTACTTTCAAATGTGCTTCTTAAATGAACAATCTTGTCTAATTGGAATGTTCCCCATAATGGCCATTGTAATTCTAGGTTGTTTTTAGTAAGGTTTAGCCATTTTTATAGATATTTATAGCTTCCAGGGCCACAGTTTTTAGACCTAAAATAAGAAGGTGTACCGGAAGGTGGCGTGCTTCATTTTTTTTTTTTTTTTTTTTTTTTTAGTTTAAAGATCCCTTTAGCTAAGCCTTTGGGTTTTTAGGTTCTGAATGAATACCTAAAAGGGGAGTGCCACTAGATTGGGGATTGTGCAGTATTCTACAGTGTACCTGCACAGAAACTTGTGTGAGGTTGGTTGGTGACCTAGTTCAATCTAACCTGTTCTGTGACCAGTGTATCCCAACACCGGAGTCTCTGGTTTGTTGGTAAGTGCTCTAACAGTTGTTAAATGCTTGACCAGTGGCCCCTAACTTTTGCAACTCTTTGGTCCCCGAGATCCCCTTTAGCAATAGCCTCTATCCACACAAAATAAGTCAAACTAATATGTACACTATAATGTATTAGCAGTAGCCAAGAGATGATACCATGTCTTGGCCAAGAAAAGGCCTTGTGGGTACCACCAGCAAGTCCCAATGTGGAACTGGAGATTTGGGAAAAAATTGAACCAGCAAACCCCATGTAATGGGGACTTCAGGCTGATTTCAAATAAATGAGGAACTGTAGTGGCCACCAACCGTTCCCAACAAGGAATCTGAGGGCAGAACCAGGAGCTGGGGCTTCCAATAAAAAGGGGAATTTTGGTCCGAACTACCAGCAGCTTCCAACATGGAACTAGTGATTTCAGACAAATGGAAAGCTAACTGGAAAGCCAATTAGACTGGGAACTTGACACAGAGAGCAGATCTCAGAACCAAGTATGAACCTACCCACAGCCCTTGGAAACAATGAGAAAGACAGTGAAGTTAGAGGGTTTGTGGAGTACCACACCTGTGTTTCTTGTTGTATCTGAAGCTCTTGAAAGTCTCTTTTGGTACCACTGATACCACCAAATCTGTTAAACAACAAAAATTCAACTGAGCAAATTTAAAGGTCAAAGTGCCTTTACTCAATGATTCATGAATTGGGCAGCATCGCATCTAGCAAGTAGAAAAGGAGTGCTGCTGAGCTGTAGAAAAGGAAAGGTTTTTAAAGGTAGAAAGGGGGTAAAAAAAGAAATTATTACCAAAGAGTGTATTATTTCAGATGAGGTCACATTCTTAATGGGTTAGATTATCTCGTCAGTGCTGACCAGGTAATTCCATGTTGACTGGTTAAAGGTTACATTCCTGGGGGGTTGAAACTATAGTTAGGTTAGGTGTTATGTCTTAGTTTGCTGATGTGGGGTTTGGCACAATGACTCCGTTTGGGGCCTGCTGTCTCTTTTTTAACACAATGTAGAAGTCTTTTCACCTTTTTTGGTTAAGTTTATTCCTAAATATTTTATTCTCTTTGATGTTATTGTAAGTGGAATTGTTTCTGACTTCCTTTTCAGATTGTTCATTACTAGTGCATAGAAATGCAACAGATTTCTGTGTGTTGACTTTGTATCCTACAACTTTGCTGAATTTATTAGCTCTAACAACTTCTTTTGTGTGTACTGGAATCTGCAGGGCATTCTACAAATAAGATTATGTCATATGCAAACAGAAATAATTTTTCTTTTTCTTTTCTAATTTGGATGCCTTTTATTTCTTTTTCTTGCCTAATTGCTCTGGCTAGAATTCCCAATACTATTTTGAATAGAAGTGCTAAAAGAGGGAATCTTTGTCTTATTTCTGATCTTAGGGAAAAAGCTTTTTGTCTTTCATAATTGAGTTTCATGTTAGCCATTGCTTTTTCATAAATGGCCTTTATCATGTTGAGGTGACCAGTGGATTTTATATTGATAAGACCATCTCTAATGTGGGGTTGGATGTAAAGAAATTACAGCCATTTGAGTATTTTGTTTTCATTGGCACAGTAAAGTTCCTGGAGGGTGGAACATGTCCATGCATGGCATGTGAAATGACTTGACAAGGTACATTATAGTAGCATGAAATAACACCCGAATCCCACTCTTCCACTGGCAAGATTTTATTTCTCACACAAAATTCTTTTTCAGTTACTCTGATTATATCAATAAGTAAGTCTCAGTCTTGTGCTACTATATCTTTAACACTTCTCTAACATGAAGTGATTTTTTTTTTAACAAAGAAGGCAGATTTCTGTTTCAGTGCCGTTAGCAAACCGTGGTGTCTATTTAGAGTTCAATGGTATTGCCTTATTTTATTTGTATTTATTTTGCCTTCTATTTCTGATAAGTGATATTCCACTTGTTTATATCTGTGAAATAATTATAGATTAGAGGGATAAAGTTTTATTTAAAAAATAAGTGTATTCAAGTAATATACAAGAGAGTTGACCTTTAAAAAGTCATGTAAATTCATCAGTTTGATTAAGGACTGACTTTCTAGTACCAACAGAGGAGTTGGAAGCAGGTTCTTTTCTCACCAAATGAATGGGCTTTGCGCAAGGAATGCAGATGTGTAAGGATTAAAATAAATATGTGTGAACTTTAATGATACCCAAACTTTCCTAAACCCAGTAGGGAGAAGGGGAGATCCCTAGTCAAAGAAGGGAGTAAAGAGCTATAATTTTTTGGTCTTCAAACTTACCATTCTAACACTGGGGCACCTGAGTGGCTCAGTAGGTTGAGCATGACTTCGGCTCAGGTCATGCTCTCATGGCTAATGAGTTTGACCCTTACATTAGGCTTGCTGCTGTCAGCGCAGAACTCATTTTGGATCTTCTATCCGCCCCCTCCCCCGCTGCCCCTTCCCCACTTGCACTCATTCTGTCTCAAAAATAAATAAAATTTTATCTGTGTCCACTCAGTGAAGATGAGAATTTCAATCAGTGGTTCTCAGTAGAGAACCACTATGTAGTAATGGAAAGAACTGGGTGAGCATCCATTCTTTCTGGCTGCCCTGGAGTATTGGCCATGTGAGCAGACCTAACTTAATTAATGATGTCTAAGATTCCCAGAATGGGGCTGACCAGGCTTATAAAAACAGCAATCTTTAACATTACACAATTATGAAAGGCAAGCACATTCTTACATTTCAATATACAACTGGTATCTCCCCTCAATCGTTATGTGATTAAATAAGTTGCAAATCCAGTTTTATATTTAGAGAATACCTATAGCTGTTGGTGATATTGAGAGATATCTGGTGACAAAAGAAAAATAAAAACTCTTGACATAAAAAAGTGTTAGTTTGGGGGCTCCTTGCCCCACCTCACAAAGGGATTGTCCAGGACTCCCTTATCAAGGTAGTAAATAATAGTACCAATAGGTATAACACAAAGTCATATGAATGTCCCTGAATGATGTTTAAGAAATATGAGGCTAGACCATCTGTTAGTAGGAGATTGATGCGTCTTATCTTGATGCTGCTGAGCATTTGATTCCTCCAGCTCCTCCAGCTCTGAGTATCTAATCATCACATGAACTTTGAATGTTACCTGGCTGTTGATAGGGAGAGAAAGTGCCAGTCACTTGGAGTTAGAGAAGTCCAACCTGTTTGAGGATCCTGTGCTGACAACTATTCGATTAACTTGGAGGTTTTAAACGTTAATCTTGAGAACTTGGGTAATGTGAATGTGCAGCTGAGAACAGATCCCTTGTTAGTAAAATCAGGGATTCCATCTGCAAATCTGAGGTTGATCTGAGGGACTGCAGGGCAAGTGTTGAGGTGATGGACTGGTTTTTGCCCAGCCTCTACAGGCAGCAGCTGGGACTGAGATGTACCTGCAGCAAAGCTCTCTGAAGAAACAACTGGATTCTGGTCTAATGGAGGGAGTCAGTTTGTGCTATCCAGTGTGTCCTTTTAGTAACTGCTCATGTGTCATAGTCCCCTCCTCCAAATAACAAATAATGACCTCTTTGTAAAGAATTATGATATATTCAGTGGTTGAGAATAGTTACATGATTTTGGCAGGCAAAAAAGTGTTATTGGTTCCATTTGGGTAGACATTGATTTATCTGGCTTTCTTCAGTTCTAGATGATTTTCTATTTGTAATGGAGAGTTTGCAATTAAACAACTTGTAAGGCACTCCTCTCCACTCCAACCCTCCCCTCTTCTCTTTGTCTTTCTTTGATTTTCACACATATTTATTGAGTACCTGCTTTGTATTACATCTTGTGTTAGGGGCAAAGGATGAACTCTGCAGATAGCCACTTGTCTTTTGGACCTCACAACCCAGTGGGGAACAGGGAGGGAGACACAAGTTAACAGTCCTAGTAATGATTACTAGTTTATTGACCAAGTTCTGTGTACTAGGTGCTATTCTGAAAGCCTCACCTGTATTATTAACTCACTTAGTCCTCACAACAACACTGTGAGAAAAATATTAGTATCATCCATTGTACAGATGTGGAAACCAAAGTGCAGAGAGGATAAGTAAGTTGCCTTGTGTCACACAGCTGATAAATGGAGAATCAGGAATTGGAGCTCAAGCAGTCTGGTTCGTGAATACACTCTTCAACATGTTAGTATATACAGCATGAGGAGGACTGTAAGAGAAAAAAATACTAGGGTGCCATGGGATCTTGGATGAGAGGCACCGTGTGTTGTAATGGAGATGATGATGGTGTGTTGGGAGAAGAGGAAGCCAGATGTCTTGGGTAAAGGATACAATATTTACTGAATGAGAAAAATCCCACACATAATATTTAGCTTCCCAGTTCTCACAAAGGCACCCAGCTACCAACAATACTGCCCGGGAGGAGAGAGGATCCAGTCTGATCCTCAGAAGAAACTTCCTTTGGTCCTCATCATAGACATCCTGCTCCCTCCTTGCACTTTGGGAGAAGCTGACCCTTTGCCTACCTGCCCACCAAGGGTGGGTCCCTGGTGACACCCAGCACATGCTCATATGTTCACTGTAGGGTGAGGTGAATTGAAGGGCAGTTTCCCAGACTGTCATGCCCCAACAGGACCAAGTCTCATGCTGCATGGAGATTCTTCCTGCACCCCCTAATCCAGTCTTCCTGCCTGCTGGAGGAGTTAGGAGAGGGTTCTGGAGAAGGTGACCTCTGAAGGTTGAGCAGGAATTTATATGTGACAGCAGTGGTGGGGAAGGGAAGAGAGAGTAGGGAACGTTCAGGGGATTGCAAGTCATTGTGTAGGGATTGGAAAGGATGCCAGAAGCAAGAGGCAAGGCTGGAGGGGTGGATAATCAGAGGTCAAAGTGCAAAAGGTCTTGCAAGTATGATCCGGAGTTTGAGCTGTGTCCAGTGAGCAACAGAGCATTCTAGACAATTTTGGAAAGGCATTGTATAATAATGACAACTTAGATTACTAAGCATTTTGTATATACCAGGGACTGCACTAACTTCATGCATTGGTTTATTTATTCTTCACAATAACCAATAGTATGGCCTCTATCAGTCACCCCATTTTACAGATGAGGAAACTGAGGAACAGCAAGATGAAGAAGTTTGCTCAAGGCTACTCATCTAGCAAGTGGTGGGGTTGAACCTAGGGATTCTAACTCCAGAGTCTGCATGCTTACCCTGTCTGCTATGTCTCTGAATTGGTCAGGGTGTACCAGGCTGTTGGCAACTAGAAGCCTCTATCTTCCAATGGGCAGATTTCTGCATATTTGTCTGGGTCTCCCTCAGAGCCCAGAGAGCTGGTTGTGTTGAACCAGCTAAAACACTGAAAATTTCATCCTCTTCAATTCAGTTTCAGAGCGCGTATGACTGAGCCGAGATGAATTCGAGTTTAATCTTGCATACCTAACGAACTCATGGAGGTATCTCAGAAATTCTCCTGCTTCTATTAGTGAGATAGTGTGTGGGGCTTATTTCCACTGACAGGCAGTTTTATCATTATTTTTAAAGCAGGGACTTGTCTCGAATAGTTCAGGCAGTGTCAAAAGAAGAGATAACAAGCCACCTAGAATAAAATGTCAGTACAGGAAAGGAACTAAAAATCAGCTAGTCCAACCCCTTCAATATACAGAAAGGACAGGAATTGTCCTAGTGGCCCATTCCACTGTACACTTAGCCACCTGTTGGCAGGTTGCCCTTCTAGCTGCCTGGGGAGCAGTGTGGCATGAGAGAAGAGGTGGGGGCTTTGATGTGGGTGGGTGGACTGAATTGGAATTCTGGCTCTTCTAAAGTTTTGTGTCAGATTTGGGGCAAGTCGCAAGCTGATGGGGAGACACAGAGCAAAAGCTGCCCATGAGAGGAATCCTACAGCAGGCAAGAATGGCTCATATCTGCTTCCCACTTCCCTCCTGTGCTCAGTCTTGGGCTAGGAGAAGCCCAGGGAAGCATGGCCTGTCAGAAATGCTGCAATAGTTAATGAAGGTGCTATGGCTAGAATCTGTAGACCAGCCCTGCTCCCTGCAGTAGGTTCTCTTGAAGGAAGATCTGAGCAGAGCACCTCCATGGGCGCTACATCAAGCCTCAGCAAATCCTTGTTGAGTACAATTGGATCATCTTTGCAAGCTGTAGACCCAGTAGTACAATAAGCATTTATTATTAGTGAGGATGTACCAGGCTATTTGGTAATTAGAAGACCCTATCTATGGACTTGGTTGTGTCCTCTCAAAATTCGTATGTTGAAGTCCTAACTCCCAGTATTTCAGAGTGGGACCATATTTGGAGATATGGTCTTAGAAGAGATAAATAAATTGAGGCTAAGTGGGTGGGCCATAATCCAATATAATGGGGGTCCTTATAAGAATAGGAAATTTGGGCACAGACATGTACAGAAAACATGATGTGAAGTTATAGGGAGAAAGTAGCCATACACAAGCCAAGGAACAAGGTCTCAGAAGAAACCAACCTTTGATCTTGGACCTCTAGCCTCCAGAATGACAAGAAGATAAATTTCTATAGTTGAAGCCACCCAGTCTGTGGTATTTTATTATGGCAACCTCAGGAAATGAATACAAACATCCTAGCTAGATGCTGCAAGGTATTCACAGGGACATAGGGCAGGGCCCTTGCTCTTTAATAACTGTAAAAACTATTTAGGTATACAAAAATCCATTTATTGAGCCTGGGCCCTTAACTTATATATTTATTTCCTAGGGCTGCCATAATACACTACCACAAACTTGGTGGTTTAAAAACAACAGAAATTCTCCTCTCACAGTTAGGAAGCCAGGAGTCTGAAATCAAGGTGTTGGTAGGGTTGATTTCTTTTGGAACCTCTGAGGGAGAAACCATCCCATGATTGTCTCCCAGCTTGTGATGGTGACCGGCCATTCTTTGTGCTCCTTGGCTTATAGATGCATCGCTCCAACATCATCTCCCTTCTTCTTCACATCACTTCTCTATGTCTCTGTGTGTCCTTTTCTGTCATTGTCATTGGGTTTAGCCCCCCCCCCCCCCCGATCCCGCTCAACCCAGCATGATCTCATCTTGATCCTTGTCATAATTATATCTGCCAAGACCCTATTTCCAAATAAGGTCATATTCCTAAGGTCACATTCCTGGTTCTGGAATGAACTTTTAGGGAGACCTTATTTAACCTCCTATACCAAATACTATCTCCTTTAAATTTCCAACAATCCTATGGGGTAAGTAGAATTAATACAGATGAGGAAATGAAAGTTAAGAGAGGTTAAGTAATTTGCTTAAGATCATACATCTGGTATGTTATCAAGCCAGGATTTGAGTTGGGCATTCTAGTTCCAAAATCTCCATGCTTATACTGATATACTGTTGTATACTGCTCTCATACCATATACTATTACAGTGCTGTATGTCTGTTACACTTCTTCATGAAGAAAGGAATGTTAATTTGATTATCTCCTACTCCCACCCAAGCAACCGCTGATCTGATGTCTATCACCACAGCTTAGTTTTGTCTGTGCTAGAATTTCATGTAAATGGGATCAGACAATATGTAGTCTCTTGTTTCTGGGCTTCTTTCACTCATCATAATGTATTTGAGATTCATGTATGTTATTGTATATATTCTTTATTTTTATTGATATCATTTCATTGTATTAATATATTGAAATTTCTCTTGATAACATTTGAATCATTTACAGGTTTTGCTTATTATTAATAGAGCTGCTCTGAACATTCTTACAAAAAGTTATTTTGGGGGCACGTATTTTCATTTATCTTGGCTATTTAGGGGGTAAAATTGTTGGATCAGTCCTGGTGTGTGTTTAACTAACTGCCAAACTGTTTCTTCAGAGTGATTCTTAACATTTTACATGTCTATTAGCAATGTGTGAGAGTTCCAGCTGGTCCATGTACTCTCCAACATTTGGGGTTATCAGTCTTCAGTTTTAGCTTTTCTAGGGGTGTAAAGTAGTATCTTATTGTGGGTTTAATTTGCATTTCCCAGAAGATTAATGATATACAGCATCTTTTCATATGGCTCATTGGCCATTTGAGTATCTGCTTTGTGAAATATCTGTTTAAGTCTTTTGCCCATTAGATATTTTTTATTATGGGTTGTATGACTTATTTATGTATTCTGGATACAAATTCTTTGTCAGATGTATGTATTGTGAATATTTTCTCCAAGTCTATGCCTCTCCTTTTCATTTTCTTAATGACATCCTTTTTTAAAAAAAATTCAACGAGGTAACATACAGTGTTTTATCAGTTTCAGGTGTACAATATAGTGACTAATGATATCTTTTGAAGAACACAAGTTTTTAGTTTTGATAAAGTTTAATCCATCATTTAAAATTTTTAAATTCTTTTTTTAATGTTTCTATTATTTATTTTTGAAAGAGAGAAAGAGAGTGAGTGGGGGAGGGGCAAAGAGAGGGAGACAGAATCCGAAGCAGGCTCCAGGCTTTGAGCTGTCAGCACAGAGCCTGATGAGGGCTGGAACTTGCCAACCAGGAGGTAATGACCTGAGCCAAATTCAGACATTTAACTGACTGAGCCACCCAGGTGTCCCTATTATTTAAAAATTCTTATGGTTAATTTTTTTTCTGTCCTTAGAAATCTTTGTCTAAGTCAAGGTTTCAAATATATTATCTTATATTTTGTTTCAGAAGTTTTTGTAGTTTTAGATTTATGTTTAAGTCTATGACCCATCTGGAATTAATTTTTGTGTTTGTTGTGAGGTAAAGTTTGAGGACCTCCGAATCCACAGTTAAATGATTTACCCATGTGCTATAAAAATAATGATATTAATAATAAAGAGAAAAATAACAACAATATAAAACTAATGTATATACTCGGGACTCTTGCACGTGCAAATGACAGAAAATCCAACTCATAATTGAATAAGGAAGGGAACATGTATAGATTCATGTAATTGAAAAAGTTTAGGAGGAGTTCAAAATTGATTTTTAATTATAAGTATCAGGACATGGAAGAATTGGATAGCAATTCATTCAGGTAATTTTAGAAAAGTAAATATGCAGGTATGGCTGGATCCAGGGGCTTGAATCATGAGATTAACATTTAGTTTTTCTCTCTCTCTGCTCATCTCAGTCTTCTCTTCTCAATGTGGTCTGCATTTTCAAAGAAACAAGGTCTTGCCTCATGGTAGTTACAAGCAATTCTAGGCTTATTTCTTATCCTGTCAGTAACCAAACTCCTCAATAGTTTGATGGGTTACGTTTTATTGATTTTTAAAATCTGAACTTCTAAAATGCCTTGGTATGGAGTGATGCATCTTACAGCTTGCAGCTATGCCCCAGAAGTTATGAAGAGGACTTTGCTGTCAGGCTATCCAGTTGAACTTTGTATTCTCCCAATTTTCCCAGCACAGTGTCTTTTTCTATATTGAAAAGCCTTGAGTTACTGATGGTTCACTGTAAAGCAGTGATTCAGAGCTTTGGAGTAAGACATAATCAGTTTCCACTTTCATATTGTTTTGCTCTGTGACTTTGGGCAGGCTGTTTGAGCTCTCAGTGACTCTGTTTCCTCATCTGAAAAAGGGGAATAATAGTACTGTCTTGTATGATTGTTGTAGGAGGAAAATGAGATAATACATGTAAGAAAATTAGGATGAAGATTGGTACTTCAATAAATATCAACTCTTTTATTGCAGAATTGGATAGCAGTGAATTCGGGTCATTCTACAGGCGAGGTAAATATACGGTTGAACTTTTAATACTTTAGACTAATCGTGATAAAGATAATTTTGAATTATCTGTATTATAGACTTCAAGAGTGGTTCAGGGGGCACCCCTTCTGCTGCCTCTTGCATGCTCTGTCCAGTTGACCCTGTACAATAGCCATCAAGCCAAATGAGAAAGAACGCTTTGATTACATAGAAAAGTACTCTGCCATCCCCCACCCCCCCAGATTCAGGGCTCTCAGGTAATAAACTGGAATGAGAAACAGCTTAGATCCAAGCCCAGAATGGGGTCTCTTACTTCCTTAATTCCTAACTTGAAGACAGCTGGCCGGTCAATGTAAAGGTCAGATGTACAACCAGGCACATGCAAGGAAGCACAAACAGAAAATCTGGTTGATGGTGAGGGGTGCTTCCTACATGGAGACAGAAGGGGAGAGATTGTTTTGCAGTATTCAGGTGCAGATATTGAAAAGCAAATAAAAAAAAAAAGAAAAGCAAATAAACCGCGGAGGCAAAGAGGGTACACCATACATTTGCAGTAGGTGTTTAACAGGGTTACCTGCCCACTAGTAAAACAGGCTTGTACTGATCACAGGAGCAAGGGAGCTGGGATAGTGCCAGAAGATCTCCACCTAGAAGTTCCATGCAATAAGAGGAGAGAAGGAGAAACAACTCTCTCTTTAAGCATAAGAGACTCTTAAAAAATGAGAACAAACTGAGGGCTGATGGGGGGTGGGAGGGAGTGGAGGGTGGGTGATGGGTATTGAAGAGGGCATCTTTTGGGATGAGCATTGGGTGTTGTATGGATACCAATTTGACAATAAATTTCATATATTTAAAAAAAATCTTTTAATTCAAAGCAGTTTTATGACCTTTGAAAGCCAAACTCAAATCAACATAGTGTTGCTAAGTAGAGAGACTTTCCTGCTGGGTCTTCTATAATGAATAAACACCATTCATTTGTAATTAGCAGCACCCAGCTGCATAAGGGCAATTAATATGCTAACACGAATTAAAACAGTATGTCCTCTTAAGAAGGCAAAACATCAAGGCTTTCTTGGTTTACTCATGTTTGCCTCATGTGATTCTGAAATAGCAGGAGCTTTGTCTTTGGCTCTTTTGTGATCTTATGCACACTGGTGTGAGGAATATCAAGGTTATTGTAATACAGGGGGCATTGCCAGGCAGTGCAGTGCCACAGGCTGCCTTTCCTTCTGCACCCTTAGGTTTCCATTCTCTAGACATAGGCGTTATTGGCTCTTGTAATTGGAACGTCCAAGAGAAGATTTATCTCACTGCAAATTTTGCTTTTGTTTCATTAACCATTTGTGATTTGTCCTTGCCTCTTTACAGAAAGGATTCTAAATAATCTATTATGTGGGAAAGATCACATTCCCAAAAGTTCATTAAGACCCTCACTGGGACTGCTGTGAGGAACTGGTCTCCCCCAGGGAAGCAGATAGGAGGCAAGCTGGGACTTAGCTTTGCCACCCTCACAAGGGGGTGAGGGGTTGACAGCATCTCTCATCTGTGGGGTAGTGCCTGACCAGCCTCACCAGCTCCTGATATCACTAGCTTCAGACCGTTAATCAGCTACCAAAGCTGGCTCCCTGAAGTCCTTCCCAATAGTTCTGGGGGACTGTTTCCTCAAACGGATGCGGTTTTCAGATGTGTGAGCTTTTGTAAGAATACACGGCTTGCATATGTCAAGAAGAGCCTAATATCTTATTTTCACCCCTCATTTGCTAGCCCAGTTCTTTTTTATAGCATGCAAAGAAACTTCACTCTTGGTCAAAGTATTGTGAATTCTGAATTACAATAAAAGCCTCCAAATCAATGAGCCGATATGTCACAGCTATGATGTGGACAGTAAAATGATGAGAAAATGTTTCATCATTGCAGGAAGCCTTTAGCCTCCACAGCTTGGTGTCAGGAAAGAGCAAACACTGTGGAGGAGCAGATTTGAGTTCCAGTCCTGCCTCTGCTACTTCAGTAGAGCTGTGTACTTGGGTGATGGATGAATTTAGCCCATCAAGCCTCAGTTTCCTGAGGACGACATGCCTTGCCTCAAAGGGAGCTGTGACAGTTATACTTTGCTTGGGACATAAAGGCAAGCCAATAAATAGCTTTAATTATAGTGAGAGGTAGCGAGGCACAGTAGAATGAGCTTTTGGAGTCACACTGACCTGGATCCAAAGCCCGATTGCTCTTATTAGCAGTGTGACCTTCAGCAATTTAATTAACCTTGCTGAGAGTCAGCTTCTTCATGCACTAAGTTGGGGGGGTGATATGACATACTTCATAGGGCTGTTGGGGGATAATTGGAACCGTATATTCAAAAGCATTAAGCTTGGTTACTGGAACATTAATAGGTGCTTAATAAACCTTGGCTTCCCTTATCTGCTGGTGTTGGGGAAGCCAAGAAGTAGGGATGGGGCAGAAAGACATGGCTTGGAATCTTGGCTACCTCCCTGACAAGCTGCTTAATCCAGGGCCAGTTACATAACCTTTCTGAGCCCCAGTTTCCTCCTCTGCACACAGAAGAATATAATAGTATTTATGACAGTCTTAAATGGGAAATATGGTTAGTATGTGGCACAAAACAATAACAGCTCATTTCATTGTATTAATTGTGCCACACCCTGTTCTAAGTAATTTACATATATTGATTTATTAAATCTTGAGACTAGGGACTGTTACTAGGCCCATGTTACCAATAAGGAAATTGGGGTTTTGAGAGTTATGATCAAGGTCATTTGCTAGGGGACTGGATTTAAATAGAGGCAGTATGACTCCAGATCCCAAATCCTTAACCATTGGGTTACATGAGTTCATTTCTATCCTGTAACCTTTAAAGACTCATAAATGAATTTGGAAAGGAGATAATGTAAAGGAGCCCTATGGCCATGTTGAATCATAGCATCATGGACTGGATACAGGCATGGATTTCCTGATGTGGCCAGAACACACCTAGAGGGCCAGTGTTGCTGTGAATCAGAACCAATGGATTTCTATTTCTCTCCATCCTCAGAAAGTCCAGCTGGCTTGGATCAAATGAGAGGCATGTTGCTCTCATTGACATTTGCACTGTTAATCAGGAAAGGCCAGACTTGCTATAGTAACAACCCCCCAAGACCACGTCCACTTCTAAGTCTCAGTGGCTTAAACAATAAAGGTTTATTTCTTTTTATTTTAAAGATTTTATTTTTAATCTCCACACCTAATGTGGGGCTCAAACTCATAACCCCGAGATCAGGAGTTGCATGCTCCACCAACTGAGCAAGCCAGGCACCCCTACAGGTGTATTTTTTACTCATGTCACAGTCTGGGTGAAAATCAGGCAGCCCTCCTGGTGGCTCTCATGTAAGCAGTTACTTGGAGATACTGACTCCATCCATCATGTGACCCTGCCATCTTCAACACCGAGCTTTGTAACTGCCATATAAGGGAAAAGAGAGTGTGGGTGGTCACTTGAGGGTTTGGGGCTATACCTGGAGGTGCCATTCATCATTTCCCTATTCCTCCCATCCACAGAACATAGTCATATGGTTTCAACCTCACAGCAAAGGAGGCTGGAAATATAGTCTCTTTTTTGTACCAAGGAAGAGGAAACGGATGGCAGAAATATCCAGCCATTTTTCCAGTGTGTGCAATGGGGAAGAAGTAATTCTTCCTCAAAGAGAAAGCATGGCTCTGCTACCCAAAGCATGGGAATGTGGAATGGGCAGAAACAAGGTAAGGGAATCTAGGAGGGCTTCCTGGTAGAGGTGGTACTTAAGCTTCAAGTTTAGGTAGGAAGTAGCTAGGTGAAGAGGGAGGGGTAGAAAGCAACCATCCCAGAGGGAGTGAAGGAAGGAATGCATGCAGGAAGGCCCAGACAAGAGAGAAGACATTTCCCTTTCCTTCAGGGGTCATGTTAGGTTCATTGAGGCTGGTGCACAGAGTGGGGAAGTGTTAGTGGAGAGATGACCAGAGGGCAGCTCATGAAGGGCTAAATAGGTCCTGTAAGGAGATAGGGCTTCACTGCAAGAGCATTAGGGACCCACAGGAAGATTCAAGCAGTGGGTGGCATAATCAAATTTGCACTTTAGAAAGAGCCTTTTCCCTCCAGTGAGTTGCATAGGAGCAGGGTGAAAGGAAGCTGACAAAAACTCTTACCCTTAACCTGTCCTATGTGAGTGATGCTGGGTGAGTACAGGTGATCTGAAGTGGAATGCAAGCCCTCCTAGGGATGTGTGACTTCTAGAAGGCCTGACATCATACACTAGAGACCCACGTCTGGTATTTAGTTCACAGACCTGTCCTGTTTGGCCTACAGAAAGATCTTTTAAGTTTACTTTTAAATTTTGAAACAGTGAACAGCATGTATGAAGGAGGAAATTTCACATAAACATCCAAATGTCTAGATTTATTAATCTGCTTGGGTTGCCATAAAAAAAGACCACAGACTGTATGGCTGAAACAATAGTTTTTCTCACAGTTCTAGAGACTAGAAATCCAAGATCGAGATGTTGGTACATTGTCTTCTCTTGAGGCCTCTCGCAACTTACAGAAGACTGCCTTCTTTCTGTGTCCTCATGTGGTCGTTTCTCTGTGCATGTGTGTTCCTGGTGTCTTGTCCTCTTATAAAGACATTACTCCTGTTGGATCAGGGCCCCACCCTTATGACCTTATTAACCTTTTAACCTTAATTACCTCCTTAAAAAGCCTTATCTCCAAGTATGGTCACTTTGGAGGTTAGGGCTTCAACATATGAATTTCACCCTAATTTCAGTTCATGACACAAGATTTCAGTTATCTGTTGAATAAATGTTTATTAAGTACTTATTATTTGGTTCCAAGTGTTTAAGATATAGTGGTAAATAAAAGAGAACCTGCTTTTGTGGGGGTTATATTCTAATGGGTGATCAAAACTATAGAAACAAATCAGAGCAGGAAAGAAGGTTCTGGAGAGCTAGGGTATGGGGATAGCAGATGGCATTACTTAAGAATGTAGTTAGAGTAGATCTCATTGAGAGGGTGGAGATCAGAGCAAAGATATGAAGGCAGTAAGGAAATGAGACATGAGGGGTCTAGGGTAAGAACTTTCAGGCAGAGGGAACAGCATGTGAAAAGGACCTGAGATGGGAGAGTGGCTGGTGTGTTTGAGGATCAGCGGTAGTCCACAGTGGTTGGAGCAGAGCAAGTGGGGTGGCAGTGGTAGGGAATGAGGCCACAGAGATATTGGGAGTGGTGGAGGGGAACAGATGATGAAGGTCCTATAAGCTATTGTCAGGACTTTGGCTTTTACTCTGGGAAATGGGAAGCCTTCTTTCCTAAAGAATTCAGAAGACTGGGCTACAGTGGACCCCAATTCCTCCTGGGCAACAGGTGGCTAGAATTCTACATCTGCTTTTTCCTTACCATTTGTTCTCCAGTTTGCTGTAGTCTCCACTACTCCCTACTGCCTTTCATCCTGCCATGTGTCATTCGCTTATGTTTCTTATTTGGCCCCTGTAGGCACTTAAGGATGTGATTTCCTATTTTGTGGATCAATGTCTCAGGGAACAGCATCTTTAGGAATTGATTTCCTTGGAGTGAAAACTTGGTTCTGGTTTACAGAGAAAACAAACACATCATGGAGGTCCCTGCTAGTCTGGATTGATGCTGGCTATATCACAAGTCATTAGAGGCAAATTGAGCCTAGTGGGAAAAGATCTGTTATGACCCCTACCTTGTCAACTTGTCTCATACTTCAGAGACTCCTCCCTCCCTTTATCTCTGGGAGCACTTGGCACTGATATGGGGCTTAGTTAAAAGAGCACTACATGCTGGCTTCCCTCCACTGAGTCTGGATGGGCTGGGAAGAGGGCACAGGATTTCCCAGGCTCCTTAGCAAGGCTGCTTGAATTGTAATGTTGCCAGAGCTGGGTCTATAGGCATTTGGAAAGCAGCGTGGCATAGGCGGAAAGCTTCAAACTGGAATACCTTTGGGGCACCTGGGTGGCTCAGAAGGTTAAGCATCCGACTTTGGCTCAGGCCATGATCTTACATTTCTTGGGTTCAAGCCCTGCATTGGGCTGTGAGCTGACAGCTTGGAGCCTGCTTCAGATTCTGTGTCACCCTCTCTCTTTCTGTCCCTCCCCCGCTTGTGCTCTATCTCTCAAAAATAAATAAACGTTAAAAAATATTTTTGAAAAACTGATGTACCTTCATACAAAGTAGCTTTGGTATAATCTTGGGTCAAATTAGAGGACCCTACAAGACTTTTTAGTGCTGTGATCCTAGGCCTGGGCCTCACTTCCTGGGTGTTGGAATGAAGGTTGGGGAGGGGGCATGATCATAGGAGAAGGGGCAGATCTGAACGAGCCATAGGGTTAGATCCCTGGTCCTCAGCAATCGTGTGATCAGGACTTTTGTCTCTATACTCAGAGTAATGGCATACAGGTGATGATTTAAATGAGCTAATGAGATATTTTCAAGACTAGTCAGTGATTCTCAGCTGTGGCTGCTTTTTAGAATCCACAGATTCTAAACTTTAAAACTTTAGAGAACTTTATTTTTTATTTTTTAAAATTTACATCCAAATTAGTTACTATATAGTGCAACAATGATTTCAGGAGTAGATTCCTTAGTGCCCCTTACCCATTTAGCCCATCCCCCCTCCCACAACCTCTCTCATAACCCTCAGTTTGTTCTCCATATTTATGAGTCTCTTCAGTTTCATTCCCCTCCCTGTTTTTATATTATTTTTGTTTCCCTTCCCTTATGTTCATATGTTTTATCCCTTAAAGTCCTCATATGAGTGAAGTCATATGATTTTTGTCTTTCTCTGACTGACTAATTTCACTTAGCATAATACCCTCCAGTTCCATCTACGTAGTTGCAAATGGCAAGATTTCATTCTTTTTGATTGCCAAGTAATACTCCACTGTATATATATACCACATCTTCTTTATCCATTCATCCATCGATGGACATTTGGGCTCTTTCCATACTTTGGCCATTGTTGATAGTGCTGCTATAAACATAGGGGTGCATGTGTCCCTTCGAAACAGCACACCTGTATCCCATGGATAAATGCCTAGTAGTGCATTTGCTGGGTCGTAGGGTAGTTCTATTTTTAGTTTTTTTGAGGAACCTCCATACTGTTTTCCAGAATGGCTGCACCAGCTTGCATTCCCACCAACAATGCAAAAGAGATCCACTTTCTCTGAATCCTCACCACCATCTGTTGTTGCCTGAATTGTTAATGTTAGCCATCTGACAGGTGTAAGGTGGTATCTCATTGTGGTTTTGATTTGTATTTCCCTGATGATGAGTGATGTTGAACATTTTTTTCATGTGTCGGTTGCGCATCTGGATGTCTTCCTTGGAGAAGTGTCTATTCATGTCTTTTGCCCATTTCTTCACTGGATTATTTGTTTTTTGGGTGTTGAGTTTGAGAAGTTCTTTATAGATTTTGGATACTAACCCTTTATCTGATATGTCGTTTGCAAATATCTTCTCCCATTCTGTCAGTTGCCTTTGAGTTTTGCTGATTGTTTCCTTCGCTGTGCAGAAGCATTTTATTTTGATGAGGTCCCAGTAGTTCATTTTTGCTTTTGTTTCCCTTGCCTTCGGAGATGTGTTGAGTAAGAAGTTGCTGTGGCCAAGATCAAAGAGGTTTTTGCCTGCATTCTCCTCCAGGATTTTGATGGCTTCCTGTCTTACATTGAGGTCTTTCATCCATTTTGAGTTTATTTTTGTGTCTGGTGTAAGAAGTGGTCCAGGTTCATTCTTCTGCATGTCTCTGTCCAGTTTTCCCAGCACCACTTGCTGAAGACACTGTCTTTATTCTGTTGGATATTCTTTCCTGCTTTTTCAAAGATTAGTTGGCCATACATTTGTAGGTCCATTTCTGGGGTCTCTATTCTGTTGCATTGATCTGAGCGTCTGTTTTTGTGCCAGTACCATACTGTGTCTTGATGATTACAGCTTTATAGTATAGCTTGAAGTCTGGGATTGTGATGCCTCTTGCTTTGGTTTTCTTTTTCAAGATCGCTTTGGCTATTTGGGGTCTTTTCTGGTTCCATACAAATTTGAGGATTAATTGTTCTAGCTCTGTGAAGAATGTTGGTGTTATTTTGATAGGGATTGCCTTGAATATGTAGATCGCTTTGGGTAGTATTGACATTTTAAAAATATTTGTTCTTTCTATCCAAGAGCATGGAATCTTTTTCCATTTTTTTGTGTCTTCTTCACTTTCTTTCATAGCTTCCTATAGTCTTCAGTGTATAGATTTTTCACCTCTTTGGTTAGATTTATTCCTAGGTTTTTTATGGTTTTTGGTGCAACTGTAAATGGGATCGATTCCTTGATTTCTCTTTCTGTTGCTTCATTGTTGGTGTAT
The DNA here is from genome assembly GCF_007474595.2 of Lynx canadensis. Classification (NCBI taxonomy): domain Eukaryota; kingdom Metazoa; phylum Chordata; class Mammalia; order Carnivora; family Felidae; genus Lynx; species Lynx canadensis. The sequence goes on from NC_044318.1 coordinate 15,953,537, forward strand.
AGGAATGCAACCGATTTCTGTGCGTTGATTTTATATCCTGCAACTTTGCTGAATTCATGAGTTAATTCTAGCAGTTTTTGGTGGAATCTCTTGGGTTTTCCATGTAGAGTATCATGTCATCTGCGAAGAGTGAAAGTTTGACTTCTCCTGGCTGATTTGGATGCCTTTTATTTCTTTGTGTTGTCTGATTGCAGAGGTGAAGACTTCCAATACTATGTTGAATAACAGTGGTGAGAGTGGACATCCCTGTCTTGTTCCTGACCTTAGGGGGAAAGCTCTCAGTGTTTCCCCGTTGAGGATGATATTAGAGTTGGGTCTTTCATATATGGCTTTATGATCTCAAGGTATGCTCCTTCTATCCCTACTTTCTTGAGGGTTTTTATCAAGAAAGGATGCTGTATTTTGTCAAGTGTGTTCTCTAAATCTATTGAGAGGATCATATGGTTCTTGTTCTTTCTTTTATTGATGTGGTGAATCACGTTATTTGTTTTGTGGATATTGAACCAGCCCTGCATCCCAGGTATAAATCCCACTTGATCATGGTGAATAATTTTTTTAATGTATTGTTGCATCTGGTTGGCTAATATCTTGTTGAGGATTTTTGCATCCATGTTCATCAGGGAAATTGGTCTATAGTTCTCCTTTTTATTGAGGTCTTTCTGGTTTTAGAATCAAGGGTATGCTGGCTTCATAGAAAGAGTTTGAAAGTTTTCCTTCCATTTCTATTTTTTGGAACGGCTTCAAGAGAATAGGTGTTAACTCTTTCTTAAATGTTTGGTAGAATTCCCCTGGAAAGCCATCTGGCCCTGGACTCCTGTTTTTTGGCAGATTTTTGATTACCAGTTCGATTTCCTTACTGGTTATGGGTCTGTTCAAATTTTCTATTTCTTCCTGTTTCAGTTTTTGTAGTGTATATGTTTCTAGGAATTTGTCCATTTCTTCCAGATTGCCCATTTTATTGGCATATAATTGCTCATAATATTCTCTTATTATTGTTTTTATTTCTGTTGTGTTGGTTGTGATCTCTCCTCTTTCATTCTTGATTTTACTTATTTGGGTCCTTTCCTTTTTCTTCTTGATCACACTGGCTAGTGGGTTATCAATTTTGTTAATTCTTTCAAAGAACCAGCTTCTGGTTTCATTGATCTGTTACTGTTTTTTTGGTTTCAATTAATTTCTGCTTTAATCTTTATTAAATTAAAGTATTAATTTCTGCTTTAATCTTTATTATTTCCTGTCTTCTGCTGGTTTTGGGTTTTATTTGCTGTTCTTTTTCCAGCTCCTTAAGGCGTAAGGTTAGGTTGTGTATCTGAGATCTTTCTTCCTTCTTTATGAAGGCCTGGATTATTATATAATTTCCTCTTATGACCACCTTTGCTGTGTCCCAGAGGTTTTGGGTTGTGGTGTTATCATTTTCATTGGTTTCCGTATACTTTTTCATTTCCTCTTTAACTGCTTGGTTAGCCTATTCATTCTTTAGTAGGATGTTCTTTAGTCTCCAAGTGTTTGTTACCTTTCCACATTTTTTCTTGTGGTTGATTTTGAGTTTCATTGCATTGTGGTCTGAAAGTATGCATGGTATGATTTCGATCTTTTTGTATTTACTTAGGGCTGATTTGTGTCCCAGTATATGGTCTATTCTGGAGAACGTTCGATGTGCCCTGGAGAAGAATGTACATTCTGCTGCTTTAGGATGAAATGTTCTGAATATATCTGTTAAGTCCATCTGGTCCAAGTGTCATTCAAAGCTGTTGTTTCCTTGTTGTTTTTTTGATTAGATGATCTGTCCATTTCTGTGAGTGGGGTGTTGAAGTCTCCTATTATTATGGTATTACTTTTGATGAGTTTCTTTATGTTTGTGATTAATTGATCTATATATTTGGGTGTTACCACATTTGGTGCATAAATGTTTACAATTGTTAGGTCTTCTTGGTGGATAGACCTCTTGATTATGATATAATGCCCTTCTGCATCTCTTTATACAATCTTTATTTTAAAGTCTAGATTGTCGGATATACATATGGCTACTCCGGGTTTCTTTTGTTGACCATTAGCATGATAGTTGGTTCTCCATCCCCTTACTTTCAATCTGAAGGTGTCTTTAGGTCTAAAGTGAGTCTCTTGTAAACAGCATATAGATGGGTCTTGTTTTCTTATCCATCCTGTTATCCTTTGTCTTCTGATTGGAGCATTGAGTCCATTGACATTTAGAGTGAGTACTGAAAGATATGAAGTATTGCCATTATGATGCTTGTAGAGTTGGAATTTCTGGTGGTGTTCTCTGGTCCTTTTAATCTTTGTTGCTTTTGGTATTTATATATATTTATATAAGTTTTTATAAATTTATATAAATATTTGTATATATTTATATATCTCCCCTCAGAGAGTCCCCCTTAAAATTTCTTGCAGGGCTGGTTTAGTGGTCACAGACTCCTTTAATTTTTGTTTGTCTGGGAAACTTTTTATCTCTCCTTCTATTTTGAATGACAGCCTTGCTGGATAAAGAATTCTTGGCTGCATATTTTTCTGATTCAGCACACTGAATATATCCCACCACTCCTTTCTGGCCTGCCAAGTTTCTGTGGATAGGTCTGCTGCAAACCTGGTCTGTCTTCCCTTGTAGGTTAGGGACTTTTTTTCCCTTGCTGCTTTCATGATTCTCTCCTTGCCTGAGTATTTTGTGAATTTGACTATGATATGCCTTGTTGATGGCCGGTTTTAGTTGAATCTAATGGGGGTCCTCTGTGCTTCCTGGGTTTTGATGTCTGTGTCTTTTCCCAGGTTAGGAAAGTTTTCTGCTGTGATTTGCTCATATAACTGTTCTACCCCTATTTCTCTCTCTTCCTCTTCTGGGGCCCCTATGATTATGATGTTGTTCCTTTTTAATGAGTCAGTGATTTCTCTAATTCTTAAATCGTGCTCTTTTGCCTTAATCTCCCTCTTTTTTCTGCTTCATTATTCTCTATAAGTTTGTCCTGTATATCACCGATTCTCTGTTCTGCTTCATCCATCCTTGCCGCCGCTGCCTCCATCCGTGATTGCAGCTCAGTTATAGAATTTTAAATTTCAATTTGGCTATTTTTTACTTCTAATCTATTTTCAACTCCAGCTAGTGTTCTTATTATCATGATTCTAAATTCTGGTCAGACATCTTGCTTATATCTGTGTTGGTTAAATTCCTGGCTATCGTTTCTTTGTGCTGTTTCTTTTGGGGTGAATTAATTTGTTTTGTTATTTTGAAGGAAGAAAAGGAATTAATGAGGTAGAAAAATTGAAATTAAAACATTAAAATTAAAAAATATTAAAATTAAAAATTAAAAACACACAAATCGAATAAATGATGCTGGATCCTAGTTGTGTTTTGGTCTGGGTGTTGAAAGTGGTTTGACAGATTAGAGGGAAAAAAAGGGGGGTGGGAAGGAAAAAAAAGGAAATTGTTTGAGAATTTGAAAAAAATGAATACACTGAAGTAGACTAAAATGAGATGATGGGAGCACAATAGAATTTTAAAAAACATACACAAAAGTAAAGAATATAGTAGAAAAAATTAAAGATAAATATTTTAATAGAAATTGAAAGTAAAAATGAAGTTTTTCTCTTTCTGCATTCAAGAAAAAGAAAAAGCGAAAAAGATAAAAAAAGAAAAATAAAGAAAAAAGGAGATTCAAAATTTGAAAAGGTGAATACACTGAAGTAGACTAAAATAAAGTGCTGGAAATAAAATAGAATTGGAAAAAATTTACACAAAATAAAAAATGTAGTAATAAAAATTAAAGAAAAATATTTGTAGTAAAAATTGAAAATAAAAATGAATTTTTCTCTTTCTGTATTAAAGAAAAAGAAAAGAAGTATAAAAGAGAAAAAAAAAGAAAGAAAAAAAATTGAATAGATGGACCTGCTAACAGATTGAAGTAGGACTGAAATTACTTCATTTTCCCCTATAAGTCTATGTAGTGCTTTATAGTCCGTAAACTAAGCCAGTGGTGAGACTTGAGTTCTTGAAGAGAGATGTTGGCCCAGTTGGGCGGGGCTCAGTGTAATGGCTCCGCTCTCCACCAGATGGCGCTGCTAGCCTACTGGGGTGGATTGTTGCGGTGCTCATAGGTGCGTATGCGCATGCGCAGGAGTGGTGAAAATGGCGCCACCCAGTGTCTTCTCCCAGATCAGCAATTGCACACCCGTCCTCTATCTTCAGCTTTCATCCACTCCCTGCTTTTCCACTCTCCGTGACCAGGCCCCAGGCAGTACCTCTCTCCCAAGTTTTGTCTCACATGTGGCTGTTTTCCCCAGCCCCTTACTTCCGAAGGACTGCGGCTTTGACCCGCTCTGCCCCTCTGAGGGAGGGTCTCTCCGAGCAATGGCTGAATGTCGGCTGCACCCAGGAACGCCCGCTGGACCCTGCTGTTGCCGGTGTCCCGAGACTGTGGCCAGGTGCCAGCCCACCCCAGAGAAAGTTCGCGAGATGGCGTAGCAGCAGCATTTCAGGGACTATGGCAAATCACAACACACATCTGATACCAGGCTTCACCCTTAAGGACTTTGTTCCAGCACCAGCAAATGTGGCCGTTTTCTGGGGTCTGCTGGGGTCAGGTGGCTTCAACAGTCTCTACCACATGTCCTTCCAGCAGTGGAACCGCTTTTCCCTGTGTGGCCCGAGAACCTCCCGGACCCCACTCTATTCCTGGGGATTCGCCCTTCCCACCAGAGCACTATTAGGTATCAAGCTGCGGAGTTGCAGCCTTTGCGCTCCCCTTGTTTACAGTGTTAATGGAATTTAAGCCCTCTCCTTTCTCCTTTCTCCCTTTTTAGTTTAGTCCCTGAGCCTGTTTCCAATTTTCCACTTTCTCTCCAGCTGCTTTTGGGGAGGGGTGCTTTTCCTGTATTCTGCCCCCCTCCCCAGTCTCCACCCTCTCTCTGTCAGCAAAAGCAGCTCCCTACCCTCCACAGCTTCTCATTCCCCAAATTCACCTCTCCGTGCTGCGTACATGCTGATTTCTGTGGTTCAGGTTGTGCAGATTGTTGTGTTAATCCTCCAATGAGTTTTCTAAGTGTGTAGGATGGTTTAGTGTTGGTCTGGCTGTATTTCATGGATGCGAGACACACAAAAAACTTCCATGCTGTTCCGCCATCTTGGCTTCTCTCTAAAACTTTAGAGAACTTTAAAAAAATACTGATGCCTTGGCCCCATCTCAGGTCTTTCAAACCAGAATCTCTGGTGGTGTAGTCTGGACATCGGTATTTTTAAACTCCCAGATGATTCTAAAGTGCAGCCAGGATGGAAAACGAGTGCTTTGGTCATTTGGCAACTTTGTGGGTTTTGCCATATCCAGTCACCATAATAAAAATGAAAACAAAATAGTGTTCTCAAATGCTGGCTGTTTATCATTGCCCACCAAAGACTGTGAGCCCAAGGCCTACTCTATTAGAAAGGAAGACTAGTAAGCATCAGAGGCACCAAACTATAGTTTTCTCTTTGATGTAGTCAGAATTTAGAAGAGGACACCCTTCTGACTATAAACTTTGACATTGTTTAATCCCATGGCCAGGTGTCCCCTCATGGCATCTTCATTCTGTACCTGCCACCAGGTGTATGAACCTTATACTTAGCAAAAACCCTGAGAGAATTCACGTTTCTGGCAAGTTATTTCCATCTTTCCCTCCTTCTTCCGTCTACTGCTTGCCTTTTCTTCAATCCTGTCTCTTTTTCTTTTCCTTGGGTTTGTATCCCTCTCTCTGTCCTTCCCTCTTTCCTCCTTCCCCCCTTTCTTCCTCTCATTTCAGATTCATCTGTAAGTCCCTGCACCCTCCTGTCCATCACTTGCCTTGGGGCTCAGCCCCTCCATTGCTTTCTGCACAAAGCACCCCCTCACCTTACTCTCCCTCATTCCCATCTGTCCAAATCCACCCCATGCTTCAGGGCCTCCCAAACATTGCTGGATCTGGGAAGCCTTCCCCAGCCCCCTTTGTAGGCTGCCGTTAGAATTTTATCCTGATGTCCATTTGGCGTTACCACTCTGCCCTGTGTGGTATGGGGTGGTGTCAGGAAGAGGGTAAGGGGCAGGCTGTGCAGCTACACTGCCCGGTTTTCATTTCTGCGTCTGCACCTTGCTGACTGTGATCTTGGGCAAGTCACTAAACTTTTGTATCTCACTTTCCTCACCTGTGAAATGAGGATAATAATTGTACCCACTTCATAAGGCAATGGTGTCGACGAAATGAATTAACGCACAGTGCCCAACGCAATGATTATTACCATATGACACCTTGCACATGTATCTACCCTGCCCTCAGCACTGTTCCTGTGCAGGAGCCTAATCGGATTCCTCCCCATCACACCTGTGCTCAGCGCCAGGCTCATGGTTGGTACACAGGACATGTATGTTGAAGCAACAAGTAGATTGAATGAATGTTTGCCTGTCAAACAGGGTCTTAGTACCTAAGGAAGCTTGGACTCCATGGGCGGTTCTGGAAGTCATTCTCCTGAGTCATTGAGAGTGCCAACTCTGGAGTCTGACATCCTGGGTTCACATTCAGTTTCTGCCTCTTTCCAGCTGCGTGATCTGGGTGGGGGGAGGGGCCCCTCCTGTGTCTAAGATTCCATATCTGTAAATGGATGTTATAAAGCATCTACTTCATAGGGTTGTTGGAGAATTATATGAGCTATTTCTTGCAAAGAGCCTTGGAAGGGTAATTGGCAGTCTAGTGAGCAGGAAATACTGTTCATGATTGTTGTTTTCTCTTGTGTGTGTATTAAATGTCAAGCTTAGAGCTTCATACATTCTGCCATTCCCCCACCCTACACAGATATATACTCCAGAGTGAGAAACCGAAAGAGGAGGGAGGGGGAGAGAGAAAGGGAGAGAGAGAGAGAGAGAGAGAGAGAGAGAGAGAGAGAGAGAGAGAGAACATGACTCTCAAACCCCTGGGGCAGTGGCAGAGGCAGATGTAACAGCTAATTACCTCTCACTAATATGAATTCTGCCCTCCTGCCTTGCTCCAAGCTCCTTTTCACAAGATGGTGGAGGCGTCATGAGAACATCCAGGCATTATTTACATGGTACAGCAGTCTAGTAAATTGTCTTCCTGGCCCTGAAGAGCCTCCTCTCACATGTCATTTTCCCAGGAATCCCAGGGACTGCTATTTCTCTATGATACCAGCTGGATGATAGAATTTAGGTGATCCCTCTCTTCCCCTGGGCCAAGGGTGTGGGGCAGGAGTTTGCAGACAATTCATTCAGGACTCCAAATCTTTCTTTGTCTGGTCTGGCTAGAGGAGCGATTTATATCTCTGAGGATAGTCTGCCTAAGGAAAGGGCCAGCCTCCTCTTTTTCCCTTGTTGTTTTGAGATAAATAAATAACAAGGAGGGAGTTGTGACACAGCAGAGGAACTGAAGCCAGCAGGCCTTTGAGCCTGGTGGGAAGGAGAGAATGGTAAACCCAAGGGTGAGAAGTAGCTAGGAATTCTTTGTCCTAAGGAAACACCTGTGGACTTTGTTGTGGTGGGGGCTGCCAGTTCTCACTCCAAGCCTCTAGGTCCCTGGGAAATAGGGAACAAATAAGTATGCTGTGTACTCTTTTCTGAATGGCATCCTTCATTTGATTTGATTCTCACAACCCAAGTTAGGACATATTTTCCCCATTTTAGTAAATATAAATGAAAGCCCAGAGTGGTGAAGTAACTTGCCCAGGGTCACTCAGCTAATGAATAGCAGAATTGGCATTCTAAATCAAATCTAATTCTTTTTTACCATCCTCTGCTGTCAAAGAGACAAAGAAAAGAAGTTGCCATCTATGAGGATTCAGAAAACTAGGATATTCTGAAGCATCCTCCACTACCATTGCCACCAGCTGACCTTTAGTGAGCATTTATTCTACGCACTGTGCCCAGAGCTAAGCACTTCATGCAAGTCATCTCACTTCACCCTAAATCACCCTTGTGAAGTTGATGTTATTTTGCTGTTTTACATCTGAGGAAGCTGATGCTCAAAATGGTAAGGTGACAAAGCTCAGGTCTGTCTGGATTCTTTCACTGTGTCACACCCACTGCTTTTTCCCTACGGGTTGGAAGTTTGGGGGAAGTTTGGGGCATCTCTGGCTGTTGCCTCAGAGGCCGCTTAGCACAGGAGAGAGCCCTGAAGTATCCCACAGAACAGTGGTTTTCCACAGCATGCTTCAGGGGGAGCTCTGGGGGTACAGAGAGGTGTCTTAGGAGCCAAGGTTAGGGTATTGGGGTGCAGCAGAGCTCTGGGGTCTCAAGTCAGAACAGCCAGAGCTACTTTTCCCTTATCTGTTACATAAACTGGAGTTCTCCACGCCACTGCATTTGGGGAAAGCATTCTATAGTGTAGCACGGTTGCCAGCAAGTCAGACAGCTCTGGTTCAAATCCTTGCTCTCCATTTACTAGCTTGAACAAGTGACCTTGGGCAAGGTACTTAATCTCTCTGTGTCTCAGGTTTATCAACTGTAAAATGGATTAGATAATAATAGAACCTGCCTTATAGGCTTCTTTTGAGAATTAAGTGTGATGGCACATGCACACGGTCAGCCTGGAATATAGTAAATACCAATAAATGCTGGCTTCTCTTCTCCCCCATGCATTACTTTACTTAATCCACAAAGCTGATTGTAGCAAACACTCTTTCCAAAAAGGATGAAGAAGATTCAGAATTATTTATTCATTCATCCAGCCATCCATCCTTAATTATTGTTAAGCTGCCTTAATTATTGTTTGAGCATCTACTATATGCCTACTACTGTGCCAGGACGTTGAGTTATAGGAGTGACAGTGGGGGGCAGGATATAGAATGTTCTATGCTATCTGCCCACACATATTTTCATCCATTTGTCCATCCCTCCATCTCTCCATCCCTCCAACAAGTATTCACCGAGTACTTACTGTGTGTCAGGCAATGTGCAGTGAACTGCCTGGGTATTTCACCATATCTCAGAGTTGCTTCTAAGTCTTCTTCTTTCCCATACAACTTGGCCTTAGAAGTCTTCTTAGTCTTGGCTCTAGCCCCTTATATGTCCTGCTAGACTGCTGTGCAGCCCCCAAAAATGCAGTAGGCAGACTGCTAACACGTGGGGTGAGATGTCAACTGCCCTAGTGGTTATGATGTGGAGTATGGTATGGTCCTCTTTATACACACTTCTATGATATCTCATTTTGTTTTACATTTTGTCATGTTGTACAACCCCTGATCTTATTCTGAGTGTCCTTCTGAATATAGAAAAAAGAGTGTGTCCTAAACACAGAACAAGGGGCATCTCCAGTGAATGGGAACATATGAAGATTGGGATGTCATCTCCACTACACTGCAGAGCACAGTGACAGAATGATAGGTTTCACAGCCTCCCACTCACTCCCTCTCTCCATGTGTATATGCATGTGTATACATATGTTAGTGACAGAGCCACATTGATATGTGTGCTTGGTATGTATATGTATGAACCACTGTATGAATGAATAAGCAAGTGTGCATGGGATTGGAGTGTGTGGAATGCATATTTAGAAGCATAGGTATCATATACACGTGTTGCTTTGTAAGTGTGTGTTTCTACTTGAGCTTGCATGTTTTTGTGTGAGTATGGGTGCACAAGCAGCTGTGTCTGTGAGTATGAAAACCATACAGCTAGTTGTCCCTGCATCCATTATTCTCTTTTTGTATGGTGATAGACTTTTTGCTACATATGTGGTTTCTCAGAATGAAGATTGCTTTCTAATCTCCCTTGTAGTGATATATAGCCATGTGACTAAGTTCTGACCAGTAGGGTATGAGCAGAAATGATGTGCAGGATGTACTCTCCCCATTCCTCCTTGTTCCTCACTCCCATGGGCTGAAATGTAGGCACTGGGATGAGCTGTCTTGGACCACACAGTTGAGGGGCATCACCCTATATGTGGAAGAACACAACACAGTGGGAGGATACTAAGCCATAGGCAATCTGGAGCCTCTTAACTGGCCCTGACCTGCTTTTTCCAGATTATTTCATGAGACAACAAGGAACTTCTTGTTTAAGCCACCCTCTTAAGTCTCAGTTATAGCAGCTACAGAAGCTGTACTAAGTTGCATCTTAACTCAATATGATGCATATATATATATATGTGCATAATTCGGTAAAGGTAATTTCCTCCCTGTAGAGTTTGATTGTCACAAATTAGGTATTTGCATGTTATCTAGCTAGAAAGGCTCTGCCTGGAATATTGCAAATTGTTTGGTTTATTTGGAAATGGAAAGATGTGATGTTGCAGTGTTGAGGACCCAGCTGTAGGGCCATTTGAGATGTTCAGGAGAGTAAAAAAGGGGTGTGTTCTAGTTAGAGACCTGACCACCACCTGTATGACCTTGAGCAAATCCTACTTGCTCACTTCCCATGTAGACTGTATTTCTTTCCACTAGAACAAAAGGAGTTGGACTGTTATCCCTATAGATGTTTCTCAGCTCAGAGGTTTTGTGATGGTGGCTTTGGCATTTTTAGTTCTCTTGGCTTCTGGCCCCTGGAAGTTCTCAGTATATTCCCAAGAAGATGTATCCATCTGGAAAGCATACAGGTCCTGGTGCTTCAGGTTGGAGGCTATGGGAGAGAAGGCCTGCAGCCAGCCATATGCATAGAGAGGCCCATGGACCTTCAGCTTCACATGCTCTGAATAAATGTTTGAAGACTTGCAGGTGCATGACTGCCTTCGCCAAAGATTACTTGTGAAACAGGCATGAATTTGTTCCACAGTGCTGGAGTGTAAAAAAACTTCCCATTTCTTCATTTGTCTAAATCAAATGAAATCTGACCCTGAGCACCCACCCCATGGAATGGGCAGTATCTGTCATCATTGGGCTGCCTTCCCCATCTCAGGGGACTGTATCAAATCCTAGAGCTTATTTTGGTGCCAGCAGGGGCATGGTCCTCAGCTGTCTGTTTTGGGAGATGCTTCCCACAGTGGTTCAGTTGAGCTGTGGCTCAGATAAGGACCTCCCCATAACCTTCAAAATCATGGTTCTTGGTCATTTCCCCTAGGATCCAAGTGTCACCCCATCAGAGGGGTGCCTCCTTTGGGGCACTGTTGAGGGAGAAGAGCACAAGCCTCCAGCACTTAGAGTCTGCCTCATTCCACCCCCTTGGTCCTAGAAACTCCAGTTCTCTACCAGGGTGACACTCTTCTGTCCTCCATTCATATAGCAGCCCTTCTCTCCTTGCTCCTCTACAATGATTCCAGCTTAATTCACTAGTCAGGCTGACCTGCCCACTGAAGACAAGAGGGACTCTTGGAATTCAAAGAGACTCTGGCCACTCCCCTACCCCCAAAGACTGGCTTAGACCTTCAACTGACCCTTATCCCAGAGAAATAGAATTTGAGCCACATATATAATTTAAAGTTTTCCAGTAGCCACATTGAAACAGTAAAATAACATGGATGAAATTTATTTTACTAATATATTTTCTTCCGGTCAATATATTCACAATATTACCATTTGAACATGTAATCAATATAAAGCTATTAATATTTTGTATGGGTTTGTAGTACTAAGCCATTGAATCCAGTGTGTATTTCACACTTACAGCATATCTCAGTTTGGACTAACTACATTTTCAGCACTGAGCAGCTCCATGTGGCTAGTGACTACTACACTGGACAGTGCAATCTTAATACAATAAGGCAAAAGTAAGAATGTGGCTGGGAGGATGGGTGAAACAGCTGAAGGGGATTAAGAATACACTTATCGTAATGAGCGCTGAGTCATGTACAGAATTGTTGTATCAGTATATTTTGCACCTGAAACTAATATAACACTGTATGTTAATTATACTGAAATTAAAAGTAATTAGAAAAAATAAAGCAGACAATTCAATGGCATTTCGTACATTCACAGGGTTGTGCAACCATTACCTCTAGCTAGCTCCAAAACATTTTTGGCAAGAAACCCTGCACCCATTGAGAAGTTTCTTCCCATGCCCCTTCCCCCCCACTCCCTGCCAACTCACTAATCCACTTTCCGTTTCTGTGTACTATCTGTTTTGGGCATTTCAGATAACTGAAATAATTTCATATGTGATCTTTTGGTGACTGGTTTATTTTGCTTAGCATAGTGTTTTCAGGATCCATCCCTGTTGTGGCATCTTATCAGTACTTCATTCCTTGAGTGGGGTTCCATTGTATGGATACGCCACATTTTATTTGTCCATTTATCCTCTGATGGATACCCATAGTCTCTCAATAAATTAGAAGTTTGGAAACAAACACACAAAAATGGTAGCTTGAACATAACCATGACACATGATACCACATGGATGAACCTTGAGGACATTACACTATGTGAAATAAGCCAGCCATGAAAGAGCAAATACTGTATGATTCCATTTACAAAATGCCTTCAGTAATCTGGATAATAGAGACAGAAAGTAGAATGGTGCTGGGGTGCCTGGGTGGCTCAGTTGGTTGGGCATCTGACTCTCAATTTCAGCTCAGGTCATGATCTCCCCATTCATGATATAGAGCCCCATGTCAGGCCCTGTGCTGATAGCACAGAGCCTGCTTGGGATTCTTTCTCTCCCTTTCTCTGCCTCTACCCTGCTTGCTTGCTCTCTTTTTCTCTCTGTCTCTCAAAATAAATAAACTTAAAAAAAAAAGTAAGCAGAATGGTGCTTACCAGGGACCAGGAGGAGGGAATGAGGAGTTGTTTAATGACTACAGAGTTTAAGTTTGGGACGGTTAAAAATTTTTGGTGATGGATGGTGGGCATGGTTTCACAACAATAGTGTACTTAATGCTATTAACTATACACTGAAAAATGATAAATTTTGTTATGTGTATTTTACTATAGTTTTAAAACCTGTTTCTTTGACTCCTAGGTTGATTTTAAAGAACTGGCCACTGACTGAGGGAATTAGGAAAAAGCAGGTCCATTCTCTTCATTCTCAGAGAAGAGCTATCCCTAGATCACATTAGAGATCATGACATCTTCTTTGTTCATATGAAATTATACATAGTTTGTTTCTTTTTTTTGGCCCAATGCTAAGGTTTATTTATAAACAAACAGGTGATCCATAATATTTTACACCCTTGGTTTAACTAAAATGCAGCCGTGTTTAGAATGGGCACTTCTTGAAGGGAGGATCTATGACAGGTTGTAACAGAAAATATATTAAGTTATAAATCTTTGCAATCTGTTTCTGCCCCAGGTGCACCTTGCTTACTCTCTTTTCTCATACAGTATCTGGATGAGGGTAGAAAAGGAAAACTGGAAGAAGCCAGAGAGCGGAGGCTGAATAGGGAGAAGAGAAAAAGCAGAAAGACTGCCAAGGCTTGATTTATGATCTGGTCTTATGGATCATGGATGAGAGAACAGAGACAGACTGGGGAAAGGAGTTTTGAGTTTTCTGTGCACTATGGAGGTCTATTTCCCTTGGCATTTTTAGCAAAAACTGCAGCAGAGATGTAAATTGCCTTTCAATTACTATTTATTTGAATCTCATAAGGAGACGAGGTAAGACACAGACAAGGTCGCATCTGGGTCCCATTTGCATCCCCAGGACCTAGGAAACTGGCTAGTTTCCTGTGACTGAGTTGGTTGAATTTGACAGAGGAGTCACTCCTACGCACCGTCCTTAGGATCTTGTCCTTATCAGCTCTCTTTTTTTCTCTTGCATTACCCCCCAATATCTTGTGAAGGGCCCTTCTGAAGTGATCAGCTCTGCGAGGGGACTACTGCAGCAATTACCACTTAATGTCATCCTGAAGCTCTGTGAAAGAGCTGAAGCGAGGAGAGATAATGGTGGTGACAGAAATTATGTTGAGAATAGCTGTATATCACTTCATTTAGTGCAAGGGGAAGTCAAAATTTTCATAAAAGTCCATTTGGTCTGAAAGCAAATAACTTAAGTCATTCAAATTCGGTCTTGTTGGACCGTAAAGCCGCTGGCAATATTTCGTATAAAGGACTCTATAGAAAAATAAATTATATTTATTGAATTGAACTTCAAGTAATAACCCTGCTACCTACTCTTTTTTTTTTCCTAGCCTTCCAAGTCCTATGAATTTTGATGAATTACAAAAAGTTCTATGGCAGTATAATCACTTAAACAAAAAGCTATCCAGGTAATAACACAAGCACCTCTAAACCAGAGAAAAACTCATTTGCTTTTTAGGTTTGATCATTATTTATTTTCTCACTACTCTGATTGCCTTTCTCCAGAATAATGTTCAGAGTAATACTTTTTTGTTTAAGGGTCCAGGTGTTCGTTGGAATCTACCATTCTATTCTATAAAGGACTCACTTTTGGATGCTTTAGGTAAGATTTCTTTCACCTCCAAGTTTTGATCTTGGCATTTCATGGTCAAGCCTGTTGCTGCACTGGTCCAAACCATTGCCTCTTCCATGCAGAAATGATGCAAGGAACTTGGCTAGGGAGCATCCCAGAATCATGCCAAACCATAAAACAACACATTCTTGGAATCCCACATAACTGCTTAAGTCTTTCTCTCCTGACCCTGGTTTGTCTGCATTGCCTGGTCTGAAGATCAACTCAGGTATCAGTTCCATCAGAGAGCTCTCTCTGATTTATTTCCAGGGTACAATACATATTTATGTTATGTATTTTTCTTAGGTACTTTATAGTGAGCATTTGTTCATAGTTCAGATTCTCAGGACCTTTGATCTCCCTGTGTTTGGAGAATTCATTCATTCATTCACTCATTTGTTTAGCAATATTTATTGAGAGCCTCCGGTGTTCCAGGCATTGTTTTTAGCACTCGGGACACAGTAGTGAATAAAACAGACACAGATCCTTCCTTCTGGGGCTCACATTTAAGTAGTGAGAGATAAACAAGCATATAAATAAATACACGTATAATGTAGGAGATGGTGGTAAGAGTCATGGGGGGAAAATATAGCATGGAGAAGGTGATGACAAATGCCAGGCATCCTAGAGTGGTCACGCTGAGAAGATAATATTTGAGCAAAGTCTGAAAGGAGGACATCCCCTTACCATAAGAGTTTTGGTAGTAGGAGACAAAGTGGGTCTGTAACTGTAGAAACTGAGCAGATGAGGTGCTCATTTTCCCAGCATGCCTTGCGGCTAGAGTGAGGGTGAGTGATTCATGATAAGTGAATCCAAAGACTGCTTTGGGATCTGGAAAGATAAAGAAGCTAGGACAGTGGAGAAGCCTCCTGTGGGACAAGGAGTGGGACAAGCGGAGTCCAGTGCAACTTATGGTATCCAGTGCCGGAATAGTGCTATTTAACTGTAATGGCCAGTATTTACTGATCATGGCTGCAAAGTCCTCACCATGGTAGTTTTGAGACTGAGGCACTAGCTGCAGCTGAGCCTCCCTTTTCCTGCCTGTTTTCTTAAAAAATTTTTTTTTTCAATGTTTATTTATTTTTGGGACAGAGAGAGACAGAGCATGAACGGGGGAGGGGCAGAGTGAGAGGGAGACACAGAATCGGAAACAGGCTCCAGGCTCCGAGCCATCAGCCCGGAGCCTGACGCGGGGCTCAAACTCACGGACCACGAGATCGTGACCTGGCTGAAGTCGGACGCTTAACCGACTGCGCCACCCAGGCGCCCCTCCTGCCTGTTTTCTGAGCTTTCTTTAGGCTCTCTGGTGCTTCTGTGAGCTACCTGGGACATTTCCTGTTCATTTTTTTTTCCTGCTTAAATAAGCCAAAAATTAGTTTCTGTTGCTTGTGACCAATAACTCACATCCCTCTTCCATCCTGTGCTTGCCTCCTTTAGTGCTTCTATCTAAACATATTGCAATACCTTGTTTATGTGTTTGTCTCTTGTTTGCCACAAGCTTTTGAGGGGAGAGACCACATATTTATTATTCATCCTCATGCCTTTGGTTTCTAGCCTTGTGGTTGGCACACAGTAGGAGGTCAGTATGCTTTTGTTAAAGCTGTGAATGAACAACAAAAATTAAGAATAAATGGAACTTCTGAGTCCATGCTTTTCTTCACAACATCCTTGCTTTCAAACAAAATCCAGAAACCATATCCAACCATGTCAAGGAACCTCTGTCACTCAGGTCTAGAGCCCATCTCTTGCATTAAGCATGCAGATAGAAAGCAAATGCTTTTCTATTGCTATCTAAAGCAACTTTCCATCAGGGTGCCACTGAAGAACTCATTGCTTTTAGGAAGAGAAAAGCATGGAAAAATTAGTCCTCAATTTCAGTTCAAAAAAGGAAAACTGAAAATCTATTTTTTGCAGAATGGAACTAGGACATCTAGACTTTACTGAAGAACTGACAATCTTGGGTATGTCCTTTACATTGGACCCAGTTTCTTCTGAAAAATGGGGACATGAAGTTAGATCAAGTTTGCCAATAGGTGTACTATCGACATTATGGGCTGGACACTTCCTTGCTTTCGGGGCTGTCCGGTGCATTGTAGAATGTCTAGAAGCATCCCTGGCCTCTACTCAGATGCCAATAGTATTTATGTCTTTAATTGTGACAATGTCCTTAGACATTTTCAGATGTCCCCGGGACATAAAATCATCTCTGGTTGAGAACCACTGAATTAGACGTATTAAGTGATAAACAGATTACAAGTTCCAGAGTAGGGGCAAGAGTTAGGGCTTGTCCTCTTCCGTATCCTGGCACCTAGCCCCATGAGTGGCATCATAGCGAGTATTCAGTACAAGCTGAATAAGAAGAAATACACAGTTCCTTCCAAATGCATAACTTCCTTGGCACCAAGAGAATCACATAGATGGTAATGGTGCTCATTACCCACGTGACTGCCCCTATTTGTGTACTGTTTAACATTCCTGGATAGAAATGAGCTAAAAATAGAGCCCAGCACTATTTAAAAAATAGGTCTATCTGCCCACTTTGGCAATAACATAGTGACTATCATTATCAAGGAGGGTCCACTCAATTCTGATAGCTATCTCAGATCATATCCCCAAAGAGTTAACTCTGAATTTTATGAATATGACGAAAAGTTTAGTTGAGAAGAATGAGTTCAAATTTTGGAATGAGAATTAAGCAGTTTATCGTTCAGGAAGCAACAGATTTTATAATGACCATGAATATTGATTTCCAGTTCTTTTTTTTTAATGTTTTATTTTTATTTTTGAGAAAAAGCACAGCAGGGGAGGGGCAGAGAGAGAGGGGGACAAAGGGTCTGAAGCAGGCCCTGCACTGAAAGCAATGAGCCAATGTGGGACTTGAACTCATAAACCGTGAGACCATGACCTGAGCTGAAGTCAGATTCTCGACCCACTGAGCCATCCAGAAACCTCTTGATTTCCAGTTCTTAAATTGCTTATTTTCTTTTGTTATGTGTAATTAAGAAAGTAGCTTCTTTTTCAGTCCAGCCAGGACTCTCCTTCATCTCTACTTACCTACCTTTAGGCATTCCACACTGTCTCATAAGGATTGCACTTACGTAGATCAATTTGGGGTGTGTTGCCAGTTTAACAATTTAGGTCTTCTGATCTAGGAACATGGGGTATCTTCCTGTTTATTTAGTTCTTCAGTTTCTTTCAACCATGTTTTATAGTTTTGCACTTCTTTTGTTAAATTTATTCCCAAGTAGTTTATTGATGCTATTGTAAATGAAATGATTTTCTGAATTTCGTTTTTGGATTATTTGTTGGTAGTATATTGAAATACAGTAGAATTTTGTTTATTGATCTCCTATCCTGCCATCTTGCTGAACTCATTTATTCGTTCTTTAAAAAAAAATTTTTTTTAATGTTTATTTATTATTTTTGAGAGAGAGATAGAGTGTGAGTGGGGGAGGAGCAGAGAGAGAGAGGAGGGAGAGACACAGAATCTAAAGTGGGCTCCAGGATCTGAGCTGTCAGCACAGAGGCCGATGCAGAGCTTGAATGCACAAACCGTGAGATCATGACCTGAGCTGAAGTCAGACACTTAAACAACTGAGCCACCCAGGCGTCCCTCATTTATTCATTCTAATAGTTTTTTAGAGGACTTCCAATATGCAAGAAAGATTTTCTAGTGGTCCTTTACTGAATTTCTTATATGGAAGATTTTCTATATGTAAGATCATGTCATCTGCAGATAAATATAATTTTACTTCTTCTTTTCCAATGTTGATGCCTTTTATTTCACATCCTGCCTAATTTCCCTGGCTGGAGCCTGTAGTGCAATGTTACATAGAAGAGGGGAGAGTGGACATCCTTGTCTTGTTCTTGATCTTAGGGGGAAAAGATTCAGTTTTTCACTTTTAAGTATGACCTTAGTGGTGATTTTTTTTTTTTACTTAAAAAAAAAATTTTTTTTTAACATTTATTTTTTTGAGAGACAGAGACAGAGCACAAGCAGGGAAGGGGCAGAGAGAGAGGGAGACACAGAATCTGAAGCAGGCTCTTTCCATAATTTAGGCTGACATTTAGGCTCTTTCCATAATTTGACTATTGTGGAAGCATTTGTATTCTTATGGTCTGTAGACTTTTTTTTTCTTGTGATATCCTTGTTTGGTTTTTATATCAGGATAATATTGGCCACATAGAAGGAGTTGGGAAGTGTTGATTTCTCCTTTATTTTCCAGAAGTGTTTGTGAAGAAGTGGTGTTAATTCTTCTTTAAATGTTAGGTAGAATTCACCAGTGTAACCATCTGGTCCTGAGCTTTTCTTTGTGGGGAGTTTTTAAAAATATTTTTTATTACTAATTCAATTCTTTACTTTGTCATAGGGCTATGAAAATTTTCTGTTTCTTCGTGAGTCCAGGCTTTTTTTTATAAATGGAGTTTTACTAGAACACAACCATACTCATTAACTGACAGATTGCTTATGGCTGCTTTGATGCAATAATGGCAAAGTTGAATATTTGGGACAGAGACTGTCTAGCATACAAAGTCTGTGTATCTACTATGTGGCCCTCTATGCAAAAAGCTTACTCCTCCTGTAGAATATGAGGTTTTTCAAGAACACATCTGTTGCACAACAGCAAATATGCTTTTAATGAGCATCTGCTAGGTTGCACCATATGAAATTGCCATCTGTGTAGGTCAAAAATGGTCTAATATTGGTACTTACATATGGTCAACAAAACATAAATTTCCAAGCATATGAAAATTATGGAGTACAGGCTAAGCAGGATGTGAAATAAAAGGCATCAACATTGGAAAAGAGGAAGTAAAATTATGTCTGTTTGCAGCTGACATGATCTTGCATATAGAAAATCTTGCTTATAGAAATTTAGTAAAGGAACCACTAAAAAATCTTTCTTGTATATAGGAAATCTTCTAAAAAACTATTAGAATGAATAAATGAGTTCATCAAGGTGGCAGGATAGGAGATCGTTATACAAAAATCTGCGGGGATGCGCGCGCACACACACACACACACACACACGCCCCTAATGTCAGTGAATATAATAACTGCTGTTATAGAGACACCAGCTAAGTACTGCAGGGGCACAGAGTAGTGTATGAGTAATTCTTAACTGGTAGAGGTGAGGGAAAGGGGCTGAAAACTTGAGAGGTCTCCAGAGAAGTAGCTGGGTTTCTGGCTGCTATACATTTGAGCTGTACTTCATAGGACATTTAGGATTTTATCAGGTAAAATGAAGCATTTTCCAGACTTTTCCTCAGGGGTGGAGGTGGACTTGAAATTGAGCCATAAAAAACATGCTATATTTCTTTTCTTCAAACAGAATTGCAATTCAGTCCTGGAAGATAGTTGCTTAGAATAGAGGATATTAAAGATCAAGTGAGTATGGCTCCGTAAGTTTTCAGATGAAGCATGGAGATAAAGTGATTTGTTCAAGGTCACCCAGCTGTTGACTGATAATTTTATTGGCAGGGATAGAGCCTGTATCTTCTAACCACCAACTCAAGGCGGTTTCCATTAGGCCACTTAGATGTACAAGACAGCAGAGTTAAGAACATCACCTACCAGGACACTGGTGGCAGACAGACCTGGATTTGAGTTCTGGCTCTGTCACTTACTCTGTTACTCATCAGAGCATTTATGAACCTGAATTGCCTCATATATGGACCCCCTCAGAATACAGGTTCAGAACTCAGAGTCTGAAATCAGACTCTGAGTTTCATTCCAGCACCACTACTTGCTAGCTGTGTGACCTTGGGCATATTACTTAACTTCTCTGAGCCAGTAATATGGAAATAATAATAGTGCTTACAGAGCTATAGGACTGAGTGAGTTTAGGATTAAATGTGTAAGGCACAGAGAATAATGCCTGGAACATATAATACTGTATGCTAAACATTATTATAAGACAAACAGTGGGGATGCCTAGATGGTTCAGTCAGTTAAGTGTCTGACCCTTGGTTTTGACTCAGGTCATGATTTCATGGTTCACGGGTTCAAGCCCTGCATCGGGCTCTGCACTGACAGTGCATAGCCTGCTTGGGACTCTCCCTTCTCCCTCTCTTGCCCTCCTCCACTCATGTGCTTTCTCTCTCTTTTTCAAAATGAATTAACTTAAAAAAAAACAGTGGATCATAGGACTGTTATGAGAACCAATGAAAGTAATTTAGGTGCAGCCATTTTCCATACTTGTAAAACAATATAAGTAGAATTTATTATTATTCTGTATGTGAATTAAAAGACTGGCAACCTGGAGAATGAAGTTGATAACTGTCATCTATTAAAGCCTTACTATTTGCCAGGGACCTTACTTATATTATTTAAGCATCACAAGACCCAGAGATGGCTATTATTTGGGGCTGACAATGGTGACAATGTAGCAGACCATAGTAGGGAAGTATACAGACTCTGGGGCTAGGCTGCCTGGGTCTGAATCCTCACTCAGCCTCTTACTGTCTGTGTGAACTGGTGAGTTGCTTAATTCCTGTGCCTCAGTTTTCCGGTCTGTAAATGAGGATGATGAAAATAGTATTTGCCTCATTGATTGTTCTGGGGATTAAATAAGATAATTTTGTGACATGCTTTGGACAGTATTTGATGTATAGCAAGTCTTTGAAGAAGAATGAAAGCAGGGAGGGAGGGAGAAAATGAGAGAGAAAAAGAAGGAAGGAGAAAGGAAGGGAAGGAGGGACCAAAGAAAGGGAGGGAGGGAGGTTCATAACACAGGACTAATAACTGTGTAAGTTGGTATGTGTAAGCAGGTCTATGGGTCTGATCTGAAGCCTGTGCCCCTTCTGCTCAACTAGACTTAGGAGAAAGGCAGAGATAGCAGATGTGTTTCAGGACATGGGACAGAGCTGATCCCCTGGGTTTCTGACAGCAGCATCATGTTTCAAATGGATAAGTGATCAGAGAAGGCATGAGCCATTAAGTGGTGTTCAGAGCTAAACCATTTCACGTCCAGTCAGAATCTCTGAGGCCACTTGGTAGACAGGTCCTTCCTCTGCTGTGCTCCTTGGCAAAGATCTCGCATGCAAGAGCTCAAGGGTCTGTCTTTTCATTCTTCATTTGGCAATATTTGGGGAGTTTAGGCAGGGGCTCAGGGCCCAGATCTAGAAATTGCAGACCATGGGCAAAGGTTGGAATTCCTCCTTCTTTGAAGACCTCATTTTTCCAGGCTTTAGCTGTTCTCTCTCAGCTGGCGAGATTCCTGCCTGGGCATTGTGGCTGGGTCATCTATTGAAGTCTTCATTTGTGTTCTGTTCTCCTCATACCTTATCTCCTGGAATTTAAGATGCTGTTGATTGTAAGATGCACTGCTATTTTATATTTCACTAAGAAAAAACAAAACACACTACCAATTAAGCTATGAGACATGCTTATCATTTAGAATTTTAATTTTATACTTATGAAAAGAGCTTGCTAGCCCCTTTGAGACATAGATTTCCAACATGTATCACTCTTATGGACATATGAAAAAGAAAATTAAAGCAAATAATTGTTTGGAGTAGTCCTGAAACCTCTTCACATTCAATGTGTAATGCCTATGAATCACTTTTCAACTCAGAGTCATCTGTGGTCACTGGTGTCTGTTTTTTCCTCATGGTGTCACTCTCTGTCTTGTTCAGTGTTGGTGATGTGGTATTTCCTAGAAGAGTCCTTCCATCGTTGTCTCTGGGATTTTCTTTGACGAAAATTCTACAAATTCTGATGTTGACATTTTCTTGATCTTATCAGGATGTTGCAGTGAAAGGTTTTCAGATAACAGCCAAGACTCATATCCCTTCCTTAAGTGATATTCAGTGGTTTGTTGACTGAAAGGTCAAGGAGTTGTAGGTGTCCAGTCATGCCACCTGGAGTACCAACCAAATTTGAATATGCACAGGAAATGATACCTATGTCTTGAGGTCCATTTATCAAAAGCTATGGTAAGATGCCATCAACAATGAGATGCCTCATGATATCAGAGATGTTATAAAGCAGGAAAAGATGTATATCTTAGAATAAATGAAATAAGGGGTTTCCCAAGAAAGGAGCCAGTTCATTATAGGTCTTTGCCTGAGAGTTGAGCCCCCTTCCTGGACTTTTTTGGGAGAGAAAATACTATATGAGTCCTAAAAAAAAGTGAGGATGGAGGGGGACAAGTTCTTACTGGGAGTTGCAGAAGTGAGAAGGCCCAAGAGAAGAGAAAAGTGAACCCCAAGTCTAGGAAGGTAGATAGGTTCTGTGAGATATTAGAATGTGTGGCTGGCTCCCTCACAAACTTTGGGGTATCAAGATCTCAGGATGGATGGTCAAGGTACACCTATGGAGCTATTCTTAGACACTGGGCTTCTAGCATCCTTCAGGGCTCCCGTGGCCAAGCAAGACCCATCACAGTAGAGCTCCCTGATTTCAGAAAGCAAAATGACTCCTAGAATATTCTGCTCTTTCTAACTTTGAGGCCCTTTTCTAGTCCTGGAGAGTGAGAGGAAGCTCTGATAATGACTGGAATTGAATATCCTGCCTCGCCAATGGGATGAAACTGGGATTCAAATTTGATTTAGAGAAAATAAAGTACTGTGACAGTTTTTTGTCTGTTTAATTTATAGAAGAAGAACTCAATTTGTATCTCTTACCTGTCTATTACATATGTTAAATAACTTTTTTTTAATTGAAAATCTGCTCTGGATGGAAATAACCCTTGAGCCCAGCCTCACTTCCCCCAGAATTTCTGTGTGTGGCTTCATTGGGCTTTATATGGTGTTTCTTGGTGGGTCACCACAGACATCTGGACCTGGATAAACTGTGAACATTGCAGATAGTTTGTGCAGTTGGCTTCTCCAGATGCTAATGGTGCCCCCTTGGTCACTATGACAACCCCATGTATGTCCCACATTTCCAATGGCCCCTGTCAGGGAAGTACCACATCTGGTAGCCCACTAGAGTAATGGGCTACATCTATGGCATTGCTGAGATGGACCTGAGCAACTCATTTAAACTCTCTAGACTACATTTCACTTATCATTGCCATTGTGATAATTCAAAGATAAATTCGTAATAGGAGCAGCAAGAAAGTCTGTGAAACAAAGGAACCACAAAACAACTGACTATATAGAAACATCATACTCTCTGAGACAAAGTGTGGGAGAAATCAAATATGCATTATTATTAGTGCTGCAATGGTTATTCTTAGAATTGCTAAGAATGCAAGAAATTCTAAACAAGTGCTACTATCTGGTTTCTGCTCAACATAATCTGGGAAACCGGAAAAAGAAAACATGATCGTAATAATTACTTAATATCAGACCAGTGGCCATGAGAAAACCACTCCTTTTGGTGAGAGAAAAGAAAATAAAAAGACATTTCACTTTTCTAGCATATTTATATGCTGGATACTGTAGTAAATGTATTACACGGGTTTCTCATTTGATTTCCACTGCAAGGCTAAGGTAGATATTGTTGTTTCCATTTTGCAGATATGGAAACTGAGGCTACATCACTTAGTCACTTACTCAAAGTCATCACTTACTCAGAGTCATAAAGCTAGGAAGGGGTAGAAGGGCTAGGAAGGGGTAGAGCCAGTGTTTAAAACAAGTCTTCAAGACTTACAATCTTTTCATCACAAAACACTATCCAGGGTAAAACAAGGAGAGTGTCTATCAAAGCAGCTATTTTTTTTAATTCAAGTATAACTAACTTACAGTGTTATATTAGTTTCAGGTATACAATATGATGATTCACCAATTCTACCCATTTCTTAGTGCTTATCAAGATAAGTGTTAGTTACCCAAACATCTTTTAAGGCAGCCTAGTTGGAAGGAAAATTCAGATTACAGCTGAGGGTAGTCAAGGCATAGCAAGGTGGTGCTTAGTGTGGAAGGTCAGGTGAGCAGGAAAATGGGAGAACTAGCCTGGAGGTCAAAAGCCAGAAGGGCTTAGTAGGGGTGGAGCTTACCGGGAAGAATGGGTGAGAACTACGCATTCATCAGTGAGCTTCTGTGCGTGTGTGTGTGTGTGTGTGTGTCCCTGCACCTGCTCTCCAGTGTCCCCATTACCTAGATAGGATGCAAGAATGGGAATGGAGCCTGAAAGGAACCATGCAGTGTTGATGGACTGAAAGATTAACTGTGTTCCCAATGTGCTTGGTTTAAAGACACAATCTGTGCTATGTGCTTCTAAATGGAGACTCCTGCGGTAATTAGAATTATGCTCAGGCTTCTCTTGCAAGCCCACTGAAAGCTTTTCTTCTTTAGAAGTTCTGCTAGCATGAACCTGGGACAATGATTTCATTCTAGCCCTACTGGACTTGCTGCTTATTCCCGCCTGTTCAGCTCAGTTGCAGCCAGTTAGTAGATGTGCAGGCTGCTTGCTTTTTTCTGGGCATTGAATGATCCATGCTCAATCCTTGGGAAAGTCCATGCCAGCTCTCTCTGCCCTTCCAGGATGTCTCCTGATGTTGCCTCCCTTGCTTTCCCTTTGTACAGGACTGCTTTCAGAATTAGTAATTTTGTTTTTTGTTCCCTGGCCGTGCTGAACACGTTCCAGTTCTTCAAACATGCCAGGTTCTTTCAGGACTCCAGGCCTTTGCACACGTGGGTCTCTGCTCTTGGAGCACTCTTTCCTCTTGCCAGCCTCTGTGCCTGATGAATTCATCCTTCAGATCTGAGCTAAGACATCACTTCCTTCAAGAAGACTTCCCATTGCCTGTAGGCTGAGTAAGGATCCACGTCAATGTTTCCACACTGCCTTGTGTATATAGCCCCTGCCCTAATTTCAGGGCACTTACTTATCGTCCCTAAATGGTAAATGGTTGGTTACCTGTTAGTTTATTCTGTTAGGTGGTTAGCATTATGAGAGCAAAGACTGTTTTGTCTGATGTGTGTCTGATTTCAGTTCTTGAGATCTAACTCTGCAACTATCTAGTTAGTTACTGTAGTTGGCACTCCTATTTCAATGCTGGGGAAAGTTCCTAAAACCTCTTAAGGAAGATTTGACTACATTTGGAAATGAGTGGTGCCCACCTGGTTTAGTTTGATGAAACCAGAAAGCTCTTTTCTGCTAACAGTATTCTTCTGACATTAGACCATGTACTCTTTTTTTTTTTTATAATGTTTGTTTTATTTTTGAGAGAGAGAGAACACAAGCCAGGGAGGGGAAGAGAGAGGAAGATAGAGGATCTGAAGCATGCTGTCATGCTGGCAGCAGAGAGCCTGGTGTTGGGCTCATACTTACTAACCATGAGAACATGACCCAAGCAGAAGTCGGATGCTTAACTGACTGAGCCCCTAGACCAACTACTCTTTTGAGTTACAGGTAATTGTATTCTGTTGAGATGCACATATTCCTGAGAGGTTGATCAAGCCATTTGGTATGAATTAACTATTCTCTGTGGTCTCAAATTGTGCTGATCAGAGGGCTTACTACAGGAGTTAAAAAAATACAGATTCCTGGTCCCTATTCACAGAAATTTTGATTCATTTGGGCTGCAGTAAGAATGGACCATTAGCTTGCTTATACTCAGCCAGCCTTTTATTTTTTTTATTTATTTATTTTTATTTTTTTTCAATATATGAAATTTATTGTCAAATTGGTTTCCATACAACACCCAGTGCTCATCCCAAAAGGTGCCCTCCTCAATACCCATCACCCACCCTCTCCTCCCTCCCACCCCCCATCAACCCTCAGTTTGTTCTCAGTTTTTTTTTAATTTTTTTAATGTTTATTTTTTTTGAGACAGAGAGAGAAAGAGCATGAATGGGGGAGGGTCAGAGAGAGAGGGAGACACAGAATCAGAAGCAGGCTCCAGGTTCTGAGCTGTCAGCACAGAGCCCAACACGGGACTCAAACTCACGGACCGTGAGATCACGACCTGAGCCGAAGTCGGACGCTTAACCGACTGAGCCACCCAGGTGCCCCTGTTCTTAGTTTTTAAGAGTCTCTTATGCTTTGGCTCTCTCCCACTCTAACCTCTTTTTTTTAATTTCCTTCCCCTCCCCCATGGGTTTCTGTTAAGTGTCTCAGGATCCACATAAGAGTGAAAACATATGGTATCTGTCTTTCTCTGTATCAGCCAGCCTTTTAAATTTTTTTTTTTCAACGTTTATTTATTTTTGGGACAGAGAGAGACAGAGCATGAACGGGGGAGGAGCAGAGAGAGAGGGAGACACAGAATCGGAAACAGGCTCCAGGCTCTGAGCCATCAGCCCAGAGCCTGACGCGGGGCTCGAACTCCCGGACCGCGAGATCGTGACCTGGCTGAAGTCGGACGCTTAACCGACTGCGCCACCCAGGCGCCCCTCAGCCAGCCTTTTAAAGGGAAAGGCTTAAACCAGTCATGGAACAGTACATTGTGGTGGTGATTTAAAGTGTTAGATTTAGTTACAGAATCCAGATTTACAATTAAATTAATCTTCTGTGAGGAAAACTGTGAGTTGACTCAATCCACTTTTATTCCAGCTTCCTTTAAAGGTACTTTTCTTCCTAGAAAGAAACTACATCTCCCAGAGAGGATTTCTGAAAATCAGACACACTTGCTTGAAACTCAGATTCTGAACTGAGTTAAGTAGGGAGCAAGGTAAGAGGCACTCTTTTTGCTGGTACAGTGCATAGCAGAGACACTTTGGATCTATAGTTTGCAGATTCCTAGTTTGGCAGGCAGCTTCTTCAGTCTGGTGGAGCAGAGGATCCTTTGGGGCTCAGTTCTGGTGTGTTGTTTTCGGAGTCACTCTTAGAAGCTCATTCTAGAAGCTGTTTCTTCAGTTGTTCCAAGGATTCTAAAATCCATCTCTTTGCACAGGGTCCAAAGCCCAAGAGATCTGTGCTTTAGTAGCTGAAGTGGATTATGTTCTCTGCAACCAAACCCTAGAAAATCACCTATCCATTCTAATCAGACCTCAGACTTTATCATTCATATCTATATTGGTGACAACGTGGGAGTCTTGAGAAAAGCAAGTTCTACTCTACAGAGCATTCTCCCCATAAAGTTTTGACCACTAAGCAGATTGCACCATGATTCTATAAAGCCTAGGATCATTGCTTCCCTTGTGGTTCCCCATTTTAGATGAAGGTTCACCCATGAGCCATCTCTTCCCTTTCTAGAGCTTTTAATCTTTTGTCAGTTGTTAACCTAGTGTCTGGTATAGCACAAGTTCCTATAAGCAGTTGTTGAAAGAGTTAATTAAATAATAAATTAGTGAGTGAGTGCATGAATGGATGGGAAAGGGAGTCATGTGTATGGAATAGAAATACAGTGTCTGGTACAGAATAGGTACTCAGTGAGTAACTACAGAATAAATAAAGATATGAACAAATAAATGATGTGCTAGCACAGGGCTTAGTACATAATAGATGCTCACTGAATTTTTATTGAATGAATTAATGATGATGTCTATAAAATGACTAACATAGGACCTGAACTATGTATGGATTCCTGTACCTGTATGGATTCTTTCTTCTGCCATCTTTTCCTCAATTCCCTCCAATCACCTTGACCAAGGTCTCATTTCTTGCCTTAGAGTCTTCCTTGGCCCTAAGCCATCCATCGACATCCATTAATCTGTTTCTGTCAGCTAACTTCTGGCTTATCCCAACCAACATTTTCAAATACCTACATTTATATACCTTACAAAAATGAGGAGGTAAATAATAACAGATGCCTCCTACTACCTACTTATTATGTCTTAGGCACGTACTAGGTACTTTCTGTCTATCATCACAAAGTTTCACTATGGCATAATTATCTCCAGTTCACAGATGAGGAATCTGAGGCTCAGAGAAGTTAAGTATTATGTCAAGGTCACATAGCTAGTAAACGACATACCTGGAATCTGAACGCTGGTCTCTCATGTCAAAGTTACTGTTTTTTCCACAACCTGCCAATTAT
Source organism: Lynx canadensis (assembly GCF_007474595.2). Lineage (NCBI taxonomy): Eukaryota > Metazoa > Chordata > Mammalia > Carnivora > Felidae > Lynx > Lynx canadensis. The sequence continues at coordinate 15,981,708 of NC_044318.1, forward strand.
GAGGCTATAAAACAGATGTGAAACAGATACATTTGCATCTAAATGCACATTCATCTACATTAGGCTTTTTCAGCAGCAGCTCAGGGACATTCTGAACTGAATAACTCTTTGTTGTTGGGGCTGCCCCGTGCACTATAGGTTAGTTTAAGAGCATTGCTGGCCTCTACCCACTAGATGCCAGTAGTACCCTCCATCCTAAGTTTGACAACTAAAAATGTCTCCAGATATTGTCAAATGTCCTCTCAGGGGCAAAATCTGCCCCGATTGAGACAAAGTGATCTATGTAATTGAAGAGGAAGCAGTTTAGCATGTGTGGGATCCTGCAAGCAGAGAGAGTGCTCAGTGATGGCGGGACACTGAGCTGGCCAAGGCCTTGGTTTGGCTGACAGTGAGATTGGCTGGGAAATCCTCCCCAGGAATTAGAGGTCAGCTTGCAGTCTGTCAGGACATGTGCATTCCATACCACATATGAATTCAGGAACTAGGGTACAGAGCATATGGTCCCATTGAAAGCAGGGGGGTATAATGGAGAAAGTGATAGACTTGGAGGCAGGAAAACATGGTTCCAGATTGAGGTTTGCTGCTAAGTCACTGTGTGGCCTAGGACCAGTCTCAATCATCTTATAACGGTACTAACATTTACTGATGGTTATTATGTGCCAGACACTGGTCTTAATGCTTCATATATATTTACTAATTTAATTCCCATGGCAATCCATTAAAATAGCTGTTCCATTTTTACCATTAAGGAAACTGGGCAAGCAATAGCCAAGAGGCTAAGTAATAGCTAAGATTACACATGGTGGAGTCGGGAGTCTCTGTTCCCTCTGTATGTCAAAAGAGGGATTGGATTGGCTATTGCCCAGTCTGAAAACTCTAGGATTCTAAGCATTCATTGATTTAACATACATTTATTAAGCATAAATATATGCTGGACAACCTGGGGTCTGAATCCTCTATACGAACTTAAAGTTCTAGAATAGGAGAGGTAAGACAAGCACAATTTTATTTAAAAAATTAATTGCAGTGACCACTGTTAACTGAGTAGCTGTTAGATGTCAGGCATGTGTTAGATGTTTGACCTGAGTTAACTTTAATCTGCACAGTAACTCTTTGGGGTCATTACCATCTTTTCTCAGATGAACAACTGAAGCTCAAAGAGGTGAATCAACCTGCCCATGACTATCAGAGTGCAGTGAAATCAGAGGTTAAAAAAAATTCTGTTGGAGTGGAGGTGGCAGAAGGTGAATGTTTCATTTCAGGCTTAGGTGGCCAGCCTCCCCTCTCTGTCATTTGGGGAGGAAACGGAGGAGGTCAGTACAACTTCCAGACTCTGAAGGCTTGGCTTCTCTGGCTCCAAGAGTGTTGGCAACCCCAAGTGTCCTTCCCTCTCTCCTGAGAAAATCCATGGAGAGACTCTGGATGGATGCCCTAAAGAGTTGGTGGCTCCATGAGTAACATCACAAAAACGATTCTCTCTTTCCAGCTTATTCCTAAGAATGACTGGGGACTCCTTTTCTCAGAACACCAACATGATGCTGTCCTTCCTTACCTGGTATTCCATGGCCTTGTTGTCCCTATAACTGTGCTGTGTGGCATCTACAAGCCTGGAAAGGTCCTTTTCCCATGTCTTGTTCATTCGTTCCTCAATATGGCCTTCTCTTTCCAGTTCCCCCTCCCATCTAACACCAGTGGCAAATTCCTCCTCATCCTTAGTGACTGCACTCAGTCACCTCTTCCCAGAAGCCTTCCACAATCCTCCCACTTTAAACGACAGCTTCCTCTGCACTTCCTTAGCCTTTGGTTTATATCTTTATTTTTATAGTCATTATTCATATTAATATCCCCCTCAGTCACTCAGAGATTCCTAAAGGGCAGGGGCTTCATGTTTTATTCATAAACTGTGTATACCATTGTGCCCAGTTGATGACTATCATTCATTCCACAAATATTTTTTGAGTACAAAGCAAGGTACTGCACTAGATTTTGAGGTAGGTAAGGTAAATTTTCTCTGCTATCCTGGAACCCAGAGTCTACTTCAAGAGAAAAACAATCTAACAAAAGTTGTGGCTCAGTGTTCTAAGTGTTATAAAAAGTACACACAAGGCACAGAATGAAACAAAAGAGGGAGGCTGACTCTACAGGAAATCAGGAAAGATTTTCCAAAAGAAATGCTCCAATTGGGCTTTGAAATATAAGTGAGAGCTTGTCAGGAAGACAAAGACCAAACCAGAAAGGTTTGGTAGATGGAGGAAACAGCCTGAGTAAAGGGCCAGAGGCATGAAACAGTGAGGTGAATGCAGGGAATTGTACCTGTAGCATGGATGAAGGGTGGGATTTGTGTAGGGGCAGCAGGGGATATAGCTCAGGTTAAGGGGTTAAGGAATAAAGGATTTTGTATGCTCTTTTGAAGAGCTTGAGTTGATTCTGATAGGTGATATGGGATGTCTGTCAAAGCCACAGACCCATAGCCTGCTGCTACCATCTACAGGCAGAATCTTGACAACCATGTTTGTTCTTGAACCCACTTCCTTGACCATAGCTGATGGGACCAGGGATGGACATCTGGACCAACCCCAAATCCTCTGTCCCAAGATTTGTAAATGGAGCTGAGAAAGAGTTGTCCATCTCTGGAGTGGCTAATATATGGCATGTGGAATCACTAGGCAAGCTCCCTTTGGCTCATTAGTGTGGATATGATAGGCTGAATTGTGTCTCCCCTAAAATTCGTATGTTGAAGTGCTTAGCCCCAATGCTAACCTTAGAATATGACTGTCTTTGGAGATAGAGCTTTTAAATGGTAATTAAGATTAAATGAGATCATCAGGCTGGACCTGATGACTGGTGGCCTTATAAGAAGAAATTAGGACACAGACACACACAGAGGGAAGACTGTGTGAAGACACAGGGAAAAGACAGCCACAAATAAGCCAGGGTAAGAGGCTTAGAAGAAACTGATGCTACTGGCACCTTGATCTTATTCTCTTCTAGCCTCCAAAATAAGGGGAAAATACATGCCTGTGTTTAAGCCACCCAGTCTGTGTACTTCATTATGGAAGCCCTAGCAAACTAATACGATGGGTCTCTAGCTAACTTTTGGACATCTGGCTGTAATCTCATCCCTTCTTTGTTCAGTGGGTCCCAAAGGATGGACCCTCCCTACTGTCTCACCATCTACAATGGTAATGTTTTGATGCCTGGTGGTAGAGGAAAGGGCTGCTTCTTTCCTCATTCTGGAAACAACGTTCCTATTTTTCCCAAATTGAATGCATGTACAGTGGACTCTGATGGAAGTTTGGGTAGTTCTTTGCTCAATGATTCAGGGTTTGGGTGCTAATCTTCAAACTATGCAGTGTCTGGGGCAGCAGGGCTTCATTCTGACCATCTTGATCACAGGCACGGCCCAAAGCACCCCAGGACTTTGAAGTATGTCCCATGCAGATGCTCCCCCTATCCCAATGCTTTCCTTTCTCTCCCATCCTTCTTAAGCCCTCTCCCTTTATTCCTTTCTTTCTGGAGTACTCCCACCCTTCTGGTTTCCCTCCCGTTCTTGGATCTGCACTTCCCCCCATCTCCACAACACATCCCACCAAAATCAAGTCTCCATACCCATCAATCTCTTCTGATGTCTGGTAGATTTACCAGCCTCAGGCTGTGACAGTCAAGGGTTTTTCCCTTGGTTACTGATATCTATAGAGGGAAGTTCCAATGCAGGGTCTACTGGCTGGGCATTAGAGACTGCTTTTTTCCTGTAGACAGATTGGAGCATCTCTTTCTATTCTAGGCTTCTGAGGCTGGTTGTTCACTAGAGTATTTAGAATGAAACTGATCTCATCACCCTAAGAATTACGGTACTTCCAAACTACATCCCTCCTACATACATGTCCTTCTGATCTGTATGATAACTTAATATTTCTCTTATTAACATTACTTTACATCTATTTCTTATAAGCTAATACCCTACCCTCATTATATTCTTATTTGCCCTTTTATTGCTGGGAGTTAAATCATAAATATACTTGACAGTGAATGCTTGTTCCAAGTTCCAATTATGTTGGAGCCTAGCTGTTCTCTTTTTACTTCACTGTATGTATAAGCCTAGAAATGATAAGGTGGCCATAGACTACCTGCTCTGGACATGAAGGGCCTCAGAACTGAAAAGGGGGAGGTTAATGAAGCAGACATCCAAGAGAAACAGAGAAGAGTGATGGAGATGGAAATATTCTTAGTTGCAGGTAATATTCTGGTTTTAGTTCTCAGAACCTTCCTGTCCTTAGGTGGCTGTGGCAGAGATGGATTTCATCCTGGATGTGCATCCTCCCTTCTATAGTGATATTAATTAACACCCCAGTTTTTAGTGCAGTACATGGCTGCCTAGATTAAAGACTATATTTCCCCGTGTCCCTTGCAGCTAGGTATGGCCATGGGGCTGTATTCTGGCCAATAGGATGTAAGTGGAATTGATGTGTATAGTTTCTGAGTTGTGCCCGAAAAGCCAAGTATTGGTTCCTCACTCACCTTTTCCTTCCAGATTATAGACATGGTGGTGAGTATTCTTAGACCATGTAGGTGAGTATAATACCTAGGCATGGCAGAGAAAAAAGAGGGAAGGAGCCTGGGTGCTGGACAAAATGGAGTCATTGCAAGGCCTTGGCCTGCTTATATCTGAACTATTATATGGAGAAAAAGTAGCTAATTTATTTAAGCCACTGTCATACTGGGAGTCTGTTATATCAAAGAGATCTATAGCTATCCTGAAATACTGTGGGTGGCTTCTTTTGTTTTTTTGGTCTGTCCACTGTCTCTTCCACAAATTCTTCAACTTAGCCTAAAGTAAGAGAGCTCATCTTTCCTTTCTTCATCCTCAAATGAAAGCACTAAAGCTGGGGTTGTCACAGTTATGCTCCCTCTGGGTGAAGGCCCACGCGAATGGGAAAAATAAAGGCAACTTTCAGAGAAAAACAGAAATGAGAGCTATAGAGGCCTGACAACATTTGAGCTCCTGGTTCCAGTAGTACCTGAAGCTAGATCTTCCCCCACACTTTCTGCTGTTTCCTTATGTGGTCTACTAAATTGCTCTTTTGGGACTAGGCTCACTGAAATTCAATTTCTTTCTTTTTCTCCCCATGCTACCAAGAGTTCCTACTAACTCCCCTAAGACATCATAAATTCCCTATGCTCTCATCTTCCACCCCTCCCGTGTTTGCTGGATTTCCTTTTTATTGCTGGCTACCAATGAATTCTGTAATAGACAGGGAGCCAGTGGTGGTGTTTTTAACCAGATGAGAGATGAGTCTGATTTGCATTCCAGGATATTCATCTGTAGGATGGTATAAGTGTTTATCAAATGCAGAGGTGAATTCTCAGACCCTGTGTTTTTGCCAAAGCTTCACACCTTCATTACTTCAATGATAGTTCCTCTCATTCTCCTAGGATTCCTGAAGTCTCAAACCACAGCTGATGCCCTTTCTCAGAGAATGGTCTATGAATCACTCTGAGACTGGAGAGGAGGCCTGGGGATAAGGATGAGGGCTGCATTCAGAGAAAGACTTTTGTGTGCATCTTGTTTCAGTGAAAGTCACTGAAGCAGAAAGGCTAAGTAAGTAACTTGCTCAACATCATACAGCCTTTAAATGGGAGTCCAGGATTTAACAGTAGGTGAAAGCCTTAGCTTCCTTATCTTCCAACTGGTGATAATAATTTCCATCTCATCAGATTATTGTGAGGTTTAATTGAGATAATGCATGTTAAGCAGATTGCCTTGGTAAATTCTCCATAAATAGTAGCTGCAATTATTTTTATAATTATGATATTTTTAGTAGACATTTCTCTGAGCCCCATGATCCCAGATGCAGGATGTTGGCTTCGAGAGTTGGGAGGCAAGGCTGCCATGTTGTACAACTGCATGCCTGAAATGTGAAGGGATTCCCCTCCAGAAGAGTCATGGATTGCAGGCATCAGCCCTGAAAGGAGACCAGAGAGAAGGGTTCCTAGGGATGATTCTACTTTATAGACTTTTCCCAAGGAAATAACTATTTCCCTCTTCTATGGGAAGCAGAAGCATTTTAGTTTTCGTTCAGAGATGCTCCTTCCCCATGGCGACCCCAGCTCTGCTTCCAGCAGGAAGATGCCTGGATGGGGGGGTGGGGGCATGGTTCAGTCTGACACGCATAGAGCTGCCTGCAGGTTCTTTGAAGTTGCAGCTGCTCCCCCTCCATGCTGCACCCCATGGGCTTCTCTGCAGCTGGGCCTTAGGCAAAGTTTTAATTAATACTAGAAAAAAGACACCCACAGCTGCATTTAGATTCTTCCTGGCAGCTGAGACGAAGTCTCAGGAAGTGTCAGGTGTGGTCGGGGGCGATCTGCCCAGGGTCACTCCCCTACTGAAGACCTCCTGTGTTCCATATGCCCTCTGGGCAAAGGCCAGAATTCTTAGTGTAAGGAACAAGTCCCCATGTGACCGTGACTCTCATCCAGGAGGCTCTGGAATGCTGGCAAGTTCAAACTGTTGGTAAAAGGTCCACCAAATTTGATCGGTGTTTGTATGGTAGCATAAACTGAGAGGCATATTTGATGAACAGTAGATGGTGACCTTCAGGCAAATTGGCAAGCTGAAAATGAGTGTTGAATTGTTCAGGATATGAGGGATTTTGAGAAGCAGTGTAGGAGGGAGAGAAGAGAGATGGAGTGGCTGGTTGGGGGGAGGGACTTGGGGTGTTAAAGGGGGGAAATTGATGGTGCTTCCGTTCTATGGTATGTAAATTCAGCCTCCTTCCCTATGCTTTTGTTGGATCAGAGGAAGCCACCCACTTCTTATCAACAGGTTGTGGAGTGGGTATATTTGGGAGATGTGTTGAAGTGCTTATAACTTGGCCTCCCCTAGATGAGATCCCAGCTGTGGAAGTTGCACAACGGTGACCCTTTATACCTGGTTATGTGTGCATTTCATTCTTTTTTTTTCTTTAACATTTTTTAAAAAAGTTTATGTATTTTGAGAGAGAAAGAGAGCACAAGCAGGGAGGGGAAGAGAGAGGGAGAGAGAGAATCCCAAGTGGGCTCCACACTGTAAGCATGGATCCCGAGCAGGACTTGAACTCACAAACCATGAGATTGTGACCTGAGCCGAAGTCAAAACATGGATGCTTAACCTACTGAGCCACCCAGGTGCCCCTGTGTGCTTTTCATTCTTGTCACAACTTAGAATAGAGTTCTATTCTATCTATCTATTCTATCTCCACAAATGGAGATATTTCCATGGTGAATATTGCTCTATAAGTATCCTGCAGCATGACAGGGGAATGACCTCAAATATAAGCTCCTCAAAACAGCACGTTGTCAGTTTTATTCACTTGTGTATCCCTAAGTGCCTCGAACAGTGCCTGGCATGTAGTAGGTGCTGTATAATGACTGCTCTGTGATTTGTTCCATGTACCGCTCTTGCCAGGTCTTGTGCTAGAAACTGGAGATAGTTGATGAACAAAACATGGAGCCTGAATGGCAGCAGGTAAAGAGAGCATCATCTCAATCATTAGATAAGAAAATATAAAAATCTCAGGCTGTGACAAATGCAGTGAAGGGCAAGGCTATTTGAATATATTAGGGTAGGGTTCATACCAAAGTGAGCATGTGATATTTGATCTGAGCTCTGGAGGCCCCCTAAGCCACTGAAAGAATGAAAGACATATCAGTATGGCTGGAATGACTGAGAATGGGGTGGTGAGTATGTTTGGATATGAGGTTAGACAGGTCATCAGGGTCCAGACTTTGTAGAATCTTGTAAGCCATATTGAATGTTTCAGTCTTTATCCTAGAAACAATGTGGGGCCATTGAACAATTTTAAGTGGGGTGGAGATGTTTGACATGATCAGGTTTGCTTTATGAGAAGATCTTTCTGGCTGTAAAGCTTTTTTGAGCTCCCTGCCACTCATCCCCACCCCACTAACCAGTCTGGGACCATGCAATTACTTTGTTGGTGGTGAAGACAGCCACAGTAGGTGACTGAAATCTCAGCCATGTATTTATTGACTCTTGGCTGCTGTTCATAATGAACTCTTAGCTTCCCTGGGGGAGGGGGAGCCGAGTAGATTTGCTGAGAAAAGGAAGAAGGGGTGGGAGGACTGCAAAGGATGTATATGGGGCTCTGTGTTCTGTTCTCACATCTGTCTCTCTCTATTGACGCTGCTGCCAGGATGATATATTAGAATTCAATAACCTCCTCTCATCTTTTCCTAGAAAGGGAAGGACTGGCAGGGAGAGAAGCAGGCCCCTCGCCATCAAGGAAGGGGGAGGCAGTTCAAATGAATCATTCTATTAAGTAGCAGGGGGAACCCATGGTCAGTGTAAGGCCACTGCTGTGTTATTAATTCCAGTTCTCATTTGGAATGTTTAACCTTGGTGATTCTGGCAACAGTGAGACCTGAAAACCCTAAAACCCTAAGTCAGTTGAAAGCCTCACAGTCTCTTTGCTCCAGGAACCAGGGTAGAAAACCTTTTCCTCTTTCTGCCTGAGATGTTGACTCCAGGTGTGTGGGCAATGTCCAAGCAAAATGAAGGGGATCAGACAATGCTATGTCCATCTTACTTCCTGCCCAGGAAATGCTATGATAATGTCCTCTGCTGATGGAGGGCTTACCTGGCACTTGACTCACAAAGTAAGACAGAGGACATTTGATTTAACCAGAATTTCTGTTTAGAAAACTTTGTTGGGAAAACACATTCATTCATGTTCAGGGCTGAAGTTTATTCTTGGGAGTACCTGGGTGGATTTCCAGGGTTGCTCTGGGGAGGAAGGGAGCTACAAGAAGGGAACATGGTAAGTTTCAGGCACGGAGAAGATAGTGAGATATAGTGGAAAGCCAGTTGCTTTGTGATGTGATCCTTTCCCATGACCCACCCAGCAAATTTCTGAAAGTCCTCAGAAATCACAAAAGAGTCCATGGGATTTGATTTTGCATATAAACTGGAGAAGAGACTGAACTCTTTATCCTGGGTATTACAGAGTGAGCCTGGGTGGGCTGACTTTGGTATTGTGCTCACTTCTAGAGTGATCTTAATGGCAGGGAGAATGTGAAGCTCTGATTAGCTTGGGCCTATCACATGCTCTATGGCTGGAAAAGGAAAGGGCGTAGCTTCCCACTGGAGCTCAAGGCTGAGAGCATGCAAGCCAGGGCCTTCCTCTTTAGGACCATTCTTGCCATTTGCCTTCTCTGTGTCTCTTTAGCTTTTGTCTTTCTCTCTCTCTCTCTGTCTCTCCTCTGTTTCTTCATCTACTGCCATCAGTGGTAACCATAGCTATCCATTACTGGGGACCTAATATATGTCAGACCCTATGTCACATAATGGACATTGGTTATCTTATTAATCCTCATAACAGCCATATGAACAAGGGATTTATCCCCATTTCATATAAGCAAACTGAAGCACAGAAAAGGTACCCAGCATTTTCATCCAAAGTTATGTAGCTGGTATATGGCAGGAAGGTACCGGTAGGATTTGACAGGCAGCTTTGTCTGGCCATTGTTCATTCTTGTAGCCCTGGCCAAACTGCCCCTGCTTCTCCCCTCAGCCTGGGGAGAGGAGCAGATAAAACTCTTCTAGGAGAGAGGATCTGGATAGATCTGGCTGGTTCCACCAAATGTAGAGAATCCTGCAGATGGAGGCCTTATCAGACCCTTATTTGGATTTACATTGCTGCCAGGAGCTGGGAATCTAATCTCTGATCCAGTCCCTATTGACCAGAGGCAGTTTACTTGACCCAAGGCACAGTGACTTGGGTAGAAGGAACTGCTTATGGCCTTTTTCTCAGGGTGGCAACAGGAGAGAATTGTCTGGGGAGGCAGATGGTCCTTCAGCCCTGTCCTGACAGGCTCAAAAGTTGCTCAATTTGGCCAAATCCAAGGATTTGACAACTTGATGTTCCCAGACAATAGAGTGTTAAAGCTGGTCTGGTGTCCCCATTTTGCAGATGGAGAAACTAAAACCCTAAGAGGGGATTCGATTAGCTAAGGAAGTTTGTTATAGGAGATGTCTGGACACAGACTCTACGACTCTTTCTGCCATAAAGGATTGGCCTCTAGCCCCAGACCAGGAGAGAATTAGAAATGCCATCTTCACACACTTGGCAACAGAAAGTTTCTTAACTTTTTCTTTTCCACCTGGGCTCATTCTGCCCACCTTCTCAGAGATTTTAAGAAAGGCTGTTCAAAAAAAGAAATCCAGTTTCATTCTGATGTTTTATTAACGGAGACTGCTGGTGTTTCAACAATTTTAATTAGGGCTGAATTTTACTACATTCAAACCGCAGGGAGCCCCACGGAAAGTGAGCCACTGAGGAAACACAAGGATCAAACGAACAGATTAATTAAATATCACCACGTGGGCAGCTTGAGGCAGGCCACTCAGCAGCCCCTCCTTCCCTGGCATGGATGGGGAGCACGGAGGAGGAACACAGGAACTGTGGGTACACACGTGGCTCAGTGACTTGAGGCAGAAGAGTAAGTTTCAGTTTGACACCAGTCACCAGTTCTTTTTCAGCCAAGAATTGGGTTTCCTTTGTTAAAGGTAAAATGTACAAGGAGATCTCCTGGTCTAGTCATTGCTTTCCCAGTGCCCCCACCCCACATCCATACCCCCAAGATACATGACATTGTGGCTATTTTCTCTAAAGCATTGTTTACTTAGTGTTCACATTCTGCTTACTGTATGCCAGGTGGTGTTCTCAATGCTTTACAGAAGTCAAGCCATGTGATAATCATGGCAACTCTATGAGGTAGGATCTATTTTATCCCCATTTTTGATGAGGAAACTGAGGCAGAAAGGCATGAAGTTATTGCCCAAAATTTCAGGGCTGCTAAGTGTCAGAGCTGGAATCCAACACCAGCCTTCGAGGTCGGAGTCCATGTTTCTAACCACTGCCCTTGTCTATTTCTGTGTATTGGTAGACAGAAGACTTATCCCTTTATGAGCCCAGGGCCATGAGGTCTGGGTGTGAACTATATCCTTAACCTCCAATGGGCCTCTCATCTCATCAGGCCAGCAATTAGCCCTCAGCAGGACCAGAATCTTAACTCCAGATTAACTCCTTAACTCCTGTGTTTGAGAGTCAGTCTCTGGCTCCAGACCACTTGGCTTGGGATCCAAATTCTGCCACTTGCCAACTGTATGACCTGGGGCAAGTCTCCTAACTTCTCTGTGTCTTTGTTTCTTTATATGTAAAATGGGGGCACTAATAATGGTAATAAAGAATAAATGAGGTGATACGTGAACATCCTAGAAACAATATCTGGCATGTGGAAAGCACTATCTAAGGGTTTAATTCACTGTGATTGTTTTTTTATATTATTACTGTATTCTGCTTCCTGCAAAGACTTCAGATTCTTTCAATTCCTGATGCTGAGGTGGTTTTCTGTTTTCAGCCCTGGGTTTGCCCCTCAGACCTCAAGTTTGAATTGTTCCTCCAGCTCTGAATTCTGCCTTCTCAACTCCATCTAAATGCCATCTTCCTCTGGGGAAGCACTTCTGGGGAAGTGTCACACTTCTGGGGAAGCACCTTGCCTGGTCTTCCAGCCCCTGGTGCTGAACTCCTGGCTCCTCACCCTCAGAACCAGCACTATCAGGTCCAGTTGTTCATAGATGGGTGGGAACCTTGTGCACTCCTAAAAAGGCTCTGTTTTTAATAACCACAAGAGTGGTGATGATAAAAAAAACCCCAAAAAACAAAAGCAAAGCAAACCCTATTTCTAAGACCATTTGCCAATCCATCAACTGATAAAGAAATGTATGATGAGAACTTTTCAATTCCAGGCACTGCAGAGCTATGAAGGACGTAAGACAGCCCCACACTTCAGGATTAGAACAGTATTTTTGAGGGGCGGGTGTGTGTGTGTGTGTGTAAAATTTCCCGAACATAAAATCTACCATTTTAACTGTTTTGAAGTGCCTAACTCAATGATGCTAAGTTGCAATGTTGTGCAACCACCGTCAATATCCAGTTCCAGAACTTTCATGTCTTCCCAAATGGGAACTCCATACCCATTAGTGGTCACACCTCACTCCTCCTCTCCCTGGCCTCTGGCAACCACTAATCTGCTTCCTCTATCTATGGAGTTTAAAGATATTCTAATCTATTTGTATAAACAAATGAAAAAAATTTGCTAACATAAAAAAGCAATGTGTACCAAATGACACAGCATTGCTTGGTGGTTGATTGTGTGGACTCTGAAGCCAAAGTGCCTGTGTTTAAATCCCAACTTTGCTGCTCATTGCTGTGTGGCTTTGGGCAGACTAATCTACTTCTCTGGGCCTCAGTCTATATATACATAAAATATAAAATGAGAGTTACAGTAGTGCCTTCCTCACAGACCAGTTATAAGGATTAAGTGTGTTGATGCAGTAAGAATCTGAGAACAGTGTCTGACTGTACTACGTGCTATAAAGATCTGCCATTGTCATTGTCAGGAATAAGTGCTATGCCTTAACCTTTTTGAAGGCAAGAACCCTGGAATTCATTAGGTACCTAGTAAATATTTGTCAGATGACTGAATTGAAGTTTAGGGAAGAAGGGAGACTCCTGTGGCACACATGGCCTATTTTGGGAGTTGTGTTGTCAATGTCAAAAACAGTCCATAGCTTCTTGGCAAACCTTATTAGGAACCACCTGAGTGCTGGGTATTGTGTGACCCATTACAGGAAGAACAGAAAACCAGATCTGTCCCCAACATAAATATGGTGATAATGATTATGACAATAGTCAATCAATTCTTTGTCGAACACTTAACGTGTGCCTGACACTGTGCTAAAAGTCTTATGTGCATCACTTTGATTTTATTTCGGATTCCGTCTGTGGGACAAAACCTACCAGCACAATATAATAATAGCAATGAAAAGCCCACTTTTTTTTTTTTTTAACAGAGCATAATGTCAACAAGTTCAAATGAATCCTGTGATAATTGAGTCCATACGGAAGGTGGGGTTGCTGAAAAGAGTCAGGTGAGGACAACTATGGAATTCAGATGGAACATCTGTATCCCTGATCCAGCAGCCTGTTCATCATCTGGATATTTGCTGCCTGAGCTGTCAGTTGCTTTTGGCTTGCATTTTTCTTTTCTTATCCTTCAAAAGTCACCTTTGACTTTCCTATGTACAGATCTTATCGCACTTGCTACCTCTTCCAGGCACGCATGGAGGGATGGCAAGGAGAATGTTTGCAGATGCCTCAGCCAACCCATTCCCAGAGAGCGAGGGACTCTTGTCTCAGTCTCCGAGGCAGTGCTCAAAGCCAGCTAATTGGATCCAGGAAAGGGTTATAGAGGTAGAAGTCAAGGCGCAATGGCCTGAATCAAACCCCAGATTAATTAAAAACTGTCCAAGTGAATTGAATATTTCATGACCTGAGGGCTGAAGTCAAGGTCTCTTTGGAATAGGAATCAGATGTGAATATGTGGTGGGGGTTGGAAAGAGAAGGGGAGTTGTGGGTGGGGGAGGGGAGAAGGAGGTTGAAGAGGAGGAGAAAGAGAGAAGGGGGGATGAGAATCAATCAAAATAGGAGTTACCCCAAATCAAACAAAGTTCTCACCTTTGTCACTGGATGTTCTTATAGGGCAATGGACTACATGGAGGGTTTTAATGGTGTTATTTGAGCTGATCTTTTTTAAAACTCTGGGAGGGAGTGTGCTCCTGGTCACAGGTAACCCCCTGAGGAGCCCGGAGCCCAGAAGGGTCAGCCCCCACCCAGGCTTTCTGGGGCTAGGATGCAAATCCAGGTCTCCAGCTCCACAGGAAAGGTGGCAGGAAGCCTGCAGATGAAGGATATTTCCCACCGCCTGAGTAATGGGCTCCCAGAATTTCGGGACACATTTCTTCCAGAAAGACATTTTTTCTTAGGTCATTTCTCTATCAGGTACTTAGTTCAGTAGAAAGAACACCAAACTGAGAAGAATGTGGATTCCCATGGGAGACTGGGAGAGTCTTTTGCCCTTCCAAACCCTCCCTCCCCCAGTTTCTTCTCAAGCCTTGGCCCTAGTCTTTCTGTCTCTGGGACACTGTTGCACTGTGTGGGGGTCTGTGTCCATCTCTCTTTCAGTGCATCTGCACTGTGTGTCTTTCTTTGCATGCCTTGCTGCCAGCCCTGTGTCCCCCACCGGCCTCTTCTCTCTGTCTGTGTCTCTGCTCCATCTGCTCTGGCCCATCTCCTCAGTTCAGATTCCACTCACCTCTGCCTCCCCTCTGTCCTCTGGTCTCTGCCCACTTCTTGTCTCTTCCCTTCTCTGTCTCTGCTCCTCCTCCATCTATTTGCTCAGTGCACATTCAGGCATCTTTGGCACTTTCTCTGCCCTCCTCCTTCCCCTCACTCTTTCACCTTTCCTCTGTCCTTCCTCTCTCTCGACTCCGTTAGGAATATTTTGTTGGTGGCTTTACTCAATTCCAAGCAATAAGCATCTCTAGACCCCCTCCTTCACACCAGCCATTTATCTGGGGCCGCCTGGAGATACAGACCCAACCAGTCCCTGTAGGCAAGTGGCTCTTAGTCAGGTTTTAGCAACTTAATAAAACTTTGATTTAGTACTTAGCCTCAACCTGCAGATGGTTTTGAGTGTGGTCATCTGCAGAGGAATGTCTGGATGACTGAGCCACAAAGTGAGAGGCAGGCAGGAGGCTGGTCCCTCAGTGGGCAGAATGGGTAGGGGCATGTGACTATGCCAGGGAGGGCAGTGCCAGCAAGGGGCAGCACCTGGTCTTACCCTTCTGGGAAGGTGGCCTTTAGCTGTTCAGTGGGTCAGGCCTGGCTCTGCCTTCACCTTCACGGCGTACTCCCATCACCTCTCCATCATCTCCAGGCTCTTTTCAAGGACCGATGTGTTACATAATCAGTGTGATCCAGACCCCGTGATTCTACTTGGTGACTTCTCAAATAAACAGCAAGACTGAGGGAGCCTCACGGCTCTAATTATTTTGCCAGCTCCTTGTTCTGCATATCAATTCCCCTCCTGCACAATTCATTTTCTATACATCTGGCTGGCAGGGAGGACGCCTGGGGAAATTACATGGTTTTGCACACGAGATTTGTTAGAAGTTGGAGGAGAGACTATCTTATTTCACTTGATAATCTCTTATTTATGGGTTTGTTCTTTTCTTAATATTAATGAGACTTACTATCTCCATCTTGCTGTGACAGCTTTATCAACACTTTTGTGGCTGCATTTCCACCCAGGTAATAAAACTGCAATCAGATTGAATTGGCATAAATAACAGGAAAATCCACTGGTTGGGGATGTCTGCAAGCCCAAAAGACTGGGTGTTACAGAAGCTTCATCCTCTGGTCGGTGGTGTGTATATTTGTTGATACTTTGAGATCCAGAGCGCCCTATGTCCAATGCTGATATGGTGGGAATTTATAAAAGTCTTTTAAGCTGTCTGGGTTCAGATTCTCCATGCAGTAGATCCTTCCTTTGGAGCTCGTAGGTGTTGTAGGAGAGACACAAGTTTTGGGATCAGACTCACTTGGTTTGTGTCCTGCCTCTAAGAATTAATAACTATGAATTTTCTGATTAGTAAAAGAAGAAGTTGTAAAATAGCTATACCGTTCATCAAGCACTTGTAAATGCTTTCTATGTAGCATTTCATCTATTTTCCCAATCACTATAACATAGATTTTTCTTTAGGAAGAAACTGAGTCACATACACATACTTATGTGTTCATTTTCATTCAAGAACCATACTTTTTAAATTTAACTTTATTTTTTATTTTTTAAAATTTACATCCAAATTAGTATATAGTGAAGCAATGATTTCAGTAGATTCCTTAATGCCCCTTACCCATTTAGCCTATCCCCCCTCCCACAACCCCTCCAGTAACCCTCTGTTTGTTCTCCATATTTATGAGTCTCTTCAGTTTCGTTCCCCTCCCTGTTTTTATATTATTTTTGTTTCCCTTCTTTTATGTTCATCTGTTTTGTCTCTTAAAGTCCTCATATGAGTGAAGTCATATGATTTTTGTCTTTCTCTGACTAATTTCACTTAGTATAATACCCTCCAGTTACATCCATGTAGTTGCAAATGGCAAGATTTCATTCTTTTTGATTGCCAAGTAATACCCCACTGTATATATATATACACCACATTTTCTTTATCCATTCATCCATCGATGGACATTTGAGCTCTTTCCATACTTTGGCTATTGTTGATAGTGCTTCTATAAACATGGGGGTGCATATATCCCTTCGAAACAGAATACCTGTATCCCGTGGATAAATGTCTAGTAGTGCAATTGCTGGGTCGTAGGGTAGTTCTATGTTTAGTTTTTTGAGGAACCTCCATACCATTTTCCAGAGTGACTGCACCAGCTTGCATTCCCACCAACATGCAAAAGAGATCCTCTTTCTCTGCATCCTCGCCACCATCTGTGTTGCCTGAGTTGTTAATGTTAGCCATTCTGACACATGTAAGGTGATATCTCATTGTGGTTTTGATTTGTATTTCCCTGATGATGAGTGATGTTGAGCATTTTCTCATGTGTTGCTTGGCCATCTAGGTGTCTTCTTTGGAGAAGTGTCTATTCATGTCTTTTGCCCATTTCTTCACTGGATTATTTGTTTTTTGGGGTGTTGAGTTTGATAAGTTCTTTGTAGATTTTGGTTACTAACTGTTTATCTGATATGTCGTTTGCAAATATCTTCTCCTATTCTGTCGGTTGCCTTTGGGTTTTGCTGATTGTTTCCTTCATTGTGCAGAAGCTTTTTATTTTGATGGGGTCCCAGTAGTTCATTTTTGCTTTTGTTTCCCTTGCCTCCGGAGATGTGTTGAGTAAGAAGTTGCTGTGGCCAAGATCAAAGAGGTTTTTGCCTGCTTTCTCCTCGAGGATTTTGATGGCTTCCTGTCTTACACTGAGGTCTTTCACCCACTTTATTTTTGTGTATGGTGTAAGAAAGTGGTCCAGGTTCATTCTTCTGCATGTTGCCATCCAGTTTTCTCAGCACCACTTACTGAAGAGACTCTATTCCATTGGGTATTCTTTCCTGCTTTGTCAAAGATTAGTTGCCCATACGTTTGTGGGTCCATTTCTGTGTGTTGATTTTATATCCTGCAACTTTGCTGAATTCATGAAACAATTCTAGCAGTTTTTTGGTGGAATCTTTTGGGATTTCCATATACAGTATCATGTCATCTGCAAAGAGTGAAAGTTTGACCTCCTCCTGGCCAATTTGGATGCCTTTTATTTCTTTGTGTTGTCTGATTGCAGAGGCGAAGACTTCCAATACTGTGTTGAATAACAGTGGTGAGAGTGGACATCCCTGTCTTGTTCCGGACCTTAGGGGGAAAGCTCTCAGTTTTTCCTCATTGAGGATGATATTAGCATTGGGTCTCTCGTATATCGCTTTTATCATCTCGAGGTATGCTCCTTATATCCCTACTTTCTTGAGGGTATTTATCAAGAAAGGATGCTGTATTTTGTCAAGTGTGTTCTCTAAATCTATTGAGAGGATCATATGGTTCTTGTCCTTTCTTTTATTGACGTGATGAATCACGTTAATTGTTTTGCGGATATTGAACCAGCCCTGCATCCCAGGTATAAATCCCACTTGGTCATGGTGAATAATTTTTTTAATGTATTGTTGCATCTGGTTGGCTAATATCTTGTTGGGGATTTTTGCATCCATGTTCATCAGGGAAATTGGTCTATAGTTCTCCTTTTTATTGGGGTCTCTGTCTGGTTATGGAATCAGGGTAATGCTGCCTTCATAGAAAGAGTTTAGAAGTTTTCCTTCCATTTCTATTTTTTGGAACAGCTTCAAGAGAATAGGTGTTAACTCTTGCTTAAATGTTTGGTAGAATTCCCCTGGAAAGCCATCTGGCCCTGGACTCCTGTTTTTTGGCAGATTTTTGATTACTAATTCGATTTCCTTACTGGTTATGGGTCTGTTCAAATTTTCCATTTCTTCCTGTTTCAGTTTTTGTAGTGTATATGTTTCTAGGAATTTGTCCATTTCTTCCAGATTGCCCATTTTATTGGCATATAATTGCTCATAATATTCTCTTATTATTGTTTTTATTTCTGTTGTGTTGGTTGTGATCTCTCCTCTTTCAATCTTGATTTTACTTATTTGGGTCCTTTCCTTTTTCTTTTTGATCAAACTGGCTAGTGGTTTATCAATTTTGTTAATTCTTTCAAAGAACCAGCTTCTGGTTTCACTGATCTGTTACTGTTTTTTTTGTTTCGATAGCATTAATTTCTGCTCTAATCTTTATTATTTCCTGTCTTCTGCTGGTTTTGGGTTTTATTTGCTGTTCTTTTTCCAGCTCCTTAAGGCGTAAGGTTAGGTTGTGTATCTGAGATCCTCTTCCTTCTTTAGGAAGGCCTTGATTGCTATATACTTTCCTCTTATGACCTCCTTTGCTGCGTCCCAGATGTTTTGGCTTGTGGTGCTATCATTTTCATTGGCTTCCATATACTTTTTAATTTCTTCTTTAACTGCTTGGTTAGCCCATTTATTCTTTAGTAGGATGTTCTTTAGTCTCCAAGTATTTGGTAGCTTTCCACATTTTTTTCTTGTGGTTGATTTCGAGTTTCATAGCATTGTGGTCTGAAAATATGCACGGTATGATCTTGATCTTTTTGTACTTACTTAGGGCTGATTTGTGTCCCAGTATATGGTCTATTCTGGAGACCATTCCACGTGCACTGGAGAAGAATGTATATTCTGCTGCTTTAGGATGAAATGTTCTGAATATATCTGTTAAGTCCATCTGGTCCAAGTGTCATTCAAAGCCACTGTTTCCTTGTAGATTTTTTGGTTAGATGATCTGTCCATTGCTGTGAGTGGGGTGTTGAAGTCTCCTACTCTTATGGTATTGCTATCGATGAGTTTCTTTATGTTTGTGATTAATTGATTTATATATTTGGGTGCCTCCCCATTTGGCACATAAATTTTTACAATTGTTAGGTCTTCTTGGTCTATAAACCCCTTGATATGATATAATGCCCTTCTGCATCTCTTTATACAATCTTTATTTTAAAGTCTAGATTGTCGGATATACGTGTGGCTACTCCGGCTTTCTTTTGTTGACGATTAGCATGATAGATAGTTCTCCATCCCCTTATTTTCTATCTGGTGGTGTCTTTAGGCCTAAAGTGGGTCTCTTGTAAACAGCATATAGATGGGTCTTGTTTTCTTATCTATTCTGTTGCCCTATGTCTTTTGATTGGAGCATTGAGTCCATTGACATTTAGAGTGAGTACTGAAAGATATGAATTTATTGCCATTATGATGCTTGTAGAGTTGGAGTTTCTGGTGGTGTTCTCTGGTCCTTTCTAATCTTTGTTGCTTTTGGTATATATATATATACATATTTTTTTTTCATCTTTTCTCCCCTCGGAGAGTCCCCCTTAAAATTTCTTGCAGGGCTGGTTTAGTGGTCACAAACTCCTTTAGTTTTTGTTTGTCTAGGAAACTTTTTATCTCTCCTTCTATTTTGAATGACAGCCTTGCTGGATAAAGAATTCTTGGCTGCATATTTTTCTGATTCAACACACTGAATATATCCCACCACTCCTTTCTGGCCTGCCAAGTTTCTGTGGATAGGTCTGCTGCAAACCTGGTCTGTCTTCCCTTGTAGGTTAGGGACTTTTTTTCCCTTGCTGCTTTCATGATTCTCTCCTTGCCTGAGTATTTTGTGAATTTGACTATGATATGCCTTGTTGATGGTCGGTTTTTGTTGAATCTTATGGGAGTCCTCTGTGCTTCCTGGGTTTTGATGTCTGTGTCTTTCCCCAGGTTAGGAAAGTTTTTTGCTATGATTTGCTCACATAACCCTTCTACCCGTATTTTTCTCTCTTTCTCCTCTGGGACCCCTATGATTCTGATGTTGTTCCTTTTTAATGAGTCACCAATTTCTCTAATTCTTAAATCATGCTCTTTTGTCTTAATCTCCCTCTTTTTTTCTGCTTCATTATTCTCTGTAAGTTTGTCCTCTGTATTGCTGATTCTCTGTTCTGCCTCATCCATCCTTGCCACTGCTGCTTCCATCCGTAATTGCAGCTCAGTTATAGCAGTTTTAATTTCATTCTATTTTTTACTTGTTTTATCTCTGTAGAAAGGGATTCTAATCTATTTTCGACTCCAGCTTGTATTCTTATT
Organism: Lynx canadensis; assembly: GCF_007474595.2. Classification (NCBI taxonomy): domain Eukaryota; kingdom Metazoa; phylum Chordata; class Mammalia; order Carnivora; family Felidae; genus Lynx; species Lynx canadensis. Next base: position 16,001,841 of record NC_044318.1, read on the forward strand.
ATCGTGATTCTAAATTCTGGTTCAGACATCTTGCTTGTGTCTGTGTTGGTTAAATCCCTGGCTGTCGTTTCTTCATGCTCTTTCTTTTGGGGTGAATTCCTTCGTTTTGTCATTTTGAAGGGAGAAAAGGAATTAATGAGGTAGAAAAATTAAAATTAAAAAAATTAAAATTAAAAAATATTAAAATTAAAAATTAAAAACACACACACACAAATTGAATAGATGATGCTAGATCCTCGGTGTGTTTTGGTCTGAGTATAGAAAGTGGTTTGACAGATTAGAGAAACAAACAAAAAAAAAAGGGGGAGAGAAAAAAAAGGAAATCGTTTGAGAATTTGAAAAAATGAATACACTAAAGTAGACTAAAATACACAAAAATAGAGAATATAGCAGAAAAATTATAGAAAAATATTTTTAATAAAAATTAAAAAGAAATATGAATTTTTTCATTTTCTGTATTTAAGAAAAAAGAAAAATGAAACAAAAAAGATAAAAAAAAGAAAAGACAAAAAAAAAGAAATCGTTTGAAAATTTGAAAAAGTGAATACACTGTAGTAGACTGAAATAAAATGATGGGAGTAAGAAAGAATTTGAAAAAACTTACATAAAAGCAAAAAATATACTAATAGAAATTAAATAAAAATATTTTTAAAAGAAATTGAAAGTCAAATGAAGTTTTTCTTTTTCTGCATTCAAGAAAAAAGAAATGAAAAAGAAAAAAAGAAAAAGAAAGAAAAAAAGGAAATCAAAAATTTGAAAAGGTGAGTACACTGAAGTAGACTAAAATAAAATGATGGAAATAAAGTAGAATTTGAAAAAATTTACACAAAAGTAAAAAAATATAGTAATAAACATTAAAGACATATTTTTAATAAAAATTGAAAATAAAAATGAGTTTTTTTGTGTTTCTGTATTCAAGAAAAAGAAAAGAATTGTAAAAGAGAAAAAGGAAAAGTAGAAAAAAAAATTGAATAGATGAACATGCTAACAGATTGAAGTAGAACTGAAATTGCTTTGTTTTCCCCTAGAGGTCAGTCCATGTAGCTCTTTATAGTCCATGAATTAAGCCAGTGGTGAGGTTTGTGTTCTTGAAGAGCGAAGTTGGCGTAGTTGGTCAGGGCTCAGTGTAACAGCTTCGGTCTCCCCTAGATGGCGCTGCTAGCCTACTGGGGTGGATTGTTGCGGTGCTCATAGGTGTATATGCACATGTGCAGGAGTGGTGAAAATGGCGCCACCCAGCTACCCAATCTGTTCTCCCAGATCATCAATCGCCTACCGGTCCTTAGTCTTCAGCTCTTGTCCACTCCCCGCTTTTCCACTCTCCGTGACCAGGCCCCAGGCAGTACCTCTCTCCCAAGTTTTGTCTCACATGTGGCTGTTTTCCCCAGCCCCTTACTTCCGAAGGACTGCGGCTTTGACCCGCTCTGCCCCTCTGAGGGAGGGTCTCACCGAGCAATGACTGAATGTTGGCTGCACCCAGGAACGCCCGCTGGACCCTGCTGTTGCCAGTGTCCCGAGACTGCGGCCAGATGCCAGCCCACCCCAGAGAAAGTTCGGGAGATAGTGTAGCAGCAGTGTTTCAGGGACTATGGAAAATCACAACACACATCTGGTACCAGGCTTCACCCTTAAGGACTTTGTTCCAGCACCAGCAAATGTGGCCGTTTCCTGGGGTCTGCTGGGGTCAGGTGGCTTCAACAGTCTCTGCCAAATTTCCTTCCAGCAGTGGAACCGCTTTTCCCCAAGAACTTCCCGGACCCCACTCTATTCCTGGGGATTCACCCTTCCCACCAGAGCACTCCCAGGTATCAAGCTGCGGAGTTGCAGCCTTTGCGCTCCCCTTATTTACATGGTGTTAATGGAATTTAATCCCTCTCCTTTCTCCCTTTTTAGTTTAGTCCCTGAGCCTGTTTCCAATTTTCCACTTTCTCTCCAGCTGCTTTTCGGGAGGGGTGCTTTTCCCGTATTCTGCCCCCCTCCCCAGCCTCCACCCTCTCTCTGCCCACAAAAGTGGTTCCCCACCTTTTGGGGCTTCTTGCTCCCCAAGTTCAGCTCTTCATCTCACGTACCTGCTAAATTCTGTGGTTCAAGTTGTGCAGATTGTTGTGTTAATCTTCCAATCGGTTTTCTAGGTTTGGAGGATCATTTAGTGTTGGTCTGGCTGTATTTCATGGATGTGAGACACACAAAAAGCTTCCATGCTGTTCTGCCATCTTGGCTCCTCCCCCAAGAACCGTACTTTGTTAAAAAAATTTTTGAGAGAGAGAAAGAATGCACGTGCATATATGTGTAAGACAGGGGGGCAAAGGGAAGAGGAGAGAGAGAATCTTAAGCAGTCTCCATGCCCAGCATGGAGCCTGACCTGGGGCTTGATCTCATGACTATAAGATCATGACCTGAGCTGAAATCAAGTCAGATGCTCAACCACCTGAGTTATCCAGACACTCCAAGAACATATACATTTAAAAAAATATTTTGTTTGACAGAGAGCAAGTGGAGGAGGGGCACAGGAGAGAGAGAGAGAGAGAGGGAGCAGAGGATTCAAAGTGGGCTCTGCACTGACAGCAGCTAGCCTGATGATGGGCTTGAACTCATGAACCATGAGATCATGACCTGAGCCAAATTTAGATGGTCAACTGACTGAGCCACCCAGGCACCCCAAGAACACATACTTTTTAAATATTTAATGATTATATTTCACAGTTAAAGGTTAAAAACTCAAGCTTGGAAAGGTTATATAACATTTATCCTGAGTCAAATCCCTTGAGGGGAAGGAATCAGGCAGGGCTGCTATGAGGGGCCACATAGTTGGGTACTGCACAGCTCCAGAAAGGACTATTCACTTAGACCAGGGATCAGCAAACTGCAGCCCTTGGGACAAATCTAGCCTGTTATCTGTTTTTGTAAATAAACCTTTATTAGAACACAGAATGACATGTTCATTTATTACATATTATCTACAGCTGCTTTCATGCTACATGGGCAAGGTTGAGTAGCTGCAATACAGTATAGCCCACAAAGTCTAAAATATTGGCTCTTTGGCTCTTTACAGAAAAAAATTTACTGACCCCTGTTCAAGATGATCATTTGAACACCCTTGAGTTGTTCAACATGGCAGCCCTGGAGCCAAGATTTGAATATGAGTCTAGTTGAGTTCTGAACAAATAAGTTTTTCCTACTACGCAGTGTAACTATGAGAACTTATGAGATAGGAATCTCTCTTTCACAAATGTTTATACTAGGGCACAAAGACTAGGGACAAGGATGGTCATTGAAGCACTGTTTCCCATCAGGAAGATATAGAAATAATATGCAAATCCATCTATAAGGGATATGGCTAAATACAGGCAGTACATTTATACAATGATAGATCACGCAGACTGGTGTATACTGAAGGCTGTCCATAGCAATTCACACAACCATACATCTATATAATTGTGTAAGTGCTATACCTACTGTATTTTGTTACTCTAAAATGTCACTTATTTCGGGGCGCCTGGGTGGCTGAATTGGTTAAGCATCTGACTTTGGCTCAGGTCATGATCTCATGGCTCATGAATTTGAGTCCCGTGTCAGGCTCTGTGAGGATAGCTCAGATCCTGGAGCCTACTTCAGATTCTGTGTCTCCCTCTCTGCCCATCCCCCACTTGCACTCAGTCTGTCTCTCTCAAAAATGAATAAACATTAAAAATTTTTTTTAAATAAATAAAATGTCACTTATTTCAAGATGCACCATTATTTTAGTGTGCCACTAAGAAGGAAAGAAATTGACCACTATACAATACCTTTAATTGTAAGATGTGTCCTTATTTCAGAGATTTTTAATTTAGAAAAAAAAAAAAAAAACAACAACCCTGCATCCTAGAATAGGTGAAATATGATTTCTTTATATATTCATGTAAGTCTTTGTGTTTTTATGAAAATGTACAGAAAAAAAGTCTGGTTGGATACACACTAAAGGATATAGAGATTATCTCAAGGGATGTGAGTGAAATAGAGAGGTAAAGGGGATGAAAAGGAACTTTCAGTTTTTAATTTTTATGCCTCTAAATTCTTGAAAAATCTTACAATGAGTGTGTGTTACTTATGTAATTTTAAAAGTATTTTTAATGAAAAAAATTTCATTAGAGAATACCTGTATGTATACCTATAAACTACCTGCACAAAATTGGAGGAGAACTGATTTCATTCTCTTCTCTCTGGTCAACCAGCAAGAACTCATTCACTGAAGAGAAATAAAATATCGGGAACATTTTCTGAATGAAAGGTGTATTATAAATTTAAAGTGTCATTGCTACTTATAAAAGGTTTCTGTTTGCAGATAGATATTTGGTCAATTTTTTAATCTTCCATTTTCTGTTCTTCTGCAAAGACAATTCCTCTTAATTATAGAGTATAATGAACTCTACAAATACTACAATGTGAAGAGGTTTTGGGTTTTCAGCCTCCATGAAGAGCATATTGATTAGAATTTTTCCATGTGCCTTTACTGTGCACAGAAAATTTAGGAAACAAGTGACTTATTAGCCATAACCACAGGAACTACTTTATTAACATCATTTCAAAATGAAAGGAATGTTTATACACAGTCATTTTTTTTTATATATCTATTCTCCATACTGCTTAAGGAGAATGGGGACAGGCCTGTTTAGAATAACAAATAACCCCCAAATCATCTGCAAAGTGCAAATTTAACTTGGAAATTCCCCACATTACAAACACAATAGGAACATTTATACAAGTTGCAATGTTGTAGTTTTCCCATTTTGAAACACAAACTGGCAATTTGTTATGACATAATGTAAATAAAAAGACTTTTATATACAGAAAAGGGGCGTTTATATTAAAGGAAATGGGGTCATAGATTTCAAAGTTGTAAGAGACTTTGGGGGTCACTTAGAGCCCAGCCCACTGCCCTTTACAGGAATCCTATATCACAATCTCCATGGCTGCGGCTCAGCTTTTGTTTGCACACCTTAGGTACTTCAAGGATTTTCTGTTCAGTTGAACAGTGAAAGCCTAGTTGCAAAAATAACCATGATAGCCGTAAGGTTTGGGTGTCAGGAAGGGGATAGCTAATATAATCTGTAGGGTCCAGGAATACTTCCTAGAAATGGCTGACACTGTTGGTTGCTCTATCAGTTAGAATGGTTTTTAGCTGCATGCAATATAATATTTAAATAATAATGGCTAAGTAAGAAAAATAATAAACTGATACAACTAAAAAAATTCAGAGAGTAGCAATCACAGAACTATTTCAGTGGCTCACGGATGTAGTTAAGGAGCCAGGTTCTTTTCACCATTCTCCTCCATCCTTATCAACTTATTACTTTTTCATACTTAGGCTTATTGCCCCGTGGTTGCAAGATGGCTGCCAAAGCTCTGAGAATCACATCTTCACATCATCAAGTCTAAAGACACGAATCAGAGAGGTAACCATGGAGAGAGGGAGGGAGAGATAGGGAGAGAGGTATCTTTTCATATCATTATACTTTTATCAAGGAGGACCTAGAAGAAGCCCCTTAGACTTCCCCTTATATACAAATGTCTGGAAGTAGAGCACATGACCCCTAGCTGTAAGGGCTACAGCTTTCCACTTTCACTGGAAAGTGAGTATCTTGCTTGTTTAACCTTTATAGTGGGAGGTGGGCAAGGATGGAGTGCTGAAAATGACTCCTGTGTTTGCTAATTAAGTGACATAGTTACCAGCTGTGCCAACAGCTATTAATTACTCTTTTGATTTATTCAAAAATGCAATTTAGGGGAGGATGGGTCGTCTCCAATCCCAGGGGATGATTGGATTAATAAATTCAGTTCCTCATGGTGTTAGATATAGGAATGGGATGGAATTCTGGCCAGTGGGATGGAGTTCTGGCCGTGAGATGTGAGAAGTTCTCTCCCAGAAGTCTGAGACAAAACCCAATACATCAAAAATGGAAGATTGGAAAGAGAAAAATTAAAAATATCCATCTGAACTCTGGAACTTCCTACCTCTGTACTTTTTGCTATATGTGATATCTTTGGTTTGCTTATAAAAGCAGATCCTAGGGCAAAGGGCTAATATGCCCCTTGTTGGAGGGTGCAGTATCAGAGAACACATGTGAGGGACAGAGAGAGGGAAGGAGGGAAAGAAGAAGAGCCTATATGAGAAAGCATTATCAAGTTGGCTGCCACTAAATTTGACTGTCCTCTAAGAACCATGTAAACTGCAGTCCAGGACAGTGCATCTAGGGAGCTGAGGTGGGGGGATACTTTATCCACCAACCCTCATCTTCCATTGATCAAAGGTTTGCCTATGATGTGTTGATTTCCTCAAATTTATGAGTTTTGCATACCAGGGTACCAGCTTATGTCCCACAGTATCCAACAGCTTGGCATTAACTGGAAAACCGTGGGAAGATGAGAAATGTGTGGCCCAGGTTCAGGGATGAGTTAAGGTACAGATTGCACCTAATTCTCATGGAATCTCAGTGGTGGATAAGAGTCCTGTGAAATGGTGTCTAATACAGTCCACCCCTTTCATCAGTAAGATTCCCCCTCTTGCCTCCAGTTTTGAAAACACAGTGACCTTACTTCTTCCTGGAGAGAAAGTGTACATGTCTGATTAGTCACAGAATCCCCTTCAAGGTGGTAGCCAGCTAAATTCTCTGACAAGACTCAAGACAAGAGAATTTCTAAAACTATAAAACTATGATTTCTGCTATTGCAGCTGGTTGTGACCTCATAATTCATATACATCATCTTTATCCTCTACTACCATGCTAGATTTCTCTGAACCCTTGCCCTTATTGTGCCATTGTTCCTGAAACTGCCAATTTTCTATTAACATGGGGCATGAAAGCACCAAAAGATGCTCCAGTGAATTCTCCCTGCCCCCATCCTGTAGTTGCACCTCTAGTTCTTCACGTACTCAGAATCAATTAATTTCAATAGCACAGTCACTCATTTCTTTGGCTCTTGGCCCACTGGCATGAGGAATGCAATGCATTGAGAGGATCAGAGTGGCACTTACAAGGTATCAAATTCAGTAATAAATATCCTTTTGTTCAAGCCATTTTGAGTTGAATTTTGTTTTCTCCTGGCAGTCTAAAGCATCCTTACTAAACATCAGAGGAAGTGACAGCTAAGGTTAGATCTGAAAGAATAGAAGAAATTAAAATAGGCAAAGATGTTGGGCATGTTTGTTTCAGGCAGATGGAAAAATGTATAAAAATCTGTAGGGGAATCAAAATGTGAAGTGTTTGCAGTGCTTAAAATGGTTCATTATGGCCAGAATCAGGATTATTAAAAAAGTTGCTTGTTCAAGTTTCTTGTATAATGTTGGCAACTTGTAAAGGAGAGATTAGTGCCTTTTCGAACCCATTATTAAAAGAAACCTTGTGTCACTAAAATAATAGCTGAGGTTGCCTTGTCTTTTGAGAATTAAATAACATTGGCTCATATCCCTAACTGCATATCATGCTACTGGATTAGTCTTCCCCAAGATTTTCCTAAATTTTATGGCTTCTGTTCATATCTCCAGTTCTAATTTCCATTACTTTTGGGTACATTTGTCTTTTTCTTTCTGTGGCTATGCTCTTCTCTTTTTCTGTATAAGCCCAAATATGCAACAAAGCTACTTTCCCTTGCCTTTCCAAAATGCCAGTCAACCAAGAGAACTGCATAAAGTCAACATTCACTTAACATTGTTTTGTGGGGGAGGGGAAAGAAAGAGAGGTAATAAAAGGGGTTCACTTATAGCATAGCCAGTGTGGCTTAAGAGTACATCCTACTGTAAGATCCCTCTCCCAGATCTGCCAGAATATGAGGGGACTTATCTTTTGCTAACATCATTCTTCAGGTTTCCTTTCCAGGAGTCACACTGTTATCCATTACCTCCAAAAATCTCCCATCCTTGCTACTGATTTTTCCCAGCAGCTTCCAAATTCCCCCCACATTGTTATAAAGAGACCTTCAGTTTTTCATGGATGTTTTAATACTTCCAGACTCTGAGGATCATCTTTTCACAACCAAAATTGTTCTTCAGGGTGGTTTTACTAAACAATTGCAGCCTTTGCCCCAGTCTCAACTTTTTTTAAAAAAAGTTTATTTATTTATTTTGAGAGACAGAGCATGCATGAGAGCATGTGTGAGGGGCTGATGGAGAGAACCCCAAGCAGGCTCTGCACTTTTAGTTCAGAGCCTGATTCAGGGCTTGCACTCACTAACTGCAAGATTATGACCTGAGCCGAAATCAAGTCAGAGGCTTAACAGACTGAGCCACCCAAGTGTCCCCTGCTCTGAGTCTCAACTCTCTCTTTTTTAAAATGTATTATTTATTTTTGAGAAAGAGACAGAGTGCAAGCAGGGGCGGGGGCAGAGAGAGAGGGAGACACAGAATCTGAAGCAGACTCCAGGCTTCAAGCTGTCAGCACAGAGCCTGATGAGGGGCTTGAACCCACGAACAGATCATGACCTGAGCTGAAGTCAGGATGCTTAACCGACTGAGCCACCCAGGCACTCTGACTCTCTGTTAATATGAAAATTGTTTGCTCTACACTTCATTGGAGAAAGAAGGAAAACCTGGGAGTGAGAAGTGTTTGAAGGAGGGGACATTTCTTAGAGGGGATGCTAATCCTGAGCTGAGTCACACAGGTGAAATTGCAGTTAATAGAGAAAGAGATGAAGAGAAAACATCTTTTTTTGAGCAGAGATATTGAGGCATGAGAGTGGTGAATATCCATTCCCTTTATCTCACCCTCCTCCCCTTGAAGTATCTTTAGCCTTGTCAAATCATTTGAGCCAGTGGATGAAAGAGGGAACCCTGTGGACCTAATCTGAAAGGCCACCAGTCCAGAGGCCACTAGCACTGTCTTTAATGAGAACACAGGGGAGAGTTCCTTCATGGTGTGTGAATGTGGTCACTCTGGGTGGCAGTATAGTCAGATGCATTGAACATTCCTTTTAACTTCCAGGCTTGCTACAACATAGAGGTTAAGTGTACAGACTTACGAGATTCAAATCCTGGCTCAACCACTTCTTAGCCATGGGATCTTGGGCCAGTCATTGAACCTCTGTCTCGGTTTCCTTGTCTATAATATTGGGATAATGATAACATAGGGTTGTCTGAAGATTAAATAAATCATGTCTATGTCGACTGCTTAGAACAGGGTCTGGAAGAAACTTAAGCCCTTATTTAATATTAGCTTTTAATGAAAATCCCTAACTTGACTCATTGACAATGCTGGTGGCTTATGGTATCTCATGTGTGAGCCATGAAAATTAGCTCTCCTTCCACACAGGTTTTCATACTGAGAAATGGATCTGATGCCATCAGTTAAGTTAATGGACATGGCTTGCCTAACTCAGACCTCTATTGTATATAGTGGGAACAAAATTGGGAACCAGATCATGGATATCAAAAGAAAAATCATCTCATACGTTGCAAAGGAGCACCCATCTGCTTCATAGAGCAGTTGTCTGCTTGCTGGGGACATATTCTTTAAGTTCCCTTTGGTTACTACCATGATGCTTATGGGAGCTTCAACATATACTGATGCCTGTGTCCCACCTCCATGAATTCTGATGAAATTGGTCTGGGTTGTAGCCTGGACTTTGGGATTTTTAAAAACTCTCCAAGTGATTCTAATTGTGGCCAAAGTTGAGAACCACTGTTTTAATTACAATACCCACAAGCTGACCACACCCCAAATCAGATTAAATCAGAATCACTGTGGGTGAGGCTTGGGCATATGCATTTTTAAGACCTCTTCTGGTAATTTAATGTGCAGCCAAAGTTGAGAGCCACCACTCTCGAGGCTCATTGATTTGGGTCTGATCTCAAGTACTGCTGAGGATTTGCTCAGCAGTGTCTTGTCAGTTTTATAGCTTGCAGTGACAAATAAATATATCTACCTTACAAAAGAAAACCTTGTTAGTGAAATTTCTGCCAAATCCCTCCCCCCTCTACCCCCCCCCCCGCCATACATACAACTCTGGCTTTGCAAGTCTGACCTTGTATTTATAATATGATTTTTGATAATGTGAAAAATTTTAAGATCACAAACCTGCTGGTAATAGAGGACTGCTATGCTTTGATTTCCAGAATCTACCATTCTTCTGGTAAAATTATCCCAAGAGTTTTCTTTTCTTTTTGTAAATTCAGTTTATTTAATCTAGAAAAAAAACAGCTACGGGTCATCTATTTCTCCCACCCGCTGCCTCTGGCAACCACAAATCTCTTCTCTGTATCTATCTGTGAGCTTGGTTTTCTGTTTGTGAAAAAAAATTTTTTTTTTTTTTAGATTTCACATGAAATTTAGATCATATGGTATTTGTCTTTCTCTGTCTGACTTATTTCACTTAGTATAATGACCTTGAGGCCCATCCATGTTGTTTCAAATGGCAAGATTTCATTCCTTTTTATGGCTAAATAATATTCCATTGTATAATATTTCACAATTTCTTTATCTATTCATCCATTAATGGATACTTAGGTTATTTCTATATCTTGGCTATTATGAATAATGCAGCAGTGAACATGAGGGTGCTGATATCTTTTCAAGTTAGTATTGTTGTTTTGTGTGGATAAATACCCAGAAGTAGAATTACTGGATCATATGGTAGTTCTATTTTACATTTTTTTAGGAACCTCTGTACTGTTTTTCACACTGGGTTCACCAATTTACATTCTTATCATTTGTGCCCAAGCATTCTTTTTTCTCCACATCCTCACCAACACTTTTTATTTCTAGTCTTTTTGAAAATAGTTATTCTGATTGGTATGAGGTGATACCTCATTGTGGTTTTGATTTGCATTTTTCCGATGATTAATGATGTAGAGCATCTTTTCAGGTACCAGTTGGCCATCTGTAGGTCTTATGTCTTCTTTGGAAAAGTGTCTGTTCAGATTTTCTGCCCATTTTTAAATTGGGTTATTTGTATGTGTTTCTTTTTATTGAGTTGTATGAATTCTTTATATTTTAGGATATTATCTCCTTACCAGATATATGATTTACAAATATTTTTTTTCTCATTCAGTAGGTTGCCTTTTCATTTTGTTGATGGTTTCTTTCGCTGTGTAGAAGATTTTTAGTTTGGTATAGTCCCACCTGTTTATGATGTCAGGTTGAAAAAATCATCTTCAAGACCTATGTTGAAGAGTTTACCACTCACATTTTCTTCTAGGAGTTTTATGGTTTCAGGTCTTACATTTAAGTCTGTAATCTATTTTGAGTTAATTTTTGTGTATGATTTGAGATAGTTTCATTGTTTTGCATGTGGCTGTCTGACAGAATTTTCTTTTAAGAACCCTTCTTCCTTAACTCTTAGCTTATGTTTTTGTTCGTTTGTTTTGCTTGGTTCAGCAAAAAGGAGGTTCCGGCTAGCTAAGAAAATTAGCATATCCCATCCCTGTGGGTATAGTGATTGGTTCTGAGGTGAGCATGTGGTCACTTTCTGGCCGATGAGAGTTGAACTTGGATTCAGCTGTTGAGAAAGAGGAGCTTCATCTCAGTAGGATGTGAAGGTGAGAAGGTGAGAAGGTAAGGTCTGGAGCTGTTGAGAGTGGCCAGGTTGTCTGAGAATGAAGCACACACACAGGGAAGCTGAGCAGAGTGCTGTTCAGCTTTGTTCTGCTCACTTGGTTAAGTCCCTGGGACAAGGGCCAGATTACTCTCTATTTTTTCTTTTACCTGAGTTAATGAATTCTGTTTCTGTGAAAGCCAGTTTGAACTAGAGTTTTCACTTAATGACCATGAACCATCTATCTGACATAGCAGAACAGAGGAGAGAATTTAAATAACACAGTTTAGCTTTTCAAAGTAATTTCTTCCTACTTCTTCATTTGGTCCTGGCCACGATGCTATGGACTCAGTGTAGCAGGTTGCTAGAGCATCAGCTCCATGGGGACAGGAAGCCAGTGTGCTTTGCTCCCTCTCCCTATCACCTGGCACAATGCCTTACATGTCAAGCACTCAATAAATAATTGTTGAGAGGATGAGTTGATTCAAAGTTTTCACAATATAGTTTCAACCTTGCTCAGGACTCCCCTTTATCTCAAATGATCCACCCACTAGTCCTTCAACTGACCTGATATTTCTTCACTTTTGATTGAGTTGTTCCTTCCACCTTGAATACTTTGTCTGCTTCCTTTGCCTTTCAGGCTCTCTTAAACTCTTCAGGACCCAGGGTAAATGTGCCTCCTGTGAAGCTTGCTTTGGTTCCCATCAGTTTGATAAAATGGCTTTCTCACTCTAAATTTCTGTGGAAAAGTGAAAAAGACTCAAACAGACTTCAAACAGGTTAGAATCTCCCTTGTGTTACTCCCCAGCTGTATGATCTTAGGCAAGTCATTTAACCTTTATAAGTCTTGGTTTCCTCAGTGCAATGTTGGGATATAAAAACCTGAGGACTTACTTCATAGACCTTTTCTGGAGAACACATGAAATACACAGTGTAGAAATTTTCCTTGGGTTTTGGTGCAGAGAAGACAACAATTCTGAGAGGTACTATTATTGTCCCTGTTTCACAGGTGAGGTATTGTGTTATTAAGTAACCTCTGCCTAAAGTCAAAAGACTGTTCATTCACTGGTTCATTTAGAAGCCATCATTTATTGAGCCCCTACTATGTGTCAGGCACTCTGGGTGCTAGGGATATCATGGTAAAAAAGTCAGATAAAATCCCTATTCTCATATCCATGAGGGAAAGTGGATTTGACATAAGCAGATAATCATATGTGTAATGAATGTTACCAAGGGGAAGTATGGGGTACTATAGAGAGGGAATATCAAGAGTATGGAACTTGGTCAGATGACTTCCTTGAGTCATGATGCTTAAATTGAGATGGAAGAAGCATGGGGACTCTTCCCCTGTTACATAAAAGCTAGGGTCAGCCTTTCTGTTCCTGGTCTTGTGGGATCTGACTTGGACAGCCTGGCACCCCTTCTCTGTAGATCCAGACATCTTAGCCGGCCCCATGGGCATGTGGCACCCCCTTGCATCCAAAGTGGGGGCCATCGGAGAAGGACAGTTTTCTTCATGACTCTGGCTTGTCTGTCTCTGGCTCTCCTTATCAGTGCTGCCAGTAATTATATCCATCCCCTTCACCCGCCTGTCCTCTCTGACCAGACTTCTGATGATATTTCATTGTTCTCTGAAATTGCTTCCATGAGATTTAAATAAAAATGAGAAATGGCCTCTCACAGCCTTCACATTGGCTCCACATTAGATGCAGTGTTTCCTTTCCTTCCCCCACACCACAGTCAACAGTGTCTACACAGCCCCTGTTCAAAGAACAGTCTTTTCCAGAAGCTTCTGACAGAGGATGCCTGAGATTAAAGGGTGATAAACAGGCGGCGCACAGACTGTTGGCACACACAGTAGTTTAAAAAATCTGGGAATTTCGTATGCAAACCCATATTTCTGGCTTCTCCTGAAAAGTCAGAAGAATTGGCAGCACCATTCCCACATCTCCAAATGGCGATTCTCAGCTGTAGGCGAGTGGTATTGTCTTCTTTGGACCAGGCATACAAGCTACAGTTCACCTCAGACCGCACTGCTCTCTATTGTCTCTCCAGCCCAGCCTACTTCAGTCATTTACCATACTTTCTTGGTCTCTGAAGGCACTTGAGTTTGCACTGAATTTTAATTTGGATTTTAAGTGGATCTGGCGCACTGTAAATGCTGAGTTAAGAGTGGGTATTATTAATAGTAATCATGGTCATAATATTTAAAAAGTAGAGCCCTAGGACTAGATTAAAAAAAAAGATACAGGACGTTTCCTGCATAGCAGTTGGGTAGGAATAGTGATAACTCAACCAAATATTTAAAATGACACCTTTCATCCTTCCTAATCAGAACTGCTACCTTAGAATATGTCGTAGTAAATTGCACAAAATCCTTACCCATAATAGAAACAGAGCATGTTGCAGCTAGGTGATTATTATTATTATTATTTACCATCATCATGTAATTAGACACAATTTCAATAATTGCCCAAATAGAAACTACATGAATAAATATTTTCTAGGAAAACACAAATTAATGAAAAGACAACCCAAGTTTGTGGTGATATATTCAGGGTCCAGAGGGCACTTTTCTCTTTCGCATCAGTTCAGGGTGATATACACAGAGGAGAATCATCAGGGTTATGGAACAGCCAGGCATTTGGGTCACTTTGAGAATGGATTCAGGGCAGTGAATTTTCTCTGGCTTGTCCTCTAGCAAGGTGGCTCAGTCTGTCAGTGAGTGGGAATAATAATTTAGCTGACTTGAATCTGCTTTCTCCTAAATTGGTGAATGCCTTTCTGCCCCAGCTGATTCCTTCCTTCCTTCCTTCCTTCCTTCCTTCCTTCCTTCCTTCCTTCCTTCCTCCTTCCCTCCCTTCCTCCCACCTTCCCTCCTTCCTTCCTTCCTACCTCCCTCCCTCCTTTCTTTCTTTTTTCTTTTCTTTCTTTCTCTCTTCCTTGTTTCCTTCCTTCTTCCCTCCCTCCCTCCTTCCATTTCTCTCCCCCCCCCCCCCCCTTTTACTTTCTTCAAACTTTCTACAGTCAAGAAGTAGCTGCCACCTGCTGTGGGCACTGTCCTAGGTGCTGGTAACACTGTGGGGCAAACGACAGTCAGGGAGATTGTCTTGGGTAGGAGTTTATAATGTAACATCCTCCTTCCCTTGGCTCTTGGGAAATGAGATTCAGTCTGTCATTCCATATGTACTTGTTGACCCCCTGTTGTGTGCCAGTCAGAGAACTAGTGCTGAGTAGTCTGTAGTAATCAAGCCAGATATGGCCTTCTGCTCTTGGAGTTCACATCCTAGAGGGAAGGGGAGATTGATGAAACAAATAAACAATCAAAGCAAAAAATAGCAGGTACTGACGAGTGCTATGATGAAAATAAAGCACTATTAGAAGTATCTGAGGAGACACATCACAGAATTGGCTTGTGGACACTGTAAATAAAGGTTCTGTTCCAGTTTTGTTCCATATCTAAAGAAACTGTACAATCTCTCCTTTCTCAATGGGTTCCATTCTTCTCTCCTTTTTTAAAAAATACATCCTTTTATTTACTTATTTTTCATTTTTGTTTAATTTTTAATTTTAATTGCACTTTGGTTAACAGTGTTATATTAGTTTCAGGTGTACAAAATAGTGATTCAACAATTCTATTCATTACTCAGTGCTCATCATGATAATGTATTCTTTAATCACATCTCTGTTTCACCCATTCCTCCCTAAATCTACCCTCTGGTAACCATCAGTTTATTCTCTATAGTTAAGAGTCCGTTTCTTGGTTTGTCTCTTTTTTTCTCCTTTGTTCATTTGTTTTGTTTCTTAAATTCCACATATGAGTGAATTCCATATATGGTATTTGCCTTTCTCTGACTTAACTTTGCTTAGCATTATACTCTCTAGCTCCACCCATGTTGTTGCAAATGGCAAGATTTCAAGATTTCATTCTTTTTTATGGTTAGATAATATTCTGCCATATATATATGTATATATATAAGGTATACATACATAATATAGCTATATACTGTATTAACTATATGTATATATTAGCTATATCTATACCTATATCTATTAGTTATACACTATATATATATATATATATACACCACATCTTCTTTATCCATTCATCTATTAATGGACACTTGGCTTGCTTTCATAATGTGGCTATTGTTAATGCTGCAATAAACAGGGGTGCATATATCTATTTGAATTGGTATTTTTAAAAAAAATTTTTTTTAATGTTTATTTATTTTTGAGACAGAGAGAGACAGAGCATGAATGGGGGGAGGGTCAGAGAGAGAGGGAGACACAGAATCGGAAGCAGGCTCCAGGCTCCAAGCTGTCAGCACAGAGCCCGACGCGGGGCTTGAACTCGCGAGCCACAAGATCGTGACCTGAGCCGAAGTCGGACATTTAACCGACTGAGCCACCCAGGCGCCCCTTGAATTGGTATTTTTGGGTAGTATTGTTCATATATCCATTTGAATTGGTGTCTTTGGGTAGTATTATTATTACTGGGTCATAGGGTCTTCTATTTCTTTTTGTCTTGGGGTCTGGAATCAGAAAATCTTGTGTGTAGGGGCACCTGTGGTGGCTCAGTCAGTTAAGCGTCTGACTTCACTTCAGGTCATGATCTCACGGTTCATGAGTTCAAGCCCTGCATTGGGCTCTGTGCTTACAGCCTGGAGCCTGGAGCCTTCAGATTCATTCTCTCTCTCTCTCTGCCTCTCCCCTACTTGTGCTCTCTTTCTCTCTCTCTCTGAAAAATAAATAAACATGAAAAAAAAAGAAAAACTTGTGCATAAATCCCAGCTCTACCACTATTATGTGTCCTTGAGCAGTGTGCTAAATGTCTCTGAGCCTTAGTTTCACTATCTGTGAAGTGGGTGCAAGGATAGCACCTGCTCCTCAGGACTGAAGTAACAAATAATGAAATATCATATGTAAAGTACTTAGACAGTGTCCACTATATATTAGGTGCTCAGGAAATATTTAAATAAATGAATGATCTGAAACTTATTTGTGCTTCCAAGATCAACTCAAGACTCACCTCTTCTATAGAGCATTTTGGTTGTCTTCCCCCAACCCCCATCACCAGTACTGCACAGTGCCTTTGCTGTTCAGGACCAAGTTGCATATTATTGATTTATCTTACCTGCTAATTGTCTGTCTCACCAAACCTAGCTCCTTAGTCTCTTTTGCAGCCCCCACTCCCATGCACTGAACACCCTACTGAGCCCTTGGTAGGCACTTGATACATGTCTATTGATCGACAACATGCACATGAGTTGATTTTCTTTGTCCTGATACCTAATCATTTTATATCGACCAGGTGGAGGGGAGAATTGTGTGTCACAGTTTTACGATCACATTGGGAACCCCCTCACTTCTTATAATGATGCTGACACTCATGTGTGTAAGGCTATTAGGACCATAGTCCTCAGATTTACAAAGACTGAATGCAGCGGATAACAATCACCTTTCTTGTATGAAGGAGAAATAAAGGATAATCGCATGTCTTTCTTCAGCTCCATTTGTGTGTGTGAGGAGCGTTACACTGGCAGTAATTACAGAAAGGAAAGGAAATGGAATAAGTAGCAAAGGAAGAATTAGCTGTACTCAACCTAATTAAAATCCCTTGGAAAGAATTCTTCTCTTTTTTGGAAAGGTGATCTAATATGACCTTGAAGCCATTGTATTAACCACTGTACTTTTCATTTTAGGGGAATAGATGGCAGAAAGATCATTTGGGAAAGGCAACCCTTCACTTGCCTTTCAGAAATTAAATGACCTTGATTTCTGAACCACTTCCTCCCAATGAAATTAAATTGCATTGAACCCTGTCAGTTAACAAGTGGAAGCTAATCAAACCAGAGGAGGAACTCACCCAACTAATTCTGTAGTAGGTGGCAGGGGGGCCTTTGGGGAGGAGACAAAGGAGCAGTGGGAGTGAGGGCCTTGGGCCTTGGGCCTTTGGTCAAAGTTGACTGAAATTTTTCTTTGTTAAAAAAAAAAAAGCACACATTGAACAAATGTAGCCTTTCTTTCCAGATGGTTTTATACTATATCATTTACTATATACTATATCATCTTAATGATAGAGAGGTATTTTCCTACAATTTACCATAGTTCATAAAATTTCCAGGCAGATAATCCTCCCAGAGAGAGGCTGATACAGGCATGATATAACCAGCACAATAGCTATCATTTTTATACTTCTGGTTGTACCAAGCCCTTTGTACATATTTTCTCATTTAATTCTTATAACTATACATACTAGCTGCTATTTTCTCCCCCGTTTTGCAGTTAAGAAAACTGAGGTTCAGGGATGTTAAGTAGTTTGCTCAAGGTTGCACAGTTTAACTGAATGTCAGGGCTGGGGCTAGAATCTAAGTTTGCCAGATTCTGAAACCACCATGGATCTTACCACCACCCCCGCCCCCACCCCAACTATGCCATGTTTCCTATAGGAGTGTTTTTTCTTAGGCAAGATGTCAGAGGTCCTTTAATCCAATGTGGGAGGTATCTTTGGCACACATTGCTCTCATTTGGTAATGGTGATATATTCTATAACCTGCATTCAGCAGCTGTTCATGACTATTAATTAGTATAAATTGGCAGGTGTGTGAGAAATGCCTTAGGTAAGGTCAGAACAGACAATGTGACTCCATCCCTCCCAGACTGGCAACAACTTATCCATCCAAATACAGAAAATGCAGCTAGCAGCTGAGGTAGCTAAGAAACACAGCAGCATAGTGAAGTCATTATGCATGCAGGTCCTGGGGTCTGATTGCTTGAGTTTAATCCTGGATCCATCCACCAGTTTGTAGTTGTGCAACTTTGGGCAAATTACTTAAATTCTCTGTGATTCTGTTTCTTCATCTTCAGAATGTAGAAAATAACAGTACCTACTTTATAAGGGTATCATTTAAATTAAATGAGACAGTTCTATAATAGCATACAGTAAACGCCTAGTGTATATTAGCTATTAAGACATAACATTTGGTCCCTGGTCATGAGAACACCTGAGCTTCTGGAAGAAGACAGAATTGGCCAGTTCACTGAAGCTGATCACCAAGGGGAACTTGTTTAGGGATGATTTGGGATTGAGCTGACAGGAGGAAAAGGGAACTAGGAGCTAGGAGCCAGGAAGCGGAAGTGTCCATAGGGCTTGCTACATTCTCAGCAGATGTCCCAGGTAGGTGTCCATGAGAGAATCCCTTGCTAGGAAAGGCCAGGCCAGAGGGAAGGAGAGAATATAACTTTAGAGAATCCGGCATCTTTCCATCTTTCCATCCATTCATCCTTCTGTCTTTCTATGCTGCTATCTTTCTATCCTCCCATCCATCCATCCATCCGTCCATCCATCCATCCTTTCATTCTAG
This sequence comes from Lynx canadensis, assembly GCF_007474595.2. Classification (NCBI taxonomy): domain Eukaryota; kingdom Metazoa; phylum Chordata; class Mammalia; order Carnivora; family Felidae; genus Lynx; species Lynx canadensis. The sequence goes on from NC_044318.1 coordinate 16,020,710, forward strand.
AGTCTGCCATCCTTTCTAGACGTCCATCCATCCTCTGCCTTTCTGTCTTTCTGTTGTTCCATTTGTTCATTCATCCATCCCATCTACCTCCCTTTCTTTTCACCTGCAGTGTAGTATGTGGTCAAAGGGGCAGAATGTGGAGATGAAGAACCTGGGTTCCAATCCTGTCATTTATTACTTGCATGACCTTGGACAAATTTCTTAGCCTCTTCAAGTTTCAAATTCCCTATTTGTAAATTGGGACTGTCTTCAAAGGCAAAGGGCAGTGACACAATTATATTTGTGGTTTTGCAAGTTTGGTCTCTGTGTTGTGGGGAAGGATGGACTGAAAGGGGGCAAGACTAACAAGAGGGAGGTCAGTTGGAAGGTCTTGGCCAACAACCAAGATGATGTGAACACAGACCAAATAATGATAGCTGTCAATTATTGTGGGCTTAGAGGGTGTCAGAAATGGTGCTCTGGGCTTTGCTTTAATTGTCCATTGAATCCTTCTAATAACTCTAAGATTTAGGAACTATTATTATTTCCATTTGATGGATGTGGGAAATGAGGCTGAGAAAGTTTAAGGAACTCACTAGCATCATACAACTGCTAAGCAGCAGAACTGGGATTTGAACAGAGACCACTTTTCTGTAGCTCTAGGCCACTTCTGTGCGAGGACAGTGGAGGCAAAGATGAAGAAGAGGGGCTACTTCCAAGAGACTCTGCTGATGTCAAAACAGCAAGATGATCTGACCAAGTGATAGTAGAGGCACTAGTATGCTGATAGCTCTCTGGAAGGAAAAATGCCCTGCTTTATAGTGTTTGCTGGTTTATATGATATAAATACTACCATCATGCCTGATTTGAAGTTACTAATGTGATGCCACTGAGTGTGGAGTTGGAAAGAGACATTGGGGGTTAGAGACAAGAGCCAATAATGCCTCAGGATTTGTCACCTTGTGGCTGAGTACAGGTAGGTGTGGTTAATTCTTACAGGGTGTTTCTCATTTTCCTTGGGTCAGATACAGTTTTCAGGATCCCTGGAAAGCTGGGAAACCGTTCCCCAGAAAACTGCTTATTGTCACAAAATTCTCAAAGTATTTAAAGGTTTTAGTTGTTATATTAAAGCCCTTATGCTGCATTAAAAAAAACCCACCAGCAACAACACCCCGTGTCATTTAATAAATCAACAAGAAGCATATACTATTTAGCCGCCATATTTGTGGCTTGGATGAGATCCAGCTGATACAGGCTGGGCTTGACTCCATGGCTCTGTTCCATGTTTTTCTCTCCTTCTCCACTTGGCAACAGCAGGCTAGCCCAGCCATGGTCACATGGCAATAACAGAAACACTAGATGGTAAATGGAAGCATTTAAGGTCTCTTAAGCCCTAGGTTTCAACTGGTACCCTGTCACTTCCACCTCATCCTATTAGCCAAAGTAAGTCACATTTGGACTCAGAGTCAAGGGGTGGGGAAATATACTCTGTCCTTTTAGTGGAGGGAAGTGAAAGTCACATGGCAAAGGGAGGTGTTGGAGACCAGTGATTCAGTCTACCACAGGGGCATGTCTCCAGGTGAGCAGAGCAGACTTATGCCCGAAGGCAATAGTGAGACCTCACCATCTCCTCCCCAGGAATGCTTCTAGCCTTTACTCCACCTCTGTATTTCCTTTACCTTGGTGAGGAGAGGATGGGAGAGCTTGGGCCTCCTTCCTTTCCTCCTGTGCTGTTGGGAAGCCTGGTTTTGTCCCACAGTTCAGAGACCTAAGCATTACATCATTCCTCTTTTGCCATTTTGACAAGCAAAGCGACTTTATCCTCACTCAGGGTTTCGAGTGAGCCCTTCAGAAAGGTGCTGTAGATGCAACTTTCCCTAATGCATCTTAAAATTAGTGCTTTTTTTTTTTTAACAAATAGACCTTATTTATACCACACACACAACAACAAAAAAGGAAGATAATTAGGCATACACACTGCAATCAAGCATATTGGGTTCGTTGGAATCATTAAACTTAATTACTTTCACTTGTTATTCCTGGGGGCTGTAATATCAGTATTAGATGCCAATGGAATCTGCACTATGTTTGATATAGCTGAAACAAGGATTCAGTAATTTACTGCCTCTCTCAGAGGTTTTTACCAAAGTGGGAAATATGCTGAGTGCCTCCTCTTGCTTTTCATGGGGCCTGCCGAGAAACACCTTTGCCGAAAGACTGAGATATTGGCTGCCAACCTGTCTTGATGCCCTGGGAGATTCTCTCCTTTAAGATTGCTTCCCATTTCCAGGTGGAATTAACCACAAGTGCTAACCACATGTATTAAGCCCTTACATTGGGTATTAATCCTCATAATTACTTAATTTTGCAGTAGAGGAAACTGAGGTTCCAAGAGGTTAAATAGTTTTCCAGAGGTCCCACACCTTATAAGAAGCAGGTCCAGGATCTTTGCTAAGGCGGGGAAGTTTTCTGAACCCAGGATCAGTGTTATCACTTTGTTTGTGGTTCCCCAAATCTTGGTGTTGATTTCCTTCCAAATTCTTGATAAGTCTTATATCAAAGACTTCTTGATAAGTCTTACACATTTTCTCAACCTCAAGTTGTAATAAAGGCCAAGATTCATGAATATTTGCCATGTGCCTGTCACTGTACTAAAGAGTTTTAACTGTACTAAGAGTTTGTCTTGTGCAGACATCCCAATAATCCAATTCTATCGCATGGGATCATAGTATATTGTTATTGTTACTATAACTTTGTACATTGACACATCTATGTGTCAGGCTGATGTCAGTATCAGTCTCAGGAGTGTGTTCAAATGAGGGTAAGAGCTGCCTACAGTGGTTTCACCAAATAGGGCTTTATTTTTTCACATAATAGCAAATCCGTAGAGGCAGCCCAGGCTGTCATGACTGTCCACAGGGCCATTAGAGTCCCAGACTCCTTCCATTTTTAAGCTCAGTCATCCTTCGAGGTTGGCTTTTCTCTTCATGGTTGTAAAATGGTTACTGCACCCCCCAGGCATTGCATCTACCTTGAGGAGATGAAGGAGGAGAAGGTGAAGAGCTGTAAGCAAAAGCACCCCCATATATTATTTGTGCAGGGTCATCCTGTCTGAGGTTTACTACTACATTTCACCAAAAAGCAGTGGGTTATGGAGCCACCCCTCTCTGAAGGGAGCCTGGGAAAAACATTTTATTTTGGTTGTATGTGTGGATGCCATGAACAAAATCAGGTAAAGAAGAGGAGAATGGATGTGGGCAAGAGAGAGCAAACTAACCATGTCTGGCACTACATCCTCAGAGGAAAAGATCAACAGGCTTTGCATATCTAATGCAGGTTGAGGTTTTTCCCCTTGAAAAGCTTCGTTTCATTCTCTATTATTTCCTTTAATCCTTACGCATCCTTTTGAGGAAGTTGGTTCACTTTCATTCCCAAGTGTTGTCAAAAAACATATTCCTGGTCAGTTTTTTCAGTCTCAGAACTGAGGAGCAGCAGGAGGAGGAGGGACCATCTCTGTCTTGGACAGACCTGAGCAGAGCTCACATCTTCCTCTGACTGCCTGTCAATGAACAGGAATGGCAGGCTAGGGAGAGCCTTTAGGATTGGGAAATGGGATGGAGGATGGGTGGAGATTTAATGATGCGATTAGCTAGGCTTGGAGTCAGACCTCTCAGCATGCTCCTAATTAATTGTCAGATGCACCACCTGCCAACCTTCTCTCCTCCGAAGGCTCCCAGAATGCACTGTAAGTACAGGAGGGAGCATAGAGTCTGCTCACGCTTGGGGAATTGGGGAGTTCCCCATTAACTGGGTGTGCAGTCAATTAACATATGAGTCTAGGGACCCTCTGAGCATGCCTCGTAATGATCAATTAGAGTGAGTGATGAGGGCTACTAGGAAGAGGGAGCTGTCTTAGTTTATTGATTATGTGGTGGTGGTGGGGGGGGCTCTTGGTATACAGTGCTAATTTCCAACAGCCATTTCCAGCACAGATAAATTCTGTATTCCAAGGAGGTATGGGGTAAGGAAAAAACAGTAGCAACAGAGTAAAGGCTTTTATTTATTTCTTTTGGTTAAGAATTTTTAATTATAAAAATTATGTATACTATTTTTTACGTATAAAAGCATTTCTTGATTGATTACTGTGAATGAGACACTGTGCTTTGCTTCTCTTTCTCGCTTACTGCTTATAAGAGCTTATGAGAAAGTTAATACCCCACACTTCAGATGAAGAAAGAGAGGCTCAGAAAGGTAGAGGGGCTTGCTCCAACCATCCATAGGAAGTGGAAGAGCAAGAACGTGAACTCAGTTTTGTCGGACTCCAAAGCTTGTATCTTTAAGCACCAGTCATTCTATTTGCAACTCATGTCATTTTAGGAAAATTGGATCATGCTAACAATTATAAAGAAAGTAACCATCCATAATCCCAACACTGAGGGACAGTCTGTACAAGATATACTAATCTTTTCCTCCTGCTGTCTTCTTAGCCTCCAGCTCATTTTCATTTCCCTTTCATCTGCCCCAACTCCTTTTCACTATGACAAGTCTGTTTAAACCAGGGGCAAATAGCTGACTTATGCTGGGCCAGTTATATCTGTCTCTCCCAAATTGAGGATAGAGTCACAGAGACTATTAGCTGGGGGAAAGGTCACGGTGGCTGAAGTGCAAAGGTATGTGGACCCATCATGAAGGATCCTAGTGTGGAGCTGCCTCAGGGGTCTCCGTGATGGATCCTGAGGAAGTCAATGAATGAGCAAGGAGTTGGTCTGCAGGAGGTGAAGGAGGAAGATAGGATGAGAGGCCAATTGGAGAGAGCATGTGGTTCCAATGGAGCGAGGTGAGAAAGTGCCCAAGAGTACAACTCTTTGAGGCCAGCCTGAACTATCTACAGTTGTGTTTGTAAGACCAACCCTCTTTGTTTATTTTTTTATTTTAAGTTGTTTATTTATGTATTCTTTCATTCACTTATCTAAGAGGGAGAGAGAGTGCAAGCAGGGGAGGGCAGAGAGAAAGGAGAGAGAATCCCAAGCAGGCTCCATAATGCCAGTGAGGAGCCTGATGTAGGGCTCAAACTCACAAACTGCAAGATCATGACCTGAGCCAAAGTCAGACACTTAACCAACTAAGCCACCCAGATGCCCAGTCACCCCTCTTTTAATCTAAGGTTCCTTGAGTGAGTTTCTCTTCCTGGTAACCAAATGCTCCCTGACTAAAGTACAACTGTCATTAACATCTTGGAGTATTTCCTTCTATTTCCTTCCTTCCATTCTTGTCTGTAACCTCAGATACAGAGAACAGAGTTACTTATACTTCCCAGTTCATAGCACATAGTCATCGTCAGTTTAGGCAATGTCCCTCTTGTTTTACTTATCGTTCCCTACTCTGTTCATCCCCAGTCCCTATTTCCAACCCCCTCCTTCATAGGCACTGACTCTAATGTTTTTGATATATGACCCTAATGCTAGTTTACTTATAAAATATGCAAGGTTGTTTTCTATGTGCATGTGATTTTATTATACTTAAGTGGTGTTATGTGTAAATCTCCATCAGTTTTGTTCTTTTTTTGGTACTTAACACTACATTTTAAAGTTCCAACCCAGTTTACTCCACTATGTATCTTCTCATGGTTTAAATTTCAAATCATCCTTTGTTTATAATTTTATGTCTACTTTTTGTTTTTTGTTTTTTTTTTTGTTTTTTTTTTTTTACTTAGTACTTTTTGTGAGAGGGAGTTTTTTGGTTTTTTGCAAGGCCAGGTACCTAGCTTACTACTACACACATTTCTCCTAAGAGCTCATATTGGAGTATGTCTTCAAAAATACCCAACATGGTGAGATAGTCTTCTCCCAAAACCATGCAAGGGGACATTTCTCAAATTTCTTCCAAGTGTCACTGAGGAAGATGATGGAGTGAATTGACAGGATTCTGGGTCTGAGATTAACCCAATTCTTTGCTATCTAGGTGGAGAGCTGGCTAGTTGGTGGGGATTTTAGGAGCTAGATGACATGGTAGACTTTACTAAGTCTCAGTTCTAGCCTCTAGGAGTTCTAGGAAATAAAGCTAGTGGATGTATTAATTAGGACTCTTTTGATGGAAATGACAGAAACTGAATTCAAGTTAGCTTAGGCTAAAAAAAAGGGGGGGGCATTACTGATTCATGTACCTTGATGATCTATGATAATGCAGGTTTCAAGCCTGGCTGTGCATAGTGCTAAAATGAACTGGAAAGGGAATCCAGGATCAGTGTCTCCCCAGCTCTTGGGTCTGCTTCCTCTGTTAACTTCATTATGTAGCAGCTTCTCCCCAAATGGAGGCAGGAGTGGCTATGGACAGCTTCAGGCTTACACTACCCAACTTAGCATCCTCAGCCAACAGACAGCCCCTCTTTCCCAACAATTTCAGCAAAAACCCCCAGATGCATTCTGAATGGGCTGGGACACATCACTGTGACTGCTTGGCTAGGCCTGCGCCATGTTTGTGGGATTGGCTCTGAGCATGTGAATGGAAAGAGGGAAAGGGATACCAGGGTTCTGTTAAAAGACGAATAAAGAGAGCACCTGGGTGGCTCATTTAGTTAAGCATCCGACTTCGGCTCAGGTCATGATCTCATGGTTCGTGGGTTCAAGCCCCACGTCGGGCTCTGTGCTGACAGCTCAGAGCTTGGAGCCTGCTTTGGAATCTGTGTCCCCCTCTCTCTCTGCCTCTCATCCACTCCTGCTCTGTCTCCCTTTGTCTCTCAAAAATAAATAAATGTTAAAAAATTTTAAAAGAAGAAAAAGGAGTGAATGGTGGGCAGCAAGCAATGGATATGTATCAGCATGGACGAAGGGCAAAGCAAACAAATCCTTCCTGTGTGCATTTAGGGAGTGGGGAAATAGGAACAAGAAGTAGTAGTTTAAAGCAGGGAAACAGGGAAACTTGAAGAACATTAGCTATTATCCAGTGCTGAACCCACATGGGGAGCCTGTTCCCCATCTTAAAGGCCAGGGTCAAAAGGAACCAGAGAATAAGTACAGTCTTCAGATTCAGACAGACCTGGGTTCAACTCCCTCACTTTTGGAGGTTCCTCCTTGAGCTTCATTTCCCATAATTATAAAGTGGAGATTCATATGTAAATACAAGACTGTGGTATAAGGGCAGGGCAGTGTCTGGCCAGTCACAGACTCTCAACTGTTTACCTTTCCAGTCACACTACTTATCACAATATATCCAAACGGTGTGTTTCTTTATTTATTTCTTTCATTCTGTTGTGAATACTTTAAGAGCAAGAGATGTAGATAATTTATTTCTGTCCTGCCAATACTTAGAACATAGTAGGTGTTCAATAAATATTAGTTAGATAAATGAACTTTGTTTATTTGGAGTCTGGCTCAAGATTAATTAGATGGGTGGCTAGTAATGGGAATGACCCAGAGAGCAGGATTCCTTGAGAAATTCCATTTTAATTCTTATTTTTTAACCTTGACCAGAGCTTCATATCTTCACCTTATATCTAAATCTAAATTCTACACTGAACACACCTAAATGCCAAGCCCCTGGTAGACATTAGCCAGTCCTTGAGGTTTACATAGAGAAAGGTCTGCTAATAGTGAAATTGGGGAGGGTTTTATATGTGAGCAATGGTGTAAGTAGTATTTTATGAGAACCCATAGAGAGACAAGTACTCTTTGTAAATTTAGCATGGCAAGATTTTAATAAATGAGGCCATTGAGATGTGTGGGGCTTTATATATCATGCCCCATATTTATATTCCTGTCAACTTTCTTCGCTTAAGCAATATATTTATTATAGTCCATTTCACCATTTCTCACAAGATAGATACTGTATCATGTCAAACAAAAATAAGTGGGGTGGGCGTGGGCTGAAATAATGAAAAGACTAGTAGAAAAATTTGAAGCAGAAGGCACGAGAGTAGCTTATGCTTTGAAAAACCTTTCTCCTTTTTGCTCAAGCAAGTGGGAAAAAGGTGGGCCTGGGTGTCTTGCTGTGTGGTCCTAGGAAAGTCACCATCTCCCCCCATCTTGTTTGGGTCTTAGTCAATAAGAGGTTGGAGTAATCTTCTGATAAGTTGAGAAAAGCTCTCTCATTCCCCTAAAATGCATTCGTCATTTCAGAACATTCCTAAAGCCTGATTGGCTCAACATGAATGAGGTGATCTTCTTCCAACCCAGTCAACTGTCCAGTCAAATTGTAACCTGGTGCCTCTGACTGCCACCATGTTAACATGGTGGAGATTGGAGGGAGTGGAAAAGTTTCTAGGGTAGGAAGAAGGGGCTTTTGCTAGGAGGGTGATCCTCCAGGTATCACATGTGAAGTGTTTTATCACTGACCTCCTTCACCTCTCACTTTCCCTCTTCTCTTAGCCTTGAAAATGCTTCCTTATCATGATTTCCAAAATATGTTGTGATATGACTCCCATCCACCAATACGTGCCTATCTCTACTTCTCAATTTGCTCTCTTAAATTCTGCTCATAATGAACTACCTATCTGCAGGTCCCTGGACCTGATTTTGTTCCTCAGGCCTCTAGGCCTTTGTACATGTTGTTCCCCAGCCAGAAATACCTTTCTCTGAATTTTCACACAGTGATCCTCAAAATAGCTAATGGACTACATAGTTTGGAAAGCTTTCCCTGACCCTTCTTTCCCACCTCAACTCTCTCCACCAAGCTGAGAAGCTGTTAGGTTTTTCCAAATATCTTTCTCATATTCTTCCCACCCCCACCCCACCCTCTCTTTCATACAAATACACACATGTATCTTTTGCATTGCAATTATGCTTCTATTTCCCTGTCCCACCTATAAGACTATGAGCTTCTTGAGGTCAGGGACTCTCTCTTATCTCTATCTTTAGCACCTAATCCGGTACACAATACATAGGAGCTCAATAATTTTTATTGAATGAAAGAAAGGAGGCCCTCTAGAGCTGAGCCTTTCACAGATCAGAGGGGAAGGTTTGCAATTAGAATTCAGAGCTATGCACCTAATGATGCAGGAATTATGGCCCTGTAATATTTAGTGGAAAATTTTCAACAAGAGCTTCTTTGGTTTCTAATGAGGGGAATTATGTTAATGAGCCACCTTGCAATATCTCTGGTAATCATGTTCCAAACTTACCCCACTGGGTCTCATTTAGATCTAAAGGATAACAGAAACACTCTGGTAATGAAGACGATTTCTGGCCTCAATTAGCACGTGCTGCCCTTATTGCACCCCGAGGACCTCCCATCAGCTGAACACAAAGAGCAGACTCAGCAAACCACAGCCTTGAGGCTTTTCCAAGTCCACTGTTACATTTTCCATTGCACAGTTGCTAAGTTTTCCCACTCTCAGGTTCACTATATATTTAGTCCATTGATCATCTTTATAGTACTGTCTGACATTAATGTCAAGTATTGATTCTTTGACTGTCTCAACACGTGTTCATTGAATGATCCCAGCATCTGGGGAGATAGGAATGGGGTCACATGGAGACTTTGGCTTTTAAGGTGTTGGCACATGAATGTTAGCCAGAAATACAAGATGACGGGTAAGGATGTGCAAATTCACTCATTCATTCATTCTGTCTTTATGTCATGTAGGAGGCATCTGTGTTTACCCACTTAGTTTTAGTAGAATGTTCTTATAGGGCCCTGTCTCCCTCACCACGATTGCTTTATTCAAAGTGGGCATTGGACTTCTCCAGGAATTGATAAAGAGATCCAGTCTCTCTCCAGCTGTGTACATTGTAAGATGTATAATTCAGGAGCTGTCACAATGAGAAAGAGATGACAGGCAAAGAGAGCAGAAATGAAGACAGAGGAAGAGTCTGTCCTAGTTCTCCTTGTTCTGAGGCCCAGAGTGTCCCTGCGTTTCATGAGGTTTGATTGTTAACCATGTTTGAGGGATTATGCGAAGCAATAAATGGCCTAACCTTCTTCAAGGTAGTGATAATGTTATCCTGATATCCATTCTTCCTTTCTTCTTTAAGACCTCTGATTTCTGGCTGTCTATGTGGGCTGCCCAAAATAAAGACTGTATTTCCCACCTGTCCCCTTACATCTGAGTGATGCTGTGACTAAGCTCTGGCCAGTGGGTGCTAAACAGAAAGCTTGTGTGTAATTTTAGGGTTGGATCCTTGAACAAAAAGGGTGGAGTTTCCCCTACCCATTTTATTTTCCCCCCTTCCTGCTGACAGGAGTGTTGATGTGGCCATAAGCTCCCTTGCATCATAATGATGAGGGCAGTGCCCAAGGGATAATGGAGCAACAAGGGAGCCTGGATCCCTAACATCATAGAGCTGTTGCATCAGCCTGGGAATGCTTACACCAAGACTAATACATGTCAGAAAAAGAAAGCCTTATTTCATTGAGCCCTAGTACTCTGGGTCTCTGGCACAGGACCTGGAATTACATTCTAAACAATATCGTGGGTTGCTATTGCTCACCACTCAGAAGTCCTGAAAATGTCCATTATTTATTGAGCACCTACCACATGCCAGGTTAAGAGGGATACAGTAAAAGAGAAAATTAATCTTGTCCCTGCCTTCCTGATGGTTAAATTTTAGCAAGGGGATATGGATGTCAATTAATTACACAAAAAGTTTTGTAATTATAATTGTGATCAGTACAATGAAGGAAAGGATACTCTGAGAACAAGTACCAGAAGAAGCTAACTCTGGATGTAAAATATTTCATTCAGTGAGAGTTTGTCAAGGAAAGACAACAGATTGAGAGAAGGAACAGCCTATGAAAGTCCCCCAGAAGGGAAGGAGTTCCTTCAAGATTCAAATCAGTTGAGAGAGTAAGATTCAAAGCTTAAAGTTATGACAAGTGATGGAGGGAAGCAAGTGACCCAAAGTGATGTTGTGGGGGGGGGGGGAGGGGAGGGGGCAGGGGCCAGATCCTGCAGGGCCATTTAAGTCAATGTTAAAAGAGTTTTTATTTTATCTTGAGAGCAAGGGGGAAGCCATGGAGGACTTTTAGGCAAGATCAAATGTACATTTAAAAAATGGTGACTCCAGATATCAGCCAAGAATGGGCCTCAGGAGGAGCCAAGAGAGGATGTGGAGAACATAGAGGAAGCTACTACAGCAGTCATGTCAAAAAATGATGGTGCTTTCAATTAGGGTGGAGGTGGCTGCAGTGGGGCATCTTTGTAAGCCTCCAGGAATTTCTAAAAGATGTCAAATTCAAGGATGTGTCTTTAACTGTTTTGTAATGGGTGCCATTGGCTGCCGCCCACCCACCATCCCCTCCTTCCACCCCCCACTAGCATCCATTTACCTCTTTCAAGCAGACCTCGGCTTTTTTTTTTAAGTTTATTTATTTACTGAGAGTGAGAGATCGTGCACGCACATGAGCAGGCAAGGGGCAGAGAGAGGGAGAGAAAGAATCCCAAGTTGGCTCCTTGCTGTCAGCACAGAGCCAGATGCAAGGCTTGGTCTCACCAACTGTGAGATCAGGACCTGAGTTAAAATCAGGAGGGTGGGGAGGGGCTTAACCAACTGAGCCATCCAGGCACCCTCAGACCCCTGCTTTTGATTAGCTTCCCCTGCCTGACCCAGGCATGAGCATCAGGGTTCAGCCCCAGCACAAGGAATGAATCTGACTGGCCCAAGTGTAATCCCAATCCCCAATCAGAGAACGGTTCAGAATGAACATATGACCCTCCAAAGCAGCCAATAGGAAATGACAGTAAATTTGCCAGGGACTTCTAGGAAAAGCTCACAGCTCCTAAAGGAGAGAAACAGGAAGATGTGGCCTCACTTCTTGTTTCAGATATTTATCATCCAAAAAATAAAGCAGCATCAACCTGAGGACACCAGCCCCTAGGATGACTAAGGGAAGAATTGGGAAGAACCTGGGTCCTTGACAACCACTGAGTGGCTGAATCAACCACTCCTGAAGCCCACTGTCTTTGGGACAACATGTAGGTGAGATGAGACATTTTCTAACCATTGAAGCTAGGTGAAGTCCTGAATTCTGTTACTCACAGCTGAGATCATCATAATTGGTGTTTTCCCAAATACACACCAAGAAAAATATTGAGCACCCCAGGGCTTTCCTTGGCCAAAGACCTGGGTTCTTTCACCCAGACAATAATTTTGCCAGCTCAGCTTGTCTAAAGTGGGCATGAAGTAGGAAAAAGAGAGAAAGAAGATATTTATTGTCAAGCAGAAAAGTTTAGGTTTTGTACTGAAGGCAAAGGGTAGACCCTAAAGAGGTTACGAACAGAGTAAAAGCAGGGCAGTGGTATTTCACAGAGATGAGCTACAGCCTTGCATGGGAGATGCTGGTGGGAACAGCTGAGAGAAAGAAACCTGGACAGAGCTGGTGCCATAATGTGAGTATGAGGTGATGAGGACAGGGGCTGAGATGGTGACTGTAGGAACAGTGAGGAAAGAAAGACATGGATTTGAAAAAAATACGCTGGTCTTTTACCCCTCCCCAACAAGAAGCTGTGGGGAGGGAGGACACTGAGCTCCTAATCTCTGTTGGAGTTTCCCTGGATCTTGGAATGCTTGGAGACAGAGCTGGTTTAGAGACTTCTGGTAATTTAGGCAATCTCACATAGTCTATCTCATTAGGACCCTCTTTGTGGAAGTCTCATTTGTTGATTAATTTCATAGCTTTTTATTGAAAATTCTTATAGGAAGTACAGATACCTAGTATTGTGTTCACACTGGTTTCCTTACCTATGGCAGACATCACTAATCAATTACCCTCTTCTTTCTCAAGGAGACCAGGCATTACGGATTGATCTGAGTTGGCTGTGTGGTGAGATCTAATCATCTCCTTGACTGCCACATGTCAAACCATGTGCAAAGCCCTTGTATTAGTTTCCTGTGGCTGCTGTGACAAATTGCCACAAACTAGGTGACTTAAAACCACACAAGTTTATTCTCTCATGGTCCTGGATCTTCCTTTCTGTGCCTCAGTGTGCTCACTTGTTAAATGGAGATTATATTATTTTCTTCACTGGGTTATTGTGTTAAATGGTAGGTGGCCAGTGGATGTTGGTTCTTACTTTTGGTGGTGGCTAAAAGCTATTCAGGGAAGCTAGTCTGATAAAGCACCCCCCAGTTGTCTCTCACTCTGGCAGTTCCAGAGATGAGATGGGTGAGTATTGGCCCCTGCAGGCAGATTCCAGGTCTTTTTGTCCTATACAAAGCTTTCATCATTAAAGCATTCTGCAGATACACACAGCTTCTGGGATTCTGAGAATTCCACCTCCAGGTTCTAAAAGGTCCTTTGTCCAACTTGGACACTGAGAAGGGCCAGAGAGGTGGTGGAGGCCCCGTATTGTCTGGGGAGGTACTGCGCCTCGGCTCCATTCCTGTTCTCTCACTTTTCCTCCTCTTCTTCTCCCTCCTTCCTCCACCTTTCCTCCTCCTCTTCCCTGTTTCCTTCCCCCTCCTGCTGCTCCTTCTTTCCCCCTTCTCCCTGCCCACCAGGGAGGCAGCTGGCTGTGCTGGAGATTGGCAATTCTCTTAGTATCTGCCTGGCTGAAGCAGCATATTGATGATGGTCTGCAAATGTGAAATAGATGGGAAGTGTTTTGCACGTCAGTGGATAACAGGTGTTATTTCTCCATGGATGGTGGAGGATGGAGGTGGCACTTCTCTTCTGTTGGGATGCAGGGGAAGTAGAGGGAGTTTCCACTTCACCTGTACCATTGCAGACCTCTGATCACTTGTTGCATACCTACTGTTTGCTTGGCACTTTTACATATGGTATCTCTCACAGTGGTCTCCACACATGGCCTCCCAGGAAAGAAATGGTTATCCTTAAATTCATAGGTGAGGAACTCAAGGTGCTACAGAGAGATGATATATCAGTGTGGGATTTCAGTATCTGATGTGGAAGCCTTGGTGTTTTCCACCACTCCACCTTTGGGCTTGGGAAGACAAGGTGAGGGAGGTGGCATTTGGCTTTCTCAGCTCATGCCACATGCCATTTCCTTCAGGGGCTAGATCGGGCTTGGTGAGCTTTTTCTGTAAAAAGCCATAGAGTAAATATTTTAAGTTTTGCAGGCCATATGATCTCTGTTCCAACTATTTAACTCTGCAGTTCTAACATGAAAGTAGCAATGGACAGTAGGTGAACAAATGGGCATGTGTTCCAATAAACTTTGTTTACAAAAACAGGCAGTCAGTGAGCATTCCATAATTAGTCAATCTCTGCACTAAGTCCCTTGGTTTTGACTCAAGCCTTTCCCATTATGAGTTTTGTGACATTTAGTCCCCATGCCTCAGTTTCCTCATCTGTAAATGGTAATAATAGTACTTCATAAAAACCATCGTAATTGTAATACTTTACAAAGTTGTGGGGATTAAGTGAGTTGAAGCATGAGCTCTGCCTTTAAGTCAGAAGCCACAGCCAAATGGCATTATCATCATCATCGTCATCATCTCATCGTCATCATCATCTTCAGCATCACTGAAAGGACTTGAAGCTGTAAAATAGGAATAAGACCTACTTCACAGGGACACTTGGGTGGCTCAGTTGGTTAAGTGTCTGACTCTTGATTTTGGTTTGGGTCATGATCTCACAGTCATGAGATCGAGCCCTGCATTGGGCTTTGCACTAGGCATGGAGTCTGCTTAAAATTCTCCTCTCTCTCTCTCTCTCTCTCTCTCTCTCTCCCCCCCTTCCCTACCTTCCCCCCCCCCACCCCTCCTTGACTTGTGCTTGTGAGCACTTGTGCTCTCTTAAAAAAATGACCTACTTCACAGGGGTTTTACAGGGGTTTTGTGAGAATAAAGTGATAAAATGTATGCAGAGCATATTAAGCTTAGTACATAGTGAGTGCTCAGCAACCCTGAAGGTGACTCCCCAACTCTTACCAACTCTCTTCTCCTAGCTATTTCTATAAGCCTCTTACTGGTATAAAAAGAAGGGGGGAAAGACCCAGTCTTTGCCCATAGGCTGTTTGACTCTTACCTGGAAAAGAGAGAAGTGTGGGAAAGATTGAGAGAAGTTTCAATCAGGAGCAGAAATTCAGTGCTGAAGAGAAGAGACGCCACACATTTCAAGCCCAGGAGAGGGGATATCTCAGTGAGCTGGGGGGTCCCCATCGCAGTTGGGCTTATGTTGT
The DNA here is from genome assembly GCF_007474595.2 of Lynx canadensis. Lineage (NCBI taxonomy): Eukaryota > Metazoa > Chordata > Mammalia > Carnivora > Felidae > Lynx > Lynx canadensis. The sequence continues at coordinate 16,035,765 of NC_044318.1, forward strand.
TGGAAGGGGACTGCAGTGACTGTTTCCTATGGAGACAGTCACCACTAACTGCCTCTTTGATTGCAACAAAAGGAAAGCCTCATCAGACTGCACCACCCAGCATTAGGAGAACCCATTATTGCTGGTTACTGTAAAGCCACCCCTGGCTTTCCAGCAGATTATATGACCCTGACCTTGAGCATTTCAAGGACTTAGTTAATGTCAGTGTAGTTTAGAAATACTCTGTGCACACCCAGGTTTATGGCTTCCCACTAGCTGGCCTCCTCTCTAGCTTAATGGGAGAAGGTGGGTAGAGAGGGAATTTAATGTCCTCTGTAATTCTGAGTTGCTGGTGTCTGCATGTGAGTCTGAGCCTGAGCCATATGGAGGAGGAAGGAGGCACGCAGAGGCTGAGCTGAGGCTCTAGAGTCAGGAGATTGGAGTTCAAGTCCTGGCTCAGCTGCTTGCTCTCTGGGTGACCTTGGGCACTTTGCCCTATTAGCACATGTGTTTCCACACCTGTAAAACAGGGATCCTACCAGGACTCAGAGAGAGTATACATGGAAGCCCTGGCAAAATGCCTGCCTCATATTAAGCTGTTATCATGAGAGGAAGACTGCTAGAACTAAAGATATGGGGATAGATGGACCTGGATTTGAATTCCATTTGACCTTGGGCCTGCCATTTAACACATCTGAACCTCATATTCTTTTTCTATAAGGAGGGTACAATAATTAAGGATTGGGAGGGTGCCTGGGTGGCAGGCTAAGTGTCTGACTCTTTATCTCAGCTCAGGTCATGGTCTCATGGTTTGTGAGTTTGAGCCCCGCGTCCAGCCCTGTGCTGACAGCACAGAGCCTGCTTGGGATTCTCTCTCTCTCTCTCTCTCTCTCTCTCTCTCTCTCAGCCCCTACCCCACTGTGTGCATGCTCTTTCTCTCTCTCTCTATCAAAATAAACATTAAAAAAGCCAATAGTTAAGGATGGAAAAATGCCTAAGGCAATTAGTTCAAAGCCTGGAACATTGTAAGTAAAAGAAAAAGTGATAGTAGTTGTTATTTTTATTATTATTATGAGCCTCAGTGCGGCAGGCCACAGATGTAACCAGAACAAATGGCAGGATGTGGGCAATCTAAAGGAGAGAAAAGTCCCAGCCACTGGTCTGCTCACATGGGTGGATCAGTGACACAAGAGCAGGAGGTTGGAGTTGTGCTCTGTGCCCCAGACCTCCAGCCTGGCTTTGAGGAGAAACAGTGTGGTGGTGTTGTGGTTTAGCACCCAGGCATTTATGTCCCATCGGCCTCACTAAGGCTCAGTTTCTCTTTCCATTGATAAATGATGGCACTGATTTTTTAAAAAGATTCCATATATAAGAGAGATCATACAGTATTTGTCTTTCTCTGGCTTACTTCATTTAGCATAATTCCTTTGAGGTCCATCCACATTGTGGCAAATAGCAAGATTCCATTCTTTTTTACGGCTAAATAATATTCCATTATACTTAACTATATATAAGTATATATATAAGTGTCAGTGGACACTTAGGTTGTTTCCATATTTTAGATATTATAAATAAAGCTTCAATGAACATAGATACAGAGAACAGATTGGTGTTTTCCAGAGGCAAGGGGTGGAGAATTGGGTGAAGGGGGTGTGAATTTATTAAACAGAAAATTTAAAAAATTATTATGCTGATACCTACTTGGTAAGTGCTATTTATAGTTTCTACCGAGTGCCAGGCACTATTACAAATGCTGTAGACATACTGAATCATTTAATTCTTACAACACCCTAAGAGATAGCAAATATAATCCCCATGTATTAGTTTCTGAAGCTGCTATAACAAATCACCACACAGTTCGTGGCTTAAAATAATAGAAACATATTTTCTTGTGGTTCTGGAGGCCAGAGTCTGAAATCAAGGAGTCCTTCCAGAGGCTACAGGTCAGAATCTCTTCCTTTTCTCTTCCAATTTTGCTAGTTTCTGGTATCCTTTGGCTTGTGGCCAATGTCACTCCAATCTCTGTTTTGTTGGTCACATTGCCTTCTCTTCTGTGTGTCAGATAGCTCTCTGCCTCTCTCCTATATATTAGGACACCTGTGATAACCTTTAGGGCCCATCAGATAATCCAGGATATTTCCTTATCTCAAGATCCTTAATTATATATGCAAAAACTCTGCCATATGAGGTAATAGTCAAAGTCCCAAGGATGAAGACCTGACATCTTTGGGAGTTACCATTCAGCCCACTGCACCTCATTTTATGGATCACACAGGAATTAAGTGGCAGAGTGACCTGGCTCAAAGTCTCTATCTTTAACCACTGTGCTATGTTGGTTCTTCTAGGCTGCCACTCACAGGTGGTTTTAAGGATAGAATGAGATAGTGCACCAAAGACCCTTAGCATGGTGAAGGTAAGAGGTGGGGAACTCATGGATGGGGTCAGGGTCTGGGAAGAGGCACAGTGACTCCTGCTGTGTGCTATTACCTGGTAATAAAGAAATCAGTGCTTTTGAGGCTTTGTCAGAAAATCCCTATGGTCAAGTCCAAACCACATCTAAAAGAAGGCTACTGGATGCCATACCCACATGTAGACATCCCTTTCTCTCTTGCACTGTCGGAACAAATGGTTTTTTGCTCATCAGAAAGCTCCAAAGCAGAGAAGTCACAAGACCTGACTCACCCCCTCTCCTGACATCTTGCCCTAATCCCTGCTCTGGTTTCCAAGCTCCTCAGCCTTTGAGAGGAAGTGACTTCAGCCATAGGTGGTAATCCATGTAAATGAGACCGATGTCTTGGCACAGGAAATCTCTCTTGCCCTCTTAATCTGCTTCACCATATGCTCTGTAGGCTTTGTGGCCTGGTGTCCTTAGCAGAGACCAATGTCCTTTTGGACGTGATTCTGTGGCAGTGTCTGTGATGAGTAAGGCTCACTCCTCCCTAAGCAGGCTTGGGCTCCCTGAGGTCACACACAAACCAAAGGCTTTGGGGTCCTTGGCTTCTGGGCCAGATGTTGTCCTCACATTAATGCATAACATTTCAGATGAGGGATTTTCTGTTCCTGCTCACTCCAGTGCTGCTCCTGCAACCTCCCAGGGAGGATGATGTTCTCCAGCCATATAGGAGCAGCCAACTCAGAGCCTGGAACTTGGAACTCCCGGGGCTGACATTTGGAAATACCTGGACCCATAACAGCTCTTCTGATCTCACTGCCTCCTAGAGGCAATGAGTACAAGTGGGCAGATGGGAGCAGCCCTGAGCTAGCTGGTAAGAGTAGCTCTTCTAGTGAAAGGGCCCAGCTTAGTCCCAGTGAACACCTGCTGCCTAAATACCATTGAGAAATACTCAGTTATGGGTTGTATGCCAACAGGTTTCTGCACAATTATGTTTTTCCCCCCACTGGCCAATATTCAATGTGTATCCTCTCTGTTATTTTATAGGGGATTTGTGGGTGTGGGAGCATTTCATCTGCAGAACACATTGTGCTGGACAATTTTGGATGTCTCCTTACAAGCAGTATCAATTCCTGTGTGTTACGGTAGAGCTGCCCTGAAGCCAAGACATGCTTTGCATGCCCAGTGCATCATGGGACATGCCAACAGCAATCTGGAACAAGCAGGAGAGCAACCAACAATAATAGTTAAAATGTAAAATCCATGCAACATGAAGTTTCTTTAGTACTACTGATCATGCCATCTGCACTGTTACAGATGTTCATTATTGGACCAATACAATCACCAGCAAATAGCCAATCAGAAAAATATCAACATCATGATGTGAATGGGCACTAAGAATACCAAAACAGACACAGTAGAGCAAAATGATGAAAAGCTAGGTAGGCTTGGGTTCAAATTCTGACTTCTACTTCTTAGATTTATGACCTTGAGTTAGACTCTTTATTCTCTCAATCCTAGTTTCCTAATCTGTAAAGTGGAGATAATTGTTTTCTTACAGAGCTGTTTTGTGGTTTACATGAATTTGTGATTATGAATTCTTCAGTGTAGTTTTGGCAGAAAGTAAGCTTCCAGTAGGTGCTAAGTGCATATAAAGAAGGACCTGCATGGTTCTTCCTTTTGTGCACATCTCACGAGAGCTGAGGGGAGGCTGTGGGACCATAGAGCTGCTCATGAATCAGAGTGGGCATTTTAATCCAGGTAGCTCTTTTGCTATTGCTCTTCTATGTATTCAGATGCCATTGTGTTCCATGATGCAGTGGGTATGTAAAGCATGTCTTGGCTTCAGAATAGCCCCACTCAGTCAATAAGAGTCCAACTTACCAGCCTGGGCACCTAGGTGGCTCAGTGAGTTGTGTGTCTGACTTCAGCTCAGATCATGATCTCGCGGTTCACGAGTTCAGGTCCCGTGTCTGGCTGTGTGCTGACAGCTTGGAGCATGGAACCTGCTTCAGGTTCTGTGTCTCCCTCTCTCTCTGCCCCTCCCCCACTCTCAAAAATAAATAAACGTAAAAAATATTTTTAAAAAAAGTCCAACTTACCAGGACCCTCATTTAATGGGAGTGGTAGCCTTCAGCTTGTGGAAGGAAGCACCTGTCTTTTCTCCTTCTCTTCTGCATCTTAGACTCTGGCTTCTGACCTAGATGATGATATCAGGGACTCAAAATTGTGGCTCTGGCCCTGCAGGACACTCATAATCACAATGAGATGAAGTATATGTATTTTAGTGGCATGGCCTGGGTTCAGACTCACGTGGATTTGAATCCCAGTTCAGCCACCCACTGCCTGGGTGAACTTCAGTGAGTCATTGTGTTTCCCAGAACCTCCACCCTGCAGAGAGAAATGGAAGATCAGAGGAATGAGGTACTTGTTTGAGGACATGACAGCAATGAGCCAAGCAGTTTAATTCAACCCCATGATAATCTGATTGTAAAGCCCAGCCTCGTGCTCCCATATCAAACTTTCTGACAGTTTATTAAAACTATTGTTTTAAAATTTAGATTTTTTTATTCAACTGTGGTGAGGCCAACAGATCAGGAGACAACTGCCACTGAAAACACAGTTTGTCACTCAGTTCCCAAGAGGAGGAGGTATGCCATACCATGGGGAAGCACCAGGGCCACATGGGGAAGGACCAGGCTTGGTCAGGTGGCAGGGGAGCAGGAGGAAAGCATGGGCATGAGCCTTTATTGTGGTTTCCATGGGAAGAAACAGGCGAGGCATGACAAGCAGGCTTAGGATTGGCTAGTTTGAATAATTTCATTGGGCTCTGTGGTGTTGGGGCTGTCCTGAGTTGTCTCATACCAGACCATGGGGAGAAAAGGACAGGGGAATCACTGGGAGTTTAAGAAGGTGGTTGGGGAGCAAGGATTTTGGATTGGTTGGTTTGCTTATGAAAGCTGTGCTTGCTTGAAGGCTAGTAGTTTGCTATCTCTAGGAATTAGCTAGCCCCGGGAGGGCAGTCTTCCCAGGTTGACAAGGCCTCAAAATTTCAAAGATCATAAAATACAGAAAATAAAGAACACAATCAATACAACTGTCCTTGGTGAACTTTCCAAATGACACAGCCACTCTTATATCCGGGAAGTTTCCAAATGAGTTTGCATGATTTATGCCTATTTGTAATACAACTGAAACTGTGAAGTACAATGAGATGACTTTAGCCACCAAATAATCATCTTCAAAAACAATTGCAGGTACAAAATATATGTAAAAATCCCCAATAGCTTTCCTACAGATAAGTAAAAATCAATAATAAAATAAAATTAGAATAAAATACAGATCACAGTAAAAATGTAATCTAGATATAAACTTAATAAATATTATATATATGCTGTGTTGTATGACATTACAAATCTTTATTGAAGGCTAGAAGAGGTAAATAAATGAAATCTGTGTTTTCAGTATTGGAATCATACCAATTTATCCCTAATTATATAAATGTTATGCAATATTAAAATATTAGCAGAATTTTTTTATTACTTGACAGAATACTCAAATTCATCTGGAGGAATAGGTACATGATAATATTCTAGGATTTTTCTGAAAAAGTCTTTGAGAGACTTATATCCTTTGGAACAGCAATTCCACATCGAGAAATTTTTATGAAAGAGGTAGTATAAGAAGAGTGCTCATCTGTCTGTAGAAGGACAGTCACAACATCTTTAAATTATGTTTCAAGTAATAATGAACAAGTGGAAACAGCCTGAGTGTCCAGTGATATTATGCAGCTGTTAAAAAACATGTTAGGCAAACATTGGGGCGCCTTGGTGGCTCAGTCGGTTAAGCGTCCGACTTCGGCTCAGGTCGTGATCTCGCGGTCCGTGAGTTCGAGCCCCGCGTCGGGCTCTGGGCTGACAGCTCAGAGCCTGGAGCCTGTTTCGGATTCTGTGTCTCCCTCTCTCTCTGACCCTCCCCCGTTCATGCTCTGTCTCTCCCTGTCTCAAAAATAAATAAACATTAAAAAAAAAAACATACGAGACTCCCACATCAGAAAGACTTCCATATTATAATTATAATTAGAACAAAAGGAGCTTGCAAAATGGTATCCATAATACAACCCATTTTAGTAAGAAATAATATAATCCTTTTTTTTGGAAGAAAGATCTAAGATTAGACACTAAATTGTTAATAATCATTATTTCTGGGTGGTGGAGTAAAGGTGACTTTGTTTTCTTCCCTATATTTTTATATGTATCCTGAACTTATTATAAGGGATATGCAACCATAAGAAACTCTTAAAAACTGAGAATAAGCGAGGGTTGATGGGGGGTGGGAGGGTGGGTGATGGGCATTGAGGAGGGCACCTGTTGGGATGAGCACTGGGTGTTGTATGGAAACCAATTTGACAATAAATTTCATGTTAATAAAAAAAAAGGATGTGCATTTTCATAATCAGAAAAATACTATAAATCTGTTAAAAAAGTGATTTCTCAGCTGTTTTTCTTCTTAACAGGGGCAGTCAGGTGATGGATAGTGGAGAGCATGGAGGATGAAACTGGGTAAAAGGATTCTAGATTTCCTGCCCTTGATTCTGGTTGCCATGGGCTGAAAATCAGGAGAGGAATTCTTTTGCAGAGCATTCATTGCTCTGACCTTCACTGTTAAATGAAATTAGAAGGCCTGTTGAAAAGAGAATATTTTCCCTCCAAGTTTGCTATAAATGCTTAAAGTGGAAAATATGGATTATGTCAAATGTGGTTAAGGAAACCAATGCAGAAAGCCCAGGCTCTGTGCAGACACAGCATGAGAAGGAGGGTAACTAAGAGGGGAGGTGGTCATCTGAAGGCTCAGCTGACTTGGGGTTACTTCCACAGATCAGTGGTGTTGATGTTGTTGCAGAAATGACAGGCCTTGCTACACAGCTTGAGGCTTCTTATGCTCCATCATTGAGATCCAAGCATTGGGTTCATGAGGGTAGCATATGATTTATTATGTTTGAAATGCAAGCAGAGAAGGAGGATATCCCCACTGGTGTAATTATGTTGGGGGACCTCTAAGAGGGTGATTCCTGCTCATTAAGTGACATTTGCTTTCCTAAGCAAGCCGGTCTTGGCAACTGTCTATCACAGACATATTAACACATAATATAATATATAATAACACATAATAACACAGTAAGTTATATGTATAACACATAATAACACATTAAGACATATTAACATATCCATGGAGTCTCTGCTTCTTCCAGGCCAAGCAGGCACAAAGATACTAAAGAGCTCCCCTTTCCTACCAACCCACCCAGGTATGTTTCTAAATTAAGCACCTACCCAGACTTGCAGCTCAGCCTGGTTTCTAGGACTCTGGGTACCATTTTCCCCTATAGAAAGCTAAGATTCTGGGATGTTGGAAGCTGAATCAGAAAGAATAGGGAGATTGAATCACTCTACTCATCCATTCATTCATCAAATACTTATTGGGCATAGATAAGGAGCCAGTCATTAGAGCTTCAGCAATGACTGAGGCATGATCCCTGCCCTCAAAGAGTTCACAATCCAGTGCTGAAGATAAATATGTGAACTAGCAGTTACAGTGCCACATGCTCAGTCAGTAAAAACAAAGACAACAAAGTGTCCTAAACATACAGAGATAGAGTATGCTAAATGCGCTTTGGAAAAAGTGGTGTCAGACAAGTCTTCCTAGTAGAAAGAATTGTGATGTGGATCTTGAAGCATGAATAAAGTTCACCGTATTGAAAAGAAAGGCTGGAGATTGGTGGCAAGGACACTCAAAGAATGAGAAGTATATGCAATGCTTTGATACACCAAAATCCGTAACATGTTTTAAACATACCAGAAACCCAATAGATATTTGAATGAATAGCTAGATAGTTGTCTAGAGGGTAGATTTATAGAGTTAAGGCTGGAAAGTAGGCATAGAGTCAAAGTTATGAAGTGATTTGAATATTTTCCTATGAATTGGACTGTTGCTTGTTTCATAGCTTTACCAATTCTTGGGTTGAACAAAACTATACAAGAGAAATCCATGATGTTAAAACAACTGCATTTTCTAGGTCCTCTTTCTGTCCAAATCTTCCAGATCATTCAGCCAAAATTCTTTTCCAAAGATTTCCAAATGGCCTTATCTGGGAGGCTCCAAAATTAGAGGCTGTATCACTTCAGATGAGCTTGGTTATGTGCAGCAGCAAACAGCCCCATATCCTGGTGCTTAAAATGACAAGGATTTGCTTCTTGTTTACAATACATGTCATTCTTGGTCACTGGGTTCATTTGGGGATGCAGGTAGATGGAGCCTCTACCATCTGGAGGTGGGAAAGACATGATGAATTATGTGCCAGCTCTTGTAACTTCCACCTGGAATTGGCACAGTTCACTTCCACTCAACATTTCATTGGCCACAGCAAGTCATATGTCCTTATGGGGCAGAGAAGAGGACTCCTCTCCTCTGTGCTCAGGAGGGAGAGAACCAAAATATTCGTGACCACTAATCACCAATGAACGCATCAGAAGCAGAAGGGGGTTTCCTACCCATTAGCTGTGTTATTTTAGACAGGTCACTGGACGTTTGTCAGCTGCTTTTTCTTTCTTTTGAGTTCAAAAAAATGTATAGGATTTAACTCTCAAATTCTGATTTATTCCTTTTTTCTCTTCTTATTCTTCTCTCCCTCCCTCTCTAAAGATAAGGATGGGGTGGGACATGACTGGGTACAAAAGGGTCAGGTTCTTTCTTGGAGCACAAGCAGACGTCCCAATGAGCTTGAGAGCAAGGGATGAAACTTAACCTCAGAGTCCATAAAAAATTTACAGAATTGCAAAGCACCAAGCAAAAATATAAAAGAGGTCTTTGCACTCCGGGAAATTATTGAAGCCATAAAGATTCCTGCTCTTGCAGATGAGGCAGTTGGTGAGTGGAGCAGAGCAAATCAATAATGTCATACTTCTCACCCGGATCAAAATACTCAAGGAAATAGCTGCAAAGTAAGAGGGGGACAAAGTCTGTCTCAGTCAATCACTGCACTGGGTAATGCCATAGCAGAGCATAACCTAATAGTCTGGCCTGGAATTTCAAAAGCCAAGAAAGCATTTAATCAAAATTTGGAGCCATTGTAGATTCTAAAGGATAATTACTCAGCACTCTGGCAAAAGAGTGTCCTGGAAAAAGGATCTGATAGGGGGCTGTGCATATCTAAATGAATGCTGGTTTCATAACTATAAAGATTCCTCAGGTAATTCAGGGGCAAGAATAATTCCCTTCTGGAGGACTGAGAAATCAGGCATCACAAGGTGATGATTATAAAAGATTATATGTGTATTGCTCACTGCTGTATCCTTTGCATTAGCCTGGGGCCAGGCATGTCCATTCATTCATTCATTCATTCATCTGACAAAATTTATTAAACATTTACTATGTGACAGGTACAGTTTTATGAGTTGGGGTACAGCAACCAACTAGACAAAATAGGTGTCTGCTCTCCTGGAGCTTACATTGTAGTGGGGAAGACAGATAATAAACAAGAAAATTAATTTTATCATAGCAGATAGTGGTAAATGCTATGAAGATGATAAAATAGGGTCATGAGCAGAAGGTCTTGGATGCCCTAGGATGCTCAGGACTTTACTGAGAGGAGATATTTAAGCTGAGACTGGTAAGATAGAAAGATCCAGCCAGTACATACAGGAGGGAGAACATTCCAGGCAGAAGAAAACAGCAAGAGCAGAATCCCTGAAATGGGAGCAAACTTGACATATTTGGGGAACTTCAAGGTCAGTGTTCGTAGGCCAATGGTAGGAGCAGAAGGCAGAGGGGGCTAGAGAGTATAGAGTCCTATAGGCAATAAATAAAAACATTTAAATTTTAAAAAAAGAATCCTACAAGCTATGGTAAGACACATAGTTGTTACTCAATAAGGGTTTGTTGAATGACTGACTAAAGTGACTGAATACAATGATTTCCCCTGGGTAGTATAGATACTTGATGGTTGTGTTGAGACTAGAATTTGAGATGTGGCCTAAGGGTCTTTACATAAAATCACATTAATCACTGGTGGATTGATAGTATTAGGAAATAGTAGGTTTGGGCATGATAAATACTATATACCTTACGTTTATTGAGCCTTTATATCCATACGTGCTTGACCTTCCCACATCTCTGTAACTGTTATTATCCATTTTTGATTGATGAGGTGACTGAGGCTCAGAGTGTTTGAGCCACTGACCACAGTGATCACCAACAGAGAGTGGTCAGTGGATGGTGATCATCTCATAGCCAGCCTTTATTTTGTTCGTTACTATATCCCCAGCTCCTAGCATAGCACCTGATAAATAGCAACCACTCAGGACATTTTGTTAAATAAACAATCTGTATCTTAACAGAAATGAAATCATATTCTACAATTAATGTTCTCCCTGTGAACATTATTCATCATCAGTAAAAGTCTGCATTATCATTTCTAATGGCTACATTGCATATCATTGCATCCCCATTTACTTTACCGATCACCTATTATTGATATCTGGTTGTTGCCATGTTTTTACTATTGCAAATATTTCTGCCGATAAAAAAATGCATAATCTGACATCTTTGCACATCTGTCTGATTTTTTCTTGAGACAAACACTCGGAAGTGGAAATACTAGATGAAATAGATGTACATTTTAGAAGGTTTGGAGACACAAACCCAAACTGCCCTTTGGAAAAACTGGATCCATTTCAGCATGTTCCTTTTGGGATGCTAACTTTTGAGGGTCATGGATAAAGTGCTGTATGTTTCAGAGGACAGAACTCAAAAGCACTCTTGTTATGTGAGTAAAGAGAGAGGGAGAGAGAAAAAACTCCCACGTAGGCTGATAGAGAGGCAGTTCAGGGAAGCCCCAATAACAGCCTTCAAAGATTTGGAAACCTGAGAGTCTGATTGCAGAAACCAAAGGACATAATGGAAACCAAACTTCATGAAAAGTAATCAGTGTTCAATTTTAATGGTGGAGGCTCTTGGAGGGTAGCCTGGAAGTGCTCAGCCAAGGAGGCATTCAAACAGAAGAAGAGTCCTCATGGAGAAGCCATGAGCTGGAAAAATTTACCATTGGAATTGTTTCTGTGAATTGACTTTTGAGGGTTTTTTCCCATTTCTTTTTTTTTTTTTTTTTTCCCTCTGGGAGGCATGTGGAATGAGGGTAGGCTTTGAAGATGGGCAGACTTAGCCTCCATTTACTCACTATGTGACCTTGAGTGGTTTCCAAACGTTTTTCAAACTCAGTTTTTGTATCTCTTAATTGGAGATAAAAATAAAATCCCCCTCATAGTATGGTTAGAGACTTCGATGACATTATTTCTGTGTGTGTAATCCAAATGACAAAAACATGAGAGCCATCAGGTTAAGCCCCTTATGTCCCAATGTGTCTCCTCAGGTATTTCTGAGAGGCTCTTAGGAGCCTCAGTTATTTTCAATGACTGAACAGCTTCCCTTAACTGCCTGGCTTTGTTCTGTCTTTAGCCTGTTTCTCCATGGATGGGCCTCTGTTGCCTTCACCAGAAATATTCTAGGCATCTCTATACTGTGCAATCGAGGCCAAACTGGCCTTTAATTCTGAGAGAGGAGACAATTTTCCATCAGAATCCTCATTTCTTGCTTTAGGATTGATCACCCGCCAAAGAGGTTTGACTGTGGGAACATTGCTTCATTTCAGGGGAAACCCCATCCCCACCCATAGTGGTGTAATATGTCCCTGCCACACAGATAGAACAATCTCACAACCAATATTTTAGGTTATTTCATATTAAGTAAAGTTGGAAATGAGGTATGGACACCCTAGTCTAGATGAGGCTGTTCTTTTGTCAGAGAATTTTATTTTTAGCCTGTTGTTGTAATAGGTTAAAAAATCTTGGGGTCTAGTCTCATTTAGGACCATCTTGTGTGGCACATAATGCTAGTATGTGCTAGTATCCATTATCTTCTTCTTCAGTAGAAGTGAAACCTTTCATGTCTAACCGAGTCCATGAAATCTGGATTAAAGACTGCAATACCTAGCCTCCTTTGCATCTGGGCATAGTCCTTGACTAAGTTCTGGCTAATTGGAAATGTGTAGCTATGTCATCTATAAGTTCATGTCTTTAAAGGGGAAAGGGAATTTCTTTTCTCCCTTCCTCTTAGCTGGATGGAAGGTAGCAATGCATTGTCTTGGACAAGTTGAATGATGGCAACAGCCAAAGATGGCAGAGAAAAAAGACATAAGAACCTAGGATTTCTGACATCCTGGAGCCCCCACACGAGTCCAAAACAGTTTACTCCTAGTTGAATGAGAGTGAGATAAAGTTAAGTATCATTTGACCACTGTAATGTGGGGGTCTCTGTTTTAGCAACCAAACTTACAGCCTAAGTAACATAATTTATCATTGTATAAGATACATGGGCCGTAGTAGGTGCTTACTAAATTGTAGCTAGTTTATTTCTAGAGTTCTCCAGCTGACAGTGGGAACAAAATTGTGGTCACTTCAGGAGTCTTCATACAGGAATAGCCTTTAAAGGAGGTGCCTTAATGGAGATGGAACAATATTAGATTAAGATAGATCTTTATGGAAAAAAATGCAAAAGACATTAATACATTTGGTAAGTCTGTGCGGATGCACGGGACATTTCTTATGATGTAATAGGGATTTAAATGTGAATTTCAGTTCCAGCAAAATGAAAGCATTGATTCTCTTGAAGGGGATCGGGACTGGAAGGGAGGAAATGGGGAGAGACTCTGGAGGCTGTTTAACTGGAAGGTGACCAGGGTCATTTGTGCTGCACCTAATGTCAGAACTCACAGCTTGCCCTACTGTTGCCCTACTGCCTCCCAGTGATTGTAAGTTATACAGCTGTGAAGCTGCTTTTCTCTTTGACCTGTTTATCTGAATCAGCAAGGGGTGTGGTGAGAGATGAGGTTATTCTTACAGGTTCGCTACCCTTCAGAGAAGGAGAGAGGGAGAGAATTAGAGAAGAGTTTCAGATTTTCATTGGTTTTCCCAACAAGCCAAGCACATCAAGGTGGCCTTGAACCTTCAGAATGGTTGAGCCACAGCCTTCTGTGCTGGAGGCCTTTCTGTGGGGTCAGAACCCCAGACCTCCAACAGAAGCCTTGCACTCCAGGCAAAGTACCTTAACTACTACCCAGAATCCACTTTCCCTAGAGAGAAGCACAGGGGTTTTGGATTCAGGAAGCTCTGAGTTTGAATTTAGAAGCCACAACTTCCCTACCAGGTGTGTGAATTTGGGCAAGTAAATTCAGCTCTTTTGAGGCTGGGTTTCTTCATTAGTAATATGGGGTTATTATTTTTTTCATATCAGTGTTATAAGTGCTTATTATTAACTCCCAAGTGGGTTTGGAAGAATAGAGTCTCGAGATGAATTGACCAGCTCATTGGAAATAAATATGCAAGCTTACCAAGAATATGAAGTTCAACTACACAGCAAAACCATTATTAATCTTCCCCGTGAGAAATCAGGTGGAAATGGGCACTGGATTTAGCAGAGGGAATGGTTGCAGCCCTTACACTATTATTAACTTAATGTTTCACATTAACTATGTTCTTCCTGTCCTCTAGACTTCTGTTTCTTCATCTCTAAAATCCCTTCCATAATCTCTGTTGGTCCAACATAAGCTGAGCATCAATGGCATGACTTGGTCATGGTCCTAGAGAGAATAAGTAAAGGCCAAAGCTGTACCAGAATTCTGGTCTGGAGCTTTTTCCAGTGCTTTTAACGTCTCATAAACACCAACTTAGCAGTCACTCTGTGCTGGGCATGGTGGCAGGTGCTATGGGTACAAAGATGGAAAAACAAGGTCTCAGCCCTCAAAGGGTTTAAAATGTAGCTGGCGAGACACAAACACAATCGAGGTCATTTACCAATGTGCCAGAAATCTCCTTCTTGCTCATCATCACTCCATTTTTGAAGAGAAGGCCTGTGAGCCCAGGACAAGCCTCTGGCAGCTGCACACACATCCTTGCCTCCTCACTGATTCCTGCACCTGTGCTCTCTCTCCACTTCTGGGCCTTTGCACATGTTGTTCCCCCCACATGAGGCCCTCTCGCTCCTAATCTGCTAGTTTGGATCACTCATGTTTATTGGGCACTGTACCATGTAAGGATCTCTTGAAAACCCAACAAACTCCTTATGAAATAGGGACTACTATTTTTATTTTCATTTTACAGTTGAGTCAAACTGTGGCCCAGGGAAATTTCATTCACTCACTCAAAACACCGAGTTAGGAAGTAGCAGATCTGGGATTTGAACCTGGGCAGTGTGGGTGGCTGTGCTTTCAGCTGCTAAACCATTCAGTAGCTGTTTCCTCTATGTTTCTGCCAGCCTCTTCTTGGGTAACTCAGATATTCCCAGGCTCCCAAAGCTGAGTGTAACGAAGTCATTACTAACAGTGGTCATCCCTCCTGAAAAGGCCTTGGCGTCCCCCACATTCCCTCAAAGTCTCACCCAGGTTTTGCTAGAAGTCCCAAGGGGATTTTACGCGAGCTTTCAAATGATTCTTTCAGGCTCTGTTTGCTCCAGGCCTCTTTTCAGTAGCTCCTGCTGGAATCATCTTGACATTAATGTATATGCCAGGGTGGTATCACCCAGCGCTCCTCAAACCTGGAAATCCGTAACAGCAGCAATAACTCCAACACATTTAGCAAACAATTTCTGTATACTGTCTATAGGCCCTCTCTGTGTATTAACTTGCTTATTCCTCATAGCAAACTTAGGAGGTAGTTATTATTAACATATACGGTTTACAGATGACAAAACTGAGGTGCAGACAGGTGAAGCAACTTGTCCAAAGACAGTAAGAAAGAAGCAGAGTCAGGATTTGAAACCAGGTCATCCAGCCCAATACTGCAGCATGCCTCACTCGGTAGAGTGGGGTTGGGGGTGCTGCATTCTCACCTTCTTTCCTGAGCAGAAGCCACACTCCATGCTGTGCTGAAATGAGTCAAATGCTGCCTCCCCCTGTATGTGCCCCACTTTGTCCCCTGGCCCTCAGAGCTGTGTTTTCAGGGCCTTTGAGTCTCATGGACAGTCCTTCAGCATCTTTCGCCAGGGTTCAGACCCTGGCCTCGAGGCCAACAGTGTCCTCGCTTCTTTCTCCCATCACCTGGAGGCTGCTGGCCTCCCAACACAGTGGACCTGGAAGCCTGTAGTCCCTTCTCAGATAGAACCTCTGTTGCATCAAACAAACAATAGCAACAAGAAGAACTCCTACAAAATTTGCCCACCTGACCGATCATTTTCCAGTGTCCTCTCGCTTTGTAGGGAGGCTGGAGCCCATCAGAGAGAATATTTATTGACCCAAAGCTCTGAGAGCTTCTACATTCAGTCTGCTTTTTTTTTTTTTACCTTTTTTTTTTTTTTAATTTTACCTTTGTCAAATGGGCATTTTACCTTGTTCAATTGGGAACATCAGAGACTGACTTTTGAAGCCCAAATTATATCCTAGGACCAACTCTGATTTTATGCTACAAAAGATCTCTAAGGAAAGCTGTGGTAAGCATTTCATTTTCTCATGGGGTAGGATGGGGACAGAGGCTAAAGGGGTCCAGTCCTTGAGGCATTCACCTGAATGTCAATTCCCTTACTGGGTGAAGTCTTTGAAACTAAAGCAAAGCAGAGCAAAGCAGAGCAAAGCAGGGGGGTGTGGCAAGGCAGGAGATGAAAGCCTGGAAGCTTTCTGTAAATGCCAGCGCAGCCCAGGCAAGCTTGGGCTCCTGATGATTTTCATCATCATAACAATGAGGTTTAAAAACTGAATGGAGGGGGGCGCCTGGGTTAAGCGTCCGACTTCACCTCAGGTCATGATCTCTCCTTTCATGACTTCAAGCCCTGCATAGGGCTCTGTGCTGACCCCTCAGAGCCTGGAGCCTGCTTTGGACTCTGTGTCTTCCTCTCTGTCTGCCCCTCCCCTGCTCTCTCTCTCTGTCTCTCTCTCTCTCTCTGTCTCTCTCAGAAATGAATAAAACATTTAAAAAGTAATAAAACCTGAATGGAGGATTTGTCAGGATGAACCTGGCAGGATCTGAGATCTGGGGTGGTGGAGACTCAAGTTTCAAGGCCTCTGTGGTTGGCAATGATGACAGGGGGTCCAGGATGCTTTGGCAGGGTCCAAAATTTCATGGGAGGGCATGGGTGGGGAGGTGCAGAGACTCTTCTGCCTGATGATGTTCACTTCACCTTTCACTTTAGGTGGTAAACACTGTATCACTTCTTCCCACATCATTTGCCACAATCAATTTCAACTGTTCCTAGCCCAAGCCTCTGCCAAGAAGAAACTTCTTTAGAATCACTGGGTGAAAAATTAGGCTCAGTTGTTAGTCTGAAGGCTGGCAAATTTCACCGTCTCCCCACAGACAATACATCAAATACAACTGCAAATGGGCTTCAAACACAGGCATAATGAATTGGCCACATACTTAGGACTTGGAGCTGGGCTTGCAGCGCAAACTGAGTTTTATGTGTATTTTTCTCTACCACAGTTGGAGCATTTTCTTACAAGCCTCAGTGGAGATTCCAAAAGTCTTAGGGCATCAAAGTCTTCGGGACTTATATTGTTATTGTATGGCCCAGCAAGTCCATTCGTAGGTATCTACCCTAGACATTTGGAAACACGTGTGCCTGAAAGTCATGGCAACATTCTTCATAATAGCCTAAAACAGGAAACCCTACAAACGTCCATCAACTGGAAAATGGATAAACAAAATGTGGCATATCTCTACCATGGAATGCTACTCAGGAATAAGAAGGAGCGAGCTACTATGCATGCATGGCATGGGTGAACCTAAAAATAATTATGAAACGTTGCAGAAAAAGCCAGACAGAAAAGACTACATAATGTATGATTCCATTTATATGAAATTTCTAGAAAAGGAAAAATTAGAGTGTGCAGAAGCTGATTGGTGGTGGTTTGGGACTAGAGCTCTGAGCAGGACTGACAGCAAATGGGCCAGAAGAATGAGGGACAGTTCTAAAACTGGGTAGTGGTGATGGTTTCCTCATTGTGGAAATTTACTGAAATGTACTGACCTGTACACTTGCAGTGGGTACATTTCATGATACGTAAATTATATCTCAATAAACACACATGACAACTAAAAAACAAAATCCTCTGGGCTTCCATCTCTTCTTCCTTTCTTCCTTCCTTTCTTGCTTGTTTCTTCTCTCTCCCTGTCTCTCTCCATTCCTCTCCAAACATTTGCTAATCCTCAGAAATGTTGCTGGCCCTGTTCTGGGCACTGCAGTCATTCTTTTGTCCATTCACTCAGCAAGTATTTATGGAGCACCTACTATGTGCCAGGCACTGGTTGGGGGGTTGGGGATACAGTGGGGAATAAAATGAAGTCCTTGTCTTTATGAAGCATCCATTCCACTGGGATGTCCAGAAGCCATGGGTCTTTTGAACAGAGAAGGACCACAGAGGAATGGTATGCAGTCATTCTGGATAGAGATCAGGGCCTCAATGGAGTGAGGGAGTGAGCCCTGTGGCTACCTGTGGGAAGAACAGACTGAGGAATGAGTGGACCTCTAAGGTGGGGATTCACTCTGTGTGCTGGAGGAACAACAAGGAGGTGAGTGTGGCTGGAGAAGGGAGAGCATCATGAAGAGGGAAGGAGGCAGGTGCCAGATGGGGTGGGCCTCTTTTGCCATAGTAAGGACTTTGGGTTTTATTTTAAGAATAAGAAACCTTTATTTTAAGAATAAAAATAAGAATAGAAACTTCAGGATGGTTCAGAGCAGGATACGACCGCATCTGACTTCTATCTTAAAGGGGCTGCTGGGAACAGTACACAGAGGCCATTAGGAGGCTGATGCTTGGGTGGAAGAGGACGGTGGCTTGTGCTCAGCTGGCGGTGTGGCCCGGGTGAGATATGCTCAGAAATGAGATCTATTTTGAAGGTAGGCCTGACAGGATTAGAAACTGAAGAGCTTGGAGGCTAAAAAGAGCTAATAATGTAGTGGGGGAAACAGCTGTAAGGGTAATAGCCATAATGCACATTTACTGAGCATTTACTCTGCTAAATACATCTTTTAATCCTCACTATGGGGTCAATGTTATGATTATCACCATTTTACAAATGGGAATATTGAAACTCCCAGGAGATTAAGCAATCTGCCCAAGGTCAAGCCTCTAGTACGGTGGAGTTGGGCTTTGAACCCAGGCAGCACAGCTCAGACCATTTCGTTTTTTTTTCTCTTTTCTTTTTTAACATTTATTTATTTTTTGAGAGAGGGAGAGGAGAGAATGAGCAGGGGAGGGGCAGAGAGAGAAGGGACAGAGGATCCAAAGCAGGCTCTGGGCTGACATCCCAAAATGGGGCTGGAACTCACAAACTGTGAGATCATGACCTTAGCCAAAGTTGGATGTGTAACCAACTGAACCACCCAGGTGCCCCCAGACCCTACTTTCTTAACCACTCTGCCATACTAACTC
The DNA here is from genome assembly GCF_007474595.2 of Lynx canadensis. NCBI lineage: Eukaryota > Metazoa > Chordata > Mammalia > Carnivora > Felidae > Lynx > Lynx canadensis. The sequence goes on from NC_044318.1 coordinate 16,054,607, forward strand.
TGTGTGCTGAGGGTTAAAGTAGAAGCAAGTATGTCCCAGGTGTGTGGATGCAGGTTTGGATGAAAAAGACAGAGAGGGCTTCCTGGAGGGGGAGAACTTGGACTACAACTTGAGAAGAGAACAGGAGTTCTCCAGGGGACAAGGCATAGATGCTGTTCCAAGCAGGGGAGGAGCATGTGGAAAGTTACTGGGGCATGATCCAGTTTGGCATGCAACTAAAACAGCCTGTGATTCCACAGGGGCACCTGGTTGGCTCAGTCGGTTAAGCACCCAACTCTTGATTTCAGCTCAGGTCATGATCTCATGGTTCATGAGTTTAAGCCCTGTTGGGCTGTATGCTGACAGCACGGGTCCTGCTTGGGATTCTCTCTCCGCACCCCCCCCCCCCCAAATAAATACACTTAAAAAATAAAACAAAAAAGACCTATGATTCCACAAGGTTTGAGCATAGGACACAGGGGAAATGAGTTTGGAGAGTTAAGGCAGAAGGCAGATCCTCAAGGGCATCCTGTGTCTGGCCAAAGAGTTTGGAACTTCTGGGCAGCAGGTGTTTCCCAGGATAGTAGATGCATGGCACAGGTGCTAAGCAGAATTGTTATAGGTGATACACAGGCAAGCACTTTGATTTAAATGGTTGTAGATTTCTTATCTATCTATATTAGTGTGAATTAGAAACATATATCATTAGCTCATCAAATCTATGCTTTCACAGATAGTGCTTAAGATGTGAGAGAAGTTTTTAGAAACAGTTGATTGAAAGGAAGACGCCAGGTCATTAATAGAATAATTGGAAGATTATTCATGCTGTATTGTTTGCAATATCGAAAGATTAGGAACCACCTAATTGCTCATCAGTTGGAGACTGGTTGAAGAATGGGGAAAACAAACACAAAGCAGCCTTAAAAAATGAGGAAGTTTTTACATTATGATATAAAATAAGCACTAAGGTGTATTGTTAAGTCATAAAAGCAGTTGGAAGACCATTATGCCCCATATGCTTCATTTTTGTTTAAAAAGGGTATATATGTGTGCCTGTGTGTGTGTGTCTGTTTGCTTATATATTAGTAGACACACAAGAAACAGATACAGGTTGTCTTAGTTTGCTCAGTCAGCTGTAGCAAAATACCATAGACAGGGTGGCTTAAAAGCACAGAAATTTATTTCTCACAGTTCTGGAGGCTGGGAATTCTAAGATCAAGGTACAAGCATGGTTACGCTCCGGTGAAGGCTCTCTTCCTGGTTCATAGCTTGTGCCTTCTCACCATGTCCTCACAATCCAGAAGGGGTTAAGGAGCTCTCTGGGGTCTCTTTTATCAGGGCACCAATCCCATTCATGGAGACTCCACCCCCATGACCTAACTGCTTCCCAAAGGGCCCTGCCTTTTAACCATCCATTTGAGGTTAAGGTTCCAAATTGTGAATTTTGATGGAGGTTAAGATTCCAAATTGTGAATTTTGTTGGGGGACACAAACATTCAGACCATAGCAGTGGTGGTTGTGTCTGGGAAGCGGACCTGGGTGGAAGGAGAGGGTGGGAGAGTTTTTACCATGTTCCCTTTTATAATTTTTTAATTTTGCATTGAACCATACAAGCGCATGCAAAATACAGTTCAATTACTTAATATCAGTGCATGAAGGTCATATATATAGTGAAGATCATCATGGCAAAACATGCAAGTTGGGTGTCTGAGTCCCATAGGGAGGCAGTGGGGAGTCACAGAAGGACTGAGCAGGTGAGGAGAGTTTCATGATGGGTTTTACTGAGTAATCGGTTGTGTGTAATACTTGGCTTCATTTCTTTTCTTCCACCCCTTTTTACATTTATGTTCTCACTTTATTTTCATAAGAATCTTTTGGGCTGGGCCCCTCTGCAAAAGTAAGCACTGTTCATCAGAATACCTGTGACGCAGGCCTGAGCTACCCCAATTGTGTCCAAATGGTCTGAGCCATGGGCTACAATGACCCTGAGTGCTTCAGTGCCACACCTGGTACAGCTCCCCCTCTGCCTCTTACTTCCTGGATGAACCCAATCAAGTCATTTCCTTCTGTCTCTTGAGCCTGTTTTTTCTCTGTAGAGTTGAGATGACAATATTACCTCTGTACCAGAGATATCGTGGGAAAGAAAGAAGGTCACACATGCAAAGGGTTTAGCACAGTTCAAGGAAAAGATTAAGGATGCTTAATGCGCTGCCAGCATTAAAGTGCAGAGCCTGCTTGGGATTCTCTCTCTCTCTCTCTCTCTCTCTTTCTCTCTCTCTCTTTCTCTCTCTCTCTCTCTCTGCCTCTCCCCTGCTCACACTTGCTCACTCTCAAAATAAATAAACTTAAAAAAAAAAGAGAAACATTCCAACACTTACCATAGGTGCTATGGGGAATGTAAAGGAGCCTTATCCTTGTGGATTTTATAGTTTTGTTACAGAGCTCTAACATCCTCCTGAAAACAAAACATGAAACATGCAAAAAATAATAATAATAATAGGCAACACTGTGTACCGTTAGTGGAACATGAAGTTATTTCAGGAACTACACAACTATCAGATCACAAAGCACTTGCATTTCCCTTCTCGTATCTTCTCTGGTCTTCCTGGGGTCTCAAGGAGAATGTCTCAGTGAGTGCTGATTTGCCTTGAACACGCTTGTAACATTTGCCAGTCTCCCTCTATAACAGAGAGACAATTATACCTTTATACTTTATCCCTTTATCCCTTTTCCTATGGCATATTTACGACATTATTTATTCATGGTTTTTTTTATAATGGTATTGGATAAAAGATGAAGTCAGCTCTGGTGTTGATATCATTTGGGTATGGAAAAACATCATGAAGATGGGACCCAAATGACAGAAAGTGTGAGTGAGTAGTGATTCCAGAGGTGCTCGAAGAATGAGATTATGTAAATTCAGAGGATGGTCAGAGTTGCTGGAGTGGGTCAGGAAACATTTCCTGGAGGAAGTTGGGCATGATTTGGGGGTTAAAGGTGCAGAAAGAAAAGAGTTCTAGGGAAGGGAAGCAAGAGACATGGAATGCTTTCCCTAGACCTCCTGGGAATAGGCTTCTCACACTGGTCTCCCCGTCTGAATTCCAGTGTCTCTTCCTCAGTAGAAGTCTTTCATGACCTCACTCCAGACTGGCCCATTACTGCTGGAGCCTGCTCACCACACCTTGTTATACTGTAAGCTTTTCTAGAGCAGAAACTCTGCCCATTTTTGTTACTGGTGCATCCCTGGTGTCCAGTGGGATGTTTGGCACAAGGTAGGGACTCCAATCATTTATGTAACCAATCAGTCCATTAATTCATTCATTAATCGTTGTGTTTTCCACCAAAAGGCAAGGAAAAGAGAACTGGTCCCCAAGGGGTCCAAGGCTGTTGTCTAAAACTCCCCAATGCAAGTATAAAATGTCTTTGAGGCTTTCCTTTTATCTAAGAAGTGTACAAGCAGGTGGTATTCTGTGGCACCATAGATCTGTTTGCTTTAATCTAACAGTCATGTTTTCAGTTACTCATTGATGAAATAATTTAACTTTTTCCCCCTAAAACATGTTCTGGTAAATTGACTTTCTGAGAAGACACGCCATCTTCGTTCTGTGGCTTCAGCCACCCCCACTGCATGCCTTGTTTTGAGAAGCATGTCTTTGGAAGCCTTTTAAATTTCTTAGCACATTTCATAGCTGTGATGCTAGCTCACCCAGGGACAAAGTCAAGGTTGCCTCTGGATTCTTTGGGTCTCTTCTCCCATCCCTCTTTGTTTTCCCAATTTTGCCCACACTTTCTCCTGCTCTTACCCAGTTCTTTCATCTTGTTCCTCTGATGCACGACCTAAAAAGTGTAGGCTTTTAGGATTGATTCCTCCTATAGCCCAGAGACCCTCAAACTTGAATGTACATCAGAATTACCAGGAGAGGTGGGAGGGGGGTTGTAAAAACAGATCACCCATGTTTCTGATTCAGTAGGTCCCTGGGAGGCCTGAGATTTCGCATTCCTAACAAGTTCCCAGGTGATGCCCATGCTGCTGGCTCAGGGAGTACATCTGAGGACCATTGTTGTCATCTGGACCCTGTTTGCTTATCCAAAGAACCTGGGGGCTTAGAAGAACCCAGATATGTAGGCTTCCTCCCAGACCAAATGAATCAGAATCTTTAGAGGGGAGGCTGAGTCACTCCTGTGTTAAAGTTCCCTTGGGGGAGCTCCTGGGTGGCTCAGTCGGTTAAGTGGCTGACTTCATCTCAGGTCATGATCTCACGGTTTGTGAGTTCGAGCCCTGTATCAGGCTCTGAGCTGACAGGTCAGAGCCTGGAGCCTGCTTCAGATTCTGCATCTCCCTCTCTCTTTGTCCCTCCCCTACTCGTGCGCACTCTCTCTCTCTCTCAAAAATAAATAAACATTAAAGTTCCCTTGGAAATTGTAATGCTCTTTGTAAAGCCCAGAGAGGTTGTGATTTGTTCAAGGTCACACAGCACAATGATACAGAAGCAAGACTACAGCCCAGGACTCCTGGCTCTTAGAACAGCATCTTCTCCATACACTATTGTGTACCTGAAATTGCTAGACTCTTTCATATACATTAGCATATCTAACCCTTACTTTACAGATAGGGAACTGAGGCTCAGAGAGGTGAAGTCCCTTGCCTGAGTAGGTGCCAGTACCACCTGCGTTTATGTGCTGCCCTCTCTGAGGAGATTATGGGAAAGGCCTAGGCTCTGAAAGCAGAAACACCTGAACTTGCACTTTGGTTCCATCACTTGGTGGGACTTGGTGACCAGGTGAACTTGGGTAAATATCAACCCTTCTGTAAGCCTTAGCCTCTCTGTAAAATGGGGCTGTCTGTAAAATCTCACCCCACAGAAAGGCAATGCTCTGCTCTTACATGGCCCATGTCCGTCTCCATAATCTCACACACTGGCTTCCTCACAGCTCCAGTGATGTGTCCTCCTACGGCCCCTCAGAGACCATTCCGGCACCCCCCCCCCCCACCCTGGACCCAGAGATTCTAGAAGAAATTCCCCTCTGTCACTTTGCACGTCCAGAGTTAGAAGACAGCTGTTTTAAACTAACATTCACACATCATCTCATTTAATCCCTACAGCTGCACTCCAGGATAGACATCCCCTATCCCCATTTTCAGAGGGAGACACTGATACTTGGGGGTTGTACTGCTAACAAGGGGCCAGACCAGGAGCAGAATCCAGGATCGCCTGACTGCACAGACCATGCTCCTAACAGGCAAAATGACTACTATGTGCCAGCAAATTTGCTCACTTTCAAAGTAAGAGCACAACTCACTCTTTTGAAAAAATGTATTCATTTCCCAAACCAAAGCAGACAGCAGGAGGCTGGCATCTCCAGCTGCTGTTAGTGAGCAGAACTTGATGCCTTTGCCTCAGTGCCAGCCTTTTCCCCAGCCTCTGTCTCTATCCTTCAGGGCCAGCTCCTGGACACTAACAGCTCCAGTCTGGATGCTGGGGAGCCACTGCCAGGCTTTTAGAGGCTTGGAGTTTCTTGAAACCTCCTGGCTTCAAGGGCCACCTGTGTGGCTGGTGCCGTCCTCCCCTCTCCTGCCCTCCTGGAAAGCCCCAGTCTGTCAACTTCTTGCTTTGCTCTGTAATGCTTCCTCCACCCTTACTCATGCACTACCCTGAGGCCAGACTTTGAGGGAAAGTGGAGGTGACTGGGTGGGGGTTCTCTGCACCATCCAGGTGGGGCTTCTGGTGAAACCCTGTGCCCTTTAGACTTTGGGAAAGGAGTTTATTGTTTTGCAGCTAGAATTTCTTGTTCACCATTATTTTACTTCTCTTTCTCTTCTTCCTCCTTCCTTCCCCTCTCTCTGTCCTCCCTCCCTTTCTTCCTCCTTGAACCGAAATCAGTGACACACTGCTCATCCCTGATGGATCCCCTTGAACTTGGACTCGCATCAACGAGTCAGTCATTGGTGGGTTTAGCATTCCACTCAAGGTCTGAGAGCTCCAGAGCCTCTGGCCTGTCTCCTGGTAATATGCTAATACATTATCCTGCCTTGTGGTATTTGCTTTTGTATAAGAAGCTCAAAAAAAGTGGACCCTCTAGTGGCCTGTCAGATCTTCTTAACTGGCCAGTGAGGAGACTTACATTGAGGCAGGAAGGCATTCCATGGGGGTTCTCCAGTCACACCAGAAAGGTGACTCTGCCTCATAAAACTAACAGGAAAAAAAAAGTCACCGCTTTTATTTTTTCATTAACGTTTATTCATATTTTGAGAGACAGAGCAGAGCATAAGTGGGGGAGGGGAGAGAGAGGGAGACACAGAATCAGAAGCAGGCTCTAGGCTCTTAGCTGTCAGCACAGAGCCCGACATGGGGCTCGAACTCACAGACCATGAGATCATGACCTGAGCTGAAGTCGGACGCTCAAACGACTGAGCCACCCAGGCGCCCCCAAAAGTCACTGCTTTTAGAGCTGAAAGGAACCTCAGAGAAAATCTATTCCCTGGTGGCATTTTCCACATGTTGAAGGGGAAGCCTAGTAAGAAATTTGAATTCATGCCTTGTGATCCTCTCTGCAGGTCTCTGTGCATGACTGAGGTTAGAAGGTGACACTTGGTTTCTGTACCCTTGAGCCCCAGTGATAGAGGCCAGGAGGTTACTCCAGTTCTCTGGGGAACCTTGTCCTCCCTCCTTGCCCCATATTCAAAGGAGCTAGGAGGTAGGCAGAGTATCTCCTCCTGTCCCCCACTAAGCCCACTCTCCTGTACTAGACTGGGGGCTCTGGGGATCCCTGTCATGACTCCAGGAGGCTCTGGGGAGCGAGAGATGATCCCCTACCCTCCCCCCCACCCACACTCCCTCACGTGTTCCCCACTTCAGGGGAGAGAGAGGGAGAGGGAGATGGCAGTGACTGAGAGCTCCATCCAATGCCAAGCATTGATCTGGCTCTGGGCGTTGTCATGGCAACAGCTTTTCCACTTAGGGGGAGATCAGCTCACCACCATGAGGAGACAGGCCACTTTTCCCTCTCCTCAGCCTCCTAGCTCCCTGCCCTCAGCTATCCTAGTCACCTTTCCATCTGCTCTGGACAGTCATCCTGGGCTACCACCAGCCCTCTCCCTACCTTCACACTCCCCCACCCTTCCTCCTCCCCTCTTGTCATTCTCATCTCTCCTCTCCCTGCACTCTGCCCACTAGCTATCACCCCTGCAGTCCTTAGGGCCACCTGTCTCCTGGGCACACATAGAGATGCAGGGAGTGAGAGAGGATGGTGTCTCCCTCTGAGCCTGGATGCTTGAGGCAGCCTCTTCCTTCCAGCAAGCTGCTCTCCCCACTGCTCCCAGCCAGCAACCTTCTCCAGGGGAGCAGGCATGATTACTAAACCACTTTGTCTGCCTGAGAGAATCTGGAGAGAAAGGAGCACAGACTTACTGTCAGACCATCTTGGGTTCTTGTCCCTGCTCTGCCACTTACTAGCTTTGCATCTTCTGGCAAGAGATTCAGTTTCCTCAGCTAAAAAAGAAAATAATAGTATGATAACAGTAGCTACCTCAACAGGTGTTTGTGGGGTACAATGAGATGCCAGTAGCAGCTCACATTTGCTGAGCCCTGGCTATGTACCAGGCGCTATGCTAGGTGCCTTGTATATGTCACTCAGTCCTCTGAAATAGCCATATTTGCTGTCCCTACTTACAAATGAAAAGTTACAGCTTAGAAAGATCATGTAACTCACCAATGGTTACTAGCCTGGGAGTTGTGTGGGCAGTCTTTGATCCCAGTGAGACTGAAACCAGGGCTCTTGGTTCAAATTCTATGCTTTCTTGCACCTAGTATTAGGAATGTGGCAAGCAGATTGCCTGGCACACAGTAGGTGGTTGATATCTATCACACCCTACCCTGGAAGTCCATTAATTACATCATTTGTTATGCACCTAACATGTCCCAGGTGTTAGAAGTACAATGATAAATTACACACAGTCTTTGTCCTTGAAAGACTTAGGAGTCTATAGCAGGAGACAGTTGTGCAAATACCAGTGAAGTGGTATAGGGGTTTGAACCCAGGCTCTGGAGCCACTAAGTTTGAGTACAAATATCACCTGCCCAGGGTACCAGCTGAATGATCTTAGGCATGTCATTGCACCTTTCTGGATCCTTGTCTCCTCATCTATACAACGGGGCTTTGAATGGAACCTGCCTTAGAGCAAAAAAGGAAATGTACACATGACCCAGCACAAGGCCCAGGATAGACTAAATCCTCCATAAGAGGACAAAGTCAGTATTTTTATTAGCAGCTCAGTTACACTAGAACCAGGAGAAGGAAGTGGTCAGTACTCTTTGGAGGAATCAGGAAAGGCTACACGAGGTTGGGAGACTCTTGCAGAATCTTGGAGGAACCTGTTTGCCAGGCAGTCCAGGAAGAGCAGGTTATCTAAGGCATGAGATTCATCCGGAGCAAAGGCATGAGGCAGTCTAGTGTGTGTGTGAGGAAGGACACACAGTGTGACTAGCAATAGCAGCGTTTATGGAGTATTTACTCTGTGCCGGGCATCACTTTAGGTCAGTGGTTCTCCCTCCTGGCTGCACATTTAAAAAAAAAAAAAAAACCTGCAGAGGTTTGTGTTTGATCTGTTTTAATATGAATGCTGAGCCCTATCCCTAGAGATTCTTATTTAATTGGTCTGGGGTGGCTCAGCCATCAGCTCCTTTGGCGATGCAAATATGAATCCAGGATTGCAAAGCTCTGGTCTCTGTGTTTTAGAAGTATTAACTCATTTAATTTCCATGACAACGCTATGAAGTTGGTACAAGGCTCAGGAGAGAGTAAATAAATTTTCAAAAAAGTTGTAAAAGTTGAATCAAGGCAGATCTGACGCCAGTAGTCTCTTAACCACTATGCTGTGGATGGAGAGAAGGGTGTAAAAGGGGAAATCGGAGACAGCAAGATGGAAACGATGGTGGGTGGGGGCCAATAAGTTCCATTTGGGCAGCTACGCTGGTTGTCAGCTTTGTGTCCCCATCTCCTGTGGCACCAGGCATGGATGCCATTTTCTTACAAATATGTCCTGAATGTGCTTTAGGGATCAGGACGTAGGCTGCCTTGTCCTGTCCCTAGCCCCAGTCTTCACTAAGATGGACATTCAAGTCTGAACATCTATATGAACCACCACAGAATGGATCTTATTAAAATGCAGATTCTGGGCTGTGTGGGTGGCTCAGTGGGTCAAACATCTGACTCTTGATTTCAGCCCAGGTCATGATCTCATGGTTCCTGAGTTCGAGCCCTGCACTGGGCTCCTCATTGACAGCACAGGGCCTGTTTGCGATATTCTTTCTCTTTCTCTCTCTCTCTCTCTCTCTCTGCCTCTCCCCTGCTCACTCTATCTCTCTCAAATAAGTAAGTAAATAAATAAATATTGGACACAAAGCATTATAAGTTAATGTCTGTCTTCTAGACAAACTGTAAGCTCCAAGAGGGCAAAAGAGCATCTGTCTTATTCCCAGCTGAATCCTTAGTACTCAGCAGATAAACAAACAAACAAACAAACTTAAAAAAATGATAGAAGTTGTGCTAATCATCATTATCAAGAAAATCTGGGTTCTGTTCTTAGTGAAGAAGAAGAAAATGTCTATTGTGCAGGTAACTAGCAGCCCCTATGATGGTTTTCTTGGGCAAATGACTTCCACTCTTGGGCTCCATCTCTGCAAATATAAAATGAAGTTGGATTTACTGATCAAAGAGATTCCAAGGTAGTCAGATATCATGACTCTGTACCTAAACTTATTTATCAGTAATGTTCAGGGAAAGAGAAAGAGGCCTGGTCATTCCCCTCATGCAGTACTCCAGGTGTCCTCATTCTTAGGAAATGTCAGAATCTAGCTTGTGCCTGTCCCTCCATTCATCTAAACATGTATTACAAGTATTTTGAGTACCTGCTGTCTACTGAGTACTAAGGATTCAGCTGGGAATAAGACAGATGCTCTTCTTGCCCTCTTAGAGCTTACAGTTTGTCTAGAAGACAGACATTAACTAATAATGCTTTGTGTCCAATATGTTGTGTTCAAATGTTCAGTAAAGTGCTATAATGAAAGTGGATTACTACATGCATGCTATAAAGAAGATGTGGGGTATAGTTTAGATGGAGGAGGCAGAGAAAATCTCCCCAAGAATTTATTTTGAAGCTGAGACCAGAGGGAGAAGGAATCAGTTATGCAAAAAGTCAGAGGAAGTGCATTCCAGACACAGAGAACAGCAAGTTCAGACACAGGCCCTGAGGCAGGAAAGAGCTGGGCTCATTCTAGGAAATGAAAGATGGCCAGGGTATCCAACTGTTATCAGTGAGTAGGAGGCTGACATGGAATGAGAATGGAGTGGTCAGTAGATATCACAGCTTGTAGTACCACATAGGCTCTGGGAAGGATTTTGGATTTTATTCTAAGGACAAGGGGATGTCATTAATGTATTTTAGGCAGAGATGGAGCAACGCTGACATAATCAAATCTGCATCTTTATAGAACCTCTGGATGCTTTATGAATAAAAGATTTGGAGGGGGGCAGAGTGGAGGTGAAGAGCCCTTTAGGAGTCTATTGCATCTGTCAACAGGAGTTGAACAGGGCTTGGATGGGGAAGAAAAGTGATCTCACTAAGAGTTATCTGGTACATTCACCCAACCACCCACCCATCCATCCATGCATCAGTCCACTTAGCCATCAATCCATCCATCCGTCCATCCATGCATCTATCCATCCATCCGTTATCCGTCCATCCATCTATCCATCCATCCATTATCTGTCCATCCATCCATCCATCCATCCGTCTGTCTGTCTGCCCGTCTGTCCATCCATCCATCCACCCATCTGTCCATCCGTTCATCTACTTATCCATCCCATCCATCCATCCATGCACCTATCCATCCATCCATCCATCCATCCACTCACCTACCTGTTCAAGAAACATTTATAAAGTGTCTAAGTGCCAGATTCTACACTAGATGTGTTGGGTGAATAAGACGGCTTATTCCCTCCAGGAGTTCACAAGTTAAAAGGATAGAGAGAGACACATAAACAAATCTTACAGCTCAGCACAGGCCATAATAGCAGTGAGTTCGAAGAGGTGTGGAAAGAGACTCTTACTAGTGGTGATCTGTTTGCCTAGTGCCATTGGGAGGTGAAAAGCCACAATGTGATTCACAACCCCCGTTGCCAAGGGTGAGGACTTTTCTGGGCCATAGTAAAATAAACACATTTGAGGGAAACAGCAAGACAAGGGGAAGTTGACAGCCTTGGAATTTGACTTGAGAATAGACAAAAATCCCAGGGGAAGCTAGGAAGTAGACACATCCAGAACAGATTGAGCTTTCCCATGAATTTATCCTACAGGGTCTTTCTGCATGAGTTTGAAGCCTCCTTTTTGATGGCCCATTGGTAATTTATTGGCTGGACTCCAGTGGCTGTCAGTGAGAGCAAAGCTGGCTATCTCTGCTTTAGGCATCAAACAAACCCTTCGAACTAGGATGCCAGGGTTCTGGGAACAGAGAAACCATGGGGTCAAAACCAGAAGGGTTCAGATAGGTAGTACAGTATCATGGTCAAGGATGCAGGCTTTGCAACCCAACTGCCTGAATCCAAATTCTATCTCTACTTCCTGCTAGCTGTGTAACCTGGCAAGTTATTTAATGTCTTTGTGACTCAGTTTCCCATCTTGCAGGAGGAAAGAATTGTACCTTCCTTGTGAGGGTTCAAAGACAATATTGCTACAGTGCTTAGATCAGTGCCTACAACATGATAGACACTGTATGTGTATTTGTTAATAAAATCTGCCCTTACTTCTTTTGTTCAGCTCTGTAGACAGACTTTCAGGGTGAGACCATGTGCTCCAGGCTTCCAGGGGACTGGGACCTGGGAATTGCATCCCAGGGGTAACCATGGAATGTGCTGATGTCAGGTGTTGTATTGGGTCAGCCAGAAACCTGTACCTTTCTTCCATTAAACCAAAGCTCCTTGGAATGGTTGCCCTAATGACCTTACTTCCTATTCCTAGTACCTTGTTACTTATTCCCAAGACTGTCCTTCTGCCTGCCCCATGTTCCAGTAGGTAGAAAGTATACTGTAGTGCCACAAGCTTAGGTTTGGGAGTCAGACTTATTTCAAACCACTCAGCTGTGTGCCGGTAATTTAACTTCTCTGAGCCCAGTTGGTTTAACTTTAAAGTCATAAATAATGATGAGCTTGAGAAATCCTGGAATAAAGTAGTTGAAGCCCAAGTTCAACTGGGCCATAGTTAGTGGAGCAGACAAACTTGAGGGAATAGAAGCCATGGGGATCAGAAAGGCATGCAACAATGGTTGAGTGTGCTTACTGGAACCTGACCTCCTCCGCTCAAATCTTCCAATTTCCTCTTCTTTTATTCCATTTGGGTCTGGAAAGCCATGTGCTCAAAGTCATGGCTCCATAGCTGAGGCATCGCCAGTGTGTTCTCCTTTGACCATTAGTCCTGGACCTCAGAGCATCCTATCAAGCTCTTCTGACAGATGAAGGGTTGTCATCCTCCTTTAGATTTGGTAACTGGGACACTAAATTGTTAAGAACTTGGACCAAGCAGGTCCAGCTGGTACATTCTGCTACAAAGTCTACCCAATAAAGAGGCCCATTCTTGGAAAAGTGTGAAGTGGATGAATGCTTATATATTGGAGTTCACATCCCTTTGCCAAGTTTTTTTTTTTTTTAATGCAAGGTATATGTTGCAGAGAGAATATTGTCAGAATTTGGGGATCACTGTGAGCCAAGAGGAGGGATGATAGCCCATTTAAGGTTTATAATTAATAATTTCAACCAATTTCTTTGAAGTTCCAGCCTCTAAGTAACCCTGGGTTCCAATCCCTGCTCTATGACATGTTCCAGCTATGTGATCTTGGATGCATTTCTTAAACTTGTCTATATTTTCCTTGTCTGTAAATGAGCTTGATTAATATTAATACCTTCCTCATAGAGTTGAGGTGAGGAGCTAAACTTGTTTGCCTTTCTCAGAATTCCTAGCCCAATTCCTTGAACTCCGTAGAAACTCAGTTAATGCTGTGTCCTTTGAAACAGCCACATGTACCACCTCCAGACTTACCTGTTGACAGTAGCAGGTGATGAACATCTTTGTTTAATTCAGTTACAGATTCTCCTCCTTGCCCCAGGCACATAAGCACAGCATATTAATATGACCCCTAGCTGTTTTTAAGGTTTTGCTTGGCTTGGCTGGGGCTGGGGTTGTGGAGGAGTCCATTCATCAGTGGTTAGGAGAGTCTTCTGCAGACAGACCTGTATGGTGAAACTTTTACAAATTCAGTTACCAGCTGAGCAGTGAAGGCAGCTGTGTTTAGACAAGTCTTAGTTTGAACATACTCCCTGTCTTCCACTGTCTGTTTGCTTCTGAGTGGCTTCCCCCATGACCTGACTCTTCTTCCCAGAAATGAGTTGTATAAATTGGCCTTTGGGAATTAGGCAAACCTGAATTTGAATATTGTCCCTGGCATCTACTATCACATCTCACTGATTCTAAGATGGCTTTGGTTATAAAACACACCATTTTTTATATATCACCAAGCTGCCTCTAAACTATGACATGCCATTTAATTATAAAACACGTTAGTACTTTAGGTATCCTTAAATGTGAAAAAAAATGTGCTTTTTAGAGTCATTTTCCCTTTCTGAGGAACAAGGTGAGGAAAGTACCTCCCATATGCAAGCCCCTTAAGTCATAATACAATTTCATCTCATCTTCAAAGTGTGAAAACTAATACAGGGGAACCTCATTTAAGTAGAGTCAGAGGCTAGAAGAGGGAGCCATACCACTCAATGTCAATTATAGGGAGAATTGTCAATTATAGACTCCAATAGAACAATTCTCAATAGGAAAGAATCATTAATTGCAAACCCCAACAGGAAAAGAAGTCCATCTCCTACCAGAAATTGACCACCCCTATGACTCAGCCAATGAGAAACCATCATCACCCTGAACTCCTGTCCTGCTTTTCTCCAAGGGACTTCCCTTCAAAACAATCCCTCCCAGCCTCCTCCTTCTTCTCCGTAAAATAAAGTTTCCTCTCCTTTGTTTGTTAGTCTTGTCTGTGGTTTTGTGTAACTTGCATGTCCCAAATTACAATTTTCTGCTATTCCCAAATAAACCCATTTTTGCTGGTAAAATAACTTACTTTTAAGGTTAACAATAGGATCACTGTGGGGTAAGTATTATCATCACCATCCCTACTTTACAGAATAAGAAATTGAGGCTCAGAGAAGTTTGGGTTTTCCTAAAGATGTGTAACTCATGACTGACCAAACTTGGAATGCTCCAACATGTTGCCTTCTCTGGGCCGCTTAGTAGTGAGTTCCTCATCACTGAGGGTAATCAAATATATGGTGGATGACCACATGTTGGCAAAGTTGGAGAGGAATTCTAATCAACAGATGACTGGTACAGTCCTCTATGTACTTGTAAAATACATGCACGAATCCCTATTTCACAAAGGGAGAAACAACCTCACAGAGTTTAAGTGACTAATGCAAGTAAATGAACCAGCTGGGACTTGAACCCGGACCTGTCTGGCTCCAGAATCCTTCTTTCACAGAGTCTTTCACAGAGTCTGCTGGGAGGAGTAGAGGAGTTGAAGCAGACAGTAAGTAAGTAGACAATTAAATAGGCAGAATTGTTACAAACATAATTGTAAAAGCTGCGAAGGAAACAAACTGGGTGATACAATGAAGTAGAAATAGGTGGAGAAAAGTCTCTCTCAATGGAGAGTGACCAGGAAAGGACTCTCAGAAGAGACAGAAACATCGAACCTTCACACCATCCTGGTTTGAGGATTAAATCTGGTAATTTATGCAATGTACTCAGCGTATTTGGAATCTAGGAACTGCCCAATAATTGGTAGCTATTATTAAGAAAAGTAAAATATTTCCTCAGAGATCATTGTGGAATCAGAGGGGCAGCATGCTCTGTCTCACCTCCAAAATCTAGATCTTTTCTCTCATGGAATAGGAGGGAAGAAGACAGTTTGGGGAAATGAGAGGCTTGGCAGATGGTCCTTGGTAGGCTCAAGGCTACAGCTCCCACGGGCAGTTGTCTCATTCAGTGCTTGGTGACTCCCCTGCAGAGTGGAGAATGCCAAGGGGCTAAGAGTCATCTCTGCCCACCATCCAGTAGCTGTGTGACCTTGGGCAAGTCACATCTTCTAAGCATCTATAAAATTAAGGTTTGGGTCTTCAAAATGAAGTTCCCTTCTAGTTCTTTCTAATTCTGAACACCTCCTTCTTTTTCTGCAGACGTGTTCCCACAGTGCCCTCTTTTGGCCATTTAGTAGAGAACAGGGACTGTACATCCTCAGGAAGATAGGTGCTCACTATTAGGAAGGAGCCTGGGGAAACTTGGCCTGCTAACTACTCCCCTGTGGAAGATTTAGAAGCTTTAGGGGCACATACAGGTCAGTACACCAGGATAAGAGTCAGGAAATCTGACTTCCCACAATCACAGATTTTGGGGAAGTAAAACTTAAAGACTATTTATTGCAACAACAGCAACGTTAGCTAACATTTGTTTAGTGCTAAACATTTACCAGGCATGGACTAGATACTATATGTAAAGTGGTGAGTATAACAGGAACAGGGCCTGCTTGAAAAGAGGCAACATTGCATTATACCCAAAGGATGAGCTCTTGCCCATCCTTTGGTTGGGCAGAGATTATGACAGCAAAACAGAGCATTGTGCAGAGGGCCTGAAGGAGTATTCAAAGAGCCAAAAGAAGCTGTGTCAATAGTGACTAGATACTGGAGGCTAAAGCATCTTGTAATGTTAAAAACATGTCTGGTCAAAGTACAGCCACCTTGGAAAATTTCTTGACAGTATCTACTAAAACTGAGTATACACACATCACCAGAAATAGGTACCTGTGCTCACTGACAGGCATGTACAAGAAAGCAGGATGCCTCACAATAGCTGAAACAAGCCATATGTCCACCAGCAATAGAAAGAATCAATAAATTAGGTCATATTCTTCTAATAGAATAATGTCAGCAGTCAGAATCATCAAACTGTAATTAAACACAACATGGGTGAAGTTCACAGAGATAACAGACATAAGCAGTCAGGCTCATGTTGGGCTCTGAATTGAGCATGGAGCCTGCTTGATATTCTCTCTCTCTCTCTCTCTCTCTCTCTCTCTCTCTCTCCCCCCCCCTCCCTCCCTCCCTCTCTCTCTCCCTCTCTGTTTCTCTCCCTCGCTCCCTCCCTCTCCCTACCACCCTGCTCACACACACACACACACACACTCTCTCTCTCTCTCAAAAAAAAAAAGAGGGGTGCCTGGGTTGCTCAGTAGATTAAGCATTAGACTTTGGCTTACATCCTGATCTCATGGTTTGTGACTTTGAGCCCGGCCTCATGCTCTCTGCTGTCAGCACAGAACCTGCTTCAGATTCTCTCTCTCTCTCTCTCTCTCTCTCTCTCTCTCTCAAAAATAAATAAACATTTAAAAAAGTTAAAAAAAATAAAAGTCAAGCTAAAAAGTTAATATGTGATTCCTCTTTTATAAATATAAATATAAATGTATATATATACATATATATTTATATATAAATAAAACAAAGTTCCTTGGTGCTAGTAGCTGGGATAGTGGTTGCCTTTGAAAGGTATTGTAACTGGACGGCACGAAGGAGGCTTTTTAGGAAGTGGGTACTGTTCTATTTCTTTAACTGGGTACTGGTTATAGGGGGGTGTTCCTTTTGTTAAAATTCATCAAGTCATATACATGAATGCATGATACGTGTATTATGCTCCAATAAAATACAGTAAAAGCACTATTGTGGCTACAAAGTGACATTACCTTTTTTTTTTTTTTTTTTTTTTTTTTTTTTATCACAGTCACATTGCTGTTACCATCAGCAGGAGCAACACAGCCACAAATATTTTGAGGACGAGGCCCTAAGTGCTACTTTTCCACCTGAGAAATTGCAACCAGAGGGGAACACTTGACAAGGTTACCAGTTCCACTGAGTTCCTGGAGAGCGAAAAAAAGACTGACAAAGGAACTGGCACACCAAGCTTTTCAGAAAAGTGCTTGAGGAACAAGGGAGGGAGAGTTTGCTCCCCAGTCATCTCTTGAGTTCTGAGCTGCCTCCTGCTTGGCAGTTCAGAACCAGAGAGGCACTCTCCTGGGTTCTGAGCAATCCGAGGGTGTTGAGGCTGAGTTTATCAATGGGAATCTGCCTTGAGACAGTCTCAGGCTGGATAAAAGAGGGCCGTGCTGAGGCCAGAAGGTTTGACAGCCACAACCTGTCAATGACAGGGCCATAGACCATTAAGTGTAGTGGAGGGGATGTTACTATCTTAATTTACAGATGGCCCAAGAGAAGTTAAGTGGCATTCTTAAACTCTCACATCAGCAGAAGTCAGACTGAAACAGGAATTTCTTACTTCCTGGTTCAGTGCACTCTGCGCACCAGTTTTCTTGTGGACATTAAAGAGGGTAGGATTAGATCATCTGTAAATCTCCTCTGGGTCTCCTAGTTTCTGTGACTCTTATGAGTTCCTGTTGCGTGTGGAAGGAGCTTGAGGATGTCTCAGGAAAAGTGGTTTTTATATCATTTAGCCTTGCCACAGTTAATTAGTGGCTGCCACCACACACGCAGACTTACACACATGTACACATACATGCACACACACATGTAAATACACATGCATAGATCTTGCTATGATTCTGAAGTAGGTTTTCAGTCATCATTGTAGAACATCACTGGTCATGCAGGAAGGCTGTGTGGCATAAAGAAGAGCATATATTTTAAATTTAAGCAAATCTGAGTTCCAGTCTTGGAGTATGTCACCTCACTGTGCAGTCTGAGCGAGTTATCTAGTGTTCCTTAATCACACCTTCTTTATCTATAAAATGTGAAATTTGAAGTGCTGACTGACCTATGTGCACTGAATAGATGACAGGCATTTGCTATTGATATGATATTGAGGAGTGTCTTAAACTCCTATGCCTCAGTTTTTTCTTTTGTGAAGTGGGAATAACATCACCTTTCTCAAAGGATTATTGTGAGGATTAAGTTGGATAAAAAAATGTAAAATGTTTGGTGCACTGGTTTATACATATTAAGTGTTCATGAAGTATTTTTCTATGTGCCAAGGAAGGAGATGGGTTCCTTCCACTTGCTCCGAGGAGTCCTGTTTCTGGCAAACACAAAGATTCTAAGAAATGGTCTCCTTTTGGTCACATCTAGGCAGTAAGAGGACAAATGAAGAGAGGTAAGAAGCAGCTTGATACATTACAGTGGGAAAAATAGCAGGTGATGACGATAATCATGATAGTGCTGATGTTATCATCTGTGTGATGCTTCATGTGTTGCAAAGTGACTTCACATCCTTTATCTCCTTTATTTCTCTAGCAACCAGCTACTCCCATGGTGAAGTGTGAGGAGTGGGAGTGCTTGCATGGGTATTTTGGGACCCAGAGCCTAAGGGTTCTGCCCTTTAAAACTGTAGCTCTTCTCAATGAATTTGGAGCTAGGTTTCAGCATTGCAATAAAATATGTACAACCAGACCCGTCCTTTCCTTGTGAACACAAATCACAATATAAAGCATTTTATGGAACGAAACTTAATTCCTCTCTCAGACAGGGAACTCTGTGGACAGATCCTTCCCTCTTCTCTCAGGCCGAGTGGAGTTCTTGTCCCTTCTCCACATCTTGCAGCAGTGTCTATCTTGGTCTCACACTACTGAGCTTTGGCTGCCTCGAATTTGTATGCCCTGGTTTCCCAAGCAGACCTGAAGCTTCTGGAGAGCAGGGCTGCCCTTACCTCTTTGAATCCTCCACCTGCTGCTTCTAGGTGCTCCCCTAGGACAGAGATGCCACCTTCCCTGAATGTGAGTCAGGTCCTTTCTCACTGTTTCTGTCATCCTTCTGGTCCAGATCTTCCAGATGCTGGATCCAGAGCCTATTTTCACTGTGCCCCCTGGTTTGGACTTCTTGTCCTGGTGCTCAGCTGGGTAGGACTAGGGGATAGAGGAGAGGAAAGCTAAATGGGAGAGGAGACATGGGTGGAGTCTTGGCCTTGGGGAGTGGGATTCAAGTCCTGTATTTTATAGGAACATACGTATATGTTTATGTATCTGTGAGTGAGTGTGTGTGTGTGTGTTTGTGTGTGTATGTAGCATAGGATATGAGTGTCCCTGTGTTTTATTCTATACTAAAGTGTATGTGTCAGCATCTAAATGGCCATGCATAGGTTAGTGTGCATGTTAGCACCTGTGCATCTGTGAATGTCAAAGCCTGTGTATGTGTGAGAGCCTCTGTTAACAAATTATATGTCCACACATGTCACTACACATGTATGTGTTCCCATGTGCCTGTATACAAGTGGGTGCATGTATGTATGGTGGTACATGTATGAAAATGAGTGCCTCTGTGTGTGTAGGGGGGCTTTGTGTATAAATGGAGGCAGAATACAGTGTCTGTTAAAAGTATATCCTCCAAATTTTGGCTACCTAGGCCTAAGCCCTGAATTCAGCATTGAAAAGCTATAGGTCCTTGAGTGAATAATTGCCTTCTTTAAGTCTTGCCTAACTCATCTCTAAACTAGGGATAATAGTACCTACCTTCAATATCTAATGTGAGGGTGGAATGATGAAATGTCCATAATGCACTTAGAATAATGCCTGGTGCATAGGATGTGCTAAAAATATTGACTGTTACTAAGTTATTCATGACAATAAATATGTAAGTGACTGGGCTTGAGGGCCCAGGTGAGGATCTATGTGTGGAAATGTGTCTTTGGGCACCTGAGGTTGATATGTGTATCTGTTAGAATGTGTATGTTGGTATGGGTATATAAGCCCTGTACCTGAGGGTCAGCGGGTATGCATGCTTGAGTGTGACCTGCCTGTGAGTGCCTCTTTGTGTGCTTGTGTTCCACCAAATTGTGAACCTCTAAGGTCAGGGACTGTGATTCATTCATTATTTTACCTAGGCCCTTGGATCTGGGACATAGCAGTTGCTCAGCAGATTAGTGTTGATCAGATGAATAAAGTAGGCTGGACATTCAGAGATTGTTATTCATTTAGTATACCCATTTGTGGAAAACAAAAAGCTGTTACTAGCTAGACAGATGACAGATATATAGGTAGATATATGGGGGGCAGGTAGAGTAGGAGAGTTTGTGATAGCTAGCTAGCCAGCCAGCTAGATTCATAGACAGATAGACAAATAGCCAGGGTTGACTTTTGTTAAGTAGAATCCCATGTACTTTACACTGGAAGAGTTATTAGAGGTGATGTGTCCCAGGAAGTTACAGAACTTTGTCTTTGGTAACCCTGTGGGTTATGATGGAGTTTCTTTGATGGCCCAGAATCAAAGAGGAAGAGGGAATCACAGACAGGAGAGTTAAGCCCCTTACCTAACATCAACAAGAGTCTATTAGCATTTAATGTCTGCCTATTGGATGCTCATGTAGATTTGTATTTAAAGAAAGAGTTCCACTCTAAATGTTAGAGAATCTTGTTCTAGCCCAGCCCTTTTATTCTACAGAAGGAAGAAGATGAGCCTCAGAGAAAGGAAAAGGTTAGGACCTTCTGACCTCTCTTTCAGGTGCATTCTCAGTGCACCTCCTCCCTTGAAATGTAGTACCTATGAATTCTCTGAATTACCGGGAAACAGAAGCAATTCCTCCCAAGAAATTCCCCTTTAAAGAAGCCACTATTATAGTAGTAACATCCTTTTGAGATGTCAATCCAGGAAACACTGCCCTGTGTTTGAGACCTGCCCCTTCTTGTAAGCCCCCTTGGCTATGTTTGCATTAGATAAGACCACTCACCTGGCCTCAGATGTTTGGACCAAGGGAAGCACTCTGACTGAAACAGGGAAATCACATTACCCCTGGTACAATTTGGATGTAGGGTACCAAGTGCTAGTTGGTCTCTGTGGTCCCTGAATTAGTAAGTGAGGTGAAGCTGCAATGTCCATATTTAATTCAGACATGGTAAATGAACAGGAAAAGCTAGTTTCAGGACAGGGGGGAATAAAGGAGACACCCAAAGATGTAAAGGCTGTGTGGTTTCAGGAAGAATGGCCGATGGAAAGACAAACTTTGGTTTCTGGTGGTTTTTCTCATATAGCCAGGTTGTATCTTCTGTTCTTGGACTTTTTGCTCTTGTATCCTTATAATTGATTCTCCTTTTGCCTGATTTGATTGGATTGGGTTTCTATTTCTTGCAAACACACTACCTCTGAACTTGAGAGCACTTTGGAAAGTCTTCTCCTGGCAGATAAACAGGCTCCATCCACCCCACCCTGCCCGTGGCTTGGCCCTGATCTGATCATTTTTCCCTGAGGCCAACTTGGAGGGGCCCTGTGTGTAGCTGCAGGAAAGGGAAGCCTTCTCTGTTTGTGGTATCTTTGTGGAGTGTTTTGTGAGAGCCCATTAGAGGTCTCAAGAAAGGGACTTCACTCATCCCCCAGGTACTGCTGCTATATCCCCATGGCAGGGTCGACACCCTGGGGACTGCTGGGACTTCATAAGCACACCACTATTCAGAGCTAGAGTTGTACTCTGGAGTGACAGCATCTCAGCATCCAAACCAAGAAATCCCTCCAGCATTTGGGTCCCAGGGTAGGTTTTTGCTTAGCCCTAGGCACGTCAAAGCATGTCTACGGCATGGTGGGGGACAGAGGAGCAATGGGACCCAGTCTTCTCTGGAGTAGAGTCTCCAAAAGTGGACCCTTTACAATTATTCCCATGGCGACTGTTGAGATCATGATGGAAATATATCAGAGGACACGGGTGAAAGCAAGGATCAGTCTGTTCAATTCATCAGCAGTAAGAACAAGGGGTACTTGGGAAGGAACTGTGGGGAAGTGCCTTCTTTACAAACCCATCCCCCTCCTCTTCCCCCCAGTGACACAGCCCATCTTCCCTGGAGTTATAGACATGCTACATTTCTAGTAAAGGCTGGAGCCACAGAGGCATGTAGCAAGTCTGACCTTGAGATCCTGCTAATAAATGAGGAAGTCAGGCCAGGCCAGGCCAACAGAGCCCCCACTGTGAGAAAAAGAGGAATATAAAGGCACAGAGAGTGTTGAACAAGGAAAAACTCTTCTGTCTCCCAAAATCTAGCCTGTCCTGGAGTGTGTGAACACCAAGACTGTCTATGTGATTCAGAGAGAGAACCAGCGTAGCCAAAAGGTAACCGGAAGCCATCGCCAGAGGGAAGAACACGAGCTTTAAGGCCACGTGCCCAGCTGAGGTCTCAGAACAGCCCAGCCAGAAGGACAGGCAGGAGAAGCATGGGCCAGGCCACCAGGAACCCTGAAATGGAAGAGAGATGCCTGTCAAGTGTTGGCTTTGGAGCTCAACAGCCAAAGCAAGCTTTCCTCTCTATCCTCTGCCTTACAAGGACAAGACAAAGTATATTAATATCTGTTCTAGGTTATAGCCCCTGGAAAATGGCAAAGGGGTCATATGGTAGAGGCAAAGCTATCAAATCATCACTTTTTCATATTCCTTTGGGCACATTGGAAGGCATTTTACTTCCATCCTCCTTTTCAGGAAGGTGGGACCATGTGATTGAATCTGGCCAGTGGAATATAGGTAAAAATCATATATGCTGTTTCTAGGCATGGTCCTTAAAACCTCCTACATGATTTTATATGTTCTCTCATCCACATCCAGGCACCAGAAGCCAAGACGCCAGCAGAGGACTTGCTGGGGATAGTGGAGTTGCCAGAAGTTACCAGAAGGTAAGAGCCTGAGTTCCTAATGATTGCAAAGCACAGAACTGTATCCCCCCAGTGATCTAGTGGGAAATAAACTATTGTGTAAAGGCACAATAAGTTGAGGATTGTCACAGCAGCTAACATTACTTACTCTAATACTAAAGAAGTAGAAAGACAACAGAGGTTACAAAGCCTCTGAGGCCTATTTAGCTTAGAATCCTAGCTCTACAACTAATTGTGTAGGCCCAGTTCCTGAGTCTCTCCATGCCTGAGTTCATCTGTATGCACAACAGAAATATCACTAGCAGCTATTACCTCATGGGATTTTTTAAGGTTAAAGTGAGTAAATTCATATCAAGCATTTAGAACAGTGCCTGATACATGGTAAACGCCGTATAAGTACTGGTTTTGAAAATTAGACCCTAAGATGTGGGAAGGTTGGGGTCATATCTCCTCTGAAAGTTACCATACACTCAGTGTTAATGAAAGACATGGATCCTAGATGATAGTTGCCTTATACTGGGGGGCCTGGGAGAGGCATGTGTACCCCTTCCCACCACAAGATTATAACTTCTCCCCGTCCCACAAATTTCAAAGTAACTTGCTAATGTCCTAGAAGGGAGGGTGGTGAAGAATATCACAATTTTCAGAAATATTAGTGTATGACAACCAGTTTGCAATTATGAAACAGGCTGAAGTTCAATTAATTCTAAAACATCAGAAATGTTTGTGGGAGATAGCAAACAATGAATGCCATAAGTGCCCTCTTGTGGCAGTCTCATACCACATAAGATTGATCCCTTCCTCTTCCAGAAGGCTCCAGAACCCATTGCCCACCCTAGAAATTAGTCAGTCTGGCAGACTCTACTGGGAAGCCAGGTTGCTCCAGGCACTGTGCTTACCTGAAGTACTGGAAGAAATGAATGAGACTTGAGGTCTGCTCTCAAGCTGCCTTTAGCCTGAGCTCCAACCCCTCTCTCTGATGAGCACTACTTTTCTGAATGTTGTCTGAATATTAGCATTAAGCAAGCTGTCTTGAGCTTATCTGGAAACTTTTAGACTGTTACCTAGCTGGGTAATTAAGGGTAGAAAGAACTTTTTCATGTCTGGGTTCACCAATATAGGTCATTTGTGTGTTGGGGAAGGGCGGGGCAGTAAAATCTTAATAGCATTGCTTTCCCTTTGGCCCAAAATACATTTCTTGGATTGGTCTCCCTGTTGAACTGCAGTTCATCCACAAAAACCCCATTCAGATATTGCCACCTGCTGAAATTCTTGCCTGACCTTATCTAATGCAGTTAATTTACTCTTCTTTGTTCTCCTTCTGCACTACTTGTTTGTGATTTATTTGCTTATTGACTGTCTCATTTTTGCAGTTGTTGTTCATTCTGCCTATAGGGCTGTTCCTTTATTATTTATAAACCTGGCTTCTTTTTTTATTTGGTTCAAATATCACCTTCTGTGGACATTTTTTTGTCCATTTACCTATTCTGGTATTTATTTTTCCTTCCTGCCTTATTAATAGAACCATTAAACATTGGTTAGGGACACGGCTACCCAGCATGAAGATTACATTTCCCAGCTTCCTTTGCAACCAGGTGTGACTAAGCAGTGGCCAGTGAAATATAAGTGGAAGTATAAGGTGCCAGCTTCCAGGAATGTTCCTTAACACTCAGTGATTTCTTCTATATTCCCTCCATCCTGCTGACTAGATGATGATTGGAGCTCTGGTTGCCATCTTGGACCATGAGGATGAAGAATGTGGAGGGGTGAGCTGAAAAGAACTTGGATTCTTCATGACCTTGTGGTGCTACTCTGCTAGTCCTGGATTGCTTGCATCTAGACTTCATTTACATGTGAGTAAAATAAACAACTATCTTATTTAAGACGCTGTTACCCATGCTGGTAACTTTCTATCACATCACCCTCTTTTCTTAATTATCTCGCTAACTTTTTATTGCCTTTTCCCACACTGTAATATAAGCTCCATGAGGGCAGGCACCTGTCCTGTCCTGTTCATTATTATATCTTCAGCATGTAAAACAACACCTGGCACATGGTAGGCAGGTACCAGGTATTGTGATACATACTTGCTGTTAAACTACTGGCTCCTGTGCTACACTGCGAGCCAGACGTGGGACTGATTCATTTCCATGTCCACAGTTGTCAGCACAGGCTAACTCAATGTGCACCGAATTGAAGAGGGGGGAGAGAGGGTTGGGAGGAAGGGCAGGGAGATAGGAGAAAACGATGTACCTGCAGTGCTGGGGGTTCCATTCGTGACACCAAGAGATGGAGCACCTGGGGACAAGAGCAGAGGTGAAGGTTTCCTCAGTCATGTGCCAGGGACTGTGGCACTGTGGCTGTAGCTGCTCCAAGTTCTTCTGGACCTGGTCACCACAGCCATCGACAGCCCACATTGTTGAGACATCTGTTGTTTAGCAGTTCCCTTTCTAAGCACATTTCATGCATTTGAAACTTAATTCTTCCAGCAGAGGGATTGTATCCCCATTCAACAGATGAGAAGACTGAGGCTCAGTTGCCCAAGGCCAAGTTGACCTTGTTGTAGGTAGCAAAGCTGGGATTTGAACTCTAGTCTATCTGATTCCAAAATGAAAGCTGCTAACCTTCCAACTACGCTGTGGTACCACATGAAGCTTTTCAAGTTGAGGCCTCAGTAAAGAGGCAGGACAGTTCAAGGCAGAGCCTTCTTTACAAGATAGCCTCAGTTTATTCACCTGGAGAATGGAAGCAGTAATAGTGGTTACCTCCTTAAGTTGCTGTGAGCATTCCATGTGACAGTGCATATAAATGTTTTGCCTGGTGCCTGCCACGTGTGTTATTATTATTACTGTTGTTGTTGTTATTAACATTACTGTGTCCTAATTTTTTTAGGACAAAAAAAAATTGCTTTCAGTCTTCTAGGTTTTTTGACTCCTCCTTTCCAGGGGTAATAAAAACCATAACAGTACTGCTAACCCATGGGTAGGATGGGTGAAAATTTGTGGAACATTTGAAAAGCTTCCCCTACATCATGCCCCAGAATATTATAACTAGAATTTTAAAAACATAGTCATTCACCAGAAAACAAAGTTGGGTTAGGACTTAGACTTCACCCAAAAGGGGCTGAGGTAAGAGGACCTGGCAGGAGGAAAAAGGGAAAGGACACAGCCTTGGAATCAGTCTGAGCTGGGTACAGTTCTAACTCCCACTGCTCATGAGCTGAATGATTTGGGGTGAGCCACTTAATCTCTCTGAGCTCTGATTTCTCGCCTATAAAATGGATGCAGTCAGGAGGATGAAGTTAGAATATGGATACTGAGAGCTTAGCCTGGTCTCTAGCACACAGGAGGCCCAGCACAAGTGGCAAGTGCTATTATTATTACCAATGACCTTATGTAAAGATAGATTCACTGGTGGTGGGGGGGGGCACAGTGAAGAGGCTAAAAAGGCTCTAGGTTGTTATGATGGTGACGCCAGTTATCTGTGGTTAACTGTCAGCACTTGACCAGCTGGCCTTCCCGCCAGAAGTTGGCCACTTACCTTTCCGAGTGATGGGTCCCAAATCTAGAACCTGGGCTGGGTTAATAGCCACTACTTTGCTACGGAGGTGACTTCTTGAGCAAGACTGTGGGATGGAGAAATCTCATTATACCAACATTTAAAGGCACAGTTGCTATCCAGGCTGCCCCTGCAATGGGCATATCTGGCCCAAGGATGGGACCCCACCCACCCTATGGCCCTAACTCTGAGGCTGTGTTTTTCTTAGTCTAGAGAATCCTCACTGTGATGTCACACAAACCCAAGTTTGAATCTCATCTCCACTCCCTTTAGTTTTCTAATTTGGGACTAATGACTTCACCTCCCTACTACTATTAAATATACCTTCCTGGTTGTGAAGATTAAGATGAGTGTGTCTACAACACAGAGACAC
The DNA here is from genome assembly GCF_007474595.2 of Lynx canadensis. Taxonomy (NCBI): domain Eukaryota; kingdom Metazoa; phylum Chordata; class Mammalia; order Carnivora; family Felidae; genus Lynx; species Lynx canadensis. The sequence goes on from NC_044318.1 coordinate 16,081,248, forward strand.
ATAGAAAGCACCCACCAAATGCTAACTACTAGCAGGCACTGCCAAATCGGGGTTAAAAGCATGGACGATGGAGGTACGTCCCAGCTCTGATGCTTTCTAGCTGTGTTGCCCTTGGGCAAAAGACCTGAAGCTCAGGTTCCTCACTGTACAATGAGGTCAATAAAGAATCTATGTGAAGGGCTGTTATGAGAATTAAATTAGACAAGGCATATGAAAGTTTTAGTGTAATTCCTGACAAGGAGTAAGCACTAAAAAAGTCAATTATGAAATCATTCACAATATGTCTTGTGCCAAGGAAACCTCATCAACAGTCTCCTTCATCTGTTCTGCTTTCTAGGGACACAATAATTGCCTACACATGGGCTTTTTGGAGGCTGAATGTCCATCCATTCATCCTTCTTTCTTTCTTCTCTTCCTTCTCTCTTCCCCTCCCTCCCTTCCTTCTTTCCATCCATTCATAAATCCAATAAATCCATACGGAGAGCCTACTAGGTATTAGGCCCCCTGTCAAGCTCTGAATAGTTCACTCTAAAGTGATACTCACCGGCTGGCACTGTTCATTAAGGGAATCGCAGAGATGAATCTCACAATGCAGAAAAACTAGGTCATAATTTCCAGCAAACATGAACATCTGAACTGAGAACCGACTTTCTGAGGACACCCCATTCTCCTCCACATGGATGGTGGAGTCACGTTGATTTGGACAGCTGGAGGGCGACAGGGTGAGGGTCTACATTCTAGAGCAATTCAGGGGACCTGAGGCCCTTGGCTGTATCTGTAATCTGTATCCAGTATAAAAACATCATCAAAGAGAATTAAAGAGTTCCCTGTTTCCCCCCGTCAATCCTGACATAGACTTTTATTCCTCTGGGTTTCCTCCAAGATGTTTATCCATCAGCGCGTGTGGTTTCATTTCTGCAGGGTACAGTCTCTGAAGTGAGATAGACTGCTTTCAATTCCAGCTAGACCCACTTTCTAACTAAGTGATCATGAGCAAATGACTTAACCTGTCTGGGCCTCACTTTTCCTATCTGTAGAGCAGAGACAATAATCCATACCCCCTGGGGTTGATGTGAGCATTTAGTGACACAGTCCATGTACACTGCTTAGCACATAGCTAAACTCAATAAGTATTAGCTAGTATGGTTTGAATCATGATATAGGGTATGCATTTTCCCTTTGCTTTTTCCAGGTAACAATTTCTATGATACTTTGTCCCATAACACTTGTCATTGGTGTTTTCATGTTGATTAGTCAGTGTTAATACCTATATAATAGTCCATCATTACTTAATAAGTCCCTATTTTTGAATTATGAACCTATATCCAAAGTTATAAAGGATACTGAACTGAAAAATAATTGGCATTTCTTAACCTTGTCCTATTTTGTATTAATGCTTTAGGCTAAAATTTCAGGAGTGATATTGATATTCCTGGGTCAAAGGGGATGGTCATGATCTGTAACACCCAATTATCTTCCAAAAGACGTAAGCCAATTAACACAACTGTCAGGTAGGGTCAAAGTGATCACTTTCCCCCCAAATCTTATTCAGGCCAAAAGATAACCCAGAGTTGCTCATCACCTGTTTCTGATAATGAAATATTTTACAGGGTCATTCTTGTCTTTGGTGGGTGTGGCATAGCAGTTCCTCAACAACAGGTTAAACCGGGAGGTGTCCCCTCTCTCCAAGATGGCACCCACATAGAGCATAGATTCAACAGCCAGCACAGCTGCAGCCCCTTCGTAAGGAGATGTGTAGTTCGGGTCTTGGAACAGGGCCATCCTGACAGTGAACTCTCCTGCCCCGTCCACACTGATGTTCAGAGAACTGAGAAAAGGAAAGCCAGGAGAGTTTCCGTCAGTGAGAACAAGATAAATCTAGCCCTGCACTTGCTTGAGGCTACGAAGGCAAAGGCACATCTCTGATCCCTAAAGGAACGATTCAATCACCCACTTAAGTTGAGCATTGAGTATCCCCTAGGCACTAAACTTGGCAAATACATGAGTGTGTCTCCAGGATCTCCACCATTTCTCCCCACCTCACAGATCATTCATATTTCCTTCACTCAGAAAGTAACTGCAAGTTTACACCTCTGTCTTCCCCACTGTAATGGGACAAGACCTGTGGATTCACCATTTTTAGCAGCAGATTTCCTGTCTCCACCCCACAGTCACCAGTGAAACATCCATTTTAAAATAGAAACGACTTTAATTTTAATTTCTTATGAAACTTGGGGCCCCAACACAATACAGTCTGAAAACCATTGAACTAAAAAATCTCTAGTCCTAATCCTGCTCCTCTGTGAGCCCAGGAGGCAATTAGGGGATAGGAAGGGCACCCTGGAGTTCTGACACCCTCAGAAAGTCCCCCATCGAGTCTAGAAATGCTGAGGAATCCATTCTGCAGGGCACCATTCCGGGCATAGTGAGACAGCAGTGACACAACAGATGAAAGCCTCTTCCCAAATGGACCCCCACCCAAATTGCTATTTGGTTCTCTTTCTAGTGAATTTGATGTGCTTATCCAATCAAAGCTGATCCTGGCTTAGATCCCACATCTGCAGGGAAGCCTTCCTGCTCCCACCATCCCCAACCCACCAAAGCTAGGTCAGGGGCCCTTGCTCCCTGAGCCCTCAGTGCCCTTTGCTTCTCCCACATTGCATTCATGTCACTTGTGAGTAATGATTGATATAATTAGTTGCTTAATTCCTTTCTTCCCCAAGATTAATGAAACCATGGTGTTCTTTTTGTTCCTTAGCATATTTAATTAACATTATTTCATGTTGCTACATTATTTAATGATAATAATCTTTAACAGGCACAAAATATTCTACTTCTGCCTTGTGCGTGCTGAACATTAATCTATGATCAGCAAATATCTGCAGAATGAATGATGGTAAGAGTGAGAGCTCCTGAAGGAGGTAGGCGGCATCCTAAAGACATCATAAACTGTGCTTGAAGTGAATATGATCAATGTCAGGGTTATGGGTCAAAGAGTGAGGGTCAGTGCCTTACCTTACAATGGGATGCAGGGCAGTTTGGAGGCTGACTTTCATGTCCAGTGGGTAGGCACACTGGAAATTGATGTTGAGGATGGTGTCTCTGATGATGAAAGCATTGACCAAGGAGAAGGTGTTTTTGTAGATGGCATGGGTTCCATTTCTCTTTGACATAAAAACAAGACCACATATATGGTTATGTGTATGTAAATGTATCTGGAACTCACGCCTGCCTGACTGCAAGGTTGATGCTCTCAATCACACTGCCACCCTACCTTCTGATTGCAAGGAAGCACAGGGGCCTCTTGCCCCAGTGGCTATGACACTTTATGGGAAAGGGTGTGAGGATCCCAGATCAAGAACTGGAATAGTAGTTTTTGGCCCATGGGGAGAATCAGCAACCACCATGCTTGCTCCCATGTTGACCCCTCCCACATCACCCCTGATTAGAGTAATCATAATTGTAGCTTACATTTATTGAGCTCAATCAGCAAACATGTTCTAAACTATTCATGTGAATGAACACGTTCATGAATGTGTAATCTCGCCTTCGACCAGAGGCCCAGAGAGGCTAAGTGACTTGACCAAGGTCTTACAACTATTGAACTGGGCTTCACAGCCCAGCTCCCACCCTCTGGCAGCCGTGGTATAAACACCACTCACCTCCAGGATGTTTCCGCAGGCCCTAGCCTGGGTAGGGCTGGTCACAGACATCCAGTTTCTGTCCTGTCTTTGCATGGTACTGCTGCAGTTCCCGTCACGCAGGTAGGCAATGACCTTGTCCCCAAAACCTAGGCCTCCCAGCAGACACTTGTCCAGTGACACCTTGATCTCCTTGGCCCCACAGTCCAGCTTAGGCTGCAAACCGTGAACATCTGGAAAGTTGAGAAGAGGATTGGTGGAGTGGACAGGGCTCTGGAAGCAATGGGCAGAGCCCACATTCTCTGCCCTCTGGAAAAGCCCCCATATCCACCAGGGAGTAGAGGGTAGACTAGTAGGTACTTGGGACCAAGGTGGGATTCACACCCAGGCTTGTGGCAGATGAGGTTGGCAAGGCCCCTGGCCCAAGATTTCTAAGCATCCTATGTGCAGGTGTGGGGAGAGCTTTCATATCTCAGGGATCAGGAATCGGGGTTTCTGGGGATTGGGGTCTTTGGGGAAGCAGGACTATCCTGCCTTTCAGACTAGAATCAAAACTAGACACACACACTACTCTGATTGCCTGGCTTTGTGAAGCCAGTACATCTGACAGGTTCACAGCCACTGTATTTTGTTCATTTGTTCATTCACTCATTCATTCCATTCATTCATTCATTCATTCATTCAACATTTATTCAACAAATACTGCTTGAGCATTTACTGTCTGCACCGTTATAGGTACTGGGGACACAGTGTTTGTCAAAACTGACAAAATCCCCACGCTTATATAGAGAGCTAACATTCTCATAGGGGAGATGGATAGTAAATTAAGAGAAATACCATTTCTATTATATTTATGAATGCATTGATTCAAATACATTTACTAACCACTTTCTCCATGTGGGTGGCACATTCAACACAAAAATAAACATGGACACAGCTCGAGAGGATTCCTTGGTCTTACCTAAGAACCAACATGTCAATAGCTTATTATAATGCAATATGGGGAAAGTACTAACTGAAGTGTGTGCTAGGTGCAGAGGGAGCACACAAGAAGGTATATCTGAGTCTTTCCGTTAAGTCAGGGAAAGATTCACAGAGGGCTGAAACTTAGTAGAGAGTAGGAGCTTTGCAGGTGTATAAGGCAAGTGAGGGCACCACAGCAGAGGTGATGGGAGAGGATGGTGTGTTTACAGACATGCGGAGCTCAGAGGTACAGGAACTTAGAATGGTTGGGGGTGGAGTGCAAGAGATGGAGAAGTCAGCAAAAAAGCCAGATCACAAAGGGGTTATTCCTGGAAGCAAAGGGACTTGCTAAGTAGCCACCATTGAAGACTCGAGGGCAGGCCACCTGCTCACCCAGTCACCTGACAGGACCTGCCAAGGATGCGCTAGGAGTCTCCAGGTACAGGGAGGGCATCCTTGAAGCCCAACATCTGATTCTGATTCTGTGATGGCCCACATCCCAGGAAACAGCTCTGACCCTCTGGGGGCTCGTCTACCCAATGAGCAGAGAGAGACTTCATGGAGAGCAGGGTTGTTTCCTTCCAGTTTCCTGCCCCTCATCCCTACCCCACTCCTGCCAGGCACACTCACGCACCACATGATCCACACTCCAGCCCAGTTTTCCAAACATATGCTTGTGCTTTCCCCTCTGTCTATAACACTTTCTCTTCCACAGAGAAATTGGAAGTGTGCTGGGAGTGTGCTCAGAGGAAGGCATGCTTGTGGCAAGGGCAAGAGTCTAAGGCCCTCATTAGAATCCTAGGAGGGAAGGAAATAATGGGAAGCTCATCCACCCCCCATCCAGGGTTTAGGGCTTGTTTATGGCATTTTTTCTCATGGGTCATCTGCCTCTGCTTGCTTACCTCCTGGGACAAGAACCTCATCACCTGACAAGCCTGCCCATTTGGACTGCTCTGATTTAATGTTCACAATTGCCCTGTATGGTGGCTATTTTTACTATTCTCTTATTCCTCTTCTACAGATGATGACATTAAGGCTCAGAAAGTATAGATGCCTTGTCCCAGGCCCCAGAGAGCTACTAAGTCACAAATCCAGGACTAGCAAAAGAGTCTGCCCTTGTTTCTCACATGCAGATATTTGAATACAGGTTCCACACTAGCAGGGTGCTTGTCCGTAGTACCTTTCACCCTTGTGGGTCAAGCTGGCCCATGCCAGAGCTGCTTTCTGAGACCATGGTCCGAAGACTGACCTGGCAATTTGTTGCGTCCCTGCTCTCCCATCCTTGCAAATGGCTTTGAGAACTTTCATTCCCTGATCTCAGTTCCATCCCCACTGACTCTGGTCTATACCTTGTCCTGACCCTCTGAGGCTCCCTCCCTGCTGCCTCACTCAGCCTCCCTCGGTGGCACTGTTCCCACATCCCAGCCCCACCAAGCCACTTACCAGAGCTGTTGAGGTCCTGTCTGCACAAACAGTCCCATGTGCCGTTGAGAAAGCGGCACTCCTCCTCCGGGCGGCAGGCCTTCTCACACTTGGCCTTTGCAGTGGAGGGGTCTAGGGGGTGAGGCACAGAGGAAGAGGATCAGAATGCAGAGCAGGGCCATCTGAGGCTATCAAGGCCAACTTTGTCATTCTACCAGGGCACAGAAGTCACACCCAAGGATGTGCAATATATAGTGGAAGGGTCAAGCCTCAAACTTGGATTTTCTGACCCCCAATCCAGTGAAATGAGAACCCAGAGGCTGCCATCCTAATGCTTACTGCGTGGCAGACACTGTTCAAGTATTTTCCACACATGAGCTCATTCAATTCTCATGGTAACTGTTTGACTAAGTAGCATAGTGGTTAGGCATATAGATTGCAGAACGAGTGTTTGGATTCAAATTTCAGCTCTATCATGTTTCTGCTCTGTGACATTGGGAAAGCTGCTTAACGCCCCAGACCTCTCATCAGGTATAGTTATACAGTATCTCTATCTCGTGAGACTGGTGTGAGGATTAAATGAGTTAGTAGTCTAAAGGGCTTTGGATAGGAGCAGAAACACTATGCACTGGCTGTTACTTTTGCCATTATCCATTTTTTCAGATCAGAAAACCCAAGTTCAGAAAGATAAATTGAACTGCCCAAATGGAATCTAAATCTGAGTGAGCCTGAGTTCTTCATATTATGCTACACATATGGTATATCAGGGGTATTTCACCCTCCAATCTGAATTTCTGGCCGTACTTGAAATGTTGGAAGGCTGGCAACCTTGGGTGACATCCCCACTGGGCGGTAACTGGCAGGAGTTGAATCCAGGCTGCTCTGCTTAGTCTCCTGGCCTGCTCCACTCACTCTGCTGAGGCCTGGCAAGTCACCCGGTAGCTGGTGGCCCCGCCCCACAGCTGCCCCCATCTCTCTGCGGCTCACCTGTGCAGTATCTCACATTACACTTGGGGGTGCCCTCCAGCTGGTATACATAGAACTCGCCCGGGCAGGCCTTCACCAGCACCTGGGTCTTCCAGAGACAGCAGTTGCCGCTCCAGTGGGCACAAGCGGTGCGGGTGACAATGCCCTCCCCAAGCGTGGGGTGGGTCCCATTCAGCCACATAGGAGCATCTGTCTGGCAGCGGTACATTGGGACACAGGTCTCTGGCATCCTTACTCCTCCATCTCCCACAAAGCGGTACCAGCCATGCTTGTCCCTGTCACACACCCGGCCTTCTCTCGTGTTCTCTGTGCTTCGGGAGGGTTCGTCCAGGCGGGTGTAATTCTGGCAGGGGTCATAGGAACTACTGTTGGTGAAGTATCTGTCACCTGGAAAGCAACAGTGTGCTTGGGTTTACTGAGCATCCTCAGAGCCCACAGGATTTTTATCCCCCTCACCTCCCCCCAACACACTCTGTTTTCAATATGCTTAAGGACCCTAATGAGGACATGAGGCACACAACCCATTCATTAAACATTAGCCTTCATCACCTTGGAGTCAGAATAATAATGAGGACTTTGTGTGGTATTTTATAGGCATTAAGAACACTAAGGTCTCCACCCTGCACAGTTCCAAGGGGCATCCTTCACATTGAGCGTGGTGCCCTCCCCCAGGCTCTAGAGTTGTGCAGCGCTCCCCTGTGCAACCATATACTATGGTCCTGTCTATGTGTTATAAATGCAATACAGGCTGATTGGAAAAAACTTCAAATGTCATTGAATAAAGTAGTAATGAAAGTTGTCACAAGTCCATTCCATCCCCAGAAATATCCATAAATTTATTGTATAGTCTTCAGACTCTTTCTATGCATATGTTTAAACTATAGGGTTTTTTTTTTAATGGGTTTAATGCTGTACAGCTTTAAAAATTTTTTTTTAATGTTTATTTATTTTTGAGAGAGAGAGACACAGAGTGTGAGCAGGGGAGGGGCACAGAGAGAGGGAGACACAGAATCTGAAGCAGGCTCCAGGCTCTGAGCCGTCAGCACCCAGCCCAATGCGAGGCTCGAACCCACAAACTGAGATCATGACCTGAGCTGAAGTTGGATACCTAACCGACTGAGCCACGCAGGCACCCCTTTTTTTTACACTTACATTTTTATTTAATATATCATAGACATTTTCCCATTATCAGTAGCTACAGATCTAACACAAGGTTTTTCAACCTTGGCACTACTGATATTTGAGGATGGATAATTCTGTGTTGGGGCAGGCGGGGGTGGGGGCATCCTGTGCATTATAGGATGTTCAGCAGCTTCCCTGGGCTCTTCTCACTAGCTTTCAGTAGCTCCTTCCTCCTGGAAGTTGTCTCTAGATATTGCTTAAATCACCCCCAATGGAGAACCACTGCTCTAACATGACCCTTTCTGATTTTGCTGATCTGTTTTTAGCAGATTCAGGAACTATGATGTGTGAAGAGGCTGAGAAGTGAAGGGGCGGGCTGGTCATTCTGAGTTTAAATAAGCTCCACACCTGCTGGCTGGATGACCTTGACAGGTGGTTCAACTCCCCTGAGACGAATCTGCAAAACAACACCTGTTGCTAGTGGTTCCCAAACTCCCTCCATTCTCATGCCTTGAGTCATGGTGTTTGCCACATCTGTGTCCCCCTATCCAATTATCTACTTAATATGTTTCTTTCAATGCTTCTCTTTATAAAGTTGTTTCATCCTAAGGAATAATATCTGTGATACCATAGGTATGTTGTACTAGTTACAGATTTTTAATACACATGAAAAAATATACATAGCCATCAAAAGAATTTTTAAGAGTTTGCCATGCACTGCTGTAGTCTTCCTGGAATGTGTCCCCTGTTTTGAGGAAATAAAACCCTAAAGCATTGCTAGAGGATTAAATGAGGTAATAAGTGTAAAATGCCAAACACAGCACCTGAGTCCTAAGAGGAGTTGAGGCTGGTTCTCTCCTCCAGTTCTGATTTACTGAACGGTGTGAGAGCCTGAATTATGGACTAAGAACACACGCAGGATTGCATTCTTGTAATACACGGTAGAGGGAGTTTTTAGAAAAAAAGATTTTCAAGCCTTGCTTATGTATGTGCTTGTTTTAAGGAAATAAGTCACTGCACTAGCTGTTCTTGGATTATTTCCCTCCCACACGATGTGTTTTCCCAAGGGACACCATGAGCTGAGTCCCTCCTCTCCCCTCCCCACAGCCCCCTCCACAGTTGATACAGGCAGAGATTTCACCCTGGTGTTGAGCCTGAGGACATTTCCTACAACCATCTAAGGTGCCCAATCCACAGATCTTTGCATGCACCCCAAGAAATCACTACCTGCAATCCTTTCTTTCTACAGATGAGCAAACATACAGAGGAAGGAGAAGGTACTTGCCAAAGCAAGGGCACAGAGTGACTGGGCGATTCATGTCCCCATGAATCCGCTATCTGAGCTCCACATATCTGGGCATAGGAAGTTATATTAACTGGCTCCATGGTCCTCACAGTGGGGATTTCTGATTTGAGTCTTTGAGAGATTATGGCTGCATTCTGGTTTCTCTCATCTTGTTCCCCTTGACTTCTAGCTGCTGAGTCTTTGCTTTAGACATGTCCCTCTTCTCCTCACTGACCCTGAACTGCCTTCTCTACACTCCCCCTCTCCCCAGGTTTGGTGGGCCATCTGAGATGCCAGATGAACAGAGCACATACCTTGCTGTTCTGTAGATGCCAGAGTCAGAATGCAGGAGGCCAAGGCCAGCCACAAGACATAAGAGCCCACCATCATTTCCATAAGCTGAGATGTGTAGGTTACTCAGCAGCATGCAGACTCTCCATGCAGCTAGGGGGAGGGAAAGACCCAGATACAATCAGGGTGACAGAAGTCATTCCTCTGGGTATAAGGGTTAGAAAGAAATTCACATCAGTTCAGCACCATGGCTTGTACTCAGCCCCTTGCATACCTTAGCTCATTTAAGGCTCTGAACCACCATCCAGGGAAGGTACTATTATTGTTCCCTTTTATGGATGAAGAGGGAGATGGGACTCAGAACATATGTATCACAGAAATATTTACTGAGCTCCTCCTGCATGCAGGCACTGTGCTGGAAATTAAATAGCTTGTTTAAGACCACAGGCCCACGTTCTCAGAAACGGACCTATGACTTCCTTCATGAAGGACTGTGTTGTTTTAAAGCAGGCGTGACTTGCAGAAAGGAGGTGGGGGTAATGAGAGTAGGTGGCTTGCCAAAGGGATGAGGTTGGCATCAAGAGAACCAAAGGCAAGCTTAGAGGTGGCCGGTGCTGTAGGACATCCTAGAATGCCCCAGGTTGGTTCTTGCTCAGGTACAGATAGAGACTCTGGAAGACTGGATGGAGGAGAAAGTTACAGTGCTGTGAGTATCTACAGACAAAAGTAGCAGCTGCTTTCTTAGTTCTGTGTATCACGTGCCGTGCTAAGAGACTCCTGAAGCACCCTATATACGTGTAGGTTTCTGTGAGTGTGGGACCATGTCAGACTGAGCCCCACATAGCTTGCTCCTAGCACAGTGTCTGACACACAAGGGGGCTCACTAAAGGTCTGAGCAGTGAATGAAAAAGTAAATGGGGGGTAGGGAGGGCAGAAACAAAGAGCTATGAAGAGCCTGCCAACATTCAAATCAGCAACATTCCCTTTTCTGGAAAACTTTGCTCGGATGGACAAATTTCTGATGACTTCTTAAAGCCTCTGGAAGACTCAGGTTGAAGCTAGAGATCTGTTTCTGGAAGGGATATCATGAATATGTTAGAGAGCACGCAGATCTGGCAGTTCTTAGGGATGAGATCCCAAGTAGGGGCCTACGTTCCTGGAGGACGGGCAGGGTGAGGAGGCAGGAGGCATCTGTAGACCTGGAGTAGCCAGCAGGTAGCTGGAATTGTGGTTGAGTTGGACACAGAGTGATATCTGGAATATTTGATAGGGCCAGGATCCAAAGTCCTTGCTGTTTCTCAAAGTTGCTAGAAATAAACAACCCTAGCACATCCAGTGGGTCAGAGATGATAGGGGAGCACCTACCAAATCAGGAGAAAGCCTGCTGGGTCTTGAAGTAGGACTTACCTTGGGGGAAGAACACAGGGTGGCCCTCGTCTGTCCAGCTCTGGGAAAGCCTACTGTGGACCATCCTTTTATTGTATTTCCCCACCCACGTGGCTATCTGTGATTGGTGCTGAGGTAGGACTGGAGTTAATCTCCCAGGTATACATTGATCTTGTTGGGTGTATGTAGGTAAGATAAGTGATTTACCACAGAAAATAGTGGAAGAAGCGTATGTGCTCCCCAACCCCTCAAATAAACCAATGAAGCTGGTGCCATATTTATTACCAGAAACCAAACACTAATCAAAAGGGAGCTTAATACCCAAAGGGAAGTGAGAGTAACCAAACAGCACTTGTTTGCACAATGGATTTCCAATTGTACCTTGTGTTCTTAGCTAATCACCTTAGAACACTTCTGCTTCTGTCTGGATGCCATTCCACTCAGGGCCAGTTAGAGCAAGGGAATAAATAAGGAAGTGGGGAATGGGTGTTTCCTATTTTTGGCCCATAGACTTTATTTTATTTATTTATTTTTTTTATGAAATTTATTGACAAATTGGTTTCCATACAACACCCAGTGCTCATCCCAAAAGGTGCCCTCCTCAATACCCATCACCCACCCTCCCCTCCCTCCCACCCCCCATCAACCCTCAGTTTGTTCTCAGTTTTTAACAGTCTCTTATGCTTTGGCTCTCTCCCACTCTAACCTCTTTTTTTTTTTTTTTTTTTTTTCCTTCCCCTCCCCCATGGGTTCCTGTTAAGTTTCTCAGGATCCACATAAGAGTGAAACCATATGGTATCTGTCTTTCTCTGTATGGCTTATTTCACTTAGCATTACACTCTCCAGTTCCATCCACGTTGCTACAAAGGGCCATATTTCATTTTTTCTCATTGCCACATAGTACTCCATTGTGTATATATACCACAATTTCTTTATCCATTCATCAGTTGATGGACATTTAGGCTCTTTCCATAATTTGGCTATTGTTGAGAGTGCTGCTATGAACATTGGGGTACAAGTGCCCCTATGCATCAGTACTCCTGTATCCCTTGGATAAATTCCTAGCAGTGCTATTGCTGGGTCATAGGGTAGGTCTATTTTTAATTTTCTGAGGAACCTCCACACTGCTTTCCAGAGCGGCTGCACCAATTTGCATTCCCACCAACAGTGCAAGAGGGTTCCCGTTTCTCCACATCCTCTCTAGCATCTATAGTCTCCTGATTTGTTCATTTTGGCCACTCTGACTGGCGTGAGGTGATACCTGAGTGTGGTTTTGATTTGTATTTCCCTGATAAGGAGCGACGCTGAACATCTTTTCATGTGCCTGTTGGCCATCTGGATGTCTTCTTTAGAGAAGTGTCTATTCATGTTTTCTGCCCATTTCTTCACTGGGTTATTTGTTTTTCGGGTGTGGAGTTTGGTGAGCTCTTTATAGATTTTAGATACTAGCCCTTTGTCCGATATGTCATTTGCAAATATCTTTTCCCATTCCGTTGGTTGCCTTTTAGTTTTGTTGGTTGTTTCCTTTGCTGTGCAGAAGCTTTTTATCTTCATAAGGTCCCAGTAATTCACTTTTGCTTTTAATTCCCTTGCCTTTGGGGATGTGTCGAGTAAGAGATTGCTACGGCTGAGGTCAGAGAGATCTTTTCCTGCTCTCTCCTCTAAGGTTTTGATGGTTTCCTGTCTCACATTTAGGTCCTTTATCCATTTTGAGTTTATTTTTGTAAATGGTGTGAGAAAGTGGTCTAGTTTCAACCTTCTGCATGTTGCTGTCCAGTTCTCCCAGCACCATTTGTTAAAGAGACTGTCTTTTTTCCATTGGATGTTCTTTCCTGCTTTGTCAAAGATGAGTTGGCCATACGTTTGTGGGTCTAGTTCTGGGGTTTCTATTCTATTCCATTGGTCTGTGTGTCTGTTTTTGTGCCAATACCATGCTGTCTTGATGATTACAGCTTTGTAGTAGAGGCTAAAGTCTGGGATTGTGATGCCTCCTGCTTTGGTCTTCTTCTTCAAAATTCCTTTGGCTATTCGGGGCCTTTTGTGGTTCCATATGAATTTTAGGATTGCTTGTTCTAATTTCGAGAAGAATGCAGGTGCAATTTTGATTGGGATTGCATTGAATGTGTAGATAGCTTTGGGTAGTATTGACATTTTGACAATATTTATTTTTCCAATCCATGAGCAGGGAATGTCTTTCCATTTCTTTAAGTCTTCTTCAATTACCTTCATAAGCTTTCTATAGTTTTCAGCATACAGATCCTTTACATCTTTGGTTAGATTTATTCCTAGGTATTTTATGCTTCTTGGTGCAATTGTGAATGGGATCATTTTCTTTATTTGTCTTTCTGTTGCTTCATTGTTAGTGTATAAGAATGCAACTGATTTCTGGACATTGATTTTGTATCCTGCAACTTTGCTGAATTCATGTATCAGTTCTAGCAGACTTTTGGTGGAGTCTATCGGATTTTCCATGTATAATATCATGTCATCTGCAAAAAGCGAAAGCTTGACTTCATCTTTGCCAATTTTGATGCCTTTGATTTCCTTTTGTTGTCTGATTGCTGATGCTAGAACTTCCAGCACTATGTTAAACAACAGCGGTGAGAGTGGGCATCCCTGTCGTGTTCCTGATCTCAGGGAAAAAGCTCTCAGTTTTTCCCCGTTGAGGATGATGTTAGCTGTGGGCTTTTCATAAATGGCTTTTATGATGTTTAAGTATGTTCCTTCTATCCCGACTTTCTCAAGGGTTTTTATTAAGAAAGGGTGCTGGATTTTGTCAAAGGCCTTTTCTGCATCGATTGACAGGATCATATGGTTCTTCTCTTTTTTTTTGTTAATGTGATGTATCACGTTGATTGATTTGCGAATGTTGAACCAGCCCTGCATCCCAGGAATGAATCCCACTTGATCATGGTGAATAATTCTTTTTATATGCTGTTGAATTCGATTTGCTAGTATCTTATTGAGAATTTTTGCATCCATATTCATCAGGGATATTGGCCTGTAGTTCTCTTTTTTTACTGGGTCTCTGTCTGGTTTAGGAATCAAAGTAATACTGGCTTCATAGAATGAGTCTGGAAGTTTTCCTTCCCTTTCTATTTCTTGGAATAGCTTGAGAAGGATAGGTATTATCTCTGCTTTAAATGTCTGGTAGAACTCCCCTGGGAAGCCATCTGGTCCTGGACTCTTATTTGTTGGGAGATTTTTGATAACCGATTCAATTTCTTCGCTGGTTATGGGTCTGTTCAAGCTTTCTATTTCCTCCTGATTGAGTTTTGGAAGAGTGTGGGTGTTCAGGAATGTGTCCATTTCTTCCAGGTTGTCCAATTTGTTGGCATATAATTTTTCCTAGTATTCCCTGATAATTGTTTGTATCTCTGAGGGATTGGTTGTAATAATTCCATTTTCATTCATGATTTTATCTATTTGGGTCATCTCCCTTTTCTTTTTGAGAAGCCTGGCTAGAGGTTTGTCAATTTTGTTTATTTTTTCAAAAAACCAACTCTTGGTTTCGTTGATCTGCTCTACAGTTTTTTTAGATTCTATATTGTTTATTTCTGCTCTGATCTTTATTATTTCTCTTCTTCTTCTGGGTTTAGGCTGCCTTTGCTGTTCTGCTTCTATTTCCTTTAGGTGTGCTGTTAGATTTTGTATTTGGGATTTTTCTTGTTTCTTGAGATAGGCCTGGATTGCAATGTATTTTCCTCTCAGGACTGCCTTCGCTGCGTCCCAAAGCGTTTGGATTGTTGTATATTCATTTTCGTTTGTTTCCATATATTTTTTGATTTCTTCTCTAATTGCCTGGTTGACCCACTCATTCGTTAGTAGGGTGTTCTTTAACCTCCACGCTTTTGGAGGTTTTCCAGACTTTTTCCTGTGGTTGATTTCAAGCTTCATAGCATTGTGGTCTGAAAGTATGCATGGTATAATTTCAATTCTTGTAAACTTATGAAGGGCTGTTTTGTGACCCAGTATATGATCTATCTTGGAGAATGTTCCATGTGCACTCGAGAAGAAAGTATATTCTGTTGCTTTGGGATGCAGAGTTCTAAATATATCTGTCAAGTCCATCTGATCCAACGTCTCATTCAGGGCCCTTGTTTCTTTATTGACCGTGTGTCTAGATGATCTATCCATTTCTGTAAGTGGGGTGTTAAAGTCCCCTGCAATTACCACATTCTTCTCAATAAGGTTGCTTCTGTTTATGAGTAATTGTTTTATATACTTGGGGGCTCCGGTATTCGGCGCATAGACATTTATAATTGTTAGCTCTTCCTGATGGGTAGACCCTGTAACTATTATATAATGTCCTTCTTCATCTCTTGTTACAGCCTTTAATTTAAAGTCTAGTTTGTCTGATATAAGTATGGCTACTCCAGCTTTCTTTTGGCTTCCAGTAGCATGATAAATAGTTCTCCATCCCCTCACTCTGAATCTAAAGGTGTCCTCAGGTCTAAAATGAGTCTCTTGTAGACAGCAAATAGATGGGTCTTGTTTTTTTATCCATTCTGATACCCTATGTCTTTTGGTTGGCGCATTTAATCCGTTTACATTCAGTGTTATTATAGAAAGATACGGGTTTAGAGTCATTGGGATGTCTGTATGTTTTATGCTTGTAGTGATGTCTCTGGTACTTTGTCTCACAGGGTCCCCCTTAGGATCTCTTGTAGGGCTGGTTTAGTGGTGACAAATTCCTTCAGTTTTTGTTTGTTTGGGAAGACCTTTATCTCTCCTTCTATTCTAAATGACAGACTTGCTGGATAAAGGATTCTCGGCTGCATATTTTTGCTGTCTAGCACCCTGAAAATCTCGTGCCAATTCTTTCTGGCCTGCCAAGTTTCAAAAGAGAGATCAGTCACGAGTCTTATAGGTCTCCCTTTATATGTGAGGGCACGTTTACCCCTTGCTGCTTTCAGAATTTTCTCTTTATCCTTGTATTTTGCCAGTTTCACTATGATATGTCGTGCAGAAGATCGATTCAAGTTACGTCTGAAGGGAGTTCTCTGTGCCTCTTGGATTTCAATGCCTTTTTCCTTCCCCAGTTCAGGGAAGTTCTCAGCTATTATTTCTTCAAGTACCCCTTCAGCACCTTTCCCTCTCTCTTCCTCCTCTGGAATACCAATTATGCGTATATTATTTCTTTTTAGTGTATCACTTAGTTCTCTAATTTTCCCCTCATACTCCTGGATTTTTTTATCTCTCTTTTTCTCAGCTTCCTCTTTTTCCATAACTTTATCTTCTAGTTCACCTATTCTCTCCTCTGCCTCTTCCATCCGAGCTGTGGTGGTTTGCATTTTGTTTTGCATTTCCTTTAAAGCGTTTTTCAGCTCCTCGTGACTGTTCCTTAGTCCCTTGATCTCTGTAGCAAGAGATTCTCTGCTGTCCTGTATACTGTTTTCCAGCCCAGCGATTAATTTTATGACTATTATTCTAAATTCACTTTCTGTTATATTATTTAAATCCTTTTTGATCAGCTCATTAGCTGTTGTTATTTCCTGGAGATTCTTCTGAGGGGAATTCTTCCGCTTGGTCATTTTGGATAGTCCCTGGTGTGGTGAGGACCTGCAGGGCACTTCCCCTGTGCTGTGGTGTATAACTGGAGTTGGTGGGCGGGGCCGCAGTCAGTCCTGATGTCTGCCCCCAGCCCACCGCTGGGGCCACAGTCAGACTGGTGTGTGCCTTCTCTTCCCCTCTCCTAGGGGTGGGATTCACTGTGGGGTGGCGTGGCCCGTCTGGGCTACTTGCACACTGCCAGGCTTGTGATGCTGGGGATCTGGCGTATTAGCTGGGGTGGGAAGGCAAGGTGCACGGCGGGAGGGGGGGCAGGCTTAGCTCGCTTCTCCTTAGGTGATCCACTTCAGGAGGGGCCCTGTGGCAGCGGGAGGAGTCAGATCCGCTGCCAGAGGTTTGGCTCCGCAGAAGCGCAGAGTTGGGTGTTTGCGCGGAGCGAGCAAGTTCCCTGGCAGGAACTGGTTCTCTTTGGGATTTTGGCTGGGGATGGGCGGGGGAGATGTTGCTGGCGAGCACCTTTGTTCCCCACCAAACTGAGCTCTGTCGTCCGGGGGCTCAGCAGCTCTCCCTCCCTTTGTCCTCCAGCCTTCCCGCTTCGGAGCAGAGCTGTTAACTTATGACCTCCCAGACGCTAAGTCGCGCTTGCTGTCAGAACACAGTCCGTCAGGCCCCTCCGCTTTTGCCAGCCGGACTCGGGGGCTCTGCTTGGCTGGCGAGCCGCCCCTCCGCCCCGGCTCCCTCCCGCCAGTCCGTGGAGCGCGCACTGCCTCGCCGCCCTTCCTACCCTCTTCCGTGGGCCTCTCGTCTGCACTTGGGTCCGGTGACTCCGTTCTGCTAATCCTCTGGCTTATAATCCCAGGTTTTCTGGGTTATTTAGGCAGGTGTAGGTGGAATCTAAGTGATCAGCAGGACGCGCGGTGAGCCCAGCGTCCTCCTACGCCGCCATCTTCCTGCCTCTGGCCCATAGACTTTATACATTTTTAGATACTCAGTGTTGAAGAGTCTGGGAAGGGCCAATTTGGGGATGGTGAATTACAGAATATCAAAGGACAGACAAAGCCCCAAGGCAAAATAAGTGTCAGAATCACCTCTTCTCCAATCCCTTCTGATATGTGGGCTACGCTAGAGATTGGAAGGTATGGAAGGGAGAGGAAGCCATAGATCTTGGACTTTGAAGCATTAGGCTTGGACCCGGCTTTTGTGGCATGGTATTGTGGCATTAATAAGGGAGTCAAGGGGTGCCTGGGTGACTCAGTCAGTTAAGCGTCTGACTTCAGCTCATGTCATGATCTTACAGTCTGTGAGTTTGAGCCCTGCTTCAGCCCTGATGTCTGGAGCCTGCTTCAGATTCTGTGTCTCCCTCTCTCTCTGCCCCTCTCCTGCTCATGCTTTGTCTCTCTCTGTCTCAAAAATAAATAAAAACATTAAAAAAATTTTTTTTTTAAATAAGGGAGTCAAAGCTTTTGCAGAACAAATGGTCACTGCCTCTTCTGTGTTTCTCTGGGACTCTTTAAGGAGCCAAGGCTATTGGGGGCAGGGAGTACAGACGTCCTGGCATTGGTAGCATCTTCCAGTAAACCCCAACCTGGGCAAAGAAAGGTGCTATAAGCCACCTTCCCTACTCCTCTTGCATTTGGAGAAAAATCCCCTAAATATGGAACTTACAACCACCACAAATGCAGAGTTCCAAAATTCATCTGGGCCCACAAAACAGTCATTTACTCCATCCCTCTTCTGACCCCTCCATTCCAATCATAACTGTCTCTCTACCCAGCTCCTGCCAGACCTCTCTCCTTGGGCTGAGGTGCTTGAGGCACTTTCACCTCAGCAGGCTCAAATCTGAACTCATCCATCACTCAGATCTCTCCATTTTCATTGCATTGCCTGTCTTATTTTTTTTAAGTTTGTGTGTTTGTTTAATTTATTTATTTTGAGAGAGAGAGAGAGAGAGAGCAAGCAGGGGGTGGGCAGAGAAAGAGGGAGAGAGAGTATCCCAAGCAGGCTCTATGCTGTCAGCACAGAGCTGGATGCAGGGCTTGAACCCATGAACTTTGAGATCGTGACCTGAGCTGAAACCAAGAATCTGACACTTAACCACCTGGGCCACCCAGGTGCCCCCATTGTCTGTCTTAATCAGTGACACTACTATGCATCTGGTCACCCAAGCTGGAGACCTGCCTGGCTCCTTCCTTTCTCCCTCAGGCTCACATTTCTGGTAATTACCACAACTTGTCATTCACTTTTCAAATATTTCTTGAATCGGTCTTTCCTTCTTCAGCCCCATTTCACCAACCCTGCTTCAGGCCAACATCATCTGATAAGGGTGATTTTAATAGCTGCCTAGTGGGTCTCCCTGCTTTCTTTCTTGCCTCCTTTGATTCTGTTACCTTCCATGCGGCCAAATGCCATAGTATCACATCTTGGCATTTTCCCCCAGTCCTATAACTTCCTGCTTCCTGGGATCTGACAGCTGGCCACAGCTCCTACCTCGTCTACAGCTTCCTCTCCACACATTCTATGCTTCAGCCAATCTGTGGCTCTCTGAGCTCTTATCTACCTCCAGCCCTTTGCATATGCTATTCCCTCTGCCTAGATCATACTGTTCCCATACTGTTCCTACTACATATTTAAGTCCACCTTCACCAGGAAGACTCCTGAACACCACAGGCTTGCCAGTGTTTCTCTTCTCTGCCCCTGTGCCTGTCTGGGATGATTCCAGTTCCATTCAATTATCTGCTAACTTATTTGTCTCCCTTGAAGGCTTTAAGATCTTTGTGGACAGGGACCCTGTCTTTGCAGTTGTAACCAGCGCCTTGTAAGTACTTGTTGGGTAAACAAATGGAAAAAAAAAAATCACAACATGCATGCTTCAGAGCCTCTCCTGCAAATCATGCCTCAAAATTTATGGCTGTTCAACTCTTAGTGAAACCTTGTTGAGAAGACACAAAATCGAGCCCTTGCATTTGCCTGTAATGTTCTTCCTCAGATATCCCCTTAGTTCATTCTCTTGTCTCAGCTTCTGCTTATCAGAGAGACTTTCCCTGACCATCCTATATAAAATAACACCCCCATAGCTCTATTCTCTTTTCCTTGTTTTTTACACCAAAGTGCATGTCACTGGCATTTCACATAGTTATTGTTTAATTGTATCCCCCTTTTAAACTTAAGCTCTTTACCAGCAAGGACTCTGTTTTGATTACTTGCTATTACTGTGGTGCCTATAAAAGTGCCTAGCATTTAATTTATGCTTAAAGTATCTATTGAATGTTGCAGTTGAATACCTAACTGATTAAAAAAAAACCCATAAAGTAGGGGCACCCGGGTGACTTAGTTGATTAGGCATCTGACTCTTGATATTGGCTCAGGTAATGGTCTTGTGGTCCTGGGATTGAGCCTTGCATCGGGCTCCACACTATGTGGAACCTGCTTGGGATTCTCTTTCTGCCCCTCCCCTGCTCATGCTATGCTCTCTTGTTCTTTCTCTCTCAAAATAAATAAACAGAAGTCTGCTTCTTCATTGTTAAAAAAAAACAAACAACAGCAAAGTAAAGAAAAAGAAAAGAAAGGAAAAGAAAAAAGGAGCAGAGGGACGAAAGGATTAATTCTGATGTGTTTTCTTTTCCCTGGCTCTTGCCTTTGGCATTTTTATTTTTCTTCATGTTTGGTTGTACCTGAGTCAAAGTAAATCTGCACACGATCCAACCAGGCTCCACTAAGCATGGATTGACCATAGACAGGGCCAGGCTCAGCACTGAAGTCCTCCTACATAAAGCCCTTCTGCAAAGGCAGCAGGCCTGGGGATTCAGTGCATGTCTGTGTGCCCGCATGTGAGATCTTTTAGCTCAAGATACACTGTCCCCATAGCCCTGTTTGCTGATACACACGTGTGGTTTTCCCTGAGGTCAGAAGTTTCTAATAAAGCAACAGGGCCTTGGTCTGTCCTGAAAAGCCACAGCTGGACTTCCAGGAAGCAGCTGGTGTCAGGGCAGACATTTCCCATCACATTGGCTTCTACTGGCCCACTTGACACTCAAGTCCAGAGTCCTTGGAATATCTGGGTCTCCTGGGCCCAAGAGCCTCTTTATTTCTGGTTGTGCCTTCAGTGAGACTCCTGGAGCCCCCCACCCCACCAACCCCTGCCTTGTGAAGCCTCCCTGGCCAATGAGGGTAGTGGGTCTTCTCTCCACTGCTGCTGCTGCTGTGGCTGTGTAAACAGGCCTACATATTCTAGATGGAGAGGGACAAGTGCAGTGAAGGAAGGAAGTCTGTAGGCTGTGTCAGTGCATCATCTCTAAAGATTGTGAGACTCCTGAACACAGGGACTGCATCTATCCTATTCACTGGTCTTTCCCCAGCTCCCATCATGGTACCTGGCACGTACTGGGTGCTCACATAAATGTTTTTGCAAAGCTGAATAGACCCTGTGAGGGCATCATTATTGGTCCCATTATACAGCAGCAGCAGCCCCCAGTTATACCTTCCGTTTCTACCATGCCCTTTTAGGTTCACTCCGTTTCTTGCCAGACTGTAAACTCCAGGAGTGGAGGGATTGTGTTTTACTTGCTCACTTCTGTATCCCCAGAAGTGCCTGGCACAGAGGAGATGCTCAGCAAATATTTCTTGAATAAATGGATGGATGGATGGATGAAGCTCAGTCAGATCATGTATTTTGTCTAAGATTACACAGCAGAACCAGTTAAACCCAGTCTCTCCAACCAGGGTGTGAACTCCATGAGTCCTGGGTTTTTTTTTACCACAGGATCCTTGGCACTATGACCAGTTCCTACATATAGTAGATGCTCAATGAAAAATAATGAATGAATGACTTCAAAGACTGAGCTTTTAAAATTATTATTATTTTGCCACACTTTTTAAGGAGACATGGGACCTTATGTGCAGACACATCACAAGTCCCATTTTGAGAGATGGCAGAATTTAAAGATACAGGCCGTTTTGCAATAGCAAGGATCAAAGGCGGGGCAAGAGGAGCAGGTTGATTGAAGTGTGAGCTCCCTTTCTGTGGCTGGAGCACTAAACTGCATCACCTACAGCCATCAGGAAGTGAGAGCCGCAGAGCACAGGGTTTCCAGCTGCCTATTACTGAGACATCAGGGTCAAGGAGGCCAACAGAAGCAGAGGCAGCCAGACCTTCAGGAACCCTGCAAAGAAAGCAATTATAGGGCTGCTGCTAACACGGATGTGTTTTTGTGCAAAACTAACATTAGGTGCCTCCTCTAGACTGACCAGTTAGGAAAGAATACCCTCTCTGGGCTGATCAGTTAGAAAAAGGAAACTTCTTTCTCTTGATCTGCTCTGAAATCCAATTAGAGAAAGGTGCCACTCAGAGTAGAAAAATAGAGAAAGGTGCCCTCTCAGGTGGACCAGATTGAAGAAGACAGTCTTTCCTCTGGCATTAGGAAGGGCATTGGTAGCCCCTCAAAAGGACACTGATGTGCAGGGCCCAACCTACTCAAGCATCCTTTGTAACCTTGAGATATTCACAGAGGAGAAGCCTCTTAGGAACACCTTAGATCTCCAGCTCCAAGGTCACTGGTACAGGGTTGGACTAGCTCAGGTAAAACACTAGGTTGGTGTAACAACTCCTTCAGATCTAGATACCAGGAGCCAAGAAGGGCAACAGTTACATTAATTCACTTTTCATCCATATTTTCAGACAAGTCAGTCAAAGGCCATAAAATGCCACCTGTCCCTGGCGTTTGTCATCAGAGAAGCAGAGAAACAGGGTTTCTTGTTTGTCTATTGTGTTCATCCTGGAACTAAGCATTGTCTTTGGCATGTAGTAGCACTGACCATATATTTGTTACCTGCTGAGTGAATCCTGAAAATAGTGTTAGAGATAAATCACAAAGCTTCAGGAAGTGCCCAGGATGCAGATCTAGTGTGTGCATGTCTACTAGGTATAAGTTTGTTTAACTGTGTGTGTGTCTGTACCTGCAAATATGCATGCATGCAACTCTAGCTGTCTGTGTATCTGTGTGTACAAATATGAATATATGCATGTGACCTGGTGTGTGTGTGTGTCTGTGTGTGTGCAAACATGTCTGGGTGATGTACATTCTGGGGTGCCTGTCTATGCATGCCTGTGTCTGTGTGCACATGTGCACTAGTGGGGGACAGCATACATATATGTGCATATGTACATCCCCAGGACCAGGCATTTCCACAGGTGTAGTCACCTCTTCAGAGCTCAGGCCAACCAAGCCAGGTGCTCCAGCACATCCTGGGCTTATAGATAAAAGCCCCAGAGGAAGGTTCTCGTGGATGCCCCCTGAAAAGGGGACCTGAACTTACCCAGGCTGCTGGAAGCAGCCCTTGAGACTACGGCCTGGACATCTGTAGATGGAAAGAGAAGGATCAGTGTGAGGAGAAGGCATGCAGTTGGCAAAAATCCTGAGAGAAAGCCCTTCAATTTGCTCTTCTCCTTGCAGCCAGAGTAGTCTTTTTAAAACCCGGGCCTGATCATGTCATTTCCCTGCTTTTGACCTTTCAGGGGTTCCCCACTACTTTCAGGAGAAAGGCCCCAAAACTTAGCAACAACTGTAAGTCCCCACATGGTCTGGACCCCACTACATCAGCTTATCCTATACCAACATCCTCTTCTTTCCAGCCTGCCCGGCCTTTTCTCAGTTCCTCTAGCAGGCTGGGCTCCGTCCCACTACAGGCCCTTTGCCCACGCTGTACCCTCTGTACCCTGAGATTCCCTTCCCCTCACCCCTTTTCCCTGACCCCTCTTAGTTAATCCCTCCTCAGTTGAATAATGTCGGCTCCAGTGGTCTCTAAGTTCCATGTGAACCAGATCTGTGTCTGCTTTTGCTCACCACAGGATCCCCAACCACTAGTATAGGGCCTAGTACACAGGAGGCAGAAGAACAAATTTGTGCAACAGAAAGAACACATGATTCGGAACTGGTAAAAGGAAGGCAGCTTATAGTCCACCTTGCCCCACAGAATTGACTTGCTCCAGTTCTGAACATAGTAAGATCCACATGGTGAGTTCTGTCATTCCTCCTCATCTCCAGAGAATATTCCCCACCAGGAGCATGGGAGGAGGGAGTATCTTTCTTACTTTTCCGTGTGATGGGACCCAGGTTCAGGACATGGGTTTGGTCTGTGATGCCCCCACTGCGGAATCTGGTCCCAGAGCAGGTCTGCAGGAAGAGGGCAACAAAGAAACCCTTCCATGAGGGAGACTGAATGTGGTCCTGCCGTGGGGAATGGGCTGCACTCCTCACAAGGGCATCCTCCTGCCTCAGTCTGGGGCTTGAGGATGGTCAAAGCAGGGGTTGTCAGGAAATCTGCATACCTGGGCTCATGCCCCACCTCTACCATTTGTTAGGTATATGATCTTAAGCAAGTTACCAAAGTTCTCTGAGTGGCTCATATAAGGAACTAATAAAATTCCTCCCCTTTAGTTACTGCAAAGAATTAAAAAATGAACACAGATAAGGTGCACCTGGTGCTTTAAAATGTCAGCTTCTGTTATCAGAACACAAGCCTGCAGATAAGCCAGAGCATTTACCAGCCAGTTGCAATGCACTGATCTCGCCTGATTTCCCAACAGCTTAGGTCTCTTACCTGGCCACGCCCACCCCGTCTTACTGCTCATTCTATTCCTGGACTAAAAGAGAAACACAGCCAAAATGTTTATTTTCTTTTAGACCTTGTGGCCAGATGTCTTTGGTTATTGGAGATGGGCGAGGGAGAGGTCATGGCAAGCAGCCTGAGGGAGGAAAAGGCAACTCACAGGTTTGCATTTTTCATTAACAGTGTCGCACAGATAGACTTCACAGTGCAGATAGACCAGGTCGTAGTTCCCAGCAAAACGGAACATCTGGACAGAAAATCGGCCCTGAAGGGACTCCCCATTCTCCACCACCTGGATGGTTGAGTCCTTAGTGCGTGGACATCTGGGAGATTTAAGTCATAAAACATGGTTGGTTAAACAAGCACTCTATGGCCAAACTTCCTGCACTTGATGTTAGCCAAAAGGCCGAGAAGCAATTATGGCCAAACTTCTGGGTTCAACTCTCACTCCTCCCCCTATTATTTGCTGTGTGTCCTTGAGCAATTTAATCTCTCTGTGCCCCAGTCTCCCCGTGTATACAGGGAGTACTATTTGTAACCCATTTCATAAGATAGCTGTGAAAATTAAGCCAGTTAACTTTTCAAAGTGCTCACTATAGTATATGACACATAGTAGATGCTACATATATATGATGGTGAAGTAAA
Source organism: Lynx canadensis (assembly GCF_007474595.2). NCBI lineage: Eukaryota > Metazoa > Chordata > Mammalia > Carnivora > Felidae > Lynx > Lynx canadensis. The sequence goes on from NC_044318.1 coordinate 16,106,106, forward strand.
ACTGTGGTCAGCACAGAGTTGAAACTATGTAATGAAGTCAGCTTGGTTTCCTAGGAAATGACATTCAGGATCCTTAGCTACCATTCCTTTGCTATCTTTTATGTAGGTGGTTCTAACTATAACAGTGGGCAACTTCCAAGTCCTGAGGGGCAATAACCAAATGGGAGTGTGTGTGTATGTGTGTGTGCCCATCTGTAAATGTACACAATGGCACCTAAACTCAAAACTGCACATGCAGTGACTCCTGTATGTGCTGGGCTGGATCAGGACACATGGGCAGACAAATTGGGCATCTTCTCTGCTATTTTACATGATTTGCTCAGAATTGATTTAGGAGAGGGGCTGAATGCTGATTGCATAGAGGAAGAACTGAGAAGGGACATCTTTGCTTTGTGTCCCCCACAATTCAGATCTGATTGCAAAAGTGCACACTCCACTTGGCAAAATAAAGGCCCTGAGGTTAAGGGGACCCACTGCCTGAAAGACCCATGCACACAACCTGAGCAGGGCATCCAGCCCCTCTTACTGTCTCCCCAGCCAGCTCCTCCTTACACATCCTGAGATGTTTGACATCTCTCTCAGACTGGTGGTCCCCAATCCAGCTCCCACACATGCCCAGACAGAAAAACAAAGGCACATCCAGCATTTCTTCCTGCTTCTTTTTCAAAACTTTCCAAGCGTTCCACAGCGTACATGTTCAACTGCACATATGCTCATTTCATATATGAGAACATGAATAGTCAGACAGATGAGATGGCTTGTGTCTCTGGACAAAGAAACAGCAAAGCCAAGATGTGAACCCAAGTCTCCATGATGGCCCAATCAAGATCATGCCAACCCTTTCCCAATTTTTTTTTGCCTTACCTAGAAACCACCTTCATGTATGTTTTCCTGTGTTTCCCAACATCTGTATTATTATCTACTTACTATTTTCATCAAATACATGTAAATTTTTATTGGAATACATCAATTTTTTCAGAAGAATCTTCAGATCCTGACCACAAATGGCAAACCAGTATCGCTTGCCATAAGCAAAACATGACCATTTACAGATAAATACAAAGTAAAACAGTGCTATTAAATTTTAGTTAGCTACTGTCACAGCTAAAGGCCCTAAAACAGACTTCTGCTTTCTTTCTGCTGCAAAGGGGATTAGCAAATAACAGAGAAGTGTAAATGTCAGATGAGCACCCAACTTAGACTTTTCCCTTGATGTAATTGACACATTCTAAGAACTGAATCAGGAATAGCTCACTGTCTTCCTGACTATGCTACTAAAATTGCAAATGCCTCTCCCCTTTTCCTGCTTTGGGTTTTTCCTGTAGCTCCATTACCACTGACATGCTATGGATTTCATCTTCGTTAATTATTGGTCTCCCCCCACCCCTTGGAATATCAGCTGTATGAGGGCATAGAGGTTTGTCTGTTCTATGCACTGTGTTATCCACAGAGCCTGGTACACAGTAAGCTTCCAGAAACATCTGTTCCATTTTGAATGACAGTGTGAATTACTTTCTCACAGTGTGGCCCATGGTTCTCCAATGCCTCTGGAGTAAAAAGCAGCACTTCTGTGTCCTCCCTTTTACAACTGGCCCTTGATTAACTGTCTCCAGTGCACTCCTCCCAGCCAAGTCCTGCTTGCTTGCCTCCTGCCTTGGGTCGGTGCACCTTTCAGTCAGGTTTCTTAACCTTTTCTTGAGTCCTGGACACCTCCAGCCTTCTGGTAAAGCCCATGCATCCCTCCTCAAAAATAATGTTTTAAACACATAAAGTACCTAAGATTATAAAGGAAACCAGTTAAATTGAAGTGTAGTTCTCAAAATAATTCAAACATTTGATATATGTATTATGTATTTACATATCTATTATAACAATTTTTTAACGTTTATTTTTTATTTATTTTTGAGAAACAGAATGTGAGTGGGGGAGGGGCAGAGAGAAAGGGAGACACGGAATCCAAAGCAGGCTCCCGGCTCTGAGCTGTCAGCACAGAGCCCGACGTGGGGCTCAAACTCACGAACTGTGAGATCATGACCTGAGCTGGTCAGGATGCTTAACCGACTGAGCCATCCAGGTGCCCTTTTACATATCTATTATATATAAATACGTACTGATAATACATTAAATAATTTCTAGTAGAAACTGTAATATTCTAGTAACTGAAAAGTATTAACATGTGCAAATGTCCTGCTAATACTTTCATGATTTGTTGCCTATGTTCATAGTGGATGGTAATGTTAGATTTTCAGCTAGAGATGAACAAATATAAAGATGTACTTTTCCCCAAATCCCAATCCAGAGATTGCCCCGTTCTTCCCTGGAATTCCATCCAGGAGCCTCACCTGTCCTGGATGATGAAGTACCTCAAGGGGTCTGTGGCATTGCTGCTGGGTGTGGCATAGCAGTTGGTCATCAGCAGTGCAAACCGGGACAAGTCACCCCCATCCAGCATGGTGCCCACGTAAAGAAAGGCCTCTGTGGCCAGGGTCACGGAGGAGCCTTGGTAGGGCTGTGTGTAGGCAGGGCTCTGGAAGAGTGCCATCCGCACGGTGAACATGCCTGTCCCACCCACGCTGATGTTTAGGGTGCTACAGGGAGAGAGGGGCTGGTGAGAAAACCAGATCTGAGAACAGCAACACATGGCCCACCCTTTCTGGTCTACAGTCCTGGGACGTCCTTGGTAGCTCTCTGCATTTTTATCCAGCAGTAGGACTGGAACCCACCACCACCGCAATGGTTGCAAACTGCAATGAGCGGACATGGGTCACCTGAGGATCTTGTTGAAATGCAGGTTCTGGTTTGGTAGGTTTGGGTCGGGCTTAAGGTTCTACATTTTTAACAAGCTCCCACGTGTTGCTGTTGCTGCTGATCCATGGATCACATGTCTGCCTCCCTCACATGGTAGCCCTTGCCTTTAAGAAGTGCAATAAACAAATTCTCAAGGGAGTCACCTACATTTCTTCTTTGGTCTCAACCTGGAACCGTTGAAAGGGAGACTATGAGTCCTACAGGCCTAAGTCAGAGTTCTGGTTCTACCTACAGCAGAAGACAGGGGTTTTGTAAATTTGTAAATTTGTAAATTTATTTGTGGTTACAAGTAAACCACACTGGAAATAGCTGCACTGATGTAGACTTCACAGGATGAGCCAATAAAGGACATTGTAAGACTGATACCCTAGAAACAAGGTGTATGATAAAAGCGCAGTAATGCAGAAGTCCATGTTATAAGTGAGAAGTGGGTTGTTGGCTTGGACTCAGATTTGGAGTAAGGCAAGATTCCCAGCTCAAAGCAGAGACACATCTGCACACAGATGTTTTGCTCCCTGAAGTCTGTCAGGCTGAGACATGGCCACCATGTTGCTTCAGTGAACTGCTTGACCAGATGATGACCCATCCAAAGGCAGACAATGAGCAACCTTCTTCCCCCAAGTAAGCCAGGCACCCTCATCAGTGCCTAGTGCCCTTCCCCAAGTCTGGTTGGCCCAAAGAGCATGTAACCATGGGTGAGCTTCACAATTAAGGCCATGGTAGAGTGGGGACTCTGGGCCTGATGGCCTGGGTTTGAATCCCAGCTCTGTCACTTACTAAACTCTACTTTCGGACAAGTTCCTCAACCTTCTCTGAGCCTCAATTTCCACATCTGTATAATGGGAATAATAATAATAGTAATACCTATACCTCTTAAGGTGCTCTAAGATTTCACTGAGATTTCCTGTAGAGCTGTTAGCACAATGCCTGACATATAGTCAGCTCTTCATAAATGCTTGTTCTAATTACAACTGTAATTTTTCCAGCATCAGCATCATTGGCTTGTGAGTCGTCCTACTCAGAGATTTTCAGTTTTATTTGGCAACAGGATCCTTTTATTATTTTTGTAAATAATAAAACCACATGTGGCACCCATTATAGGTGGAACATCTCTGGTTCACCTTGTAGGCATCCCCAAAGGCACTTCCTTAAAGACCCTGAAACCCCAAGAGGCATAATTTTAAATCCCTCTTTAGTCAACTCCTTCTTTTTACAGAGAAGGAAGGAAACAGAGATTCAAATATGGCATATGATTTATGTATCATATAAATAGCAGGTCTGGACCAGGAGCCCTCCCTCCTTCCGTCTGGTCCAACCACCCTGCCCCTCTGATAAGCTAGAGGCCCTAATATTTGATTTACATATGCAAAGCACTGTTGTGCTTCTAATAAAGTACTGCTAAGTCCCTTTCACTGAAGACCATCACCCAGGGTGGGGCTATCAGTTTCCAAAGCCATCTTGTTAGTATGTGACAGAGCCTGGATTTGAATCTGGGCTCCAGTATTCCCAGTTGGGCTGTATTCCATTGGGAATGCTCGCTCCCAGTACCCCCACCCAGCTCCTTATGGCTGGCAGTTGACAGGGAAACTGAGGACCTGGTGGTTAAGGGGTCGTGGGGTAGAGCCAGCCAGGGACACCGGGGACCCTCTCTGGCCACACCTGACCATTGGCTGCAGGGAGGTCTTCAAGCTGACTTTCATGTCCAGGGGGTAGGAGCACGCAAAGTTGATGTTGATGTTGAGGTCACGGATGATGATCTCATCTGCCAGGTAGAGGGTGTTGCTGTACGTGGCATGGGTTTCATTCCTCTGTGTTGGAGGGTGGGAGTGGGAGAAAGGGGCATGAGAATCTGAGTAGGACTCAAAACCAAATGGGTTTCTCTAGCTACCTGTGAGCTGTCCTCCCAGCTGTCATAATCAAAAGTTATAACAACAGCAGCCATCTATGAGCATGCATCACCTGCTAGGTCCTGAGCGAAATGTTCCTCCGGCATCACTGTATTGGCCCCTTCAATGACCCTAAGCTCTACTATCTCCTGCCTCATGATGAGGAGATGGGGCTTCATAGAAACTGACTAACTCTGAGTAACTTGCCCACAAGACGTGGGATCTAAGAGCCTGGGCTCTTCCACTTAGGCCATGTTTCCTCTCTCATACACTAAAAAGACTAAAAACCATGTCCTGACTCATTGTTAATACTGGAATTTTAAACGCTACATGCAGAAAATGAAAACTTCCTTCTTCCTTTCTTTTGTCTTCTTTCCTTTTCTTTCCGGGGGATGAGGGAGTTGGGGAAGCAGTGTTCACTCAAACATTGACCTCTGGGTCCCTTTTGAGGAGGTTTCTGTAGGTGAAGTCCTGGTTCTCTAGACACCAGTGATGCAGACCTTGCCTCCCAGGATCACCCAAGATAGACAGACCTGCTTCTGAGCCCAGTGCCAATACCTACTGGCTGAGAAGAATTACTTTCCTGTAGGCCCTTCTGTTCCCATCTGTAAAATGGGGAACTGTCATCAGGATCATTCTCTTTATTTGAAGCTAACATTTATTAAGCACTTACACTGTGCCAGTCACTGTCCTAATCACTTCACATACAATAACTCATTTAATCCTCTTAAAAATCCTATGAAGTAGGTACTATTATCCCATTTTGTAGTTGAGGAAACTGAGGCACAGCCAGGCTCATACAACTGGAAAATGATAAAGCTAGGGCTTGAACCAGGCAGTGCTCTCACCCTGTCCCACACTGACCAGCACATACCGTCATCACTGTCCCACAGGGGCCATCCCTGGCTGGGGTCACCACAGATATCCAGTCCCGGTCTCCCCTCTCAATGAAGCCTGAGCACTGGCTGTCACGCAAGTACATGAAAACTTTCTCAAAGCCCAGGCTCTTCAGCTGGCACTTGCTCAGGGACACCTTGATGTCATTGGCCCCACACTCCAGCCTGCGCTCCAGGTGGGAGAGATCTGAAATAGGCAGGGAAGGTGGGATTGGAAGCCAGTGACCACAATTCGGGGTCCACCACATCTCCAGGCCCTGGGCCCAATTGGTTGGGCTATCCACCACCTGGAGGGCACTCAGATTAGCCTCTGTCTGTTCTTGCTGTGGTCTTCCCTATCAGAGGGACTGAGACACAAGATTGGACTCTGAGAATCACTGGATGGATTCAAGTGGCCATCCATCAGCCCCTTGTTAACTTTCTATGTGGATTGTATACAAATGAAAACATTTTTGATCCATTCACCCCCCAGCATTAAATACATTGAATCTCAGTAAGACAAAACAAAACAACACATTAATTGTAGTATCTTTCCATCCTTTCTATATCAAAGAGATAGTCCTCACTAGTTACTAATGTTTTTAGTGCTCTGCACTTACTAATTTCCCTTTCAAAACAACAGAATGCAGATATCAGGCTAAGTGTTTGGGGAACAAAATAACATCTAGCTGGATTTTTTTTTTTTACTTTAAAATTGAAGTATTACACAGCTGCTAGAATTTAATAATTTTCTTTTCTTGTATTCATTTTTACTGTTACCTTCTGTCGAAGGTGTTACGTGCCACAGATAGATGCAGTAGTGACCATCAATGTCCCAAGTTTATTTCAAAGAAGAACGATTCAATCAATTTAAAGAAAAACAAGTTACTAATAAAAATCCCAGTATAAGCTAGTACTTGCATAAAGAAAAATTGTAAAATTGGAACTTGGATGTGACTAAAATCATGACTGAAGTTTGGGAGATACTTTCCTGCTTCAATCATTGTACATATGGGGAATCTGAGGCTCAGAGATGGCCAGAGCCCTGCTATGGGTCTTCCAGGGGTCAGTGGAAGAAACCGCAGGCTGGTCACCAGTCCTGTGTTCTTGGGCTGCAGAAATATGGCTTAGGTAGTCTTTGGCCAACAGGTAGCAGCTTCCCCTGTCCTGCTGTGGTGTGGGAGCCTCAGAAAGAAGGTGGGGATAAGGAAGTCCCTCAAGCTCTGGGAGCTTTGGGGCCAACTAAAATGAGACCAGGAGCCTAGAGAGCTTCTGCTGGTTTTAATAGATATCACTGGACCTTCTTTTCACTCAAATTGGATGATATGTATCACACAGGACTATGTCCCTCCCCCAGTTGCTGACATTTCTCAACACCTTGCCTCCTCCCACTGGCCTCACCAGTGATGTTGAAGTCCTGTTTGCACTGGCAGCTCCATGTGCCATCATCCATTTTGCAGTCCTCGTCTATACTGCACTCCTCACACGTCCCCAACACAGAGCTTGGGTCTGCAGAGTCACAGACACAGACAGTCAGCAGGGATGCTCCCCAGGCTCCTGTGGTGCCCACCCAGGCCTGGAGTGGAGGTGGGGGTGGGGGGAAGACACCCACTCACCTGTGCAGTAGGCCAGATAGCACTCGGGGGGCGCGGTCAGGTTGTAGACGTAGTAGCCGGCACAGGCCTTCACTTGCACAGGTGTGTCCCACAGGCAGCAGTGGCCCCTCCAGTGGGCGCAGGTCGTGCGGCTCACGATGCCCTCATCACTGGACGGGTGCGTGCCATTGAGCCACATGGGCGCAGCCGTATTGCAGCTCAGGACTGGCACACAGGTCTCGGCCAGGCGCACGCCGCCCTGCCCCACAAAGCGGTACCAGCCGCTCAGGCCTGAGTCACAGGTGTAGCCTGCCCCGTACTCAGAGCTGCGCCAGTACTCATCCAGGATGTGGTGCGCCTGGCATGGGTCCACGCACACAAGCGTGTTGCCCTCAGGCACGCAGTCCAGTCCTGGCCCGCAGGAGCCTGGGGAACACTCACAGTGCCACCCATCACCCCAGTAGCCAGCGGGGCACACGCATGAGTAGTTGCCTTTGTGGTTGACGCAGGTGGCCAGGGCGTGGCAGCGGCTGAGTCCCGGCTCAGCACACTCGTCCACGTCGGTGCAACCCAGCCCAGGCATCAGGCGGAAGCCGTCAGGGCAGGTGCACAAGTAGGAGCCCAGCATGTTCACACAGATGCTGTCCTCGGAGCAGTTGTGTGCCCCAGAAATGGCACATTCGTCCAGGTCCACGCACGTAAGGCCATCGCCGGTGAAACCCACCTGGCAGGAGCAGGTTGTGGCAACCCCATCCTCCATGCAGGTGGCATTGCTGTGACATTCAGAGCAGCTTCCTGCGGACAGAAGAGCCCAGCCTCAGAGTAGGGACAGCTGGACCAGTGGTCACCAAGAGAGTCCTCCTATATCCCTTTGGGTACCATGTTCTTTAGACTTGGTCCCTGGAGGACTCCCTCCAAAACAAATAAACAAAACTCCCCTTATGATTGCACTGTGCATTCTTCTGTGTTAAGCATTGCTTTCAAACTGTGTCTTCTTTTAAAATATCCATGTTTCTACATCCAGAGGAATAATACTGAGTTCTTGACACTTTGGTAGGATTTAGGTGACCCTGTCACCCCTTCCCCACTTTTGAACATTTAATGCCTTTTGCTCAGATCTTCCCTGCCTCTTCCCTGAAGACTTCCCCAACTCTCCCTGACAGGGGCAGTCACACTTTGTGTGACATCCTCCATGACAATAAAAGCCATAAAGATAATGAGCTGTTGTTTATTAAGCACTTAAATTGGGATGTGTGCTTTTCACTCATTATCTCATTGAATCTTCCCCAATGGCCCCTAGGGGATTGCTTCTGTGTTTACCCTTATTTTAAAGATGAGCAAACTGAGGTTCAGAGGGTTTAAGCCATGTGCTCTGTTGGTAAAAGCCGGGACACAAACCCAAGTGGCAGGACCACAGAGTATATGCTCTTAACCAGGACACTGAAATGGCATTTACTGTGCCCCCGAGTACTCCAGCTCATGGGAGGTGCCCAGCTCCCTTTTGCATGGAGAAGCTGAAAGCTACATGAGGGTGATGTAAGACCCAATGGAAAGACCTCTTTAGAATTCAAGGGGAGGTATTTGGGAGCCACTTAGGTGTTTTAAACCTCCTGTGTGGTTAAGTATGTTCCCGACTTTCCAGTAAAGTGGCAGGGGACCTTAGTGGTATTCTAGACTCTTGCGATCTAAGAACCACAGCATTAGCATCACCTGAGAGCTTGTCAGAAATGCAGAATTTCAGGCCGTACCCAGGACCCACTGAATCAGAGCCTGCATTTTAGCGAAATTCCCATCTGAGTCCTATATACATTAAAGTATCAAACTGTATTTAGAATAAATCAAATTCCAAGCATGACAGGAGAGAGAGCATGACCTCCTCTGCTAATAGTGGCATTGTTCCCTACACACACACACACACACACACACACACACACACACTTACTTGCTTCTGAGGTCTCAATGGTGACAGCTGTTATGACCCAAGAGGTTACCACCACTACCATCCGCATCAGGGTCAGAGAAGAAAGCCGCCCCATTCCTTCTGCTCTTCACAGCTACTTCTGATCTGGGGAAGACCTGCCCGAAGACAAGGACATGTTGACCCCCTGGGTTTTCCTCCCAGTCTGTGATGCCTGAGGAGTCCTGTGAACAGAGATGGATGGGATAAACGCATGATCTAACTCCCCTCCCCACAGTTGGGAGGAGTGCTTTGGTTGTGCACTGCACAGCTCCAGAAGATGCCATTTATATGAACTACAAAGAGTGTGCAGTGCTGTGGCCCCTGCTTTGGTAGTTTTCTCATCTGTGACCCCACCCTTACTCCCACCCACATGCCATCCTCTGCTCCCCAAGTCTCAGCGCATCTGGAAGAACTGAGTCTCATTTGGAACAGGAAGCAGCAAGATAGGGTAGAATGTTCTGGACTCACCATCATAGGAGGCAGTTTTGGGTTTTAACAGCCAACTGCTGATCCCTGCTGGGAAACTTTCAGCTTGCCCAGATCCATTTATTTATTCAACAAACATTTATTGAGTAGCTACCTTGTGCCAAACAGGGAGCTACACACCAAAGAAAACAATGAACAGGATAGGCAAGATCCCTGACTTCATGCAACTCACATATCACAAAGAAATAGCTTGAGATAAAAACTTGAGAGGCGATTAACCCTCACAATGGATTTTAATGTTTCCAGAGCAGTCACTTATTATTCCACTCAATTGGTGAAATAATCCTAGGTGGGTACTACTAATACTACCCTAATTTTTCCAGTAGCAAAGTAGGGTAGCATGGTGGTTAAATGTGCGGGACTTGGAGCCTGTAACAGGGATCCAAATCCCTGTTTTACCAACCACTAACAGTGTGACTTTCGGCAAGGTATTTCATTTCGGGAAGAATTAGTTTTCTCATCTATGAAATATGGGTCATTGCTTCCACAAACTGAGTGCCTGTGATGTGCCAGGCTTAGTCTGAAGTCCCTGTGATCAAAGAACTTGTGTTCTAGTGCGGTATTTTCCAAGCCTTTATGACTAGGATCTGCTATAAAGAAAATATTTTTTGCCATAAATTGGTACAGTTGTTGGGGCGCCTGGGTGGCTCAGTTAAGCATCTGACTTCAGCTCAGGTCATGATCTCACGGTTTATGAGTTTGATCCCCGTGTCAGGCTCTGTGCTGACAGCTTAGAGCCTGGATCCTGCTTCAGATTCTGTGTCTCCTTCTCTCTCTGTCCCTCCCCTGCTCACACTCTGTCTCTCTCTGTCTCACAAAAATATATTTTAAAAAATGTTAAAAAAAGTTAAATTGGTGCAGTTGCTTGTGTATGTGCCTGCACACACACACACACACACACACACACACACACACTAGAAGTTTTATAAAAAAAAATTCTTTTCGTTAGTGTGTACATTGCTTGTTGACATTGTCTATAGTATTTAGTTAAAAGAAGATTTTGGATATAATCCACAAATTATTTCATGATCCACTAATGGCTTGTGATCTATACTTTGAAAACACTGTGGTGGGTAATAACTGACTGCATATTGTCATGGGTATTAACTAAGATGATATATTCAAAGCAGGACCTAGCACAGAGCCAATGCTATTGTTCACTGCTATATTCCCAGTGCCTGGTACATAGTAGACACTTAATTAACATGCATTGAATGAGTGAAGAAATAGTAGTCATTGTTATTAGAAAAGCACAGAGCACAGCCTCAAAGAGAGGGAGACTGGCCAACCAGAGATAATGAAGCCAATTATCAACAGAGGAAGGACTCACTCTAGGTCTGACCCTAGTGTCCAGTCTCTTGATTTTCTTCCCCCTTCTCCCAAGCAGAATGGGAATTAGAAGACAGCTAGGTGGGAAGAAGTGGCTAGAAGAAGAGAGAGCTGTAGATAGCCTTACCTGAAGCCAGAAAGGTAGAATTAATCTGTTTACAAGTATGTGCCTCCTATATATACATCTACCCCTGGCTGGCAGTCTTTCCTCCAATTATCCTCTGGTTCTGTTTCTTGAGATTGTTTTCTTGAGGGTGGAATATTTTCCCCTTTGGGCACAGTGTTTTCCTTTCCTAGGTTGCCAGGTTGTTGTTCTTTTTCCTAATATGTAGACACCCTAAATGATTGACATTGGGGGTCAAACTTGTGCCTGCAAATACAAGGCCTCTGTTTTGCACCTTTTGACATAAAGAGATTCCTGAGTTAGAAATTAACTGCAAAAGCAGTGCCAAGGTACTAGGCTTTTTCTTGCTCAATGAGAAGGACAAGGTGGACTCAAGGAGCCAAGCAGAGGCCAGTATCCCAAGCCAGGCTGTCCTGGGAAGAAGAGAGGTGTTTTTGTTTTTGTTTTTGTTTTTGTTTTTGTTTTTGTTTTTGTTTATTTGAGAGAGGAGGCAAGACAGAGAGTGGATGGTTGGGGAGAGAAAATCCTAAGCAGGCTCCATGCTCAGCAAGAGCCCGACATGGGGCTGGTTCCCACGACCCTGGGTTCATGACCTGAGCCAAAATCAAGAGTCAAATGCCCAACCTACTGAGTGACCCAGGAGACCAAAAAAAGGGGTGTTTATTGTCCCCATTAGGACATGTACCTGTGGCCATTTGGGTTCCCTACCCTGGAGAAGGCACCCTTTAGAAGCACACTCCATCCTTACGGGCTCAGCAAGCTCTTCGATGGTCTAGGCATGGCAGGAGAGGAGCTGAAAATACTTGAAGGTCAGAGCCAGAAGATAATTCAGACATCACTGCGCCAGACCCACTCTGTGAAACAAAGATTCTGAGTTCCCATGAGGACAGGCCCCTTGGGAGGTGGATAACTTCATGACTGGGTATACTGACTTTTGAGTCAGTTGTTCTGGCTCTTGATCAGCCATTTATAGTGTGCCAGAGGGCTCATTTCTTAATCTTTCTGAGGTCATTTTTATTGTCTGTAAAGGGGAAGTGCCCATCTCCTAGAGTAGTTATGGTGATTAGAGGAGAAGATGTAACGACAGACATGTAGTAACAATTCTACCTGCGGAAGTCACTGCCAATGCTGCTTTGCTGATGGACAGTCACAGGGGTAGGAAAAGGGAGAGCCTGGGCTCGACTCCATGACTCCTGACCCAGGCCCATGTAGATGACAGTTCAGTCTTAAGAGTCAGTCCCACTGAGAAAAATTGAATATGTGTGAACTTGGGCTGAGTAGGAAATGAACAATGACCCACTGCATGTACTTTTTCAGGATCTTTTTCATCCTGTCTCATTTAGTGGCAAGGGTAACCATCAGCACTGTGTACTCATCTCCACAGGATAATTTTGTAGGAGTGAAATTTCTGGGTCAAAGAAGTGGTGCAGTTTTACGAATTTTGATACTTCTTCCCAAACAGCACCCCAGAGAGATTTTTAAAAATTATTTTATGGTCCCACCATAGTACCAACCCTGAACATTGTACACTTTCTTCTATCTTTGTCAAAAAAATAAGTGAGAAATCTCATTATTTACTTTTGCAATTCTTCAATGAAAGGAGAAGTCATTGTCTCTTCATTTGTTGGTTATTTATTCTTTTCTAAACTGGCAGTTTGTTTGTGTCCTTTCCTTTTTTTTTTTTTTCCTCCTATTGCTTAAGAAGAAAATAATCTTTTTCTCCATTTTGGATTGGGAATATCATTTCTGGTTGGTGCAAATGAGGCCCTGTCTAAACCCACATCCAGGTATCTTTAAGATTATCTAAAAGATTATCTAAAAGATCTAAAAGATATCCAAAAGATTAAAATGGAGGCTCTGGGTGGCTCCTGGAGTTGTTTGGGCAAAGGCCACGGACGGAACCTTTGTGTTGGAGACTATTCATAAGTCCAATAACCATATTTTTCTAGTTTCTCTGATGCTTTTACATCTTGGGGCTTTGTTGACCGTGGAGGGACTGCCCCTCCCAAGCTAACTAATTTCTACAGATAGCAATGGGCTGGCCTGAGATCTGCTTTTCATATGCAAACCAATCACCCAGAGTCCACCCCCACACCCTCCTTTGCCAGGACCCCTCACTTTCAGGGCCACTATTCCCTTGCCCTAATCACCCCAGTGCCAGAACCAGACAACCAGGGATGATTCCCAGGATTCCCAATTCCCACTTCCCAGGGCCCACTTGAAATTTATTCAAACTAGCCAGTCCTAAACCTGCTTACCCTGCCTCTCCTCTTCCTTCCCATGGAAACCACAAAAAAGGCTCTTGCTCATCTTCCCCCCTCTCCCTTGACCTCCTGATTGACCTTGTGTGCCCCCTCCTGTTGGGATCTGTGAATATAATAAACTGTGTTTTCAATGGCATCTGTTTTCTCATCTATTGGCCTTGCAATACCTGAATAATAATAAAACCTACATTTTAAAACAATAAGCATCACCTGCACTCAGTGCAGCTGGATCGTCCTGTGGTGTTTCTCTAGTTGGATGTTTTTCCACTCTTTCTTCAAAATTCCCACCTTTTCTCAGCCCCACACATTTAATGACATCACAGTGTACTCATGGGAGCCAGTAAGCAATGCCTCCCTTATCTTCTCCGTCTTCCTGTCTGTGGACTCATCTTCCACATCTCCTCTCCTGTCATGATGAGGCAGCATCCTTCTTCCTGCACTGATAAGCTTTTTTCCTCACCTTCGCTTACTCCTTCCTCCTGTAACTTCCTCTTCTTGGAGTCACTTGAGAGTATTCTCATCTGCTAGTCCCTTCTATAGAAACCTTCCTTTGACCCCACACTCCCTCCAGCCACCATCCTATTTTCCAACCTTTCATAGCCAAACTTCACAAAAGATTTATCTGCACACTTTCCACTCAAATTCACACTGATATGCTTCCTGATCTGCCAGCTCCATTGACTTTGCTCATCAAGATCACCAAACACATCCATGTTGCCAAATTCAATCACTTTTTTTTTTTTTCTTTATCTTGCTTCCGGAAGAGTAGTCAAAAATATTTGTTTTTGAACAAACCTTACTCAATTTATCAGAAGTTCCCATTTTCTTGGAATGCTCTTCTCTCAACTTTTAAGCATGGGTAGGAGACTTGATCTTAATAATCTTGACAGCTGTCACTTACTAAGTGCCTCTCTTGGGCCAGACACTGTACTGAATGCTTTTATGTTTATTGTGTCATACAATAATTGTTACAACACATATTACCAATAAGACTGTAGGTCAGAAAGATTAAGTTGCTTCCCTGAGATTACCCAGCTAGCCTGTGTTAAATCCATACTAAAGTGCATATCTTATTCAGATTTACTCCTGTGATGCATTGCACTCCTTGGGGATAAAAAACATTCCATGCTTAGCAATGAAAGGTAGGTGGTTTTGGGTCCTTTTTTCAGGTAATGAAGCTAAATTGTGAAGAAATTTGAAAAATTGATTAAACAGAATACAAAGGATTTTTGTGAGAGTGCTGTGTATTGGGAGGGGGTAGAAAATGAGTCAAGGGGGAAGGCCTTTCCAAGAGAGGGTCACCACCAGCCTTACCTATAACTGCTTATCCCAATCTGAGCCCCCACTTCATGAGGCCCCAAATACACGTGGGGGACTTGCAGGTAGCACATCCATTCTCTGGCTGGTGGCCAGTTAGGAACTCTGTTGCATGTGATTTATTCCTAGCAGCCTCCATGAACCCCTCCTTTGACCGGCAGCCACATAGCCTTAAGGCTGAGGCAGGTGAGTTTCACACCATGTCCTGAATACTAACACCTGCTCCTGTTGGGGCAGTCTGGCTCAGGTGAATTCCAGGGCCCCAGGCTGTTCCCTGCTTAGTCTGGATGTGGACACGCCAGGTTTGGGGGTGGGAGAAGGAGGTATAGGAGCTGGTTCAGGAGCCTGAAGAAGTATAAACAGCCTTTCTCTCACATGATAGGTGGCAAGTAGAAAGGCCTAGATGGCTTGCAGAGACTTTGGTCGGTAAAATAATATGCCCCCTTTTTCAAGAGGAGCTCTGTTGCCACTTGGCCAAAATGATTAACACAAATTAGCAGCATGAGTCTGTGGTCAGCAGAATAATGACTTCCCAAGATGTCTGTGTCCTAGTCCCCAGAATCTGTGAATGTTACCTTACATCGCAAAGGGGACTTTGCAGTACCATTAAGTTTAAGACTTTGATATGAGGTTATCTGGGCAGGCCCATGAGCTAAGGGATTCAGGCAGCCCCCCAGAAGCTAGAAAAGGCAAGTCAAGGGATTCTTCCAGAGGGGACTAACCCTCATGACACCTTGACTTTGGCTCAGTGAAATTAACTTCTGATTTCTGGCTTCCAGAGCTGTAAGAGAGTAAGTTGGTACTTTTCGAGCCACTAAATTTGTGGTAATTTTTCAGAGCAATAATAGGAAACTAATATAGAATCTAATTTGGGTCTCCAGGCAACACTGTGTCAGCACCTGCCCCTTTTGGGATGACAGTGAAATCATGTATCTCAGAGACAGGGTGCTGGCTGAAATCAAATTTTATTTGATCCATGGATATTTATTACCTGAGCACTTACTGTGTCCAAGCAGCATTCTAGGCATTAGGAATACAGTGGGGAAGAGAATAGATATATCTGCTCTCCAGGGACTTACCCAACAGTGGGGGAATCAAGCAGTATATTAGTGCACAGCAAAACAAGGTGCTTTCAAATGTTGGTATCTAGGAAGCCCTCTTTGAGGTGGTGGCATTTGAACTGAGGTTTGAAGGATAAAAAAGACATCTGCATGAAGATCTATGGGAGTGCATCATGTGTGCATTTAGGCAGAAGGAACAGCCATAAGGAGACAAAGCACTTGAACTGTTCAAGAATAGACAGGAAGTATGACTGGAGCCTAGAAAATGACAGAGAGAGAGAGGGGAACA
Source organism: Lynx canadensis (assembly GCF_007474595.2). Taxonomy (NCBI): domain Eukaryota; kingdom Metazoa; phylum Chordata; class Mammalia; order Carnivora; family Felidae; genus Lynx; species Lynx canadensis. Next base: position 16,122,100 of record NC_044318.1, read on the forward strand.
GAAGAGATCTGTGGGGCCAGAAATTTCTAGGCCTGGAAGACATGGTGAGCAGACCAATCTTATTCCAAAAGGGATAAAGATGCCATTACAGAGTTAAAACAAGGTAGTGTTGCAAGCTTTCAAGAATATGGCTTTTTAAAAGAATTTCAGCAGCTTTATGGAATAGGGGTGAGGGGTGGGCAAGGAACTACAGAATGGCAATAGAAGCACCATTGGAGAGACTTCCTTGGCTGAGAATGGTGGGTGGAGGTGGAGGGAAGTGGGTGGAGTCACATGGAGATAAGTGGCACGTGTCAGTGGACAGAAGTGGATGGAATCAGTGCAAGTGGGTGGAGTCGCATGTGTTGGTAGAGTTACTTTTAGGGTAGTAAACAAAGGGGCTTGAGGATTATCCTAGCGCCTTGCTGCTTAAGATAGTGGGTCACTTACTGAAATATAGTAGACTGGGGACATGTTTGGGGCTGGATCTCTTTCTTACTGTGCTAAAATACAGCCTAAACAAATCAGTCCACTTCATTTGTAAGTTTTAGCCAAACTCTGGGGACTCCAACCTAGTGAAGGTGGTGGGTAGAGTGGTTAAATGTAGTCTCTGGAGTGAGAGTGCCTGGGATCATATCTCAAGGGCTTTCTGGCTATGTGGTCCTGACTGGTTGCTTAACCTCTCTTTGCCTCAGATCTCTCATCTGTAAAATGGGGATAATGAAAGTAATGTGAGAATTACATGACTGTGTGGCATGTTGTAAACACTCATTAAATGTTTCAGTTATGGCTTCGCTTGCAACCCTGAATTCCAGGCCAAACAGCTTTTCTAAGGCAGCACCAACCACGAAAAAGAGGTAATGCAAAGAACAGGGCCAAAGACTTTCAGGAGTTTTTAATTATCCAGCCTCCACCCACTGCAATGATATATCATTTTTTTTAGAGCAGATCCACTTAGAAAATGATGCCAGGACATGGAAAATGGCTCTTAGCTTTGGAGAAGCTACAGTTCTTCCTTCACTTTTGGTTTCTTCTCTTCTTTTGGAGGTCCCTTTGGCTTAGCCACTTTCTCCTCCTCCTCCTTGGCTGGTTCCTTTTGCCCAGCTGGCTCTTCCAGCTTTGTCACATTCTCTATCCCAGGCAACTTCTGGTCACGTAACTCTTTCTTGATAATAGGTACTTCCTTTTCCTCGGCTAATGCCTCCTCTTCTGTCACTTTACTTTGCTCAGTAGACAACAGCTATTCAAGAAAAGAAGGGAGGGAAGAAGTAGGATAAAGAAATAAAGAGGCAAGACATATGTGGTAATTGTGATTATAATTACCAAGTCTTCTTTTTCTGGAAATGCCCAGAGAGAGGCACTTGGAGCATCCTCATAGATGCCAGAGCCCAACTGTGGTTTTGCCCCTCTGGAAAGAAAGCCCTTGTGGAACCTGCTTCCTCCACTCTAAGGCCACACGTGTGGCTGCCCCAGCTCTAACTCCAGGGCTGGGCATGTGACCCAGGCCTATCATGAATCCCTATCCAGGACATTTCCTAGGACTACTAAGAAGTAGGTGCCTGCTTGCTTTTTTTTTTTTTTTTAATTTTTTTTAATGTTTATTTATTTTTGAGAGGAAGAGACAGAGCATGAGTGGGAGAGGGGCAGAGAGAGACACAGAACTGGAAGCAGGCTCCAGGATCTGAGCTTTCAGCACAGAGCCCGACACGGGGCTTGAACCCACGAGCAGTGAGATCATGACCTGGGCTGAAGTCAAGTGCTTAACCGACTGAGCTACCCAGGCACCCCTTTTCTTTCTTTTTTTAAAAAAAATTTTTAATGATTACTTTTGATTGATGGAGAGAGAGAGAGAGAGAGAGAGAGAGAGAGAGAGAGAACAAGAACAAGTGGGCAAGGGGCAGAGAGAGACTGAGACCCAGAATCCAAAGCAGGCTCCAGGCTCTGAGTTGTCAGCACAAAGCCTGATGTGGGGCTTGAACTCACAAACCATGAGATCATGACCTGAGCCAAAGTCAGATGCTCAACCAAATGAGCCACCCAGGCACCCCTAGGCACTTGCTTTTTAAGCTGGGAAGATATTAGTTTAGAGCTGTGGGGAAATCTTTGACCCTCCGTGGGGAAGTGACTGCTTGGGAATAAGGCCAACAAAGGTAAAACAGAGATGGGGAGACAGAAAATGAGTTTGAGCTTCTGAATCTACCTGATGTTCTAGCAGTTATATGGATTAAGTTCCCATTGTTGCCTAAACGAAAGAAATCGTGTTTCTGATATTTGCAAACGAAAGGGTCCTAACTAATAGAGATGGCACCTTCCTGCAGATGGCCTCACTGAGGCAGGAACACGATTCAGAGAGAATGGGGATTGTCATCTCATCCATTAGGAAAATAATGCCAGAGAGCTGGATCCTGTCAAGACATCTGGTTACTGACTCAGGAACAGAGGCCAGGGAAGCAACCTTAGGAGACCTCAGAGCCTTTGTCTTTCCCTTCATTTCTAAAGTCTGCCATTTCTACTTCCTTGTAATAAGTGCCCTTGAAATAAAGTCATCCAAAATGGGTAGTTGTTCACCGAGTCGTCAATGATCTCCAGAGTACAAGATTATGGGACTCTTGGCACACCCTCTCCTAGTCCTTTGAGTTCTTGATGTTCTATGTGAGACAGAATAATCCAGGTACTGCTGTTTCACCTTACCCCATCCTCATCCTCAATCCTGGTCTTGATTTGAGTTTCCAGGAAGTCAGAAAAGCCCTTCAGGGTATGTTCTCCCTTATACAATACAGCCTAGGAAGAAAATGGAACAAGGTCAAGACAGTATCCTCTTCTTGCAAAATATTCAGGGATTGCTATGTAAGATAAGTCCAGGGTCAAATCCCTAACAACCTGAGTACAGGGAGTAGGTTCTTTAACCTCTCTGAGCCTCCATTACCATGGCTCTAACATAAGAATAATAAAAACTCTTCCACCATAGGGCTATAATGTAGTGCTTCAGAGCACGGACCTCGGAGCATACTGTCAAGGTTCAAACCCTGTTTAACCTCTCTATGACTCAGTTTTTCTATCTGTAATGTGAAGATAACAACAGTACCTACCATATATGTTGTTATAAGAATTTATTGAATTACTATATGAAAAGCACTTAAAACAGTACCTGACTCATAGTGAGTACTACATATAGTTGACATTATTATCATAACAAGAAGAATAAGAATAGTTCTTATTTTACAAAGCATCTGATCCATGATCATTGCTCAGTCAACACTAGTTCCCTTTCCTTTTTTAGTCTTTAAGAAGATTATGAAGCTGTTTACTGCCCACTGGTTGTCTAAACTCCCTTTCAGATAACTAAAGACTTAAGATACCTCCACCCTCTCAACTCAGCCTCATTTTGTACCACTCCTCCACATGCATCTTCTGTACCAGAAGGATGGCATCTCCTTCAGAGTGCTATGGCCACCCTTCTGCCCACATCCTCGTGCATATTATACTTCCTATGTGTAGTTCACATCCCTCTTCTAATCTGATTTAAATCCTCAGCATTCTTCAAAATCTCATGTCTCCATGAAATATTTGCCTTCCAGAATCTGTCCCCTTCAATTCCAATTGCATGTAGAGGTGGGCCTACATCATGACTTCTCTCCCACACTCAGTCATACTCTTCTTGGGAGCAGGAATCTTGGCTTGCTTTGTTTTGATGGACACCCTTCTCCAGGTGCCAAAGCAGAGCAGCATGGAGAGTATGTTCCATGACATTGATGATGCTTGCTGATTATAATACTGAAGTGTAAAAGACATTAACTGCTTTTCTATCATGTGATCTTCCTTCTTCTCATAGCACCCCACCCTCAATATTCACGTAGAAATTCCCCCACCTTATTCCATATAGTCTGGGTAGAGCTCAGCCCCAGTACCAGAGGAAACTGGGCCTGACTAATCAAGACACTCACATCAGCCTGACTACACTGACTGGGTAAGGGAAGAGCAGCTAACCCAAGCTGGACCCAATTACAGCAAGTCTTGGGACTTGTGGGGAAGCTAATGGAAAACACTCTTCAACCTGAACATGACAGGATAATAGGGGCTTGAGCTGAGGATGAAGCTGTTTGGGTAGAAGGCAGAGCTGGAGATAGGGAGAAACTGGTTCTCTGATAATGACATAATGGCATTTCCAGGTATGTGGGTCCCAAGAGCTCCTCACTTGTTGAGAGTTGGTGGGGAAGAGCCTGAAGAAGGGGTACCGGTCCAAGTACATCAGCTGAATGTCATTTGCCATAATGTCAATCTTGGCAATGGTGACTGTTGAGTGGTTTTGATACTTTCTGCCCAACTCCTGCAACACTGGGAAGAGTTCCTTACACTTTTCTGACCAGGGTGCATCTGAAAGAGAAGGGCCATTGCTCAAGTTCACACTAATAAAACTGAAAGTCAATACTACCCCCATAAACACCATCACCATATTTTACTAATGGTTCTGTTGCTTTGCAAATTGCACTCTTTCTTTTAACACCGTATTACATTATTTTACATTTCAATCACAGCACCTGGTCATTATTAAATAAATTAGAAAAAAACTGATATAGTCCCCTTCCACCCAGACACTAACACTTTAAGCATGCTGGAACATTTTCTTCTATTCTTTGTTTCTCCTTTGACATAGCTTTCCACTCCAGTTGAAGAGAAAAAAAAAAAAACAAGAAAAATATTTATGCTAGATGATTCCTCATGTTCTTCCAGAAATCGTGTGTGTGTGTGTGTGTGTGTGTGTGTGTGTGTGTGTGTTTGTGTGTGTGTATGAATATGAGAGAGAGAGAGAGAGAGAGCACAAGAGTTTTCCAACAGAAGTTAAGCTCACAGTCCAAGGTCACCCAGGTAATTAAGCAGAAAGTGGGATTTGAAGTCAGGCTTCTTTGACTTGTGACTATTATAGTACACTGCCTTTTAGTCCCATGGTAGAGAATGTACCTAAGAGGTTGAACAGGAAGTTGTAACAAGTACAATGACCCCTGGAAAGGGGACTTCCTTAGGGACAGTTCCTTTAAGCTTTGAGTCTGGCCCAAGCACCTAGCCCTCTGGAGAGAATCATGGACCAGCTCTAGCATGGAAAGAAACTGAACCTTCCCTGCTCTTTGTGGTCGCATTAAAGTTTCTGGCTCTGTGGGAGGGGTGGCTTTCAGGGCCCTGACACTCTACATTTGGATGATCATCCCTCCATTTACAAACCAAGTGCCTCCATGACCATCTGCTCTCCCTGAAGCTCCCCTGGAGCCCAATGGGCCCTGGGTTGGAACAGGAGGGGGCATAATGGTCACAGTCCCAGGGGGCCAATCTGAGAGGCCTGCTTCCAAGAAAATGAGGCTGCTCTTGCCTTTTACCAGAGCCAAATGAGCATTCTCATAACTCCAGTGTCAGGTAAGTATAGAAAAGCCGCCCACCCTCTCACGTAAAGGGAACAGATCATGGTTATTCAACCACGCAGACCTTAAACACCTCACCCTGTGGATGAGAGTCCATTTCAATGAGATTTTTAAAGGTCTGCACATTGCATTCCAGCCCTCAGGAAGTAATGGCATCAGAGCTTGATTTGAATTTTTTGCCTTGCAATGAATTTACTGTGTGACTTGGGGTAAGGTAATTAATCTTTCTGAGACTAAATTCCCTGATCTGTATCATGGAGAAATCCACTGGACCTTCCTAAGAGGCTTGTTTTGAGGATGAAAAAAGAGCAGGTGTGTGAACAGCCAACTCATGTCGGGCTCATTGTAAGTTCTCAGTAAATAGTAAATAAGAGAGATGTCTGAAGTAACTTCATTATCACCCTTCTCTGTATCTTAGAGTAGGAGTGAAGTCCCCAGTTTGGACTCTCACATGCAAATCAGAAAGAGTAGAGAAAGGGCAATAGTCCTTAGGCAAGCACTGGAAATAATTACAACAACAATAATAGCAGCAATAATAGCTGTTATTTATCAAGTGCTTGCAATATGCCACACACTGCTAAGCTCTCTTCCTACAGGATTTGAGTCTCCAGTTTGGCCACACCAACTCACGTAGGTTAAATACAGGCCATTTGATAAGTTACTTAAAGTCAGAGCTGCTCTTCTGTACAGCAGTTACCAGCCAAGGCACTGAGGTCAGGCTGCCTAGGCTCCAATCCCTATTCTCAGTACTTAGTCACTGCCTGACTTTGGAAAAGTTTCTTCACCCACCTGAGACTCTGTTTAGTCATATGCAAAGTGAGAGCAATAGTAGTAGCTACTTTCAAAAGTGTGTCGTGAGGATTAAATGAGATAAAGTATAGAATGGCTCAGCAGAAGGCCTGGTATACCATAGCATTGAATCAGTGTTAGCCATCAGCATATTATTGTTGTAAAAGCCATAGACCTGAATTATATGGACGGTATTCCACATGTTCCAAGCATTAGATTTTCAGGAAGAGTTGCACTGTGGGTGATAGCATCTTAATCCAAACTCTTTGGATGTTAGAAAACCATCCTTCACATAGTGTTTTGATAGATTTTTGAGTTTTGGGGGCCCAAGAATTCAGGAGCAACACTTGAAAAAGTAATGTCTGGGCCACTGCTTTCTATGGCCTCTGCAGAGATACTTACAGAACATCACAAATACATCCCTTTCCTTGTCAAAGACCACCACATTGAAGTTCTTCCCAACGAGTTGCTTAACTGGCCCCTGGTCCCAATATTTTGGAATCTCTTCACTGGATTGATGTTTCTAGGAAGCAAATTTGAGAGATCTGACAGTCGCCAGAAAAGGGTTGGCAGTTGGGGCTCCCTGCCCCAATGGGAAACAATGGGAAGTTTTCTCTTGTTCTTAACAAGAGCCTTGGGAAAGAGTTTGAAATGCTCATGTTCAGCCTGAATTGTTCAGGGCCAGTTGAGATCAGAGGGCTAAGGAAGAGGTAGGGCTTCAAGCTGGAATGAATTCTAGCCTTCCAAATATGTAATTTGTGAGGTTCTCAGATGAGAGTTGGGTTCATGTCTTTAACATCTTAACTAGTTTGTCCTGAACTCCCCCCTAAAGTTTATCTGTTCCCAATTACTTCCTGAATCAAAACCAAGATAATTTACATGACCTGTTAAACCTTTATCACCCTTTGGCTCCCATTAGCCTCACCAAGCTCATTACCATTCTTTCTTTGCTTTCTTCAACCACACTGGTCTTCTGTTTAACCAAAGGGCTAGCTTTCTTCCACCTCAGGCCTTTGTTGATGCCATTCCTGTGTCTGGAGGGCCTTCCCCACTCCCCATTCTTGCTCTTCTTTCTTTATCCAGTTAACTCAGATTTACCCTTCAAAATGATATCTAGGGAGGGCTTCCCTCACTCTCCCCAAACTAGGTCAGATCCTGCTACCGTAAGTTTTCATAACATTTGATATTTTTCCTTGTATCACTTATTCAAGTTTATCATTTATATCTTATTTTTCTCATTATTTTATTTTCTGGTTATTTGATTCATGTGTCTCTACTACACTAGACAGAATGTCACAAGGGATTTTTCTGTCTTCATCACTGAGTATGCACAGCCTGATACATCGTAGGACCTCAGTAAATATTCTGTGAGAGAATGCATTGAAGAATGAACCTAGCTCTGCTTCTTTTTGAAGGAAGTGGTATAAATCTCACAACATATATTTTTCTCTACAACCATTGCTTCCTGCAGTCTCTTGAATCCACACCCTTCTCTCCATCTGCACTGCTGCTCCCCAACCCAGGTAGCCTTCATCTCTCACCTAGATCACTGCAGTAGCCCCACAGAGTTCTTTCTGTATCTCCTAGTCTTCTCCATACCTTTATTCTACCAGTGGGGTTTTATCTTCACCATGCAAATTTTCCTTTCTATTGCTCTCAGGACACCAAGTCCTTAATATGCATAGCTGTCTGGCCTTTACCCAGTTTGCCAGCTCCTACAATACTTCCCTCGTCCCGACCCCAGCCTCTGGAAGGGACTTGAAGATTCTTTCTGAGGAAGCATAAAGTGGGTGGGGGCTGGACATGGGAGGTGGGAAATGGTGAAAAAGATGGAAATTAGAAATGGGCCAGACCAGGCATGTGACATCTCATACGTCATGTGAAGCATGCTCATCTCTATTGCAAGAGTTTGGTGGATGTATTGGCCCTTGACAAGGAGACAGACACCTCCTGAGGTTCAACTGGAGGGAAGAGAGAGAAAGGGTAGTGCTGCAGGTAGGTTTGTAGATATGTTGACAGAAAATGAGGGGCCCTTGTCTTAATGATACATGGTCTCGTGCTCAGCTGAGACTGGAAGAAGGAAGGGGATATGAGGACAAAGAGACTCAGAGATGAAGAAGATGAACACACTAAGAGAAATTTCTATAGATATGTCAAGACATTTCAAAGAGCCCACAGGAGGTTTGTGATTCAGTGAAACCAGCCTGCCTCAGGGTGGTGTTCTGTTTCTCTAGCATTGGCCTGGAAGCAGTAGGGACATGAAGTGGGTTCAACCAGGGTTGTGATTTTGCCTTGTAAATTCTACAGGGTGTAAAGAAGTAGAAGATAGATAAAGAAATAAAGGGATAGAGGAATTAAGGGAATCATCACCAGAGCGATGAACTATGGAATCCAAGTTCATGAAGGCAGTAGAGAGACTGTGACATGGGATCAGGAGACTGGAAGCCATGAGAAGGGTAAGGATTTACAACAATATGGATACTAGAAAAAGGAACTAAAGGGATGGGAAGCTTGAAATCAGGTTTTCAGAGGGGCTGCCATCTCTAAAATGTGGCCACAAGAGCAGGTGGCTGGAATGGTAAACAGTGACTAGAGAAGAGAGAGACCAGGGTTTTGCATACTGACATTTCTGGAGGTGATGGCAGAGAAGGGATGGAAAGCAAGTCTGCAATGAGCTTAAGTCCTCAGAGAGTGAAAGGGACATGATCAGAGGACAGCAATGGAAGGTAGGAGCAGGTGATCTAAAAGTCCAAATGCGTGGGGTCTGGCATTTTGAAGGTAGGAGGAAATGTCATGGAGGACACCAGCCTCACTACTTGGCCTGTGATGATGATGTGCATAGGAGTCAAAAAAAAAAACAGCTTTCACTTGAGAAGGAGTGTCTGTGTGGGAATGGACAGAAGGTGATTGGAACCCTCAGAGGGAAAGGGACCAAATATTCTGGTTTGCCTGGAAAGTTCCAATTTATTCTGTTTCAGAATACTTTTAAAGATTGCATGCCCCCAACCTCCATTATTCTCAAAAGTGTTTCCATTTGGTAAATAAAAAATATGGTCACCTAATGCAGCAGGGTGGCTGAAGGACTTCACAGGTGCTACATAAACAGCAGGAGATGTTGTGTTATGTATGATCCTTCTGTACCTTCTCCTTCCTTTTATAGCAAAATAGGCTCATTTCTAACCTCCCAGACAAGGGGTCCCTAAAACCTTTAGGGCTAAATCCTGATGGCTTAATACATCCCCACCCCCCTCTCCCCCAAAATCCATCTATCCTTAAATCTTTCACAGGAGAGTCCAAAAGGAGGAAAAGTGTCTCCTTTCATAGGATTTTGGCCCTGGGAGCTCCTGCATTTCAGTTGAGAGTATCTGCAAAGGAAATGCCTTTCAGAATAAAGAATTAATGGTGGACTCATAGTGTCAGGACAAGTCAAAAGTTGAAAAGTTTGGAGGTGGAGAGATAAGGGTATTTCCCCATTTTGAACCATGAGATTGACCTTTATTCTGCCTCCCTGTTCAGATGACCAAAGCCAGCAAAATTATGAAATTTTGAGGTTCAGGGTAAAGTTTGTCCAACAACAAACTTACCTTGGCACTTCTATTCAGAAAGCTGCGGCCAAATTTCTTGAGATTTTCGTAGGTTATCTCCTCAGAAGGCATTTTGTACCTCGCGTCAGAGCTTAAGTTTAGGATTTGGACACATGGGATATTAACCTCTGTAATCCTGAAGTATTTGAATATATGTCCATTTCTGGGTTCATCTGCATCCACAATGATGAAGAGGATCTGCCAAATCAAATAAAACCTGTGTCCCTCTAGGATTGGAGGCCATGAGAAGGTTAAAGATTAAAACTGGCTAAGGAATCCCTTACTGAGGGAAAGAAACTCCAGAGCCATGGGAGATCACTAACGGAATGCAAATAGCAGGGTCTATGGAGTGCCTCTGAAAGATAGAACAGGGCCCCTTTCCATCAGGCAGGGCAGCCCTGTGCCCAAGGGCACAGGCTGATGTTGTCCGTCTGCCCGGTTTCACCATCCTTGTGCAGGGTACCATCCACACAACCACAGGAAGTCAGGAGGTCCTGGACTTTCATCCAGGTCCTTGGGCAAAACCATAACTGACCCTCTCTGTGCTTCTATTTCCTTATCTTGTAGAGATTATAAGAGTACCCACCTTATAGGGTTGTTGAGAGAATTAAACAGGACAATGGCTTAGTTCAATAACTGGGAGGTAGAAAATGCTCATATGTCAGCTTTTTTTGTTCTAAATTATTCTTCTGTCAAGGGAATTCATGACTTCATTTACTCATCATTAAACAAATATTAGTGGAGTGCCTACTAGGCATTTTGCTACCTACTGGGGACATAAGATCTGCCCTCATGGAGTTTATGTTCTAATGGAAAAAATAGACAACAAAGGAGTGAATAAATTAATAAATTCATATAGTAATGAGTGCCAGTTAGACAGTAAAAAGGGCACTGTGATAGAACATGACCATATAGGTGAAGTCAGGTCAGAGCTCAGTGTTAGGTAGGAAGGTCAAGAAGAGTATCTGAGGAGGTGACATCTTAGCAGGGACATGGGTGATGAGTTAACAAGTCAGGACAACACTGAACCAGGCAGTGGAAATTGTTAATGCAAAAGCCTGGGGTCAGGGAACATAAAGTGTTCTTGAATAGAAAGGAAAGGCTGGTGTGGCTTCAGCATCATGAGGGACAGAGTCACGGGGGACAAGGTTAGAGACATGTCAGAGATGAGATCAGAGCTCTAATAAGGAGATTGAGTTTTATCTGAATAAGATAGAGGGCCACTGAAGAATAATAAGCCAGAGAGTGCTACAATAATTTGTGAAAAATGACTCTGGTTGCAGAGAAGCAGTAAGATTGGAAGTGGGGAGGCCACTTAGAGGCCACAGCAAACACTGATACCCTCAGGTCATTCATCTATCAAAATATTAAGGGCCCTGTTATGTGCCTGACACTCTTCCGGGTGCTGGGGAGACTGTGAAAACAGAGCAACGTATTAGAACCATCCTTTGTATACTTTCAACAAATATTGGCTAGATGTGAACAGGATAAGATATGGGGGTATGACCTGTCTGAATAGTATTCATCCATTGTCTTTGGCTCTAAAATGGATCACAGTCAATAAATGGCATTCAGGAACCTAGATAGTTGGGGTAAAGGGCATTTAGAACCTTATCTCAGGGGCACCTGGGTGACTCAGTCAACTGGTTAAGCATCTAACTCTTGATTTCGGCTCAGGTTATGAACTCACAGTGAGATGGAACCCCAGGTGGGTCTCTGAGCTGACAGCATAGAGCCTGCTTGGGATTTTCTCTCTCCCTCTCTCTCTCTGCCCCTCCCCTGCTCATGCACTCTACCTGTCTGTCTTTCTCAAAAATAAATAAACATTAAAAAAAAAAGAACCTTGTCTAACAATATATGCCAAAATAAACTCCACCCAGATTAAAGAGCTAAATTTAAAAAAATAATCTGGAAGAAATATGGCTAAGTACTGACTATCATAACATAAGAGAAATAGAGGGAAGCAATCAGATTGTGATCAACTGAATTACATCAAAAATCTATATTTTAAAATTGAATAAAGCAGGAAAAATATTAACCAGAGATATTTCTGTAATTGGAACAAACTTCCTGGAGAATATGGTGGGATGTAGCACAAACATTAAATATGTTCATGCCCTAGTGGCTTTACTTGTATTTATCTTGGGGTTTAAGCTTTTTAATTGTTTCACTTGAATTTAAAAATTTTTTTTTTCAACGTTTATTTATTTTTGGGACAGAGAGAGACAGAGCATGAACGGGGGAGGGGCAGAGAGAGAGGGAGACACAGAATCGGAAACAGGCTCCAGGCTCTTGAGCCATCAGCCCAGAGCCTGACGCGGGGCTCGAACTCACGGACCGCGAGATCGTGACCTGGCTGAAGTCGGACGCTTAACCGACTGCGCCACCCAGGCGCCCCCCACTTGAATTTTAGAGTAATTTTCTTGAAAAGGAAAAAAAAGCCTGCCATTACCATACTTCTTATAAAAAAAATAAAGAGAAAAAAAGAAACTAATTGCCTCCATAGTCCAGGTGGTGGTAACTACATAAATACAGGTATAGGTCTTAAGAAAAACAGATTTGTTTCTAATGATGATGATAGCAATGATGATAACAGTGTTCACTGTACATTGCTCATTGCTCTACATACGATGCTTCTAATTCTTACACACAGTTCTCCATTTTACATGAGGTGATTGACACTGAGAGGCTTAGAAACTCAGTGACAAAAATCCCTTGTAAGAGGAAGAAAAGTTGTGTAAAGTTTAAGCCTTTCTGCTTCACACCTTCAGGCTGTTCCTATTCCCTGACCTCAGGCAGGGGTGGTCTCTCCTCCTCCTCACCTGCAGGCCAAAAACCACCCACAGTGCAACCACTCACCCTTGCTGGAGCATAGTCCATGAAAAAGCAACCAAACCTCACATACCAAGAAGAAGCATAGGTATAGCAAGAAAGGAAGAGACACTGGACAGGAAGAAGGGAGGAGGCTGGTTTAAAATTAAGTAGTAAATAATATGTAGTATCAATATGTAAATAAGGAAGCTGGTATGGAAATGAATATGCAAGTTATCCCTGGCTTAATTTATAATCAGCCTGGCAGGCAAATAGCATTAGGGTCTACAGGTTCTGGATCCCCATTCAACAAGGGCAATACCACTTTCCACAAACCTTGTTTGTAAATTCCTTCGATGCCAACTTGTAATGCTGCATTATCATACCAAATGACTCGGATCTTTTAGAGGCGAAGAGCAGCATGTGATTCAGGATGTGCAATTCATAAATCAGATCCTTACTCTGAAATTACCAGGGAAATAGGTCATCCAGGCACACAGCTGCCCCAGCTGCCCTTCTCCCAGGGACCTTTTGGCTCACTGACCTCGGTGTTGTATTCAATAACAAAATCTGTAAGGTGCTGCTTTATGACTTGATTGAGGACCTGTTTGTTGGTACTGTCATTAATAAGCTCCTCCCGATTCACAATTTTTCCCTTGGACAAAAGGAGAAAAACATTAGAGGGCAGTAGCTTCCGTAATATAGACACTTAATAAATATAAATAGCAAAATTTTCCCCTTGGACAAAAGGAGAATACCATCATGACAAGTGTAATCCATAATCTTTACTTCATAAATAGGAATGGCCAGCCTGTGGGTGAAACATGGGTCTGTGGCAGCCATGAAAATCTCCAATCTACAAAGCAGGGGGTGTAACCAGCTGCTGTGCTTTGAAACCCATCCACGTAGTCGTACTGATGCTGAGCAGTATCTTACACACTGCTCCTAATCGATGCACTGTTTCAGGGATACTAAGGCAAGCTCATTTCTGGGAGATGCAGGACTTCTCTGGTAGGCAACTTTGGCCAACTTTCTTAGAACTCCACTGCAGTCAAGGACCTTCTTTCCTTCCAAAGGGTCAGACCTACATCCTGGCCTGATGAGTTCTCCCTGCCCCTCCCCCCACATCAGCTCCCTTTGTTCCCCTTCATAGGCATTTTCCCCAATCTTTTGCATATCTAATCCTGTTTGATGACTGCTTCTCAGAAGGACTGCAATTAGCATAGAGAAGGAAATAATTCCCTGTAGCCCTGGATCAAAGTCTGCAGGGGAAGGAGAACAAAGAGGTGGCTCTTTTCGTTGGTTTCTCTCTACTCCATCTCCTTCTCTTTGCGTCCACCAATCCTACGCTCTAGTCCAAATCCCTTCCCTGGACTCCTGCAAAAGCCTTCTAATGGTCTTCCAATTTCTCCCCTTATTTCCCTCCATCCCATTCCCTACCTTCAGCCAGAGTGATGCGGTTAAAAAGCACTTATGTCATTCTCTTGCTCAAATACTGCACAGCCCCTGTTGTCCTTTGGACAGAACCAAAACCCTTTTCTGGTCGTAGTAATAGTCTGATAATACTAATCAGACTTATCAAGAGCTCATATTGTACCGGTCACACAGTTCTAAATATGCCATATGCAAGAACTCTTAATCCTCATAACATCTCACTGAGCTGTGAATCATTATTTCTTCCATTGTACAGTTGAGGAAATCAAGGTACAGAAAAATGAAGTGACTTGCCCAGGGTTGCTAAGCTAGTGAGAGGTAGAGCCAAGATTCCACCCCAGGCTGTCTGACTCTAGAACTCATGCTCTTAACCATAAAAATAGACCAACTTTGTCCTAACTGAATTTTTCAAATTTGCTCTTTGGCTTTTGATATTGTGATGAGGTTTGTTCTGTGGAACTGTCAATAATTTTTTTATGTGGTCCAAATTTATCAGTATTTCTTTTCATAGATTTTGGGGTTTCTGTCAATGCTTCATAAAAGGGCTTTCCCACTACAAGTTTAGAAGCAAAATCCTCCATGACATCTTCTAGTGTTTCCATGGTTTCATCGTTATATTTTTAAATCAATAAGAAATCAATCTGGAATTTAATTTGGTGGAAGGAGAATATATAGATTTAGCTTTATTTTTTTTTCTAAATGGCTACCCAATTCTCTCAACACTAATCATTGAATAACATATTTTCCCTAATGATCTAAAATATCACCTTTATTATATACTAGATTTCCATATGTATTTGGATCTATTTTTAGACTCTATGTTGTCCCATTCAGATACATAAATCAGGTTATTTTATTCTCCGACTTAACACTTTTTAATGACTTCCAAGAGCCCAAGTAAAAATGTAGTGGCTCACAGTCTTAAGCAGATCTGGGTATCACTTCACCCACCTCCTATGTGGCCTTGGGCAAGTAAACTAACCACTCTGAGCCATATCTATAAATAACATGATTACTGTAAGGATTTGGCTTTGTGTGGGGAGGGAGTAAGGCATGTTTCAGGAACCAGACTACAGTGTTTAGAGTAACACTGTTCAATAGAACTTTCTGTGATGATGGAAATGCTCTGTATATCTATGCTGTCCAATACAGTAGCCACTATCCACATGTAGCTAGTTTGATTGGGGAACTAGAATGTTAATTTAACTAATTTTAATGTAAACAGTCATATGTGACAAGTATCTGCCATATTGGGCAGCTCAGATCTAGATCCCAGAGAGGAAGAAGGGGAAGATGTGTAATAGAGGCTAGGCTGTGAAAGGCCATGTAGGTCTTATTGGAGACTTGAGTCTTTATCCCAAGAATAATAGGAAGCCATTAAAAGGCTTTCCAGTGGGAAGGAGGCAGGTGGCCATCAGTTGGAGTTTTGGAAAGATTGTTCTTTACAGTACAAGAGAGATTGTGGTAGACCAGTTGGGTAGATGTTGTAGTAGGGTATAGGAGATCATGGTCACTTGACTTAGGATAGTAGTAATATAGCTAAATAGATAGATTCAAGGGGTATTTTAGACTTAAAATAAATAGGATTGGAGTGATGGACTGGTTGTGAAGGGTGGAGGAGAGGGAGGTTTTAGAATAATGCCTGGGTATTCTGACTTTCCTCACATGGGAGAAATGGTGACACCATTCATTGAGAGGGGAGAAAACACTGTAAGAGGATTTGGAGGGGAGATTGTGTTAGGCTTGGTCATATTGAGACAGTTGGTGATGGATATGAAAGTCTGGAGGTAGAGAAGTCTGGGTGGAGATGGAGATTTGTAAGTCATGATTATATGAACAATATTTGCTGTTGGAGGTTGGGTGGGAGAGGATGGACCAGAAGAAAACACAAGGTAGAGGACTGAGCCTTAATGAATGGCATTTACTGATCCAGAAGAGGAGGAGGAGCTTAAAATAAAAAATGTCTAGAAAGGCCAGAGAAACTCCAGGAGACTGTGTGATCTCACAGCAGCTGCCTAGTCCAATGCCACTTAGTTCACAAGTGGCAGAACTAGAATTTGTACCCAAAGCCTATAGATACATGCATTGTACACTATTTTGAACTGGAGACACTTCACTAGCAATAGAATCAAAATCTTACCTTTTTGAACACCAGAAGACTGTCAAGGGTGACGTGGAAACGCCCAATGGCATTGCTAATTGATATCACTCCAAACGTTAGCTCTGGGAAGTCTTTGATCACATCATAGAACAACTCTGCTACTTCTTCCTCTAAATCCTGTTTGGGGAAGGATGTTGGGTAAGGCTTTGATAGAAAGCAAAATACCTGGCTTATTTAAGGTCAAGGTAGAAATGGTGACCAATTTGTCTCCTCACCTTTCCAAGTTCTGGGGTTTTCCTGGGTCCCCTAAATCCCTTTTCATGGATGTTTCATACTCAGAATACTTATATGGCTATGACTAAGCCCAAAATAGACAACTCCACAGAGATTAATGAAGAGAATTGATAAACTTGATTTTTTCCAATTATTTATAATAAGGTTGTTCTAAACACACAGGTTTAGACTTAAACATTTATTCCTTAATCGCTTTCAGAAGAGGCGACTGATCTGGCCACATGGATCACCAAATATGAGAAACTTGGGGCTGAAAAGTGAAATGAGACAGAAAGAGGCACATACTCTTCCTATGTAAAAATATAATGCCAAAGTTCTGACTTCTACTGGGGGAAGGAAAGAATCGTCAGAGTTACAGGACATGAGTAGAGACATATGAGAAACCATTCTGCACAAGGAAAAACAATTTGCAAATTATTTATTATTCAGTGATGTTCTAAATGGGCCTCCAAAAGATCAGTTATACTATCAAAACCAATTTAATAAGTGTCAGTCTCCTCTCCTCTCTCTGCATTCCTGTCCACCTTTCTGGTTAGCATCTCCTACCACTTCACCTTCCATTCTTTCCTTCTTCATTTTAACCCTGGAAAAACAGCTTGTTGGAAAAGGAAGAACGGGCATAGAATTAACCCAAGTGGAAGACCTCTCCTCACCCCCCCCCCTTCCCAGACACAGGATCCTTACCAGTTGAAAAGTCACCTCCCACCTCTTGACCCCAGTACCTGGAAGAAGCCAATGATGACCAAGGGCCTGGATTTCACAAAATCTAACACCTGCTGGGTGTTATTGAACAAAAATGCTTTTTGGCTAATTTGTCTTCTCAACCAAACGACCAAGGCAGTAGATTCAACCACTCCTGGAAACAGAGACAGTTAAGTGGATCTCATAGCAGTTTCCTCTTAAACTGGAGCAAGACTTGTTTTTTCCAAGTTTAATGAGCAGAAGCATCTCAGTCTTGGACTCCGACACATTAAAGGCCAAGGTCAGTCCTTCTACTCCTCCCCATCCCAGTACCAAGGCATGAACATTAACAGCAGCAGCTAAACTTCATTGAGCACTTACCAAGGACAAGGCACTCTGCTGAGCAATTTGCATATATTATATCCCCAAAACAACACTACCATATGGGATAGATACTCTTACCCTCCCCATTTTGCAAAAGAGAAAACTGAGGTTTGACTTTCCAATGGCCATTCTACTAGTGCACCTGGGAATCAAACCCAAGAGGAAGCATGCCTTCTCTTCTTTTCTTACCTACCTTCCAAAGTGACAGGAAGATAGATTTATTAAAAAAAAAAAAATGAATGAAATGTAAATAAAAATACCAGCTAGCTTTGTGACTTTGGGAAAATTCCATTATTGCCTATGCCTCCAACTTCTCATTGAGACCTTCTCATGAAGGTCATAGGTCATGACTTCCATTTCTCAGCTATCATATGGGAGGTGCTAAGCACAGCAAAATCTTAGCTTCTAAAATTGGGACACATATACCATGTCTGGGGAGACTTAATAGTGTGCCAAAATGTACATGAAGCTATAGACATATGTTTGCTAGAATCATCAATTCCACATGATGGTAGATAACATAAAATACTATTTTCTATCAAAGATTACTATAGAATAAAATGAAGCATTTAAATTGAGTTTATGAGATAAAGCAGTGTTTGTTTTAAGTAGCTTTGGACTACATCTATAGGCCCATATTCCTTCACTCAGCATTCATTCCTTCACTCATTCGTTCATTTGACAGATATGTGCTGAGTACCTATTATGTTATTGAGTGCTGTGCTTGGTCCTGGGGATATAATGGTGAGCAGAAACAAACACAATCACACTGTTTTGCAGCTCTCGTTCTGTTGACTAGGACAATTGTCAAATAATTACACAAACAAGCATATAATCACACTCAAAGTAGGTATTCAAAAGCAAAGTTCTATGAGCCTGTAGCAAAGATACATGACCTAGACTGTGTATTCAAGGAGGGTTTCCTGGAGGAAATCACTTATGAGCTGAAAACTGAAGGATGCAAATGAGTCAATAAGAAGGCAGCAATAAGAAGGAAATTGGACAAGGAAGGAGAGGGAAAGGCTTCCAGGCAGAGCAAGCAGTCTGTGCAGGACAAATTGCTGCATGCAGCTTGATGAATGCATGTCAGGTGGTAAATCTACTGGAAAGGACTCTATTTTCAGCATCTTGCTTACATATAAATATATATGTTTATATAAATATAAACAATATAAGTTTAAAAAACTTACAGTGGAGTATATTTGCATACAGAAAGGTGTACAAATTATAATGTATAGTCTTATGAATTTTTGCAGAATGAACACACCTGCGTACTACCCAGATCAAGAGATAGATCATTGCCAGGCTCTCACAAGTCCCTACTGGGCCCCCTCCTAGCCCCTGACACACCCCTACCTAAGGGTAACCACCATGCTAACTTCCAACAGCATGCATTAGTCTGCCTGCTCTTGAACTTCATATAAATGGAATCACAGTGTGTGTTTTGGGGTCTGGCTTTGTTACATTTGTGAGATTCATGGGCTGTTGCACGGGCTGTGTAGCATTGTGTTTTGTGAATATTCTATAATTTATCCATCCTCTGTTGGTAAGCCTTTGGGTTGTTTCCAAATTTGGGGCTGTTAATTAATTTTCATGCATGTCTCTGGGGGCACGTTGTATGCACTTCTGTTGGGTACATGCCCAGGAGTAGAATTTCTGGTCATAGGGGATGCTGCATTCAGCTTTAGTAGATACCAATTAGGCCATTTTAAAAGCCACAATGAGTCAGGCCTATAGAAGTTCATAGAAGGACGATGTGCTGGCTTCAAGGGACAGAGAGAGATGGGGGAGGCTTCATGCCAGCCTCAGACCACGGCACTCCACCCTGTGGCAGTCCCCCTCTCTTCCTGGATTCAGCCCCAAGGCTGAGTTTCTATTTTCACATTCATGTAGACTATTCTATGTTCTAAGCCATCTTTCAGAAAGAAGCAGGCACAAATTGTGGAAATAGTTTCTCTTACAGGCATTTGTCTGAAAAAAAAAAAAAATGTTGTAAGTGCTCTGAAAGGAACTGGTTTCAAAGTCCCGAAAATACCAAAAAAGGTGAACAAAAAGCCCTCCGAGTCCATTTGAATTTCAGGTCATCAGAACCATAGTGCCGATCTCATGTGCCACTGTCTCCTGCTGTCGGTACGGCAGCCATGCCCTCTTCCCCCGGCACACTGGGCCTTGGCACCCACCAGTCCCTCCACCTGTGCTGCCTTTTCCTCAGCAATCAGGGCATCTCCTCTGGCTTATTAGTCCTAGGTTTGGACTTTTCTTACCACCACCCTCCTCCCCATCATATCATTTTCTATTTTATGATCTATTACATTTTCTGAAACTTTCTACCTTTTTCTGAAACTACAATTTTTGTCTAGCTTGCTCGCTAGCTCCTGTAACCATCTGGCTCATACTAGGTGCTCAAGAAATAATTACAGAATGGATGAATGAGGTGAATGAATTATAAGATAAGCTGGCTTAAAGGAATTTGATCTCAGATCATCTTCTCTGGGATGTCTGAGTTTTCTTTGCCCCTCTGGATCCCATGGGATTGAGGTAGCTCTTAACTTGATAAATAGTTTGTTCCTGAGTGTCTGCAGATCAGTCACTGCCCCGCTGGCCATGTGTCTCCCCTGACTCTTGACTCTGAGCCAGAGGACATGGTAACAACTGAGGTGTGAATGTTATGTTAATGATTGACTGGAGCTGTCGTTCCACTGCATATTTCGAAGCACAAGCTATGAATGCATCATTAACTGAGGCCCTGAAGCCAACCTGAGTTTCCCTCCCGCTAGTGAGGAGGCCATGGCCAAGTCTCCCACCATTAATCCTTAGGAGACTAGAAGAGAACCAGAACTATAGCTTTGACCCAATAAGGACTAACCCCTACATGGGGAAGTTTTCATAAAAGTTGGGGCAGGAGACTAGCAGAGCTCTGTTGCCTGTCTTAGCTCAGGGAAGCCCTGTCAAGTTGGCAGAACTGACAGTATTCATCCTATTTAGGAAATGAGGAATTGGAAGGCTGGCTCAAATTCTCATAACTAGTGTTTGTCCTAAGTCTAGGCCCTGGTTCCCTCCCAGTATCCCACTGCCTCTTTCCCTGGTTGGGGGTAATACTGAAGAAGAAGAGTGATGGACAAACCTAGTAGAAATACGGGCTGGCTCCTTGTCCCAAGTCTGCCTGCAGTGGGGCAATTGCAATTCTTTCCCATTCAAACTCAAAAACTATTCATGAAGAACCTAAGTGTCCCTGGGCACTGCACAAGGGTCAGGAAACTAATGGTTTGATAATAATAAGGACCACATCTGCCATTTACTTTAGAGTGCAGCACAGTGCACAGCAGGGGTTGGTCAACCGCAGCCCATGGGCCAAATCTGACCTGCCAGTTGCCTTTATAAATAAAGTTTTATTGGAACACAGCCACACCCATTTATTATTGTGGAACTGCTTTTCCACTGCATCAGCAGAGTTAAGTAGTTGTGAAAGAGATTGTCTGGCCCCTCACAGAAAACATTTGTTTTCTGCAGTGCTTATTAGCTGGGGATTGTTGAGAAAGTTGTTGTTCCACTTCTCTAAGCCTCGGATTCCCCAGCCCCTACACTGGGCTGTGACATATGAAAAGGGGGCCAGAACAGTGGTGGAACACAGTTAATGGTTCAGATATGTGTCAGGGCTTGTGCCTTATAAACTTGTTTCATCTAACCAGCAACCCCTGGATGTAGATACTTGCACCATCCCCATTTTACAGATGAGGAAATTAAAATTTGACAAGAGGAAGTGATTGTTCTTCAGGCATGTAGTAAGGATTTAAAGCCAGCTGGTGTGTGCCAGTTCTGGCAGCCTCTTCAGAGGACCTGGGAAAGGAAGTGAGGTCAGCTCCTGACCCTGTGCTCTCACCAGACAACTAAGTACAAATACAGTTCTGTGAAGTAAGGGCCTTGAAGGAGGAAGCACAGGTGCTGTGGGAGCCCAGAGGAGGGCAGGCACCCTGACCTGGGCAGTCAAAGGAGACTTCCTGGGGGAGGTGGTGATGCAGCTTCCTGTATGGCAGAGGAGGTCCCAGGCACTGGCTTCTAGCAAAAGGGGCTCCGACAGTCTGGAAGTTGCCACATTGTCACCTTTATTGCCTCAAAAAGAAGTCAGACCTCACCTGGCCTTTAGGAGGTGAGGGCACCCCAGAACCTAAGCCACTCCATAAGCAGATATAGACTTCAACAAAATAACCAGTGTCTCTCATTTCTTCACCACCTTCCCCAAAGCCAACACATCACAAAAGATTCCTGTCTTGGGATCATTGAGTCACCATTGTTGACAGTTGTCACTCAGTATATCCCTAGGAAGCAGCAGTCACCGTGTTTCTTCTCTCACTGCTCCTGTCTACTCTCTCCATCTCTTCTCTGCCCTCCCCCTGCCTCTTCATTATCCCATAGGCCGGCTATGAGCCACTACACTGCTGGGTCTTGTTGGGTCTTATTTCTAATCTGCCCTGAGGTAGGTGCTTTTGCTGCACCTTCCCCTGAAAGTCTAGTCTGTGTCTCATTCCTCCTTGTGTCCACTCTGAGAACCACAAGGTATCCTGCAGCTCCTGGAGGTGATGGCACTCTCTGGGCCCTTTTGGTTTTTGTCAACAAAACTGAAACAGGCTTATTGCAGACCTGCTAAATGTCAGACCCTGCAAAAGACTATCTCAGTTTCCTGACTCAGTCATTCATACATATAAGGGGAGCATTCTCCCAACATAGTACAGGCTGTCTTGGGCACATTGGCATTCGTCAGTTTCATTCCATCCATCCATCCATCCATCCATCCATCCATCCATCCATCAATTTTGCACACATTTATGCATTTATATATTTAGCATTAAAAAAATTAGGACTTACCATGTACCACACTGAGACATATAAATCTTCAGGCATCCTTAACACCAATATAGGTCTTAACACATGGTAGTTTCTCAGTAAGATCATTGTTTATGTGAATGAACAAGTTAATGAACAAAGTCGATGATGATAGAAACTAAAGTGGTTGGTAGTCACTCTGTCCCAAATCTGTCTTATTTCATGATCTCCCAGTCACCCTTTTGGTCAACCAGTGCTTCCTTGTCCTGGGACCCTGTCAAAATCATTCTAAAGTAGAAGATTGGGATAGTAGGTAGGTAGTGGAGTTAGGAACTCACTCTCTGGTCTCTGGGAGTTTATGAGCTATGCATCTCACTATCCCACCTCATGGTACTTCTAGAACCCACCAGCTGAGATACAACTGTGGTGGAGGCAGCTATGGATTCACCAAAACTTATTTTCCTTATGGACACAGATCAGGGCCATATTGCCCAGCCTTTCAGTTGACTGGGACCATGTAATAGAATTTTGGTCAATGGAAAGAGATATGATGTTTGCCACTTCCAAGCTTGGGTCACCAACACTACCATTGGCAACCCTCTGGCTCCTTGCCCCAACTATTAGATAGAGAGAAAATGGTGGAGGCCTCAGGGGCCCTAAGGGAGGGCAGAGCCACAAGCTGGAAGGAACCTTGGTCCTTGAAAGACTTGGGGAGCAGAACTCCCCCACCTCCACCCTCTGACTGCCAACTGGGCTCTACATGAGCAAGGAGTAAACTTGTAATTCTTTCACACCACTGAAATGCTGGTGTTTGTGTTTCCACAGCTAACATTGCCTTGATTGACACGCAACCACTATTACCTTTGCAACTGATGGGTTCTGACCTGTTGCCCTCAAAAAACAGCTTCAACTCTGGGGCCTCCTTAACGTTAAACTCCGTTTGAAGTTCCTTCTCGACTGTGATGTCCGCTTTGCCAAAGCCGAGCCCATTCTTGCCTTTGCCCATGATCTCCACCGCTTTGCCCAGCTCCTCAGCCAGGCTCCTGGATTGCTTGGATGATGGGTTATCTGAAAAAGCCAGTATAAGTCAGAAGTTGCTAGAGCCTCTCTTACTCCCCATCTCTCAGGGAGGAGGCTCGGTTTCACTTGCTTAGCTCCTGGGCTTTCCTCATGCTGTGCTGTAATAGGTAAATTTTCAGAAACGTGACAGGATGGGAGACATATTTTGTGAAATTGGTCATTTGGGAGGTGCATCAGGGTTCTGTGTGCTCAACAACACTGGAAGTAATACAACTTTGGGCAATTCATTCCAACTCTGTGAGTCTCACTTCCCTCATGGGTAAAATGAAAAAAATAATTGTGATTACCCCATAGAGTTGTCAATCAAATAAGACTTATTTAGCAATCAATTATATGTTGCCTATTAATTTCTAAGAGATTTCCATGGATTGAGCCATCTAATCCTATGGGGTAGGTATGGTTATTATATGAATTTTATAGATGAGGAAACTGATTGGCAGCAAAATGTCCTACTTGCCCAGGGCCACATGGCAGTGAGATATAGCCAGGATTTGGAACCACTAAATCAGCTCTGTAACCAATATTGGCATGTTAAACCCTTAGCACAATGCTTGGCACATGGTAAGGACCTAATGCATTATTATTACTACCATTATTATTGAGCAGTTTCTATGGTCAGAAATTCTAGGGAAAAGAATGAGGGGACATGCGCACCATCTGGTAGAAAATCCTGGAGTTACAGGCCAAATTGAGCCCCTCCATTTGCCCTATAGCTGCATGTAATATTTCAGGGGACTCTCAAGCAAGCAAGGTCAGGTGTGAGAAAGATGGAGGTGGGGAGAGGTTATGATGCTCCCCTACTCTTTCTGATCCTGTCCTTTGGGGTTGGTGGTGTCAAAGAGACCTCACACTCTCAATTAAGATTCTTTGGCCCCTCATATTGCTGGGCAGTGGGGGTGGGGGTTTAGGAGTAGGGAGCCCTTTTCTGGAAAATGGCGGCAGGGAGCCGGAATGTGATCCTAGCAGAAGAAGGCCTTCCTGGCCTAAATGAGAGGGGACGAAAAGGCACTCATATTTGCCTTCCTTCTTCCTGATAACACTGAGATTGCAGGCCTCTCAGTGCCCTGATGTCTGTGGCAGATGGACTGAGCCAGGGCAGGGGGGTCATTGATTCCCTTTCAAGTCAGAACACATTCCCCTTTTCAGCCCCCACACCTCTCTCCTGTCCATCTGGAGCACTTGGAAAAAGTGTAAGTGACCCCACTGCCTGGGCAAATTCCAAGTCCAACAGAGAGGTCTTTTATAAAGCAAAACCCAGAAAGCCTGCTTCAGGACAACTGGAACACGCCCCGCTATCAGTCAGCACACCTGCTCCTGCGATGGAACCCGAAAGTGAATGATGGTTTTCATTAAATTCCCAATCAGTGAACAGGAAGTGGGACTTTTCGCCTCTCCACTGCCTGCTCTGTCACCGTCATTGCCTTTGATACCCACTGCCCCCAATCCATCACCACCAGCAGGTCCTGGCCTGTTGCCAGCTGCTCAGGCCCTCAGGCCTCTCCCCTGGCTTCCTTGTGGATTTGGCCCTGCCTGGCTCAGGGTTGCTGATTGACTTCCTGTCCAAATCTGAGTCTCTAAGGGAAGCAGCTCAGGGCAAGGGAAACACATGGAATGATTGTCCAAATGATGGAGCTTTTAGAAGTTCCACCCACAGCCCAGTGCTCTTGAGTATCCGGAATGGAAGAAGTGAGAGAAGTAGTCTGTAATAGCTGGAATGCTGGGATCTGAAAGCTAGCTGGACAGGATCTAACAATAATAGCCTTGGAGATTCATCCACCCATTCATCTGTCCATTCATCCAGTCATTCACAATTCATTTGGCAAATCCTTTTTAGGATCTGCCATGTGTCAGACACTGTTCTAGGTACTGGGGATTTAACAACCAATAGATAAAAATCCCTGCTCTTGTTGGGGAAGACAGAAAATAAACAAGTAAAGGAATAAAATATATGCTATATTAGATGCTAAGTGCTAAGTGGAAAAAAAAAAGCGCAGCTGGACGTTGGGAGTGTCAGGGGGATTAAGTTTAAGTAGGAAGGCTAAGGGAGACCTCACTGAGAAACAACATTTTAATAAAGACTGAAGGAGGTGAGGAAGCAGGCTATGTGGATATCTGGAGAGAGAGAGCTTCCAGGCAGGGGAACCATAAGTGCAAAGGCCCTGAGGTGGGAGTATGTGCAGCATGTTTGAGGAATGACAAGGAGTCTGGCCTGGAGCAGAATGACAGGTGTCAGGGTCAGATAACATAGGACCTTGTTGGCCCCTGAATAACCCCTTCTCTGAGGGTTGTAGAAAGATACTGGAAGGTTTGGGGCAGAGTTAGATATGATCCTACTTATTTTTAACTGGATTGTACTGAATGTTATATGAACATTAGACTGAAGAGGAAAGGGGTGGATCCAGGGAGACCAGTGGGAGGTCTCTGTAATAATCCAGGTGAGAGGTGATAATGGCTTGAGCCAGAGTGATGGCAATGGAGGGGGTAAGAACTGGTCAAAGTCTGGAGACATTTTGAAGGAGGAGGTGACTGGAGATAGATGAGAGAAATGGGAGGAGATGATAGATTGGATGTGGAGTGTGAGTGAAGAAAAGAGGTCAAGGATGACTCCACTGATGATGATGATGGTGGTGGTGGTGATGGTGATGGTGATGATGGTGATGATGGTGATGATAACAAGGTAACAACAACTACAAGTTATTGAGCACTCACTGTGCCAATCACTTTGCTAAATGTTACATGCTTTATCCTGGTTAATCCTCATAACAACCTCTGAGTTATCTACCATTCCAGGTGAGGAATGTTACAGACAAGAGATAGAAATCCAGAGGTCTTATGGCTGGTACACAGTTAGGCTGAGATTCAGCCCCAAGACTGGATGACTCCCAGATTCATGCTCTAACTGACCATATAGGTTAGCTGATCTGAAAAAGATTTCTTTTCCTGGAGGGAGGGATGGGATGCATTTTCCATCTCCCCTGCTCTGGGTGGTTTCCATCAGAACAGAGAGTATCTGTAGAGCCAAATCCACTCTTTATGATTTACAGTCCTGTCTTCTGGTTTCTTTTTAAAATTTGCAAATCAGTTTTACCCCTGTGGTTCTGGGACCTTGAATTCCAAGCTTGTAAAGATGAAATCAATGTGTACACTCCTCAGGTCTTGGTGCCTATGTCCTGCCCTGGCCAACTGGAAATGCCAGTTTGGCTGGGGTATGGTAACAATTCAGATGTACATTGTTGCTTGGGCAGAGTGGAGCCCAGTGGGCTGTGGGTGTGTAGGGAGCCCTCTGCTGGGAGGCTGAGACTTCTTGCAAGTACAGGCTTCTTTGGGTCCTAAGCTCTACCTAGAGAGAGTTCATTGTCTGACACATACTACTATATGGCACTCATTGAACTTCATTAGGTTGTTTCATAAAACAGAGACAGTTATGGTGGTTTATAGCACCTGCAGTTCAGGGAGGTTGTTTTTTTAAATATCTCTGTGCCTGTGTTTCCTCATCTACAGAATGGGGATACTAATAGATCCTATACCTTAAGATGATCCTACACAGTAAGACAAGGTGTTCAAAGCTCTGACACAAAAGTGCCTGAAAAACATTAACCATTTTGATGACATAGGTGGGGGAACCCTTGATCTTGCTCTGACTAGGTTCTCTCTGGGAAGGGGGAGTCTTATAGAAATGTCAGGATCCTCAGCAGATCTTCTGGTTCTTGGGGAAAGAGACACAAGGGTGACTAGCACCAAGTCATCCAGTATAAGCCTGGGTCTATTCTGTGGCTCTCACATTGGTTTTAGAAATGAGACCCAGGGTCATGTTAGAATAGGGAATTGGTCTCTGAATGTCTGTGTGATGTGTAGATGTGTTAATGGCTAATGGACCAAGGATCAATATTTGCCTGGGTCTTTAGTAGATAACCATGGGTTCCCTTTTTCTGAGAAGCCAGTGTGAATCAGGGGAGGGGCTGGTGGATGGGGAAATGTGAGTGTAGGGACTGGAGATTAGCTCCCAGCACAGGCAACTGGAGTCTGCCTTTCTTTAGATGGTGGTTCTCAATGGGGGACATTTGGCCATATCTGGAGACATTTCTGGTTGTTACAACTAGAGTGCTGCTGGAATCCAGTGGGTAGAGGTGAGGGATACCACTAAACATCCTACAGTGCATCCCCCACCCACCACGCACACACAACAAAGAATGATCCAGCCAAAGTGTCAGTAGTGCTGAATATGAGAAACCCTACTTTAGATCAAGCATGGAAAAGTATTCTGAGAATAATCCTCTCCCATTCCAAAGGGCCAGTATAGTGTATAGAAGTGCTCACAGATGATAGGAACTTCGGGATGGTAATCCGTCCCTTTTAGTTCCTCAAGGGTCAGCCAACAAATTCCTCTGACCATCATAATGGCCTTTAAGGCCCTAAAGGACTGTACTTCCTTTCTGATCTGATCTCCCACTTTCTTTAGCACCTCAGCTTTAGCCATCCTGGCACATTCCCACCCAGGGCCTTTACACTTGCTGTTCCCTCTGCCTGAAATGCGCTCCTCCCAGCTATCTGCATGGGTTGCTGCCTTCCTGCCTTCAGTTCCTTGCTGAATTTTCACCTTCCCAGACCACCCTAAATAAACTTGCAGCGTCACTTCCACTAACTTTTTGCACTTCCTGTTGCTCTTCTGTTTTTCTCCATAACACTTTTAACTATAAGACATACTATATTTTTTACTTATTTGTTTATCTTGGGTCTCCCCTCTTTAGGACCTAAGTGCCACGAAGCAAGGATGTCCATCTGTTTTGTGCCTAGAAGTCTATCTGGCACATAACAGGTATTTGATAAATATTGAATGAATGAATGAATGAATGAATGAAAAATAAGTAAGTAAGTTGCTAAATAAATATTTCAGTTACAGCACAGTTTTATAAGATGGATTGTACATTTGGTGTCAGACCTCGTCTAAAATCCAGGCTGTACCACTTATCAATTGTATGACTTTGAACAAATTTTCCAGCCTTTCTAAGAAGTCTTTACCTCATAATGTAAGATGGAGATGATGAGACCAAGTACAGTGCCTGGAATACATATGCTCAATAAATGGCCATTATCATCATCTTCTTCATCTTCATCACCATCCTTTATCCATATTGCCATCTTCATCATCATCATTATCATCGTCTAACCTGTTCCCAGGACTCTTGCCATCTCTGCTTTAGAGGCACTTCCTAAATGACCCTAGACACAGCTCCTGATGAATCTCATTTTGGCCTCTCCCCACTAAAGGTAGCCTACCCTTCTCTCCTTGCCTCATTCATGCAGAACATTATGGCCAAAGGCAAGTTCAGTTCATTCACTCATTCATTCAACATTTCATGCAGGCCTACCATGCACAATGCCAGATGTTACTAATCAAGAGATGAATGAGATTTGGCCCCCCCCCCCCCCCCCCATGGAGCCCACAAGTTTAAAAGCCGTTTCAATACAGTGTGGCAAATGCTATGAAAGGGTGAGTACACAGGATTGTGTCGGCATGGGAGGGCCTGCCAGTCAGTGTAGGTGGGAGTAAGGGTGGACATAGCCTCCTGAGAAGGTGGCTTCATGAACTTAAACCTCACAATCCAGATGAGGTAGTATAAGAAGGACACTGTGGGCACAGGGAATTGTAAATGCAAAGGCCCTGAAGCTTGAGCCAATGTGGCCTACCTGAGGACCACAAATTATTCAGGGACTAGAGCATAGCTCTCAAATGAAGTGGGGAAGTTGGCCAAGTCTAGACCAAGCAGAGGACACTGTAGCCATGTTAAGGAGTTTGAGGTCTTAGAGAATCACTGAGGGTTTTTAATCAGGAAGTGACCCAATCAGACTTGGATTTCAGAAAAAAAATACCTCTGGGTGTGCTGTAGGGACAGCACTGGAGGGGGCAGGGAGACCCTTGAGAAGGCTACTGCAGTGTTTTAGGTGGGGAACACAGTGACCTGAACTAAGGCAGTGGCAGGGGGATGCGAAATCTGGAGAGTGCAGAGGGCTTTAGGAGGTGGTATTAACAGGACCTGGTGGGTGATGGGTTGGATGTGAGAAAAGAGAAGAGTCAAGAATGACCTTGAGATTCATGACTTTGACATTGGGTGGATAGTGGTGCTATCAGTTAAGGCAGGGCATGAGAAAAAGCAAGTTGTAGGGAGCAAATCAAAGATGCTGAGGCCTGTTTTGAACACATGTGGCATTTGAGACATGTGAGGGACATGCAAGAGCAAGGGTCCTACTGACAATTGACTCTTTAGCCTGGAGTCCTCAGAGAGATGAAGAAGTGAGCAACAACTAAGGATTTGAGACTTACTATATAGTATGTCCCTGGGACAATATTGGAAAAATATTTTGTTGTAAAGAGCCTATTTATTCCTAGAAAAAACTGTTTATCATACTTTCCCCAAGGGATTAGATTTTCCAAAGGTCACTTTAGAAGGCCTGCCAGGTTTTGAAAACTCATTTTGACTTAAACTGAGTATTGGAAGGAGTCAAATATTCAGATGTAATGAGCTTGACTGTCTCTTTTGGATAACAACATCTCTGCTGGTGTTTACTGCTTTGAAATACCTGCTGATGGGAATGCTTTAAGTCTAAAGTATTCAAATTGGTTGTCATTAAATGTCATTAAGGAATGTAAAATTGATTGACTCTGTCTGTAGCCCCAGGTTCAGTGTCAATCCCTGAATTATAAGATGTCAGTTAAAGCCTCGAAGAACCATGGACTCCCCCTTCTGCCTGACTAAAACAGAGCAGTCACTTGGGCAGAGATTTGTGTTCTTATGTGGGCAGGACAGTTTCCTTTTCTTTTGTGTCTGCTGCACCAGTTTTGGAAGGGTAAATGTGTGTTGAGATGTGTATTGTGTCATGCAAAGTGTATGGCTCAACATTGAGAGTCCAGGATCAGCTGCAAAAAAGAAAAGACAGAGGTCTTCTTCTTGGATGTCTGAGCTGTGCAAACCATTAGCTTACAGTTCTACTTCAGGTGGAATAGAGCTGCAGGGTTCTCAGTTCTTCCCTGAAAGGAACCATAAAACAGATGTGTAAGTGCTGGCCCACATTCTGGGGTGGATGAGAGATGTGGGGAACCGGCTGGAGGAGTCAATCAACAAAGTGGAAATGCCTGCCCTGCTCGCAGGCTTGTGCAAATAGCCCATACTGGATCTCCCCTACAAGATCTTACTCCATGGGCTCGAAGTAAAACCCAGCATGTACCCTGGCACCAAGGTTGAAGGAAACCATTAACAGCCTGGGCTAGATGGAGATCAGAGTCTCAGAACTATTTTGATGGAATTTTACACATCAGGAATGCTCCACATTGGATGGAAGCAAAAATGACACAATCACATTTTCCCTTCTGGGAACTATCAAGGTTAAAGGCACAAAAAAGAGTGTTTTTGTTCCACGGTGCTATGAAGTGGCTGCACAAGCCAGCTGAGGAGGCTCTGGGACCCAGGGCAGCTGATGCCGTCACATGCCCGAATTTCCTGATTCAAGTAACATCACTCAGACCGCACCAAATAAGAAGAGACTGGGACCTGCATTTCATATGGGGTGACACAGACTCAAATGCTACAGGGGTGAGGCAGGGAGTGTGACTGTGTGGGGTTGGCTGGATAGAGATGTGGTGAACTAACAGGCATGTTTTCTGACCCAAAAGGAAAATCTCTACTCAGCTTAAGCCAGTTGTCACATTGCAAGAATGTGGGCCTGTGCCTCCAGATCTTCTATTTCTTTAAGAGCAGATGTAAATTCAATTATAATTGTGAAATCTCTCTCGATTTTTAAAACATTGTGTGGCCTAGGGGCACCTGGATGGCTCAGTTGGTTGAGGTTCTGACTTCAGCTCAGGTCATGATCTCACAGTTTGTGGGTTTGAGCCCTGTGTCAGGCTCTGTGCTGACAGCTCAGAGCCTAGATCCTGCTTCGGATTTTGTGTCTCCCTCTCTCTCTCTGCCCCAACCCCACTTGTGCCTCTCTCTCAAAAATATATAAACATTTAAAAAAAAATTAAAACACTGTGTGGCCCAAACATAACCCACCTGCTGGCCATCTTGTGTCTATGGGCTGCCTGTTACATCCTTGATTTTAGGATAACAGGGAAGAAGAGGAGCCATAAAGAACGGAGAAGTGCGCCAGGGAGATCAAAGGGAACCAGAAGGGAATGGGCTCATGGGCACCAAGGAGCGAAGGGACTCAGGTTGGGTCTCAGATTGGAGTACTCTAGGTCAAGGAAGGTGAGGACTGGCAAGCGCCTATTGGATTTGGGAATGACTTGTCCTTGGAAACTTAACCTGAGCCAAACAGTCCATAAAGCCAACCCTACGTAGGAAACAGTTGCTGACATTCCTGCCCAGAAGAGAAAACTATTCCTGGTGGTTCAATGTCTAGAAGATCTTATACCACCCGGCTGCCTCTCAGCCACCCCAGCTTCAGGTTGCATTTGATCAAAAGCCGTTTCAAGGCTTTTACATAATGTGATTAAGACAGATAATGCCACGTGTTCCCCAAAACCTGTTTCTTTTGCCTCTTCATTTATACTGCTGGAATTTGTTTCCCAGCCTCTCTTGCAGAGCTATGGCCATTGGAATGCAGGCAGAAGTGGTGTTAAACAGTGCTTCTCACCCTGTAATATGAATGTGAATCACCTGGGACTCTGACTTAGTAGGTCTGGAGCAAGGCCTGGTATTTTGCAATTCTAACAAGCTCCTGTGTGATGCTGGCATTCCTGGTCCATAGACCACACTTTGAATAACACTGATGTGCACCATTTCCAGGGCTGGCCTGGCCCGGAAGCATGTCCTGTGTCTCTCAATCCATTTCCTGGCTGGAGGCAGAGGATTCAGTGGAGTACCCTAGGCCCTAAGGGATGCTTGGGTCACTAGATGGAAGGACCCTGGGCACTTGAATGACTGTATGGAGCAAAGTTTCTCTGCAGACCTGCCTGAGACTAAGATTTAAGAAATCAACCTTTACAAAACTAGATTTGGGGTTTGTTGTAGTAGTTAGCTTTCCCGAACACAGTGATCTTTAAAATATCTAATCAAAATCAGAACAATGAAAGAGTTTGGGTACAAAGGTGGGCAATCATTTTTAGAATTCGTTTCATTAAAGGACTTCATTCATCTAGCATTAAAAATTGAGCCACAATGTACAAAGAACTAGTAAAATGTTTGGCACACTTAAATTAGCCTACAACCTTGGATCTTGTGGCAAATACTGTGAATCAGCCATTCCCAAGCTCTTTGCTTCCTGAACCATTGAGGGCAGAAACCTAAAATATTCACCATCTCAGACTCCTCATTTGGGAATAGCCATGGCACAGTTCTAGCCAATAAGATATAATAAAAGTCACTGGTGGAGCTTCTGAAAAAGTTTTTTTTGTTTTTGTTTTTTTCAAGGAACATACTTGGCTGACATGTATTTTGTCCTTTTGCTATTTGCCTGTCCCTCTTTTTCCCTAGCAAAATGTGCAGTGCAATGCAAGAAGTGCCACAACCATCTTGTGACCGCAAGCTACATACAATATATCAGGGGTGATGGAGCAAGAAGATAGGAGGAGCCTGGGTCCTTGATACTGTGAAGCTGCTAGTACAGCCATTGATTGCCTATCCCTGGTCTACATATGAGAATATGAGATAAATCTTGGATTTAAGTCATCATTAGCAGATTTTTTTTTTTTTATTCCTTGAAGCTGAACCCAGTCTTAACTGATAGAAAGTTGATCATATGTTTGGGGCCAAGGGAGGATGAAGACTCATTTACTGAGCATTTTCCATGTGCCAGATCCTTCATAGATATTTAGTCAATCCCTATAATGACTCTACCACTTTCATTATTCCCACTTCACAGATAAAGAAGGTGAGACACAAAGAAATATACCTTAGGCCACATATCTAGTTCATGGCAGTGAACTTTACACTCAGGCTTGCCTGGCTCCCAAACTTGTGTACTTTACTCCAAACCTTGATGTCATCTATAGACAAAGTGTGTGGGTGAGTCAAGTTATAAAAAGCAACAACAACAACAACAACAACAACAACAAACACTTTAGGATTTACCAGTGCTTGGCATGTGGTCTTTGGTAAATACTGATGTCAGTAACAATAGATTCCAAAGCGTTCACTCCACTGCTCTGGCTAAAGATTGCCCATCACTGGGCATCACTGGGAGGCCAAATAGTGAAGATTTCTCTCACTTCAGGCCAACCTTCAAGTTTCAAGATGCATTTGAATTGGACTGGAGACCCTAGCGCATTCTAGGATGCGAGGATGCAGGAGTTAAGCCAGAGGAGGCTGCTCAGCTGGTCTGCAGCTTGGAGAACCATTTCTGAGGACAATTCCAAGCTGTCACTTCTCCATGAGACACTCAGTGTATACCGTTCAGACTATTCTAATGGCATGAGTATGGATTCAACTACAAAGTCTCGGAGAGCAGAAACCAAGGCCTCTTTTCTCTGGGGCTCCCATCGGACCCACCCAAGGCCTGGCACTGAGCAGAGCTGAGTAAAAGTAGGATGAATCAGAATGCAATAATAATAGTTGTGCCCAATGGGTGCTCACTAGGCACTCATGACTGCATACTTGAACCCATTTTCATCACCACAGCAACCTGCAAGGGAGACATTATTAGCATGTTTGTGCAGAGGAATCTAATAATGATAAAGAGAATGGCAGCCAAAACATTTCTTAAGCTCTTATTATGCACTAGGCACTGTGAGAAGCACACTAGGAATTATATCCTATTGCTAAATTCCCTATTTCACAGCCAAGTAAAGAGAGGCTCAGAGTGATCCAGGTCACCTGCTCAAGGTCATCTGACCAGTAAGTGGCAGAGTCCTGTGTTTGAGCCTAGGACCGTGAACCTCTAAGCACTGAACTTCATCCCAGGACATGCACTGGTCACACTGGAGAGAAAAGGAAACCTGTGAGGCATCAGGGTTAGTGGAAGGCAAACTGACAGAAGGGAGAAAGGGCTATGCCACAGCAGCAACCAAGAGGAGAAGAGAATGTAGGGGGAGGGGCTGCATGGAAAGGGGGCAGAAACCAAGAAGGGGCAGCACTTGTACCTCACTGCCCAGCTCTGGAACCTGAGTCCTTGCCAGGCTTCAGGGAATCTGGATGCTAGTCAGGCCAGGTACAGACCAGCAGCAGGTCTTTGGGGACTGACACACAGCCAGACATTTCCCAGGAGTGGCTTTGGAAGCAGGATTCTGGAATCCAGTGTTGACATCTACTTTCTGTATCCTCCCAATCCTTGCACGTGGGAAGTGGTGTGGCACAGGGTTTGTAATCCCCACTTGTGAGCTCTGTGACCTTGGGCAAATCGCTTGGCCTCTCTGAGCTTCTGTTTCCTCAGCTATAAAATAGGGAGACAAATGGTGCCACCATGCTGGGTTGTTGTGAGGATCAACTAACTTAACGTTTTGTGGGGCACTAAGGACAGTGCCCAGCACACAGTTAGTACTGGCTATGTGAAAGCTGTTACGAAAATCCCTCCCAAGGGCACAGCTCTGTGCCCAGTGCCCCAGGGAAAAGAAGAAATGTCCACTGAAATGAAGAACAACAGTCCAAAGAACAAAAGTGGACAGGCAGAGTTCAGATAAAGGTGATGGTCTGCAAATCTTTGCTCAAGAGCTTGCCCATAGCTGCCACCATTTATTGCCCTCTGCTTGTGTTCCAGCCACTTAACATATTATCTCATTTAATCTTTACAACAATCCAGTATGGTCGGGATGCTCCTGCCCTCGTAACAGAGGGGAAAGTTGAATTTCAGAATATAAAGACACTGATGAGTAAAAGTTGGCTTTTTACCTTCAGTGGTACAGAGGAGCAACATACAAATCAAGACTAAATCGAGCGTAGTATTTTGCAAATTGCTTAACATCCCTGGACCTCAGCATTCTCATCTGGAAATCGGGAATGATAGTATATCCATATTAATTTTAAATATGTTAATAATATGTGTTCTCATCTGTTCAGCAATATATAAAACTTCTCTGGCTTCCAGGAGCAAAGAGATAGATCTCACCCTACCCATCACCCATCACCCAGGAGTGGGGGACACTCACGGAAGAGCACCATGAGGAAGCGGGTCTGGTTCAGCATCTGGGTCAGGCCAGCAGGTGTTAGCACCAGCAGGTTGCCTTCCTCCACAATATGCAAAGGCTGGGATATGTTGATGCTGGCTTCCTTGACGTCCTCCTCTGGGAAGCCCTGGACAGTGGAGCCGCGAGAGGCAGCCAGCAGCAGGGAGATCCATAGCAGCTCCATGGCTATTTTGTAGGGCCACAAGGAGGAACGGGAGCCCTTATCAACACAGGTGGCAGGGCACCACGTCATCATTCCCTCCCCGACTCTCCTTCCCCGCCCAGCCAGTTTGTTTATGGAGAACACGGCCCGACCATGGCCCACTGCTCCCTAGCAGTGCCCACACATGGCAGTAGCACTGGAAGAGATGCAAAGTGTTAGCTTAACCTCAGCCCCTACGTAAACTGTGCAGGGATAGTTCAGAGCAGCAGGGGCCTGCTCAGAGCTCCACGAAGCCAAATCACATGCCAGCATTTGAGCCCGCTGGCTTCCCAGGCAATAGGTGAGACTACTGTAGAGATGAGTCCCACTCCAGAGTCCTGGGATGAGCCTCTGGACCCCAGAAATAAGGGGTAAATTCCCCATCACAGCTTCTGCTTCACACTCCTCCAGCTCCTGCTTGAATGCCCCTTATAATGGGAAGCTCGTGACCTCGCTTCTCATTCATGTATCCCATTTGATTTTTGAACAATTTTTCTCAACTGTAAATATTCCTTTTAAAAGTCATGAGGTGCCAGGAATTGAGCCCCTCATTGGGCTCTGTGCTGACAGCATGGAGTCAGCTTGGAATTCTCTTTCTCCCTCTGCCTCCCTCTCTCTCTCTCTCAAAATAAATAAATAAACAAACATTTTTTTAAGTCATAATTGTAGGTCACACTTGTAAAAATTCCAAGCAATACAATAAAAACATGTTAAGTAGAAAATAAAAATGTCTCTCATAGTCCCACCTCTGAGAAGGCTACTATTAACAGTTTGGAATGGATCCTTATACATATTGAAAATTCCTATATAAATGCACACTTGAATGTAGAATTTTAAACATAAATGGAGTCAGCTATGCATATTGTTCAGTGTTCTGATTTTCTTACTCCATAATGTGAAATATATCCTAGGTACTTTCCTATAAAAGTACATTCCTTTTTTTCTTTTCCTTTCCTTTCTTCTTTTCATTTTCTTTCCTTTCTTTCTTTCTTTCTTTCTTTCTTTCTTTCTACATTTTTTAATTGTTAGAATGGTAGAATGGTCTGGATCAGAAGCTTCCTTTCTGTAAGTTTCACTTTCCCTAATTATGTCTTCCTGTCTTCCCTAACAATTTAGAGCATAGAATCACCTCTTCAGATCTTTGTAAGTACTCCTCAAGCATAGAGCTATTTCTCTGTGTAGCGTGGACTACCTGAGTGTCTTGAAGAAGAAGACCGATAGCAGGTAGGAGTGGGTGCCTGGGTGGTTGAGTCAGTTAAACGTCCAGCTCTTGGTTTTGGCTCAGGACATTATATCACGGTTTGTGGGATGGAGCCCTGTGTTGGACTCAGCACTGCCAGCACAGAACCTGCTTGAGATTCTCTGTCTCTGGTCCTCCTCTGCTCACGCTCTCTCTTCTCTCAAAATAAATAAACTTGAAAGAAAGAAAGAAAGAAAGAAAGAAAGAAAGAAAGAAAGAAAGAAAGAAAGAAAAGGAAATGACCTATAGCAGGTATATTCTACGTCACACCTTCGGATTAAATTTATAAGTATTTTAACTTCTTTGTTGACTGCTGTAGTCCTAGCACCTGGTATTTATGGTAGGAAAATGGACAAGTGGTGAGAATAAATACATGAAAGAATGAATAAATGACTTTTGCCTGTGAAATAGGTTTGTCAGACTATCTGAAGGCTTTTAAAAAATAGATCTAATGTAATTTTTCGGCCTAAAATATAGAGAATGTGACCAACTCTAGCTCTAAATTTTATGAGTAAAAAGGTACTTAACATACTTGTCATGTGCCAGGCACTGTTCCAGTGCCTTCCATGCCATCACATCTCTTATGACAACCCTATGAGGTAGGAATAGCATTATTATAATCCTCATTTAATGACTATAAAACAAGGCACAGAAAGGTCACACAGCTCATAGGTCATAGACCCAGGCAATCTAGCTACAGAATCCATGCCCCTAACCACAATGATATACTGTCTCTCTAGTGACCCACTGCAAAATGGGTGCAGTGGACAATATTTTGAGACATTAACTGAGGCTCCCCCACCCTGATACCCTGTACCTTCCATCATTCAATCAAGTCCTGCCTTGGAGGGGAGGGCTGAGGTTGCAACAGAGAACAGAGCCAGATTTTTGATTTGGGGTTGCAAAGCAGGCCTTTGAAACTCACAGCAGGGACCAGGCACTTGCAAGTCAGGACTCAAATTGTAAGAATGGGTTTTTTTGGTTTGTTTTGTTTTTTAAAGAAAGGGGTTCTGAGTACCCTGTGGTTTATGCTCTGAAGCATTTTTTTTAGGAACTGAAGACAAGAGACCAAATGTTGTAACAAAAGATGCTCCTTTGCTTTTATTGCTCAGGAAATTCCAAGGGTTTTGGTCCAGGAACTATGGATGAAGACCAAATAAATATCAGAATGTATCTGGTCATCTGAATGCCCAAATATATATATTTATGTTAAAAAAGAAAAACAAGGGGCGCCTGGGTGGCGCAGTCGGTTAAGCGTCCGACTTCAGCCAGGTCACGATCTCGCGGTCCGTGAGTTCGAGCCCCGCATCGGGCTCTGGGCTGATGGCTCAGAGCCTGGAGCCTGTT
Organism: Lynx canadensis; assembly: GCF_007474595.2. Classification (NCBI taxonomy): domain Eukaryota; kingdom Metazoa; phylum Chordata; class Mammalia; order Carnivora; family Felidae; genus Lynx; species Lynx canadensis. The sequence continues at coordinate 16,160,355 of NC_044318.1, forward strand.
TCCGATTCTGTGTCTCCCTCTCTCTCTGCCCCTCCCCCGTTCATGCTCTGTCTCTCTCTGTCCCAAAAATAAATAAACGTTGAAAAAAAAAAAAAAAAGAAAAGAAAACAAGCCCCAATAGAGTAATTTGCACCCCCCCCCATAGGAAGCAAGACTTAATTGCAGTTTCAACCTACCCCAGGAATGTGACCTTCTATTTGTAATTTTTTTCTTTAAAATTTTTATTTGAATTCTAGTCAGTTAACATACAGTGCAGCATTGGTTTCAGAACAGAATTCAGTGATTCATCACTTCCATACAACACCCAGTGCTCGTCATAACAAGTGCCCTCCTTAGTACCTATCCCCCATCTAGCCCATCCCCCACCCACCTCCCTCCATCAACAACCAGTTTGTACTCTATCTTTAAGAGTCTCTCACGGTTTGTTTCCTTCTCTCTCTTTTTTTCTCCTTCCCACATGTTCATCTGTTTTGTTTCTTAAATTCCACATATGAGTGAGATTATATGGTATTTGTCTTTCTGTGAGTGACTTATTTTGCTTAGCATAATACACTCTAGCTCTGTCCAAGTAGTTACAAATGGCAAGATTTCATTCTTTTTGATGGCTGGGTAATATTCCATTGTATACATAGGAATGTGACCTTTTAAAAGTCAACCTGAAATTTCCTGATCAGCAGTAGTAAGATAATCTGCATGATTAAAAAAACCAAAAACAACAAAAACAGCAAAAAAACATGCTTTTACCTTCCCAACAAAAGATGCTCTGGCCTGAATCCTTTCATTTGTTGGCTAATAACATGTTACCCCATTCTCCTGCCTATAAAAACCTTCCATTTTTGTACAACCCCTGGGAGCATCTCTCTACTTGCTAGATTGGATGCTGCCTGAGTCATGAATTGCTTAATAAAACCAATTAGATCTTCAAATTTCCTAGGCTGAATTTTGTGTAACACTTACAAATCACAGTATCACAGGGACCCTACCCTGTTTCTCCTTTGCAGTGAAACCCCAACCCTGATTCTTTGCTGACCATTGCAGCCCCAGTACCCGGTACTAGGCCAGCCCATAATACTAAGTAACGTCATTATGTATTAAGCTAGTATTTGAACTTTACCTTCACCATCTTGTTAATCCTTACAGCATGTCTATGAGGTAGGTACAGTTATGATGCCCCCTTCACCAAGGTGGAGACTCATACAAAACCACCCAACAGGTAGATGAAGGAGCACGTGGGCTCAGGTACCTCTAAGCCCAATGCCTGTGGTGTAAACCAGCGTTCAGCAAACTGACTCCCTGCCTGTTCTTGTAAATTCAGTGTTATTGGATCACAGCCACATCCATTCTTTTGCTATTGTCTGGCTGCTTTAACTATAATGGCCAAGTTCAGTAGTTGCAACAGAGACTGTATGTGGCCAATGACACCAAAAGTATTTATGATCTGCCTCTCTGCCTGAAAAGTTCTCAAACTTAGCGTCTAAATCACCATGCTGCCCATGCCCCTACACTTCACTCACACCTTAGATCTTGGACTCCTCAAATTTGTAAGTCCACTGTTAGAGCTTAGCATCTCCATCTGTAGAATGAGTGAGTAGTGCCTGCCTCCCAAGGTAGTTGTGGGCATATGATAAAGAACCTGTGCTCCATTAGCACTTCTTATCCTGAAATTCACATGGAGCTGTTTAAACAGTACTTATGTGAGGCCTCCACCCAGACCAACTAATTCAGAATCACTAGAGTAGTGCCCAGAGAGCTGTATGTTTTAAAAGCTCCACAAATGATTCTTTTATTTTTAACTTTCTATTTGGAAAATTTTGAATATATGCAAAAGTAGACTGCTTGGTGTGCCTCCAGCATCATTCAACTAGGTTTACTGTCTCTACCAATCTTGTTTACATTCTTATCACTTCCTGCTCTGAACTGTTTTGAAGCTAGTCCCATATCTTAACATTATTTCATCCATAAATAATGAATTATGAATAGTTAAAAGATATTTTTTTAAAAATAAAACATAACCACAATACTATTATCCTACTTAACAGAATGAACAATAACTTCTTATCAAATATCCAAACAGTGTGAAAATTAACCCAGTTATCTCATAATTTAAAGTTTGATTGAATTGGGGTCCAAATGAGATCCATGTGTTGCCATTGATAATCACAGATAATTCTGTCTTACAGTCTGTAGGTTGAGAACCATGCGATCGGGGCATCTGGGTGGCTCAGTTGGTTAAGTGCCTGACTTTGGATCAGGTCATAATCCTGAGGTTCGTGGGTTTGGGCCCTGCATCAGGCTCTGTGCTGACAGTATGGAGCCTGGAGCCTGCTTTGGATTCTGTGTCTCCCTCTCTTTCTTTGCCCCTCCCCTGCTCACACACTCTCTCTCAAAAATAAACGTTAAAAAAAAAAAAAGAGAGAGAACCACGCAGTCAAATGAAATCAACCAAAGCGAGTCATTTGGCCTGAGTGGATGGCAGAGCATCGGAGTGCAGGCCAGGCTGATCAGGGCTATGGTGGGCTCCCCCAAAGACCTTTGACAAGAGTATTCCTGCATGTTAATGGCCAGAAGACACGTGAAAAGATGCTCAGTATCACTCACTGTCAAGGAAATGCAAATCAAAACCATGATGAGATACCACCTCATACCTGTCAGAATGGTTAGACTCAAAAAGACAGGAAATAACAAGTGTTGCAGCCAGTGTGGAAAACAGGGTGGAGTTTTCTCAAAAAATTAAAACTGAAATTACCATATGATCCAGTAATGCCACTGATGGATATTTACCCAAAGAAAACAAAAACACTAATCTGAAAAAATAAAGTAACGCTATGTTTATTATAGCATTATTTACAATGGCCAAGAGATGAAAGCAACCTACGTGTACATCCATAGATGAATGGGTAAAGAAGATGTGGTGTATACATATAACAGAATATTATTCAGCCATAAAAAAGAATGAAATCTTGCCATTTGCAATGGATACACCTAGAGAGTATAATGCTAAATGAAATAAGTAAGACAAAGACAAACACCATATGATTTCATTCATATGTGGAATTTAAGAAACAAAACAAATGAATAAACAAAAAAAAAAGAGACAAACAAAAAAACAGAACCTTAAATACAGAGAACAAACTGGTGTTTACCAGAGGGGAGGTGGGTGAGTGGATGGGTGAAACAGATGAAGGGGATTAAGGGTACACTTATTGTGATGAGCTCTGAGTAATGCATAGAAATGTTGAATCGTATTGCACACCAGACACTAATATAATACTGTAGGTTAATTACATTTCAGTAAGAATAAACAAATATACAAATAACAAAGCTGAGGAATACTTGTAAAAAAAAAAAAAAGAAACCAGCAAAGAGGTGCCTGGGTGACTCAGTCCATTAAGTGTCTGACTTTTGATTTCAGCTCAGGTCATGATCTCATGGTTCATGGGATCGAGCCCCCATTTGGGTTCTGTGCTGACAGAGGGGAGCCTATTTGGGATTCTCTCTCTCCCTCTCTCTCTAATCCTCCTGCCGCTTGTGCTCATGAATGCTCTCTCTCTCTCAAAATAAATAAATAAACATGAAAGCAAACAAACCTCTGCTACATGGGATACTGCCTGATTCATTAATCATTGAATAAAGCCAATAAGATCTTTAAAATTTACTCAGTTGAATTTTGTTTAGCAACTGAAGGGAGCAAAAAAGTGAACTGTATACATTTCCAGGAAAAGAGTGGGAGGGGGGCAGGTTGTGTGTGTGTGTGTGTCTCTCTCTCTCTGTCTCCCCCCCGCCCCATTTCTCTTTCTCTTCCACCACCTTCCACCTTCCACACCACACCCTTTACTCTTTCCTGCGACCCTCTCTGACCACAGCTCAGCCTTGATTCATCACAGAGCTCCTCCTCAAACTCTGGACCCCATTGTGACTCAACCCCTGACACTGTACCCTCAACCCCACCCAGACCCCTGCTCCTGTCCGGAACCCCGGTTCTCCCTGCACCCACTGCTCTGGCCTGATAATCCTGGTGGCTCCTCTGTGTCCCTCTGGGGAACCCTCAGCCCCAGCCACAGCCAATTCCAAGCCTAGATCCAGCCTCTACCCTCCACCCCCACACAGGGAGGAGTGCCATCATAGAAAACTCTTATGAATAAGAATAAATAAGAATAAGAGTATTTAATGCAGAGGACCTTTCTACCAGTTACCACTGCTCTGAGCACTAAATGTCCCTGGTCGCCAGCACAGAGCCTCCTGTCCCAGCCAGCATCGTCTCTGGCCCAGCTGGAGCAGTGGCCTCCTCTCTACTTATATTCTTTTTGCTCTCCTCCCAATCCATTCATCACACAGAATTTAGAGATTTCCTTCTAAAACACAGCTTAGATCACATCACTGTCTTATGGAGAAGCCAGGGGCCTGCCATCACATACAATATGGTGGCGTCTCAGGACTCCATCATCCCGTTTCCTGTGACCTCAGCCCTGTGCTCTCCCTCCTATGTCAGCATGTCAGCCAGGCCGGTTCCTTCCCTCTCCTAAGGCAGACACTGCTTGGGACCTTTGCCTCTGCCTGGAACACCCTTTTCCTGATCTGTAACCTTTTTTGGTCATTCAGGTCCCTAACACCAGCTCCTCTGAGGGGGGTCTTCCCAGGCCACTCTGTCTCCCCACTACCTTTGCCTCCAGCATTCTCGGCCACATCACCCCCATTTGCTTCAAATCCTGTATTATTATTTCTGAGTGTACATGCTTTATTTTTTTATTAAAAAAATTTTTTTTTAACATTTATTCATTTTTGAGAGACAGAGACAGAGCACGAGCAGGGGAGGGACAGAGAGAGATAGAGGGAGACACAGACTCCAAAGCAGGCTCCAGGCTCTGAGCTGTCAGCACAGAGCCCGACATGGGTCTTGAACTCACTAACTGTGAGGTGATGACTTGAGCTGAAGTCGGACGATTAACCCACTGAGCCATCCAGGGGCTCCACAGTTTATATTGCTAAACTTTTTCCTGTAAGTGCCTTTGTTCACAGCTGTTTTCCCACCTCCTAGAACAGTGCCTTGTCCAGATCTGGAACTCAGTGAATGTTTTTTAATGAATGAATGAACAAATTATCTAATTTAATTCTCACACAAACCCCACGGTGTATTTCAGTGATTCTCAACCATTGCCGCCCATTAGAATCTCTTGGGGAACCTCAAGAAAATACTGATGTTTGAACCCAAATACACTAGGTGTAATTTCATTGGTCTGTATGGGGTGCGGTGAGTTTCTTTAGGTGATACTAATGTGTAGCCATCTTCGCAGTAAACCACACTTAAATTTTAACCACCCTGGCAGAAGGAATATGGCCAGGGCAGGGCCCATCCATCAGAATTGCCATTTCATTCAAGCCCATACCTGTAGGAAGTCTGGTTACACGCAGGCCCACTGGGCCGAGCTGGGGCAGCAAACTCCGGGGCACTTGAGGAGGGAAGTCGTGGCCTGAAGAACAGACTCCTGGTTTCCCTTTGTGACAGAGTAGGACCTGGAGGCCGCCGAGTTTCCTAAAGAAATCCAGAGGCAGAAATGAAGACCCTTCCCAGACACACGGGAACCACAGCAGCCTGAGCAGCAGTGTTCCACATTCTGGGGTTCTGGAGACCAGGGTGACCCTGGAGAAGAATGGCCATTGTTGGGTAAGAAGGCCCTGCCCTTGCTGAGAGGAGCTTGCCCAAGCACAGGGGTGGGGCTGGAGGTCACAGGGAACACCAGAAACAAAATACATCCCGGCCAAGAGTGGCACAGGGTGGCACAGAAGTGTCTAAACATTGGAATTGGAATCCCAGCTCTGTCTCTGAATAGCTGGGTGGCCTTGGGCATGTCGCTCAACCTTTCTGAGGCTCAGTTTTGTCATGTGTAAAATGGCATAGAACTCACAGGGCTGTTGGAAGGGTTAACGGAGCTGACTGGCCAAAGTGAGCTGCAAGGGACCTGGAGGGCAGAAAGCTGGCCCTTGTCTCCTCTCCTAGCCTCTCTCCCACTCCCTGCTGCAGCCACACTGGCCTTCTTGTCACTCCTCCAATATGACAGTCACTCTCCCACCTCAGGGGCACTCGTGGTTTCTGATGAGGTTTTGGGGTGATGAGGGGGGTTCATGGAGTTTGGAGCTGACAGCCAGGAAAGAATTCTTGAAGATGTCTTTGGTGCAAAAAGGTGATTGTATTAAAGCCAGGGGACAAAACCCTTGGGCAGAAAGAGCTGCCCAGGACCCTGTGGATAGACTGGTTATATACTTGGGAGTTCATATGCTAAAGAAGACTCCCAGGATACTGGAGGCCTAACGACTGTCACCCTAAGGTTGTTTTTCCCTCCAGCAAAGCATTAGCATTAAGACAGCAGGGAGTTCCCTGAGAAACTTTTACTCTGCCTGCCTTAAGTATTTGTCAACAGGCTGCAGGATATAAGGAAATTCAATTTTATCTGCCATTTCCTTCTGTCTTTGTTTCCCATATCAGTTTCTTCTATAGTCGGCTCTTCACCCAGGTTTACTGTCTTATCTCCTGTAAGTCTTTGCTCAAACATCACTTTCTCAGCCTGGGCCTTTTCCCCGTCACTTTGTTTAAAACCGTTAACCTCCCCAATCCTCTTAGGTACTTTCTGTCTCTTTCTAGGCTTTAGTTTTCATCACAGTAGCAATCACCTTTTAAATTCCTTATACTTTACTTTGCCTAGCAGCTAATAGGTGCTTAAAGATGTTTGTTGAATGACTAAATGAAAGGCAGTTATTGTATTATTAGCAGTAGCAACAGAATTATTGTCAGAGTTTGTAGCCTCCAGTTCTGTGTGGCTGGATTCTTATCAAATACTGATGGATAGCAGTGAAATTGACTTCAGGTCCTCTGAAAAGCAGGTCATCTGACCATCCACCTTCCTGAGACTAGAGAATGTATCTTTAGATCTGGCTGCAGATTTGCAGATAAGAGCAGTTGCCTGGGACCCATTAGAGGCCTAGGCACTGAGGAAGTGGAATTTGAAGGTCAAAGAGATGATTTGCTATGGCCATGCTTGGCAGGGAGGAAGAGGAGCTGCCTCCATGGGAAGGGGTAACAGCAGCCTGGCCAGGAAATAAGCCAGAACCTCAGGGAACAAAACACAGTGGAGGATGAACACCCAGTGTGATGCTAACCACTGTAAAGCAAGGCAGCTGATGCCTAAGCATCCTCTCCAGGAGGCACTCATAGCCCCTTTTCCATCGGAAGGACTTTGAACCACTTCTAGTGCTAAGGAAGAAAGGTGATCTGAGGTCAGAGAACATCAGAGGTCAATTTGTACTTGCTGCACATAGCAATGGCTGGCAGACAAAAGATGTTCACTAAATGTTAATTCTCATTTACTCTTCATTGACTCAACAAGTATTTATTAAACTCTTAAAGTGTGGCAGGGCACTGTTACAAGTCCTGAGGAAACGGCTGAACATCTAAAATCCATGTTCTGGTGGAGTTGATATTCTAGTGTGCATGTGTGGGTTGGGGGAGGGGACAGACGGCAAAAGTGAATGAGTAGAAAATATTGAATGGCAGGTAGGTGAAGTGATGGCTGTATTAATTAGCTTAACTGTAGTAACCATTTATGTAATGCATATGCCACATACCTTAAATATATAGAATTTTATCTGTCAATCATTTCGTATTAAAACTGGAAAAAAATGTTTTTTATAAAATACATTGAATGTTAGAAAGTGATAAACACTGGGGCACCTGGGTGGTTTGGTCAGTTGAGTGGCCAACTTCAGCTCAGGTCATGATCTCATGGTTCACGGGTTTGAGCCCCATGTCCGGCTCTGTGCTAACAGCTTTGAACCTGGAGTCTGCTTGGGATTCTGTGCCTCCCTCCTGCCCCTTCCCCATTTGCACGCGCGCTTGCTCTCTCTCAGAAATAAATAAACATTAAAAAAAAACATTTAAAAAAGAAAGTGATAAACACTAAGAAGGAAAATCAAGCAGAGAAGGAAGGTGGGAAGTGTCAGATGGGAGAAGGTTCCAGTTGGGGTTAGGGCCGTGGCAGAAGGCATGCTGAGCAGGGGCCTGTGTGTGAGTGGTGAGACAGTGAGTGAACCCTGTGAAAGGAAATTTGTGGCAGAGAAGCCAGTGAGCACAAGGAATGAAGCAGGGCTGGAGCCAGCTCACAGGGGTGTGCCAGAGACAGTTAATAATCAGGAACTTTGCAAGCCGGTTTTTAAAACTTTGGTTGATTGAAATTGGCCATGGTGGGAATATTTAACCACAGATATTGGCAAACACTATGAGACAAGATGTTTTTTGCTCTTGTTCTCAGAGATCCAGTTAACCAGCAGCAGGGAGAACAAAGGGCAGGCAGGCCAGTGTGGGTGGAACAGAGCTAGCAGGGGGCCGGAGGGGAGAGCCAGGAAATCATGTGGGGCCTTGCAGCTGCTGGCAGGACTTTGACCTGGACTTTGAGTCAGACAGGGAGACATAGGAGGTTTCAAAACAAAACAAAACAAAAAAAGCTTTTTTTTTCTTTTTTTTAGATTTAATTTTACATACCATAAAATTCATTCAAGTATGCCATTGTTACTATTGCTATTATTTTTAGTCATTTACAGATTTGTGCAGCCGTGATCACATTCCGATATAAAAAATTTCTATCACCTCAAAGACATCCCTTGTGTCCATTTGCAGTCATTCCCTGTTCACATACCCAGCCCCAGGCAACTACTGATGTACTTTCTTGTCTCTGTGCTTTGGAGGGTTTGGAGCCGAAAAGGAACATGGTTTGACTTATATTATTGTCACTATTGTATTCTTTCTGCTAAAACATAATAAAGTTCCTGTTCTCTTTTCAGATGACGTGGTGAACTGAATTTTCAGGGAAGATGTTCCACCAGAGCTGGAGTTTAATCTCCCAGCCCTGTGAGCTCTGAGAAAAACTTGTTGGTGGAGCCACACTCACAGGCTTCAAGCTTGCTGGCCAGTTGAAGTTACCTTGTCCTCTGCTGGCTTCAGGCTCTGCTCTCTCTTGGCTGCATCTGGGGCCAAACTTCCCTGTGGGAGGCTGAGTCAGCAGATTGCCTTCTCCAGCAGTCCTGGAGGAACCTGAATGTTTATAGGCATTAAAGCCTGTATTCAGCTGAAGCAGAACACCGAAGCCCTTTTGCATTTCTTGGGTTCAAGAGCAAGGTACTATAGAGAGAAATCTTTCAAGGACAGGTATCAGAAGAGGCCTGCCTGAAATGGCCTTGTGCCCTGGGAAAGGAGGCCTGGGGACTGTAATTATCAGCTGTCAAGGGGTGGAGGAATCCAGGTGTGGGAGGCAGAGGAAAAGGCTTGGGGCAGAGTTCAGGAGAGCTGAGGAATGGGGGGAGAGGGTCAGAGGGGGGGAGTCTGAGGCCCCAGGGCTGGCGGCCACAACAGAGGCTGGGGCCTGGGCATCTCTGGGAGTTGAGACCTGCAAGTCACTTGTCTGTCATCTCTAAGCCTCGCTTTCTTTATCTGTAAAACAGAGAAAAGAACAGTTAGATCCTAGAGTTGTAAGGATTTAAGGAAATAACATCTACAAAGCGCCTTCCAAATGCTTGCTTGGTACACAGTAAGTCTTCTGTAGATGGCAATTATAATCATTCTTCTTGGTATTGTGATACATTATTATTGTTGGTTATTGTCTTAGTCTGTTTGGCAGCTGTGGTTCAAACAACATTTATTTCTCATGGTTCTGGGGACTGGGAAGTCCAAGATCAAAGTGCAGCAGTCAGATTCCAAGTGTGGTGAGAGCCCCCTTCCTGGTTCACAGACCAGGCAGGTCTGACAAAGCAGGTCTGGCAAAGTGGGTCTGCATTCTCCTCAACAAGCAGAAGGGGCAAGCCAGGTCTCTGGGGTCTCAGGACCTAATCACCTCCCAAAGGCCCCCCCCCACCTCCTGCTACCATCACATTGGGGGTTAGAACTTAATAAAAGAATCTGGGGGTGGGAAGCTCAAACTTTTAGTCTCTGGCAGTTACATTACCATATTCTGTTACTATTATAATGACCAAAAGGAATTTGGTGGAAAAAAACTGCATCTGGGGATGCAGCCTCTAAGCCACTGCTTCTTAAACTTCCAAGTGCACACACCTCACTCGGGCTCCCTTTAAGTGCAGAGTCTAATTCCACATGTCTAGCGTGCGGTCTGTGGTTCTGCAGTTGTCCCAAGCTCCCAGGAGTGCTGATGCTGCTGTCCCATAGACGGACCTTGAGTAGCAAGACACTGAAAATTGCCCTGTCCAATATGGTAGCCACAGCCACTTGCAGCTGTTGAGCCCTTGAAATGTGGCTTGTCCAAAGTGAGGTGTGTTTGTAAGTGTAAAATACATACTGGATTGTGAGGATTTACAATCCTCTACCTCCACCCCCCAAAAATGTAAATTATCTCTTTAGTAATTTCTTTTTACATTGATTACATGTTGAAATTATAGGATACAGCTGGTGTTGACCAAAAAAAAGAGCAAAGCTAAAAAAAAAAAGTTTATTTTGGTGTCTCAGAATTACAATTCAGAGAACACAGATTAGGGCTGGAACCCAAATAGTGCCCCACCCCCACTCCAGGGAGCAACAGGCAAGGATTTTTAAAGACAAAAGGGAATGCTTCTATATATTGCTTACAACGAATTTTGATTGATGTTGGCGGAAGAAAACTGATCTTGACTGAATATAATTGATTGCTAAGGCTAAACAAAGTCTCTTACTGTAACACGTATTCAGGCTGAGTCCTTGGAATATTTGTGGTTTGGCCCAGTTCAAAAGTTCATGGTTCCACTGGTGAGGTGTGAACGTTAAGGCCCGCCTCCTGAATGGCCTCCAGACTCATTTTAAAACCCCTTGACATAATGACCCCATCTTATTTCACCTTTCACATGGATTAAATAAAATATTATTGTAATTCATTTCACCCCTTTCTTTTTATGTTTTGGAATGAAGCTACTAGAAAATTGTACATTACAGGTGTAGCTCACAATATATTTCTATTGTGCAGTGTTGCTCTAAAGCTTTTCTTGTCTTTGTCAGCTAGTTCAGGGTTTATCTTGGGAAAGTGGGCTTGGGAAGCCTTGGGAAGTGGGTTCTGAGTTACTGACCTCAGACCCCCAGAGGTCCACAGGCAGCGAGAGGTGGAAGACACGGACCTCAGACTCAGAAAAAAATGACCAAAATCACATGGTGGTACTAAGACTGAGTTCCAAGACTCTGTTTACAGGTCGGTGTGCACTGTAGTCACCATCAGGGCTGACCACAGGTTTCTTCTCAAGCTCAGTCTGTCCACAAAGCCCAGAATTCAGCATGATGCTCTATCTCTTCTCTTTGGTGACAGACCAGAGGCAATAACATGATGCCATGGCTAAGAGGACGAGTCCTCAAGGTGCTGAGAAGTGCGCGGGGATTCTGTGGGCCTCATGGGCAACCACCACCTCTACTTGACCCTCAGGACATTGTGGCCACCTGGGAAGCAATCAGCCTGGGGAGGCAGCCAGTGCCTGAGTACTTCAACTTTGCTCACGATGTACTGGACATGTGGAGCCAGCTAGAAAAGGTGAGGCACACCGTGTCCTAGTGTCCAGCTTGGGCATCAAAGTCTGCCCTCTGGAACCCCACTGTGACTCAGAGCTACAAGATAGGTGGACATTTTGACCTAGGAGTTTTGCAAGTCCTAAAATTTAAACTGTTTTAGGAACTGATTGTCTGGATTTCTTTTTGTGTTTGCGTTCATATGCTTCCTTCTTTATTTTCCCTTCCTTATGTGTCTGTTGTGCCTCTGCATGTTATAGTTCGCTTTTTATTTATGTTAAAGGTGCTAACTTTGTATTTAGAGCAGGAGAATATAAACTATCTCAAAGCAATTTGTTTATGTTAACTTTAAGAAGAGCTTGTTTAAAGAAAAACAATGAGGGAACTAACACCATTAGTGGATTCACTAAAAGTATACTTTTCATGGGTATAGTAAAGTATGAAGGTGGTTGCAGTTAGATAGACATGGTTCATCCACTTGAAGTGTGACCTTGGATAAATGCACCAAGCTCTTTGGATTTTTTTCACCCATATTTTTTCATCTTTAGTTTTCGCATGTATCAAATGGGAGTCATACCATCTGCCACCTGGGAAGCATATGTAGAAGATGGAGCCAGGGCCTGTTCCTGTCTACAAAGTCTGAGCTCTTTTTCCAACCTGGCATTGTCCTTAGAAGATTTCTCTCAATGATAAATACAAACAGGGTTACATCAGCAAAAATGGTGGAATCAGGATTTGCTATAATTTTATCCTCTATAAAAGCAACAGCAATGAAAAACCTTGGAAAAATTGTCAGAATCTACTTTTTAAAATTCTGGAGACTTACCAAAGGCTGGAATAGATCAGGGAGCGTTTCTTAAAGAAACACTCATTAAAGATTCGGATAAATCTCCGTAAGAATTCCCCTGAGATATTACTTCATTATGTAAAAATAACGTATGCCTCGTGACAATTTTGGGAAAATTTTAAAACACATCTGATGAACTCCAACTTTAGGGAAACAAGGACTGCCAGAAAATGTTACCCTCTACGTTATATATGCACTTAGCAGATTACCTGAAGTCTGACTTTTTAAAGTTGAATTGTACGTTTTTTAAACTTGATTGCCCTTGAAGCAGAAAGTATAATGTTTCAAAAAAATGATAACACATCTCTAATTAATATAGATACTCAATGTAATATTTATCAAAATCCCACGGGACTTCTTTGCTGAAATCTTCTCCAAAAATTGATGTGGAAACGCAAGGGACCCTTAATAACCTCAGCAGCCTTGAAAAAGAAATACAACCCTGGAGGACTCAAACCTGCTACAGAGTTATAGTAATAACTGTATTTTTTTTTCCTGTGTGAGAAAAAAAAAAGACAGTGTAACACTGGTATAGGGATAGATCTGGATGGATGGATGGAATAGAATTGAGAGTCCAGAAATAAACCCATAAATCTATGGTCAGTTGATTTTCAACACAAGTGCCAAGAAAATTCAGTGGGGAAAGAATAATCTTTCCAACTAGTGGTGCTGGCACATATTATGATTCCATCCATATGAAATATCCAAAACAGGCAAATCCATAGAGACAGAGTAGATGAGTGGTTGCCAAGGGCTGGGGAGAGGGGAGAATGGGAAGTGACTGCTAATCTGTACAGTGTTTCTTTTTGGGATGATGAAAACGTTCTGGAATTAGATAGTGGCAATGATCACAGCACTTTGGGAATATACTAAAAACCACTGAATTGTGCACTTCAGAATAGTGAAGTTTATGGTATGAGAATTATATCTCAAAAAAAGGGGACCCAAAACAGTAGGAATCATATGCTGTCTTTTGCATTAAAAAAAGTGGTATGGAAAACAGAATATACTTAATGTTTACCTAAAGAAACACTGAACAGATATGCAAGAAACTAATAATACTGGTTACTCATTGAGGCAGGTGAAGTGAGGAGCAACATAGATGGGCATAAGGATGGGAGGAAGCCTCTCAATGCATCTTTCCATATTGTTTTGAATTTGAACACTGTTGAACACTGTGTTGAATTTAAACACTATTGCAACAAAATCAAATAAAACAGTAACAAGCAAACAAAAGTCCTCAACAAATGTTTTCCTTTTCTTTTCTGCCTACACTGCCATCTAGGCTGGACACAGGCCCCCGATCCCTGCATTCTGGTGGGTCAATGGCACGGGAGCAGAAGTCAAGTGGAACTTTGAGCAGCTGGGGCAGCAGTCCAGGAGGGCGGCGAATGTGCTAAGGGACACGTGTAGCCTTCAGCCTGGGGACAGGATGATGCTGGTGCTCCCGCGGCTCCCTGAATGGTGGCTGGTCAGCGTGGCATGTATACGGACAGGTCAGTGAGCAGGGCTGAGGCTACCACTTGGGGCCAACACACCTGCCAGAGTTTTGCAGAGTCCACATGGTTTGGGAGATGGAGCAAAGTGAACTTTACGTGGAGTTTTGTTTACTTCCCCTTTGCCGAACAGTCACAAACTTGATTGAGGACGGGGGGCCAGGTAGTAATGTAATTGAGGAAAGCAGGTCGGTGTGGGGCGGTAGGGAGCACTAGTGACTGCCGGATAGTGCAGCTCACATGGCTCATCAAAAGGGGGCAACTGCTTCTCAACTCCAGCCCGATGTTTCCGTGTGTGAATGAGGGCCAGTGTTTCCAGCACTTCTGACTTTGTAATAGAAAACTCTGGATTTTTATGGGGGAAGAAAAACTGTTGAGAATGAAACAAACTTTAGAAAAAATCTGAGTGGAACAAACCAAACATATTTTTTGCTGGTCATGGTTTGGGAGCTGTGAGCGTATGGAGAGTAATGCAAGTATGCATGAGAGACCTTCCTAGTCAATCTACATTACTTTCACTCTTAGACTTTATGGCTCTCACCACCACAGCATCTACCAGCTGCCAAGGGAAGAAAGAGAAGGACAAAATAATCAAAGCCATAAGATTAGCCCTTGAGGATTCCTCCTCCTGCTGTTATGAATGGCCAAGGCAACGGACCATTGATCTTCTTGGGGTGATTCTTCCAGCACAGGAGCAGAGGCGGAAATAGAACTCAGAGGGCC